>NC_081830.1:80594796-81223660 GCF_030867095.1 Alligator mississippiensis | reverse complement strand
GTTTAGAAAACTGAACTGGGAAAACTCAATCTCAGTTAAGCCTGTAAAATCAGACCAGACAATGCCAAATGTTAAAATGTCTTCTATGGGATTAATTTGGCAGCAACACCACCTATATAGTTTGTGGTTTGCGTTATGAAGAAGACAAGACTGGAAGATTAAATATTGTATTTAATGAGGATAATAAATATAAGATAAGGGATAATAAAGATAAGTACAAAATGGCAAAGTTAGCGGAGCTTAAGAACCTTAACTGGTGATGTTGCATTAATGCCAGTTTTGCATTTTTTTTTCATTTTTTTCCCCCCATACAAAATAAAATTAAAAAAAAAAAAAATCATCAAGGCTTTTGTTTTCATACCATTGTTCTGCCTAGGGACAACTCTTAAATAAAGACTTGATTCTTACTTTGATGCTTGTGCAAGGCTTTTTGCCTGGAAATCCAACTTTTTGCTCTGCTTCTAGGTTTGTTTCCTTTTCCGGTTACTCACACAATCATTCTTGCTAGAGATTTCGTTGGCCACTGCCACCATGCTTTATATAATATATACTGGTTAATAAAAAGATGTCTTATTTCTAAAATTATGGTGGCTTTTTATTAAGAGAACTACACACACACACACACACACGTGCTGCACATACAACTACAGTAAATACTTGTTAATGCACCAATACAAGGAAAATTTAAATAACGGCAAGTTATCCAGTAGTGACCAATTAGCAGAAGTTGATTATGTGGAGGAGGCAACAGGGAATTGTAAAATGTCTAGCTCAACCATCATGGCAAGTTATCCCATGAGTGAATTAAATAGAGTTTATTGTAGGTTCTAGACCACATCCATACAGACAGATTTCCTGGTGCCTTCTTCAATCTTTTCCCTCCAACCTCTGCTTCTCCCTCATGCTCCATGCAGGCCACTACATGCAGTCAGTATTGCCAGCCCCAGATGCTGAAAACGAATGAGCTGGAGTCCAAAATTAGGGCTGTGTGAAGCTTAGGTGCCCAATTTGATTTGGCGGAGATTCGGCAGCTGAATCTCTGAATCCAAATTGAATCAGAGGAACCTTTAATCTCTCCAAATCGAATCAGAACCACCTGAATCAACTCAGAGATTCGGAAAGATTTGGAGATACAGACATAGCCACAGCTTTACATGGTTTTTCTACATATCTCTAGGTAGCAGGTGGCTTGTGAACGCTACAATGCTGGGGTGCATGGAGTGTCCCACAGGATCGTGGGGTGGGGGTCCCCCAGTGCACTCAGCAGCAGACCTGGATATGGACCAGAAGCACTTTCAGTTCACTTCCAGGTCCACTGGGGTGAGCACGGGGGGGAGGGGGAAGGGGGGGGCAGCAGACACCCAGGGTCCCCCCACAGCCAAATCACCAAGCTGGGGGGCATGGGGAGGGGGGCCCAACGCACTCCCCCACAAATGGACTGGAAATACTTCCATCCACTTCCGGGTTTGCCACTGAGCACACGGGGGGGGGGGGGGGAGGACCCTGCCGCACTCCTGTGGGATGCTCAATCTGTCCCACCACTGCAGCATTCACAAGTCACACCTGGTACCTCAAGGTATGTACAAAAAACATTTAAAGCTGTGTCTATGTCTGAATCACTGATTCTCCAAATCAGAATCTGAAGATTTGATGCTGATTTGGCCGAATCGAATCAGGGATGGTGATCCGATCAATGAATCAAATCACTGTCCCCAATTTGGGCCAAATGTGAATTCAATAGGGCCCATTTCACACACCCCTACCAAAAATCACAATAGTAGGCCAAACACTGAGATGTTATTTTAAATACTTTACATGATGCTTGACCTCCCCATGCCCATGGTGAGACAGAGAGAATCAGTGTTGCCAGCTCTCCAAAATTTACTGGGAATCATGATTTTGGCTCCTATTGCAGAAGTTCTCACCTCAACTGCCCACCCATCAATTTTGTCATCCAACCAAAGCCATCCCCTCCCCCCCCACCAATCAGTTCTGCCCATTTTCCAGCCTCCCCATCTGCCCAGCCCTCAGCTCCCTCCCTCTCCTGCACACTCACCTCTGGTCCTTCCATAGCTTCTCTGGCTCTTCACCCCAAGTATCCTAAGCCTGATAGTTACAGTGAAGCCCCTCTCTCTTTTCAGGCTACGAGGGGCAGCTTGGAGGCTATTTACTTTCTTCCCAAGCCAGGTGTGCTTAAAAGAGAAAGAAACAGCAGCAGCTGGATCCATATGGAACAGAACATACAGAGATCAATTTTTTACATTGAGAAACTTAATAGACCAAAGTATAAAATGGAAGTATTCCCCATAGGACTACTGGAGGTCAAAACGATATAGCTTTGGAATGAAAATTAAACTATTTGACAGCATTATAAAATCAGTGTTGCTATATGGCAGCAAAAGCTAGAACATGGCAAAAAGTACTGGGAAGAAGGTTGAATCCTCTATATACAGACGCCACAAAAGAATCCTGCAAGTTTTCTGGCCAAAAAAAAAATATCACAAAATAAAAGGGAAATCTCAACAGGCAAAGAAACATCTCAACAAGCAATATTTTTGGAAACTACTTGGAAGAAGGAAAAGAAGAAGGCCCAAAGACACCTGGAAGATGGCAGTAGAGAGAGAGAAAAAATAAGGAATTTAGAGTAGGATGGTCCACATGAGAAAGAAAAGAAGCTGAGAAGGAGATGGAAACTCTTTCTTGGAGGCTCCACATGCCACACAACACAAGGACAGTAAGCAAGTCATCAGGCAAACCAGGTGTTGCAGAAATGGATGGGGGTAGCAGAGGAATCATTCTGTTGCTCAGGAAAGGAGGGAGACAAAGGGAGAAGCTACCCCGAGACACTGGGGTCTTTCTCCTCCCTTTTCCAAGAAGGATGTCAGTTCCTGAGGGAAAGGAGATGGAGATAGAGGTAAGACTGCTTCCTGCAGCAACCTTGATTGGCTGCTTTGCTCCAGGAGGCAGGCAGGTAAATCAGACAGGTCATCCGTCTGGGAGGACTAGAATTCACACTAGTCTTTTCTTGTTGTTGAGAGGCTTCTCCAGTATCAACCAACCCCTCAACCTTAGCTCTGCTCTTCTAGGAATGCTAGCTTTCCAGCGCCCCCTCTACCAAATAACACCACCACATACCCATCTGCCTCCATGCTTTCCTTCCATCAACAATAGTCCTTGTGGATCTTCAGTTCAGAAATTAGCTGCTCACTGGAGGCAGCAATTGTTTATCTTGTACGGGCTGAGCCACAGGACAAAAGTTATCCTGCCTACTTCCAATCTCTTTTGTCCCAATCAGATTTTTCTAAATATCAGTGTCGTTAGATAGGAAAATCATCATCTTTAGGCAGGCAAATGGCAGCTCACAAAATCTGCCACCAAGGCATACGTAAGGCCCCATGCTTATCTGACAGAAAGCTGATTTAGGCCCTGATCCTGCAATAATCTCCATGCAGAGTGGATTTAGGAATTTGGGTCTTAGCTGGAAGAACCGCTGCTCATCGTTGTTCACTGGGTCACTTCAGATGAAGTTCTTACTCTTCCCAGTTTCTTTATGAAAACTGGTGCAAGCAGTTTTCCTTATTTTCAAATCATGTTTCAGAATAAAGAAAGACAGAAGAGTAAAGCAACTGAGATTGAACTGTGAAATATGAAACATCATAACCAGAAGGAGATATGACTGCCTCAGAACTTACTGTGAATCATGTTATCAGCACCCAAAAAATCAATAGTTTAGCTTTAGGGTACTACAAGACTCTTGTTTTAAAATGTTTCTTTTCTGTCTATCTGAACATTGTTACTCAGACTAGAAGACCAACAAATGCCCCTTGCAAGTCAGACCTAAGTAATTCCCATGTAATTCTTGTCACCAGTGGCATGCCAGATGTCCAATAAGGCTTTGTGTATTTGGTGTTAGATTACAATGAAATCCTACTTTGATTTGTGTTTTTCTTAAACCCTTATCCAAGTGAGAGAATCTCACAGGTTATAATTAGTGCACTCCCAGCTATGCTCTTATAATCATGGTTATCAGTTTAGTACTGCTAACAATTCCACAAACAACAGGCTAGCATAGAACACCACAGGTAAAACAGCACAGCACTTTATTCTGGTACAGATGGTAAGGGCACAGAAAACATAAAGGACTCTCACAAAGAAAGAAACACAAAGAGAAGATGCATGAAGAAGAAGAGGGGAGGCATACACGCAGCAGGAAGACTTAGTCACAGGAGGTGAAGATGGGAACCAAAAGAATAGAAAGCACGCAGGAAAAAAAAAGAAAATATGTTACTGAAATAATACAGCAAAGTGACCCTCTCCTTGAATTTTGAAGTTGTATACTAATTTAAGAAATAAGAATACATGACTGCACTGCAGTATCTTTCTAGACTTGAGGAAAAGGAACATTTTAGATGAATCTAAGAAAGCCTGCCATTTTGAGGCCTTGGATGGAAAAATCTACATGACTCCCGTCAGTGGTTTAACTCAACCATGATTGCATGGCAGACGATAATAGTTACAGCTTCTGTCGACATAGACATTCATAGGCTGATTGCACACATGAAACCTGTCACAAAATCTTTCTACAAGATTACAGGCTTTGAAGCATGATAGGTGCAATCATCACAAAAGTCCTAAACAAATGAAATACTCCTTTCCACTTTTTGTTCAGCTTAGTTTGGGCTGAAGTTAAGGTAAAATACTGTTATATTTCTGCAGCAGTGAGCTGATCTAGCATAACAGTAGCTTTACCTATTGGGTGGCAGAGGTTTTGGATGGTCTGCTAAGATGGAAGTTCCAAGACAAAGGTAACATAACCTTTTCTTCCTAGGAACTTTGCATAATTGCGGGGGGAAAGACAGCCCTAATATCAAAGGAAACATTTAAAAGAAACATATTTGTTGGGAGAAAACGTGTTAACACCTCTGCTTTTCTGAAGAAAGAAGACTAGAGGCCAAGGATGCAGAAACACAATGTACCAAAGCCGAGAGGATATTCCCCCTAGAACATTTTGCCTTCCAATGAATCTAGCACCAGAAATTCTATAGGGCTAGGGACAGAAGTTATGCATAAGCCCGTTTAAGCAATCAGAAATGGGCTTAAACCTGTAACAGAGCAGAAGGTTCAGTGTATATAAACCAGTTTCAAAATGGCCATAACTGGTTTAAGATAAACCTGGTTGAATGTAGTATCACACTTAAACCGGTTTGACCCAAATCGGCTATGTAATTTCTGTCCCAGACCCCTTCCTGGCTGAAGTTAAACCAGAGTCCTCCAGCATCCCAGCATGCACTGCAGCCCTGGGCTGGGCTGTGCCGTCTGCTCTAGAGAGGAGGGCTAGCCCCACCCCTCTACTCTGTAGCCTGAGCAGGGCCAGGGGCATGGCCAGATGCCAGCCTGCCATGGCCCCCTGAGGTGAAGGAAGCAGGGAAAGGGTTTATTCCCCCCATCTCACCCCTCTTCTCCCAGGGGACCCCAGCCAGGGTCTGCCAGTCCCAGCTGCATCCTCTGCCACTCAGCCACAGCCAGGCAGGGAGGCCATTAATTCCTCCCTCTGTCCCCTCTCCCCAGGACCACAGCCTGGGTTTGCCAGCCTTGGCTGCTGCCGCAAACCTGGGCTGTGATCCCTGCGGTGAGGAGAGGGGATGGCGGGAAGAATTAACCCTCTCCCTGCCCACTTTGCCTTAACAGACCATGCCAGGATGGCATCTGGCCATGCCACCGCCCTTGCCACTGGAGCAGCAAAAGGGGGCAGGGGGGAACCTGGTAGGGCAGTAGCCTGTCAGGGTGCCCCAGGGAGCACAAGCAGTGAGGGGACTTATTCTCCGCTCCTTTTCCCCCATCTCACCGGCAGGGACCCCAGCCATGGGTCTGCCTAGTGAGGCAAAGCAGCCCTTGTCAGACCCCCTTCCCCACTGCTTCAGCAGCAGGGGTGGGGGCATGGCCAGATGCCAGCCAACATAGCCCCGTTAAGGCAAAGGGAGCAGAGAGGGGGTTAATTCTTCCCTTCATCACCTCTCCCCCCAAGCTGCACAGCCTGAGTTTGCCAGCCCCAACCACTGCCTCTGCTGCTCGCCTATAGCCAAGCAAGGAGGGGCCATAGCCCCCAAGCCCCTCTGTAGTGTGTTACCGCTAATCACCCTGCACAGTCTGTGGCACTCCTGCCTGCAGCACAGCCCCCCCCCCCCCCTGCTGGGAAGAGGCTTGTGCTCCTCAGGAAACCATGCCAGGGGCTGCTGCCCCATGAGGGTCACTCCCCCCTCACCACTCCAGTGGCAGGGGTAAAGGCATGGCCCAAGGCCAGCCAGCATGGACTCCTTAAGTGAAGGGGGCAGGGAGGGTGTTTATTACCCCCTCCCTGCAGCATCTGGCAAAGGGGGCAGAAAGGGAGCTTACTCTGCAGCTCCCCCTGTGCAGGGAGAAATCAGCAGAGGTGGCGGCAGCTGGAGTGGGTAGTCCCCTGCCTGCCACCTTTGCCTTGGGGGGGGGGGGGAAGAGGGGGTGTCATGCTGGTCAGTGTCTGGCCATGCCCCTGCTTTCTGCAGTGAGAGAGGAGCGCTAGGCAGACCCTGGCCCGGGTCCATGCCAGTGGGACAGGGAGGAGGGTTTTAAACCCCTTCCCCAACCAGCTCACTTGAGGCTACTGCTGGGGCCTGGCCACCCCCCCTCCACACACAGCTTCCCCACAGATAAGGGCTCACTCTAGTGCACCCCAGCTTCTGGCCTGAGCCACTGCAGGCATGTTACTGCATTTCCTGAGTCAAAAGGGAATGTCTATTCACTTGCAAATTGGTTCAATCTAAACAAGTTAAGCTAACCTGCAAGAACTGAAACAGTTCAGGCTCCAGCTTTTTGAATGTCTGTCCCTAGCCTCCAAGACACTGCAGGTCTGTAGCAAAACTGCTTCCTTTGAGTCCATTAGAGCTTAAAGAAAGAGAAAACGGAAGAGAGCTGTCAGTTGTTCCATTCTCCATGACATCTATGTAAGAACTCAAGTGGACCAACAATTAGAAATTCAAGGGGGCCAAGGGCATGGCCACATGATAGATATACTCCAGTATAATTTACATTGTTTTGCATATTAATATGGCTGTAACTAAATCAGGAAAAGACAGACATGTAGCTGTCTCTCAGTAGTTTCTGAAATAGGATGCTATTTTTGATTTCACCACTGGACAGCAACTAACAGCTAAATACCCTGTTTGCAATTAGCAAATGGTGATCCTGAGTGGATGGATGCCACCTAACTGGTACAACTTATACCTGTAGAATTTTATTCAAGATTCTTTTGGAGACATTTCCACTTCAGATTTTGCAAAGTTAATCTGGTTTAGAGGTATAGGTTGGCTATCTACTATTTTTTCATGCTGGTGTAAAGGTGCCAACTGCCTAGGACGTGAAGTGTACCTTATAACAGCTAATCAGGGCAAGAAAGTATAATGAAGTAGGGTTCTAAATTGATGGGCTCTCCAAGGGCAAACAAGCTATTACTAGGAAATGGTATGGTTTTAGCTTTGGAAGCTGAGATTTTTCTTAGTTTTGTGTTCCTGTTTGGTGTTGAAGCTATTAATGAATCTAGATAGCAATTTCTGGAATATAGCTGTTAATTTACTGTCAGGCCTACATCCTACAAGCCCCTCTCTGCATACGGGTGAAACCCTATATGTATGGGGTCAATAGGCATCCATAAGTAAGCTGACCCGTTTCCATAAAATAACTTGTAGGTTTGGGCCCTAAGAAAAAAGGGGTGAGAGCTACCATCCATGTCGAACACCTTCATATTCATGTAAAAGGCAAATGAACTGTATTAAATGTCACAGGGCACTGGCTTGAGCATCTAAGCATTAAGCAAAGTTTAAAATTCACCAACTTTTTCCCCTCCAAAAAAGTGAGAGGATACTATCACTGTGGTAATTTTATTTTTCACAGAATAGGTTGGTTTTAGCCATCTTCTTAAGGAAGAAAGATGTTTTATCCGCAAGTGCCAATTTGGATATTCTACAATTTGCTTCTTCAGCTTGTGTTATCCCAGGAGTTCACTGAAGCAATGCAATAAAATACGTGCTGTGAAGTTTCAACCCTACCAAATGAAGAAGCTACTGATAGGAAAACACAGTACAGTACTCCTGGTCATTCTAAACAATGGGGAGCCCTCTTTATTGAGCTCCATCCTAGAAGGTATCAGTACTTTGACTCTACCAACTTTTAAGAGGCTTCGAAAGACCAACTAAGCCCAAGCCTCTATATTGGTGAAACTTGGATGTCTCTACTGCAGTCAGAAGGTACAATCACACTGAGGTAGACATACCTGGGCTAGCTTGGGTAACAACAGAACAAGGATGCAGTGGCATGGGCTTTAGTTGCCTAAGGAAGTATTCCAGCATCTCATCCCATGTTGACATGTGTATCACTGCACTATTACCCAAGCTAAAGAGATTAAAGTTAGCTCATGACATGCACCACAGTCACGCACAATATTTCCTTAAAAGCTTGTCAACTAAAAATGTAGTTGGTCTAATCACTGTGATATAATAATTTATCAGCAATGTCACTAATTTATAATATTTTAATATTATATAATATATTAAGATTTAGGCTCTTTGGGTTGAAGGTGCTTTAGAAATACATTTTAAAAGCTTGAGGCAAACTCAAAATCTCTGAAATCCATCCGAAATTTGTTTTACAATTGTGAAATTAAAGTACCATAGCTACTGCAAGCAAGATATGGTAATAGAAAGAGCTAATGTCCTTCAAGTATATGAAGTAGGCTGGGGGGGGGGGGGGGGGGAAAAAGAGAGGGAGGAACAAAACAAACCAACCCGATAAAAATAAATTCCTTTTGCCGGAAATAAACAAACATTCTGAAGCAAACTTGCATGCTTTGAGGGGAAAAGGTTATTGATTCATTTAATAAGCCAATTGTACTCTATGGAGTTTTGTTCTGCATTGAACACCCCCCTCCTGCTGTTCTCCAAACCACAGCTGGGAACAGCCACCACCACCATGCAGAGCCCTTCAGCAAGTTCACTTGAGAAACCCTGGGGTTGACATAGTGCGCACTTCGTTCACATCCACTGTCCCATCCTTTCAATCCCTGCTGCTTCTTTTACCAGCTCCCTCTTTCCCCACTTCTGCAGGTCCTTGCTCCGCTCTCTCCTAGCCCCCTTCACCATTCCCCAATGCTGTCTGGCAGCAGCCTGTTGCTTGGAAGGGAGGCTCTAAGTTAAGCGGTTGTTTCTGTCTTGCATGGGCACAGGGTGCCAGAGAGCTCCCTTCACCTCCAGTCACTAGGCATGCTGCCCCCAACTCCAGGCTTCTGGTTTTCACACTGTTCCCAACTCTTGTCACTTCTCAATAGGAGTAGCAGTAATTAATAAAAATAATAATAATTATATTTTTAACCTAGCTTACAAGAACTGGATGAAAAGTTGCCACCCCACAAGCTACACCTTAAACCAGGGGACAATGCCTAATGCTTGCCAGCAGAGCTGTGAGCAAAGAAGGTTGCCATCCCCTTGCAGTCACTGTGTGTAGAAGGGAGGCTGCCCCCTCCTCCATTTCTATTAGATTGGGAGGGGGCAGTCATTTCCATTAGATTGCGGTCATGCCCAAAGGCAAAGACACCAGATGTCCCAAGTAGTTCAGGAGATTAAGCAACATGGGGATCCCAAGGAGGAACCACAAACCTGTGAAAAGGGCATGGGAATGGGAGAGATAGAGCAGGCAGGTGGCAGGGGTGCGATGGGGAGCCTGAAACAGGATAGTGGTGGAAGAGACTGACCAGCAACTCCCTACACTCCAAACAGGAGGAGGAAAAAGCACATTAATGCCTATGAGAGGCTGGATTTTAACCCCTTAAAAAGCTTCCAAACATGTTGTGTGCAGAAAGCCTCCCACTAAGGCTTCCAAAAGCAAGGAGAAAGAAAAAAAATGTAGAACAAAAAATAAAGACTTGTGATTATTTTTAGGCCTGGTGATGCACAGTTCTTGACTCCATCGTGGAAACATCCCCTGGAACATGAATTGAACAGATGCAGTGTGACCAATGTATCACATTACATACAGATGAAGTTGCGTGTAGAGCATCATTTCATTCAGCCAGCCGGACGCAGTGGAGTGCACCGTGGCAGTTTCTTCTCCTCTTTGGTTGAGCTTGCTATGCCTTGTATTCAGTTCAATGTGGTTTCTTGTGTAGGATACAAGTTGATAACTAATGAATGCCACATTTTCCAAAACCCTAAAAAAAGTGTTCTTGGGGGTTAGCAGACAGAAGCCAACTGAATTTGGTGAAAACTAGAAAGCAGAAATATTGAGACAAATGCGCAGAGCCACTATCCTTCAGTTGGCAGTCCAGCCAGCTCTCAGTTATTCAGAGACCAGATCATAACCTTTAATATCTTCTTAGAGAATAATCTCCACCTCACCTCTGCGTGAGCCCAATTAGTTTTACTAGCACCCTCAAACAAGATAAAATAATAATACTATTTGGGAGAAAGAAAGCATACAGAGGTGCTGTACTAAAAGGAGGAAATAGAGCTGGGGAGTCAGCAAGCCCCTGAACTAAAAGGAAGCAGGGACATTAGCACAAAGCAAGCTTGTGGAAGAGAACAGAGCACTACAGAGGGGAGTCCCTAGTATATCTAATAAACTCACCCTACAGAGCAAAACAGCATGCAGCTTCCCTGTTTTAATCTCTGTTAAATTAATGGTATTTTTTAACCAAAGCTGAAAGTGTTACATTGTTGGAAAGATACATACTGAGCATACACTACAGATCAGCTATTTATAGGGTTTAAATACAGAAATTATATTGTATCCTGTGCAAACAACTGCTGTATGCAATGCAGTGAGTGGTATAAAGCAATAAGCAAAGTGAACCCATGCTAGGAGGAGGACAGAGATAAGGGGGAAGAGGAACAGATGGGGGAAGGGACAAAACAAAACAAAACAAACAAACAAAACCCCACACCGCACACACCTAAGTCATGTAAATTTTGACCACTCTTCTTGGCCATCCCCTTCTCCCTCTTCCTTAGATACACCTCTTCCAGGGGACAGCTAAGCCACCCAGCTCCCAACACCTTTCAAGGCAAAGTGACTCTGTGCTCTAGCTAGGGTACATAAAGGTTCCAGCCTTTCCAAGTGACCCAAAAGAAACACAAAACACATGGCTTTTGGAGGCAGCAAACCCGATCTCCCCCCCAAACTGGTAGAATACCAAGAAAATATCGCGACTTTTATGATTTACAACTCTTTTACCTTACAAAACCACAATGAAACCGCCACTTGTGCAAACCCTCCCTCAAAATTAAAAAAAATAGTAAGAAGAAACCTGCCTGCCTCCCTACCTGAGAAAGGCACTTACAAAAGTCAACAACAGTCAAAGAAACAAACTATATCCCATGAGACCTACCTATTCATAGGACAGCTTAGATAAAGAGCAGATTTTCTTGGTTTCTAGCCTCCCAACCAACTTGTTGTCCCTCAGTTAAACCTCAACCCTACTCCCCTCTCAACTAACCTCCCATGCCCAGGGCTCTGGCTTTCTAGTGCTTTCCCCAAAGCTTGCCACCTAGCACAGCTGTCACAGGACAGGGTTGATTAGGTACTAGTAAACTATTAACTCTCTCCTTACCCAGATGGTAGTTTGCATGCCCCATCATCACAGTATATCTTTTTCCTTTAAATATTTAAAACAATACCTAGAGACTACAAATCATTATAAATCTGATTTTTTTTAAAATCATGTCACAGTGACACAAATGAATGCAGAACGTCACTAGTGAATGGCAACTGCCCCACCTATTTTTCATCAATCCATTTCAGTTGGGATTGGTGCGGAGAGGAGGGAAATAAATGACCTTCCCCATAACTGCACTTCAGACTTTCTTTTTTTTCTTAAGAGATATTAAAACCTGAACTCAATAAATTAATGTATCGGTGTGAAGGGCTCTGCAGTCTCACTTGTAGAATAAAAATTTTATTTTCCATCCTCCTTGTTATTAGGGTGGTCTAACTAAAGCAAATAAAAAGATTTGCCTAAGACATAGCTGGTAACCTCATCCAGCCCTCACATACTTGGAGGAAAAGTGACAAAAAAATCTACATTCCCTTCTACAGGCTTCTGGGCAATGTGGGTCAGGGGAAGAAGCTCTGTTCTTACAGTTTTGCATGGTTTCTTGAGTTGATGAGGCCCAGCTGCCAGCTCTATATTTCAACTGCCAATCCTTTCCTCTGTATCTGTTTCTATAACCCTGCTCCAGTGGCATGGATACTGGGGCGAATGCCTGAAAGGCCAGAAGTTGAGTTTGAAGTCATAGCAGAAGTGCTCATGGTGTGGCTATGTCAGATTCCAATAAATCTGCAAATTCTACTAAATATCTTGTCACATGGACATGAGAAAGTAAAGTAAGATCCCATGGGCTGTGTTTTTCTGCTAAATATAATGAAGGGGTTCAAAAGTTTCACCATTCATGTAATCAGGGTGTAGATATACCCAATTACAAGCATCTTAAAGATTTGAGCACTTTCTTTTACTTGGTTGAAAAATTTACCAGGCTATTTAAAATAGAGAAAACAAAAAAGTTCCCCAAAAATATTAGCTTGTTTACCAAGTATTGGGCCAAAAAACAACCCCCCTCCATCTCCCAAGACACTATGAAATGTTTTAAGTGACCTTAAAATTAATCCAAAGGATATGGCAGCACAGCAATGGAAACTGGTTTTGCACAAACCTTGTCTACCAATACAACTCAGCATTCACTGTAGAAATATGATGCATCAGACTTCACTGTACGGAGGAGCCTGCAGGATTAGGGACTTAAGCAGTAAAAAGTAATTCAGTCTTTATGCTTATTCTGTCTCTGGATCATGGGAATGCCAGAAATGGTGCTCCTTGTAAACTAACTACATTGACAGAAGCAACTTATTTTTATAGCCAAATAGCCATAAGTCAGCAGTATTTAGACCTCATAACTTAGGATGGATTTGAAGAAGTAACCTAGAGCTGAAAGCTCTATCCATTGCCAATACCCTGAGTTTTGTGGAAAGTAGCGGACAGATTTGGATGTCCTAAAAAGTACATCAAGGTCCTAAGGCTTTTTCATGACCAGATGACTGCAACGGTCCTATGTTGCAGGTCAGAGACGGATCCATTTGTCATCCGAACCGGGGTCAAACGAGGATGTGCCATTGTCCCAACTCTGTCCTCCACTGATTTGACAGTCATTATGGTTCTCATGTAAGGATCAATTTCCTTCTGGAATTGACACAGGATGGAGGCCTACTAAACGTTGGGCCTCTCTCTCAACATCAAGAAGAAAAAGATTTCTTAGAAAAGTTTATTAAAGAGGCCATCCTTAATGGACTGGCCGACGCCAACATCTTAAGGGATAGCCAGCACGGGTTTGTTGCGGGTAGGTCTTGCTTGACCAATCTCATTTCCTTCTACGACCAGGTGACCTATCACCTGGACAAGGGAGATGAGATTGATGTCATATTTCTTGACTTCAAAAAAGCCTTCGATCTGGTGTCCCATGATCGCCTCTTGGAGAAACTAGCCAATTGTCGCCTTGGGTCCCCCACGATTCACTGGCTGGAAAACTGGCTCCGGGGTTGGACCCAGAGGGTAGTAATTGATGGAAGTCACTCATCGTGGTGTCCTGTGACCAGTGGGGTCCCCCAGGGCTCTGTCCTTGGACCCATACTGTTCAACATCTTCATTAATGATGTGGACACTGGAGTCAGAAGCGGACTGGCCAAGTTCGACGATGACACCAAACTTTAGGGCAAAGCATCCACACCAGAAGACAGGCGGATGATCCAGGCTGACCTGGACAGGCTCAGCAAGTGGGCGGATGAGAATCTGATGGTGTTCAACGCCAATAAATGTAAGGTTCTCCACCTTGGGAAAAAAAAACCTGCAGCATCCTTATAGGCTCGGCAGTGCTATGTTGGCTAGCACTATGGAAGAAAGAGACTTGGGGGTCATCATTGACCACAAGATGAACATGAGCCTGCAGTGTGATGCTGTGGCTAGTAAAGCGACCAAAACGCTGGCTTGCATCCATAGATGCTTCTCAAGCAAATCCCAGGACGTCATTCTCCCCCTGTACTCGGCCTTAGTGAGGCCGCAGCTGGAGTACTGCGTCCAGTTTTGGGCTCCACAATTCAAAAAGGATGTGGAGAAGCTTGAGAGAGTCCAGAGAAGAGCCACGCGCATGATCAGAGGTCAGGGAAGCAGACCCTACGATGACAGGCTGAGAGCCCTGGGGCTCTTTAGCCTGGAAAAGCGCAGGCTCAGGGGTGATCTGATGGCCACCTACAAGTTTATCAGGGGTGACCACCAGTATCTGGGGGAACGTTTGTTCACCAGAGCGCCCCAAGGGATGACGAGGTCGAATGGTCACAAACTACTACAAGATCATTTCAGGCTGGACATAAGGAAGAATTTCTTTACTGTCCGAGCCCCCAAGGTCTGGAACAGCCTGCCACCGGAGGTTGTTCAAGCGCCTTCATTGAACACCTTCAAGATGAAACTGGATGCTTATCTTGCTGGGATCCTATGACCCCAGCTGACTTCCTGCCCTTTGGGCGGGGGGCTGGACTCGATGATCTTCCGAGGTCCCTTCCAGCCCTAATGTCTATGAAATCTATGAAAGACTGAAGTGCTCTTTCTGCCTGCCCCAGGCCATGAATGTAACCCTGATCCCCAAATTACCATCAAGAGAAAGACCTTGGAGGTAGTCGAGCACTTCTCTACCTCAGTAGGAACCTCTCTCAAAGAGTAAACACTGATGTGGAGATCCAGCAGAGGATCCAGTATGTAAGTGCTTCTTTTGGGAAATTGCTTTGCTGTGTCTTTATTCATTGTGATCTCCAGAAAGACACCAAGACCCAGGTCTACAATGCAGTCATCATCCCCACTGTCATCTACAGATGCGAAAGGTGGGTAACCTACCATCATCTTGTCACGAGCCTGGAGAGGTGTCACTGCCGATGCCTCCAGAAAATCCTCCACATCAAATGGGAAGATCACTGCACAAATGCCAGCATCCTTGCTGAAGCCAATGTTTCCAGCATTGAATCAGTGATTCTCAAGCACCAACTTCGCTGGACTAGACATTGTTTGCGGATGCCTGATTCTCAACTTCCAAAACAGGTGCTCTATTCCTAGCTTAGTAACAGCCTGCGATCCCACGGCGGCCAGAGGAAATGTTACAAGGACACATTTGAAGGTATACCTCAAGAAAACGGGTGCCGACATCATGAGCTGGGAGGAACTGGCTATCAACCGACTCCAATGACTCTGCAACCACAACCAAGTGACAGCCTGTTTCAAGGAAAAGTGTCTTGTCTTCAAAGCAGAGAAAAGAGAACAGAGGAAGGGAAAGGAGAGAAATCCTAGGCAATGGCCTAGTCTTCCCTGCAGAAAGACCTGCAACTTCTGTGGTCTTGTCTGTGGCTCAAGAATTGGACTCTTAAGTCACCTCAAGACCCATCACTGAGCCGTGGTAGAGATCATCCTCAAATAGAGGGATTGGTGACAATGACAACACTGAGCCACCCAGTTTCCAAAATCATGAATTCCTAATAGAATTCATATTGCTTTGTGCATATGACACTATATTATTAATAGATGACACTGTATTATTAATAATATTCACACACAAGTACCAGACCTATAATTCTCTCTCATTTTGTGGTAATCTCCAGCAATCAAATAACTGAGCTTGTCCATCTGGAACCAGCACTTGATATTAAATTTATACAGAGTGCACTAGTGGTCAGTCTTGTTTGCTGACAGCCCAGCAGGGAGGTCTCCATTAGAGAATAAATTTGGAGAATTCAGTGATAATGTATCTGGAACAAAAAGACAGGCAAGAGAAAAGCTTGTCGAAAAATGGGAAGCTCGCAGACAGAAAGAGAGAATTACCAGAAACAAAAGAAACCAGAAAGGGCAAAGAATAGGCATGACAGGGGAAAGAGAGCAAACATGAGAGAAGAGGAACAGAGAACACTATTAACAGGAGGAAGAGGGGAAATTGTTTTATGAAAAGCGAATTCGATATTGGAGAAAAGCAAAGATCAAGGCTGTAGTAATCTATTTAGTCAGACATTTTCATGCTACCATGCTAATGTGGTTCAAATTACACCTGTGGAGATTGCTTTTCTTATTCTGAATTTAGATCAGCCTCTAATCCTTTCAACTGTTGGTCTGCTAAGACTGCAACAAGAGAGTGCCAAGCAGTGCCAATTGCATCAATGGATTTTGCAATGCAGACATGTCAACTAAGAGTTAGACTGAGTCCATGAAGTCCACAGCACTCCAGAGCCAAATTCGGGATTACAGGCTGAGAGAATATAATTTCTCCAATATTCCTGAAGCGGTGTTATTCTGCATTCAAAGAATCCCCAGTTCGCTGCAGCTTCAAAAAGCCTGAAAATAGTCCCCACCTCGTACAGTACAAGCTTTCACTGAAAACCGTGTTAAATGACCTCACGGTTACTATGCCTTTCTGGTCTATGGCTGTACTTATCAGAGTATTTAGATAATAAATATACAATATAAACTGTATTTGTCAGTGTGCCATACAAAGGAAGTACTGAGGTTTCAATTATGACAAGCTGACATGCTGAATCTGATTTGCCCTGGTCGACAGGGACCAAAAATGGACAGCACCGTGCCAGCTAAACCAGTTTTTTGCAAGTGTGCTCAAACATAATAGCCTTTTTCAGCAGAAATAAATCTTTTATCACTCTCTTCCCATGCATATGTTAATATTGCATCACTCTAGGTGTGATGTGGGTAGACTATGTTTCAATCTTTTTGGCCTCTTCAACAAATCTCACATTGACTTCAGCAATAGTAAGACTGGATTAACAGGCTGTAGTTTCCCCCGCTTTCCCTCCACACCTTAGTTACAGTGACTTGCAACTGGGGGCTAAAATTCAGGAAGCCTCGTGTAGCCTCGCATAGTTAGTTGAGCCAGTCCACACGCAGCACTCGGCCCTGTCCTGCAAACGCTTGCCGAGACAGTCATTTTGAGTTTATTAAAACAAGATGTAAAAGGGACCAAGGCAAATACACGTTTTAAACCTTCATAGGAAGTAGACTGAACTTTTGTTTTTTGCCCGGTTCAGGGTACAAACTGAACTTTGGACCTTGTTCTAGGTACAAACTTTTAGTTTTTTGTCCAGTTCTGGGTACAATTTTTTTTTTTTTACCTGGTTCGAGGTACAAACTTTCGGTTTTTTGCCCGGCTGGGTTACAGCATTTTGTGTTTTTGCCTGGCTTGGGTTACAAAATTTGGGGTTTTCCCCAAAAGCAAACTTTGTGTCCAGGTCAGGGCACAAACTTGTGTTTTACCCGGTTCAGGGCACAGACATTTGTTTTCGGCCTGTCTCGGGGCGGTGCCGTGCCCGCATCCTGGGGCAGCCGGCGACTCTCCGTATGATGGTGACCGCGTCGCCCCCCCACCCCACTCCACTCCCAGGCTCCTGGGTCCGACTTGGAGGGAAACAGGCCCTGAGGTGAAAACCAGCCCTGTGGTGCGACTGCTGCCCTCATGAATGCACCTGTGTCAGGTCCTCATTAAACACACTGGAGTCCGGCCTAACTAACCCGCATTAATTGCCACTGGCATCTCTTGTGTAAAGCACCGCGTCAGCTTCGCTTTGACGCCAGGCAACGGTGGGGCGGGGCCCTGTGCGCAGGCGCACACGGCGCAGACAGATGCGGCCACCTCGCGTCGAACCGCTGCGGTTTGAGTCGCGGCAAAACTCGACATGAGCTACCGCGCATGCGCGCGACTCGCCGCCCGGGCTGCGCTCCCCTGACAGGGGGCGGGGCCCTTTTACGACACTCGGCGCGCGCTTTGCGACAGGCCGCGCGGAGAGCAGCGATGGTGAGTGCGGCCCGGCCGGGGGCCGCGTGCAGCCCCGCGGAGCTCAGCCCTGCCCTGCCCGGGGCGGCCCCTGGGGGGATGTGCACCAACTGGGGAGCCTCCAGCGCAGGGCAGCAGCGATTAGGGGCCTGGGAAGCAGGATGTGCACGACTGAGTGTGGAGAAGAGCAGACTGATGGGGGCGGGGGGGTTAAATCCCTGCCAGGAAAGGAGAGAGAGGATGGAGTTGGGCTTTGGTGGGGAGCAGGACGAGGAAGAGTTGTCCCCAAACTGCAGCAGGGGAGATGGAGGTCGGAGACGAGGAGGACATGTCTGGCTGCGAGGCTGATCCTGCATTGTTTAGAAAGGGGGGGGTTGAATTTCTGTCCTTGGAAACGTCCAAGAGCGGGCTGGAGGGGCGCCGGGCCGGGGTGGCTTGGCCAGGGCTGATACTGCCTCACGCCAGGAGGTCACCTTGCGAGGGCCTGTGAAGGACGCCAAGCCGGCCCTTCCCCTGATGCCAGCCCTGCTTTTTCTATACGTGCAAAAGGGCAGTTTTCATGGGCACGTCCCTGTTGAGCCTCCCCATGCACACGACTTTCCTTGTCACGTATCTTCACCTATTGGTCGTTCAGTTCCCCAAAAACTGTATTATTCAAGGTTACTGAGTATCTGGGATGAGGATTGGCTAATCAAGGCTAAACTGTTACATTCGGTTCTTGATAGCATCTGTGAAACATATAACATCAGTCAGTGTTTATAAAAAAGCCCGAAAGTGCTTGTGAAGAAGATAAAATATCACCTGTATTAGAAAAGGGAGATTTTAAGCAAACAAGATTTAAATGCCTCCCCTGAAGTGACACAGTAAATCTGAGAGACAAATGGAAATAGGATCCAGAAGTGCTCTGCTCTGGCTGCATGCAATGTGAAGCTATAAAAAGCTTTGAAGCAGTGAACAGTTAAATGTATGCAAAATATCAATACAGCTATAAAACAAATTATGTAAAGTAGGTGGGATAGAGAGGTTTTATTTCCAAGAATTTTTTTTTCTAATGCTCCAATAACATAAAAAGTCAGCCAAAGTGCATTAATGTTTTTAGTGCAGTGTGTATTTCTATAGACAGGGAGAATTTCCTGAAGCTTTTTGTACCCAAGGTTAACAGCAATTGTTCTGTCTGTAGTTTGAAATGCAGGAAGAGAGGCTTTATAAACTACTGCTTCATGTTTCCATTAATATTCAAGTAAACAGCACAGTCCACAATATTGAAATGTAAGTGAGGCTTAAATCCATTTTAATTTACTATGTTTTAATTAGTTTAATTTTGGACACTACCATTTTTTTCCCATTTCTGATGACTACTTTTTCCCCCCTGACCCAGGCTACTATGATAGCAGTTGGCCTGACAATAGCTGCTGTTGGATATACAGGTTTGTGTCTAGTCAAAATGCTAATATTGTACTTTTCATAGTTTGCTTCAATAATGATTCGTTGTAAAATACGCAAGCAGCATGAATCTTTGTGGGGGTTAATATTTATTATTGGACAAACTGCATGGTTGGGATAGACAAGCTTTTGGGTATCACAGTATCCTTCCTCAGGTTCCTCAGTAGAGCTAAGTAGCAGATGGGGGTGGAAAAAACTTGCATAAAATTCAGTGCATGTGTGTGTGTCTCACACACACACACACACACACACTGAATTTTATGCAGAAAACGTGATATAAGAGAAATTTATCAGGTGGCCAGTAGACAAGACAGCTGCAGCAAAAACCTGATAGTGGAAGATCTGGATCATTCAGGAGGGTCACTTTCATTTGTGAAATACAGACATTAGCACAGTGTTTCCCAAACTTCTGTTACCTGGGGTGCATTTTTCATCTAAATCAAAACCAGCATGCCTTCACTCTTACAACCAGAAAGGGGGTGGGGGTGTAATAACTTTTTTTCCAAAACACATTACCTACTCCATTCCTCTGCCAGAGGAAGTCATTTTGGTGCTGAAATGTACTGTTACAAAATTACACCAAATACACCTTTAAGGAAAGGATTAGCTCCTATACCAGTTGTTCTCAACCTTTTTAGTCATCACACACCCCTCCATAACTCCTTTGAATGTCATAGCACCCTGATTGAAAATCACCAAGCTAGATCTAAATTCAGAAAAAATCTGGAGGGGGCCATCAGTGGTGCTAGATCAGTGGTCCAATTTAAGGGCAGAGGGGGCAGGACCCTACTCTCCCATACTGCTCCTTCCATTGTCTGTCCCCTGCTGACCCCTGGCCTGTATCTCATGCTGCAGGGCCTCGCGCAATGGCAACCACCCCTGCGGCCCTTCTGCCAGTCCCGAGAACATGGGAGGTGTGGAAGGGATAAACCAGGCTGCAAAGCATGGCTCTGTCTGTGCATCTGCCCCTTTGTAGTAGCAGAGTATGCTGCTGGGATTGTGAGGGTGGGAGGTCACAGGAGCTGCCTGGGGGCAGAGGAAAGGTGCAATCTGCTGAGAAGCTGCCCTGCAGTAGCTGGTAGGAATGTGCAAAGCTTTGGTAGCCGATTCGATTTGCAGGAGATTCGGCCCAATTTGGTGGCCAAATCTCCGAATCGCATCAGGAGACCAATTAAAAGGTCTGAATCAAATCAAAAACCTCCGAATCCATTTGAAAAAGATTTGGCCATAAACTAAATAGGCAGCAGTCCTCACCATGCTGGACAGGGCTGCCTCCAGCTGGTGACTAACTCTGTTGCGGGGGGGGGGGGGCTTGGGCTAGGACGAGCTGCCCAGCTGGGGTGGGGGAAGGGGGCGGGGGGGGGGGGAAGAGAGGTGTCATGGGATGCAGGCCAGGCGAGGCAGTGGTGGGAGTGGGGGCTCTGCCCTGCTACCGCTTGCCCCCTTCTGCCCAGAGCAAGCTGTGCCTGCATTGTGCCCAGCCGAGGCGGCACGATATAGGCACAGCTTGCTCTGGGCAGAAGGGGGCAAGCGGCAGCAGGGCAGAGCCCCTACTCCCACCGCTGCCGCATCCCATGGTTGTCCCAGCTCCAATCCCTTCCTCCCCCACACCCCTTCCCTCCCACCACAACAGACTTACCAGCAGGAGGCAGCTGTGTCCAGCATCTTGAGGACTGCTACCTGTTTAGGCTATGGCCAGGTCTCCAAAGCAGCACCAAATCTTCGAATCCGATTCAGCCAAATCGAACTGGAAGAGCGATTAGAATCTCCAAATCAAATCACTGTCCCTCTGAATCCAAAGCGAATACTTGCCACTTTGCACAGGCCTAGTAGCTGGGTTAGGCACAGGGTGTTGTACCAGGAAGGAGAGCATTTACCCCCTCAAACAGGGGGATCTCATGGCAAACCTGTCACAACACAACCTTTGGGAATCACTGGATTAGCAAATGTCAGGTGGATTATAGATTTGAGGATGTGTGTATGATCCATACAGTCCATGGCTTTGTTGTGGGGAGTATTGATTGTTGTGACAGTAGAGATGAGTTGAGAGGTCTTCTTTTATTAAGGCAGGCTTGGGTCCCATTAGGTGCTTGTTGGGCAGCAGGGAGTTCTGATGAGTTGGGCAAGATTAGGAGGCTGTTTGAAGACCAGGACGAGGAGGGCTGGGAATATTTCTCTTAAGGTCAAGGATAGACTATAACTATTTGATCCTTCTTACCAGTTAAAATGTGGGATGGTAGGTGACAACCAAGGATTTAATAGACTATATCAGTTTAGTAGCTGATACAGTACTTTATAGTCTTTTGGGGGTACATAAAGGAACAGATTACAGAAAGATGTTAAACTCTTTTCTTTTAGATCAGAAATAGTTTTGTTACTCATCCTAATCTTAAAGTAAAACTGTTGTACTAAAATTCTAAGTTTTCATTAAAATATTGGTTTAGTCCAGTTCCATACTAATAATCACTTTCTTTAAGGTCGCTATGTGTTAAAAGCTGTGAAGCAAATGCAGCCACAAGTAAAACAAGCCATTCAGACACTGCCAACATCTGTAAGTGCCATAATCCTTTTTCCTAGATATATTACTTATTACTTGTACCTAGCTTTATTTGTTCCCTAGTTTAAAAATGCTCTTCTATAAATACAGAACATCCTTTTTCTCCAGACCAGTATTCTATTATTCGTGAGAGTACAGAAGGCATACATGCAAAATTGGAGAAACTGTCACTTATCTCACTAATTCTGAAACAAGTTGCAAACAGCAACAGGACAAAGATTTTCCACCACACAGTTAAAGAATAAACTTCAACTTTATTTGAATCTCATAATAGCAGTTGTTAAGAAGTTCCATTGTGCCCCTTTAGACTGGAAAGCACTGTCAGTAGGGCTCTGCGAAACACCGTTGTTTCGTATCGATGTCCATTTCACTGTTTCGAAGGGACAGTGTTTCGTTCCGTTTTAAAGCACTGTCCCATTTCGTTGAAACCGTTTTGACTTGTTTCGACGTTTCTCCCATAGGCTATAATGGGGAATCATGAAAATGCCTAAATGTTGTCATTTCTTGCCCGATTCGGATGCAAATTGCAGGGATGGTAGCCCTGAGGGCATGAAGCCTGCCAAGTTTTAAGGAAATAGGTGCAGAGGTTTCTCAGAAACTGCATCTCAAAGTCTTGAAAGCAAAATTTGTGACTCCTCCTGGGGGCGCGGGCCCCTGGATCTACCCCTGATGACAGGAGGCTGCCACTGCCGCCTGGGACTGGTGCTGGGCACAGCCCATGCCTGGCACCAGGCTCCATAGAGTTCAGCTCAGCCTGGCGGTAGGAGACGGGGAGAGCCAGGGCTGCACTCCCCGCCAGCCTGAGCTACACCTTGCTGAGGAGCTACTCGAAATGTTTTGAGAGCCCTCATTTAGTTTTGAAGCTGTTTTGATGCTTTTCGTTTAGTTTTGATTTTGCTGTTTCGAGCTCGAAACAGCTTCGAAACTAAGCACTCGGCGAAATTTCATACAGCCCTGTCAGTATAAAAGTAGAAGCAACTTTGCCCCTCCCCCTTCCCACAAGGTTTAGTTAACATTACTTGTCTGTGAATTTTCTTTTTAACGTATTTTCCATTTCAGACCTTCGGTGGTTATTACAGAGGAGGATTTGATCCTAAAATGACCAAACGGGAAGCAGCTTTAATATTAGGAGTGAGGTAAGGTCATTTCTGTAAAAAATGTGGAATGCAAGGGAGACTACAATTCTCATGTGGGTCTGGCTTTGAAAAATACGGAGTCTTCCAAGATCCTGTTGACTTCAGCTGGCATTGTAGGTCCCTCAATGTATGTGATTCATGTATTCAGAAACTATTTTTAGTTGGTGCTGTCTGAAAGGTTGTCTGCCAAGTTGCACATATTAGTAGCATTTATTGTGCTGCACAGAAGAATCTTCTCTTTTTAAAAGCCGTTCCCAATTAGGAATGCAATAGTCAAACACTTATTTTTTTTGCATTGAACTTGTTTAAAAAAGCAGTTAAAAATCTTTTTTGTGAACAAATTTAATAAAGATGCATGAAGAACTATTTTTCCCCACGTGAACACTTAAGACCAAGAACTGAAACCACAGGACTTTAGACAGCATGCTGCCAAAATATTAGGCACTACAACAATCATTGTTGCAAAGCCTAAGAAACTTTGGATTTGGGTTATAAGGCCCCAGTGCCTACATTTGCAATGGCAGATAAGCACCTACATGCACACTGACCATCTGAGCTTTTGGAAAGTAAACATAGTTGAATTTTTGGAGGGTCTAGGTCAGCGGTTCCCAAACTCTTGACAAATTGTGCACCACCAGTTTAAAACTATATGATCTTAAGGTTGAACTGAAAAAATTGCTGGGGGTACTTAAGTACCCCCAGCAAATTTTTGTCATATAAGGTCATTATAATACATCTGTTAACGCGTACCGCTGACAGGTTGTCTGCATACCACAGGTGGTACCCATACCACAGACTGGGAACTGCTGGTCTAGGTCACTAAGATGCTTTGAAAATTTGCACTTGACCTTTACTTTCTCCCATTTCCTCTCCAAATGTCTTGGTCATCCCAGAGGCATTAGCCTCTGATGGGGTGGGTTTTTTTTTTTTTTTTTTTTTTACAGACTTGTTTCTTATTTATACTGTAGAACACAGATGATGGGACCCTCATTTTTCTCACATACGAGAAGTGAAGGCTGCTCCCCATTTCCCTCCATAAATATTGCCTACACTGAAGGAAAATGAAAGATGGTACACTTTATAAAGGGAGTCACAGAAACAGGCTGCTACAAACTGTGGGTGCAAACACTTAAAAAAATGTTTGGAAAAGCTTGCTGTCAAGGACTGTAGTGCAACCCTCTCTAAAATTGCATCTCATTAAAGCCCTGTGAAAATTACTTAATGGAACAAAGGTGTTTTTCTTACATTACTAAACTTCCATGAGAAGTTTTTGTTTGTTTGGAAACATCTGCACTTCAAACTGGCTATGATCAATAAACTGAGGCTGCCATATAAACTAAAATTGTTAAATGAAACAGTTACCTTAAGCATCAGTAGAGGAGAAAAGTGGGCATGTGAAGGAGAACAGTCTTTTCAAATTTCTTAACAGTTACTGTACAAGAAAAATATTGTTTCCTAGTTCTGAGGACCCTTATGCAATATTTTCAGGAAAGTTCCTTCAATTTAGCTTACTTAAATCTCTTTCTCCCTTTTACCTAGTCCTACAGCCAGTAAAAGTAAAATTAGGGAAGCTCATAGACGGATCATGCTTTTGAATCATCCAGATAAAGGTAAGCAGAATTAGTGTTCTCTCTGGTATATTTTTAGCTGAAACTAATGAACTTAATAAAACAAAAATAGGACTCGTATACACATCTTTTATGCACAATAAAAGACTTGAATCCCTTAATTTCAGGGTAGCCTTTCTCCTTCTTTTAACACTTGCAGATTAGTAGATGCATTCAACCACTTTAAATTTATTTTGTTACCTTCTATATCTTTTTTGCAGATAAAGTGAGATCATTGAATTGATCCATCATCAAACGACTAAAAAAAAATCTCTTTACTTTTAAATGAAAGCTGGTGTAGTGTGTGGAAGTTCTCGTAGGTCCTGTGGTTATTCTCCATGATTGGTGACTGCAGAACTGGGCCTTTATAATCGTCAGCAAGAACAAAAAATTATGTAGTGACGATGGTGACATAAGGGAACAGATACAGTACAATAAGCAGATGCTCAACTTTAAGCACGTAGGTTATCCTCTGCTGAGCACAGCAGTTCAGCTCATTGAAGTCAATGTAGTAAGTCACATGCATTACTACTTGGCAAGTTGATGTATTTAGAGTGACCTTGGAACTTCCCCTTCCCTTGTTCCCCCCTTTCTTGGCCCTCAAAACTGGTCTTCAGGACATATTTCCATAGAAACCTTTTAACAGAAGCAAATTCAGATGCTCTCTATTGGGCACACAGTGTCAACTCTAGTGAGTATGCTCCATGTCATAATGCTGCCCGTTGTAATTTGGGACTAAATAAACCAAAGGATGCTGACCAAAGGACACCATGTCTTATGGTCAGAATATTGTTAGTTATAGATTACCCAACTGGGAAGGTGATATACTTTCATCCAAAATCATTTAAACTACAGTATAGTTTAATTGGCTATGTAATTATTCAACCAATACAGAAAACTTGGGTCTGGCAAAGACCCATATGCTTGGTATTTCCTGCAGTAATATCTATAAAAAAAAAAAAAGGAAGATAGTGCTGCACACCCTCAACCACACTGACAACCAGTTCAGCTTGATAAAATGAATGTACCACAGAGAATTTCTGTTGAGATGGGAGTAGACTAAACAATAGATATGAGTATTTATCTACATAAAATGCTGTTCTGGAATTGCTCCACTTATGAAAAGTCATCAAGGTATTTTATTGCTTCAGCGTAAATGCACCTCATGAAACGTCTAAGATTGTTTAAAGAATTTTTTTTTTTTATATAGTCTCTGAGTCTCTGGTGGGCAGTAACGTGGTAAAGGAGAACAGATTGTGACACAAGATACTTTTGTTTCCTTTAGGTGGTTCTCCATATGTGGCAGCCAAAATCAATGAAGCTAAAGATTTACTGGATAGCCAAGCTAAAAAATGAATGTGAACATTTTGCTTTAAATCAGTGGTTTAGTTCATGTGTTTTGATCAGTGATCCCAGAAGGGTTGCAATGCCAATCTTTTTGATTTGATACAAATGGTACTTGAAGTGAATTCAGGGAACGTCTTCCCTAACCCTCAGGCTTAGACATATTTACTGTGAGTGGGGAGGGGCTGTGCTTTACAGTCTGTAACATGTTCATTGCTAAATTCTATTAAACCCCCATTTCTACTTATGGTGTAATCTACCACTGAACGCCTTTGTCATTCTACGAGGGGGAAAATACAGGCTAATTCTTATTCTTGTGTAGGAGATCTAAACAGCCTGAGACCATGTTGAGCTAATTTCCAGTTTACCCAGGAACATTTGTTTAAAACTCATGCTGCTATGATTTAAAATGCCAAAGTTAGCTAGATGATACTAATGAAAGAAAAGGCAGGGTTGAAACAACCTGTTCTTGGAGAACAGCAGCAGGGTTTATTTGTACATTAAAGTATCTAGAAATGCTTATGTTTTTTTTAATTCAACAAATAAAAGTGATTGAGAAATGAATGTACAGAAGTGTCTTAACTTGCAATACCTGACATAGTCTCTCAGTGTTACTGATTTATTTGCCACTTGTCTCTAAATATTTTTACTAATTCCTGCACTGATTGTCATTATTTAATTCATATAACAAGCTTGTACTATAAATCCTAAGAATATAAGATCACCTATTACGAAATTATCTTGAGTGCTCTACCTTGTACTTTTAAAATAAAAGTACAACTTCCATTTCTAATAAGAGATAGAAAGTAGGGAATTCAGTTGCAGAAGCCTTCTAAATCTTTGAGTTATAAGTTATAGATTAGCCAAAGCTACAAGGAACCACATATACATGGAGATTTTATTTTTAATTTAAATATTCAGTTCTGCACCTACCCAAAATATACATGTCTTCCCAATGTAGTACAAATGCTGCTCAGGCCTACAGCATTTATGCAATATGCTGTTTGTAGGAAGTGTAGTCAGTAGACCAGACTAATGCAAAATGCTTATGTTTTGACTAGTCTGTGTAACTTTGCATCTTTTCTTTGGGCCTGTAGGACTTTGCCTGTGTGCTTCTCTATATGCATAGTAGCAGTACCACAGAAGAGATGCTAGTAGGGAAGTCTGTTCTTTTAAGAAAGGAGGATTAATGAAAGATAGAAAAATAGACATTAGAACATCTAACAAAGTACAGAACAGAAACGCCATAATACAGCAGTTAACTTGAACTAGGAAATGTCTGGACAAACAAAACTTTAAAAATTAGCAGGTCTAAAAGATGAGCCCTAGTAAAGTAGCAGAATTAATGAGCCGACTTCAGAAAAGGTAGATGTGACAGCCATTACCTGTCTACTCCTCCCTCACCTCACCAAGGATCCCCTTTTCCTAGAGGCCTCATTGTCAAAAATCCTTTTAGTGACTAAGATTTGCTTAAAAAGCTGATTCACTTAAAAGGTTTAATTTCCTCCTGAGTCCAAACTGTCAAATCTTGACACTTCTTTCCCCAGAACATCCTGTCTTTTTGATTGAAACCTACCCAAGTTGCAATTTTATTGCTTCCCCGTTTCCTATTTCAGCTCTTTTCTAGCTACAAAAAATGCAGAAGTTAAATAATTTGTCCCCTGCTGCTCAAAGCATTTCATACCTGATTTGGTGAGGATGAGGCTGCACTTTGTTCTTGGAGACATCTGCTTTGGTTTCGTCCTGCATCCCTCTTCTCCCCTTTCATTTCAAGTGATGTCCCCATGATTTCTTCACGTCTCCAACCTTCTTTTTTAGCCCATGTCTATGTTGCTTACAAGCCTGAAAGGAACTACCATTAGTGTACCAGACTTTTACCCTCATTACATGTCTGCAAAGGCAAACTGTCAATATTCCCATGCATGTTTAAAAAATGAAATGACATTTACCACCTCCCCCATTTGAGAGCTTTTTTCTTTTTTTTTTAAGAACTGAAATAAAAACTAAATTTAAAGTGCATTAAATACTTTAAGACTCCAGTGTATAAATGGCAAATTTAATATGTTAATTTGCTCTAGACAAATCCTACAAGGCAGCCAAAGGTTCAGCTCAACCAGCTAATGAGCTGAGGTCAAATGTCAAATTACAGCATTCATTCTTTGAAAATCCTGAGATATTTCTGATGAAAAACAGTCAACAGATGGAAGATCAAAGTTTATTTTTTTTGTTTTGTTTTGTTTTTTTTTGTTTTTTTTCTGTGGGTTTCTTTTTTTCTTTTTTTTACTACTGGCATACAAAAACATATTGCACATCAAACAACCAAAACAAAAATAAAAATACTCTACTGAGGACTAACATATGTAGTTTATACAGAATAAACTTTCTGGAAATTGATCTTTTCAGTAGTTAAGGTTATGTCTTTATGGACATGACTAATTCAGCTTAGTGTTAACTAAAGCTATGTTTGATTTTTAAATACTGTACAGTTTAATAAATAAATCAAACAAAGCCTCAATGTAGAACAGTCACTGCCAATGTCACTGCCAATATCCCTGCAGATAATGAGAATTTAACAAATGTATTCCAGTGGTCTGCAGATTTTTCTTCTACATACAGCATTTAAAAAACATGTATTAAAACAGACCAGTTTCCAGACTAAACTAATGGAGAAATTACAATTCAGTGCAAAATATTTTAAACTGCATTTCTTTCTAGTATTCCTCAGGTGAAGAAGTGGTTGCATATTATTAAAAATGTAACAAAAGCAGCTAATGCTTTCATAAAGAATATCAAGTTAGGGATCCCCCCCACATCTCTGCCATATTTTGAAAACAAAATAACATTTCCTATAGCCAGCAAGTTTTTGTTTATTTAAATGTTACATATACTATCTCAAGGCACATCTGATGATATATTTATAACACAGTAGGTGTCAAAGTATGTTTAACATATGATTTCTTCAGGATCCCTCCCCTTTCTGTATTCCAAAATGGAGGAACTGAAAGTGCGGTGTCAAGACTGGCGATCCATATTCTATCTTTGGCAAGCTTATACAAGCACTATTGTAAAATGTAATGTAAAAGAACTGTAAACTAGGAACTTCAGTTTATGAAACACCATTCAGCACTGCTTCTTCCTGATTATTTCCATCTTCTTGTACAGTACTTTTCGTTTCTTCAGGATTAGGCTGTGGTTTAGAAGGTTCATCCCCAGAAGCATCAGCTGGTCCGTTTATTGCCTTTTCAGAAGGGCCATGTTCTTCAATCACATCTTTTGCCTTTCAAAGAAAAAACATTTTTAAGCACTAGATACAGCAGCACAGAGAACTCCCAAAACGGATTGAGCACATCCCTGTGCGACGGACCCACTGCAAGTTGAACCAGGACTCTGGCGTTCTACCATCTCTGGCTCGGACAGGCTCCCTAACAGGAACTGCTCTAGCGTATCCGACCAGTGCAGTTCTCTAATCCAGTAACCTCGCGCCAACAGGGAGCAGTACCAGAAAAAGAAAGTGCAAGCAAATGATGGGGAAAAAATCTAGGCCCAAGAAAATTTCCTTTTAAATTCCAGTAATGTGAAAGGTTAACAACTTAAGATCCTGGAGGTTACATATCCTTTCCAAAGCTAGAATAACTGAATGTTCTTATTATCCACCTATAAAGATAAAACTCCTTTTCAAATCCTGTGAAATTCCTCACCTTGTCAACACTTTATGGCAAGGGTCTCTACTGTATAAAAGTTCCCTGTAGTTAGTTGTGGTTTTGCCACGTTTAATACCACTGAATGCCCCCTCTTGTTGCTATAGAAGGGTGGAATGTTAGCCCATCTCCCACCTGCACCTGTGGTGGACCAATTCGTGGCCCTGGAGGCCAGATCCAGGCAGGGTTGGCATGCACGGTAAAGGTGCAATCCAGCCCAACCCTGCCTGCCAGATCTAGCTGCTGAGTGACCAAGGTATGCTGGTGTGATCTGGCACAGCAGGACACGTAATCCAACCCTCAGGGTTCCCCACAGGTCTGGAAACGGGGCAATGGGGGGAGCAGTGGCACCATTAAGTGCCATGGCTCTGGAAGCTCTTTAAATTGATGTTTCCATTGCCCCCTGTAAACTGCCAAACCCATGGACAACCCCATGGGCTGGATTTGGCCCACAGGCCAGAGGCTTAACACTGATCTGTACCATCCACTTGAACTCCTGTAGGCTTGGGCAAGCCACCAAACATCCATCCTCCATTTCCCCTGTTTTTATATAAGTGAGAACATCCCCCTTATGGGAATCCCGGTAATTAGTATTGATGGAGTGCTTTTGAGTGTGATAGGGGTGGGCAAGTTAAACTTGGTGTAGTAAAGTGTGGGAATTAAGCTTTAAAAAGAAAGTTTGTTGTAACGCAGTAAGAGATGAACTTCAACTGGTACATACCCTCAGCGAACTTCACTTGCTATGTTACACAGCTGTCTTTCTACACAAGGTAAGGGTGAGAGACAGCATTCCAACATGAACTTTGTACAGTGGAGAAGGCACACAGAGCAGCAATTATTAAGTTTCTTCTTTTTCTCTTACCATTTCTTTCTTGTTTTTGGGCAGCATCTCTTTTGGGGAGTTCCTCTGTCTACTCTGAGATTCAGCTCGTGATATATAATCAGCTACTGTGACTGTTTAAGAAAAGAAAAGTTACATCACAAAATAGTTTTTAGAACCACTTCATATTTTAAAGCAACCTAATTTGTTATATTTTGGGGGGATTCTCTGCTTTATTTAGGGTCTGCAGTTAGGAAATACCTTTTTTTGTGAAACCCTCTTTATACTTCTGGATACTCAAGGTCATAAGTATCTCAGTTTGTAATATTAATTCTATAGTAAGGATCAACTTCTGTCCTTCACTGAAGTCATTCAGCTTCCGTTAGTAGCAGTGGTAGCTGAGCACACGTCTGCACACCAAATGTAGCCTTAAACTAACAGGGTCAAAAGTACTTCTAGTCTGGGATAACACACAACAGGTTAATCTGAAAAGGACTTTCTACTGGGGGGGGGGGTCTCATTAGCATATAAGATACTTTGGACTGGCAAGCTCTTGGAGAAAGAGAAACTTCAATAAAAAAAAACTCTTCTGGAAAGGGAGGAGGGCACCTACCATGCTATTTAAACAGTAATGAAATTTCACACAAGGGTATCACACCATTAGATATTGGGGATATAAAAAAAATACTGGAAGAACAGACAGCTGAATAAGAAAGTAGTGTTCAAATCTGTTTTTTATGGGGATCTCCTGAACTAAATTTCATTTTCCTTTTATTTTTTTATCCAATCTTGCAGTTTAAGCGATGGACCTAAAGGAAAATATAGATTTTGCCAGCTGTGTGTTGAATAATATGATCACTAAGTAATTATATCTGGCATTTGACAAGCTATTTTTCTCGCTGTGATAAAATGATATAAAGCTGATAAAAAGGCCTAAAGCAGAATATATGGCAGGGTCCAAAGTACCCACCACAGGGCTGCCATCTTATAGCACAGTGTCTTTATGGAAAAGCTAGCTCTGGGCCATGACTCTGGAAAAGTCTTTCTATATTCTGCTTTCCAAAAGCAAGGCATGTGTCTTGTTTGAGGGATGTGAGATATATATGCATTCTATGAGTAAAGTATAAAACTACATTATTACTTTCTTAGCCAAAACCAGCTACTTCCCTTTATTTTATTTAAAATTATTTATTTGAACCAAAGTTTATTCTGAATAATAGTGGCAACAAACTACCTTATTCAAATTCTGAAAGATGGGAGAGAAATCAAATTGAGTGAAAGCAGGATTTCAGGGGAGTTTGGGGTGGTGGTTTAAAGCATTTTTCAGTTCAAGGGATATGCTCTTCATACCATTTTTATGGATGATTAAAATCTTCTTATACTTAGGGTTTATAATTCCCTTTTATAAATATAAAAGAAATCTCATTTTAAACAAGTTTTGTCCTTGTTTCTAAGCATGTCAGTTCTTACAGAAATGAGGACTGCTCGGATGTACTGGGCTGTCTGTCTTTGTTCCAAAAAGCAGTACAATATGTTTTGGGAAAAAGTTATGCATCTAAAAAAAATGCTTGATCCTCAAAAAACAGATAAAATGAGAACAAACTTGGGTGTAATTGTGAGCTTAACAGTCTGAAAAGCATCCATTAATAAATTAAAAAAAGATCCTGTGGCTATAGTATCATATGCAATCATGTGTTTTCTAGAATATAGTCTAATAAAGATGAATTGCCTTTTCCAATATTTGAAGTGTTAGTACACACAAAAGAAATGCATCAAGCCACAACACTAAAAAAAATGGAAACATGCAATTTCATTTAAAATCTCAATACATGGATGATTTATGATACCCATAAAAGCGAGGGACTGATGGCGTTGCTTAATACAGGCATGTAAGGCAGGCAGACACCATGTAAGTTCTGTCACACTGCTTTGCACTGCAGAGTCTACACTGCTAGTCCATGTCTTCTGCCTTTCCAGTAAAAACAGCCAATAGTGAAAAATTGTTTGAAAATATTTGGTCATGTCACTAAGTGCAGGTGCACAGGCATGGGTAAATACAGAACATGACCCAGTTTGCATACATGGACTTGATCCTAAACCATTGAAGTCGATGGCACTGACTTTAATGGCAGCTGGATCTGAAACAAACTGTCTTCTTCCAAGTGAAAATTAAAATTAAAGACAATACAAATTAGTTTCATTAGACAGGTTATAAATTAAACATGTTCTCTTGTGGTAAGAATAGCCTTTATCTTGTAGATAGTAGTCTTATTAGTTATGCAGTAACCCTTATTTTCGTAATGCAGCTATATGTATCTAGATATACATAAACAGCAGACACATAACATTCTTTCATGCTCGTGACCCGAAGTTACCCAAAGCTTCACTCAGGTTACCTGGCTGTCTATCTTCTGCCTGACCCCTGAAGCGACGCCTGCGACTACGATTGCGTCGCTGGGGTTTTTTGTCACTATCATCTGCAATTGCAAAGTTTACCATGAACTATTTCTGAAGAGAAAACTTTTTTCTTTAGCAGTTTAAGGATGGGGTATTTAGATTTACTTTTGCTAGCATGGAAGATGAAATAAAACATTATGAAAGTAGATGGAATTTTGAATTGGAAGCATTCAAAATTGATTATGCAAAATCCTATGCAGTTTGGTATTGATTCAGTAATAAAACACCTAAACACATGCTTAACTCTAAGCATGAATAAGTTTGCTTCACTGAATCAAGGCCCATGTGGATTCTGACCATATAATCAATCAAATATTAAAAACTCTTCCTAGAGTATAAAGGAGTTGTTCATTAGCCTTGTGTCACTGATCGGCATTACAACTTTATTTACCTGTTATCACCTAAAATAGATAATTCTTCAATAGGTTACTTTAGCAAGAACCAAAGTTCTTTTCTGATCCCAGCTGGGCCAAGTACAGACAGTCGAACAGCCTGAGGCTGAATCGATTCAACCTTCATAGGTGAGTCTTAGCTGTGTAGCTTGAACCAATAAGCAAGTGAACAGAAATTCACTTTTGAGTCCAAAAATGCAGCCACCTGCCTGCAGTGGCCCAGGCCAGAAGCTGGGGAGTGCTAGAGCATGTCTCCCTGCTCAGCTGGAGCAGACAGCTTGGGCCAAAGATAGCCTGCCCACCCTGCAAGGGGGTTTGCAGGGGAGGTATAAAGCATCCTGGGATGCTGGGGGATTGTGAGTTAAACTTGAATCCAGAGGGGATCTGGGACAGAAGTTCAATAAACCAATTTAACCTAAATCAGTTAAGTTTGATACTACACTCATTCAGGTTTATCTTACATGAGTTTTGTCCGTTTTGAAAGCAGTGTATGCACACTGGACTTGTGTTGTGTTACAGATTTAAACAGGTTTCCAATCACTTATACCAGTGTCATTTCTGTCCCTAGACCTGGGGTTCTCCCAAGTTTCAACAAAGTAGCCCTATTCAAGAAAACATGCTGAAATCCCATTGGAAACAACAGGATTGTTAAGGGAAAATATTTAAACACAAAGTGAATAGAAATGGACTTAAAAGATTATTTAAGAGCTTTTCTAATTGAGACCCAAGATTCCAAGGGCTAAGAAAATAGCAGGGTGATCCAATAAAATGAAGAGTGCCCCTTTCCTCTAATCAACCTCAGATGAGTACTACAAAGGGGAACCAAAGCAGAGACTTCCCAGAAAGTCTCTCTCGGCCATATCGATTATGAACAAGGTATAAGATGAGAGAAAATCAAGAGGGATATCTTATGGCATACAGAAGTTTTCCACCTCTGAAAGAGGAAAAAGAATAATTCATTGCTTAATTGTTTTAACCAAACACAGATTCTCCACTAAGAAAAAAACACTTACATGGCTGATTCAGGTAATCTGTTCTGTGGTTCAGCCACCCAAATGATTACATACCTAAACCATTCTCATTAACAGAAGCAGTGTCAGACTCTGTCATTCCATCCATTAGAACAGCATCTTCATCAGTTCTTCGCCTGCGTGATCGCCTGCGGCGGTTAGCACTGTGATGAGATTCACTGGCATCGGTGTCTACAGTCTGGTCTGATTCTGTGTTATCAAGTAAGCTGTATGGGTTGCTGTCAGGATCTTTCAGCACTAAATGATTAGATGAGAAAGGTCTAAGACCAACTGAAGTTACATGTATTGAACTCTGATGCTGATTTTATCTACGTTTTAAAATATAAACATAAAGTTATGAAACGTATTAAATGCACAGCAATTGTAGTTTTCATGATGGTTCCCCGGGCTTTTCACTATTCTGAAATTCCAGCCAGATGCATTAAGCATCACAGCAGGCAAGTCATGTCAGGATGTAATATGACCCAAATGTAATAATTAAAAACATCTTTTTAGAGGTTTCTTTATCAGTCACTATTTAAGTAGTAATTATGAGCCCGCAGGGCCAAATTCTGGCTCCAAACGAAGCACTGCAAAAAAACCCCCATTAGAGAAAAAGTTGTAAACCAAGTCTGTATTCTTCATGCCCCATACGCAGTCCTCCATTTATTCAGTATTGCTATTAATATTTGCACGAGTGACTTACATGAAATGACTAACGCAAGGCAGTATTAGGGGCCATACGCACTAAAGCAGTGGTGCTCAAGCTTTTTGGCCGGTGGGCTGGATGGGCAGTGCCCAATTCCTCTGTGGGTCCCGTCTGGCTGCACAGAGGGGGGCAGCTTGGCCCCAGTCCAGTTGAGCAGCAAAAGGAGGCTTGGTCCAGCCCCAACCTGGCCCCTTGGGTGGAAGGGCCCATAACCTAACAACAGTCCAGCCTTGGAGGGGCAGGGAGAGTGGTCAAGTCCTGCAGGGAAGGAAACGTGGCGGGGCCCTAACTTGGGTGTGCTAAGGAAAAGGGACGTGGTTTGGCTCTGATCCTGCCGTACGGGAGCAGGGTCGTGGCCCAGCTGCGATCTGCCCACAGGGTGTGGATTTTTGGCAGTGGGGAAGGGTGGCAGTATTAACTGCCACTGGTTTCCTGCCGCCAAATTTCCCAACCTGTGGGGAGTTCTATGGGTCAGGGTCCAAGGCTCCACGGGCTACATTTGGCTCATGGGCCGGAGGTTAAACACCCCTTCACTAAAGCATTCTGAAAATCCCCTTTTACACCCCAACCAGCATGCTTTTTCTGCATTAACTGTAGGAAGATGTATAGATCCTGATGGTATTCAAAGACTGGAGAGGATTTCCACCCTACTACATCCATTCTAGTCTGCATCTATACATCTATAAATGATGTAATTATGTGCTGGTGCCCTTTAAGATTTATAACCATAAACCACACACAAAAGAACTCCCCCTCACCTCAATTATTTAAGTGTGGTAGGAGTAGGAGCAAGGGCTTAGGCAAGAGACCCAAGAAAAAAAAAAAAATCCTTAAACTTCTTCAATAGCATGGTGCAAATCCTGATATAGCTGTGTGGAAATCCAGCTATAATAAACTCAAGTTTTGATAACTAGCTTGCCATATACATATATATATATGTACACACACACACCTTCAACTCATGATTTAGTTAATAAGGAGAAGAAATGGAGCCAGGTGTCAATAACCAAAACTAAACCCAACATGCACTTTCAACACTACCAGAGCTGATGGAGGACTTGCCAGCCCGCGGTCCACCACGTCCACGACCTCCAGAAACACTGCGTCCTCTTCCTCCAGGACGTCTTCTGCTGTCACGCTGATGTCTGCTCTCCCTGTCATCCTCTCCCGCCAATGACCAGTCACTCAGTTCATCTTTCCTCTCAGACTCTGTTTCAGAGGGATTAGAAAGCTCAGAGTTCGTACCTTTAAACGACATAGAAAAAACACACAGATGAACTTTCAATTTGCAGCCATGAAGAGATGAAGATATGTTGTCTATTTGCAGATACTAAAATAGAGCTACTCCTTCAAAGTTGTACCTCCCAGCTGAAGTGTTTTATATAGTATGTCAAGATATTGCAAACTATGCAACGTATTTTCCAATTTAGTTACACAATTCACCATATTTAGTAGGATGCTTAATCTATTTCATAAAAGCAATCCATTTAATAAAAACAATATTATTTCGTATAGAACAATATATAAATCATCAGTAACAATCTCCACAATTCGTTTTGGAAGTGCACAGACTCCTTTAGTTTTGGAGTCCGCCCCCCCATTGATGCCAGATGGCCAGGAGGTGAAAACCACCGCACATTTAAAACTGCAGCCTGGCCATCAGGTGCAGACAGCAAGTGGGCACGTGGTGGGGTGGGGGACACTCCAAAATTAAAGAAGCCACCATGCCACACACTTCCGACATGAATTCCAGAGATCTCTAATCATCAGATTTTAGCACAGGAAGTGCTGGATTCACGGGCCTTGGGGCTAAATTGAAAAAAAATCAGTCCATCCTTTGAAAAGGTAGTTTTATAATGTTTAAGTGTCAGACTTCAGTTAAACAATCAACAGAAACCAAACAAAATCTGAACCCAGTCATAACAGGAATTTTGAGTAACTGCAATCTCTTTTCTGGAAGCTATTCTTCTATTAATTGCATCACCCAGATTTTAAAAAGTTAACAACATAAACCACTGTTCATATAACCTTTTATTCTGGAGGATCAAAAGGCCTCATTAATTATGTATATATGGATCAGTCACCCAGAACTAAAATGCAATCAATTCTTGGTTGAGACATGGCAGCTGGTCTCAATCAACAGCACTGTATAATCAATTTAATTTTCCTTTCTTTTTTTTAAAAAATAGAGGTTGACAATTCAGCTCTCCCACTGAAACTACATGAAACATTTTAGGACTGTATAGTTGGGGAGGGGGGCAGCACACTAAAGCCTGCTGAAGCAAAATAGGACATCCAGGCTTATACACAAGGAGTCAGAATCTAAACAGTAGGTTGGGTGATTATTTTTGGAGTTTCTCAGGACACTTCCCTAAGCTGAAGGGAACTGCAGGGAAGTCTTAGGAGACTGACCTAGTCAATATAAGAACCTCAAAAGAGGAAAAAGGAGACAGGGAGGCTTCAGACCAAGAGAATGGAAAAAAAAAAAAGAACTTGGTCAAAACACTGTTACCTCCACTTATAATTGTTCTGCTTCAGCCTCTGGAGCTTTTACATACGTAAGTACAATGTGGCCAGAGACTGTTCACCTGTTTTATTTTGGCTGCAACAGAAACCATGGTTGTAAACCTGACACCCAAGAGATGGCTTCCCTTGTGTAACTTGAGCTTTCTTCTGAGCTTCTGCGAGATACACAAGCCTTTATCTAACAACCTGGTATTACAGGAATGCGACTGCTTTGGCAAAAGACAGGTTCTTTGCAAAGTTCAGTCACAGGGTTTTAATTTCATTTAGTCTATTTAAAACATGCTTTGCAACAGGAATGTAAACATAATCATGCTAATTTGAGCTGCTGTGCTAATAACTAAGCAGTCCCCATCTACAATATTAGCCAAATTCTGCATTAACTCAGCTGTGTGCCATACTATACATAACCAATCTAAAAGCAAACCATTTAAAACAAAAAAAAAAAAGACTACATCTGTTGCATACACAGAAGTTTCTGTACCTGCTCCACAGAATAAAAACACTCACCATAACCTGAAGTATAATTTGGGCCTCTGCGACCTCTCCCTCTTCCACTATATGACCTAGAGCCTTGTACAGAGGAGAGGGTACTTTCATCCGTGGTGTAGCCCTTTTCCTTTTCAGGAACTCTGGTGGAAGAAGGTCTGAAACCCATGCCAATCTGACGCAGCTGTTCATCAATCTGAAGCCTCTCAAACCTTAACTGTTCTACTTCCTACATTGAGAAAGAGACATTATGCATATACCACATTGATGCTGGATCCAAATAAATCATCATTATTTCTCCAAAAGGTGGGAAACACCGACACTTAACCACCATCTTGTCATTCAAAAAATTAAGACTGCTTTTGTAGGTTCAACACACTCCTCATCTGGAAACAAGGAACACTGTTCAGCTGTAAGAGTGCTATCCGACTTGCATTTGGAAAGAGTTCAAGCCACCTCTACATTCCCATTCCTATCTGAAAAAAATACCCATAATAAAAGATTTTGCTTGATACCTGCAACATCGTGACAAATAAAATCACATAAGGCCAATAATCATGCAATACAGAAGGAAGAGGTGAGCTTTCCTCCATTTTGAAATCACTCTTTCCTCAATGGACTTAGCAGTGCTTTCCAACTGAATTATTTCCTTCACAGTTCTGGAAGGATTTAGTAAAAGGAGCCACTTTTAAAGTTCTCGTGTTAACAGAAGAATTCATTCTCTCCTAGTTGTTATTTTATTAGATTGTTTAACAATTTTTCAGATCTCCAGTTTCCAGTTAATAAAACATTAATTTACTGGACAGCTGCGTGAAATGCAGACGTGTAGCAATGCATTCACTTTCTTTATACTTCACAAGTCTGCATAGTCTTGTATCATGCAGCATTAAGACTCAGCTATCAAGTTAGGATTTGCAAAAATTTAGGTTGAACATAAAATATTGGGCATCTCCAGCCCCACACCTCTATCACAATATAGTGAATTAAGAGATGATATTTTATTTCTTGTAATTACAGGCCAACGTAATGTGCATGCAAGGGAGCGAGCTGAGGGAACTCATACAACCTTAGAACCTGATCCTGAGACAAACTGACCATCTGCAACTCCCAATTAAGTCAAAATATACAAATAGATAATTTATTCTAATAACCTTTTCCAAAACATAAAATTAAATACTTACCTTCAGGTAGGCAATGTGGTATTCTAAAAGAACCTGGACATTTCCAATGCTTTCTTTAGTGCCAACAAATACAAACGGGACCATTCCCTGTAAAAATGAAACTTCATAATTTCATGTCCTTAAGAAGGGCAAAATTAGCAAGACCTCAACGTTAATCATTACACAAATGATTTTCAAGTGACATGAATAAAGGTCTTAATCTTAAGACTTGCAGCCCAAATCCTGGGCTGCGTTAAAGATCCACTAGATACAGCTCAAAAAATAGGAGGTTAAACTGACTTCAAGGTGTTTGCACTTCTGTGAATTGAGACAAATAACTAAGATCATCCTGTTACCTACAGCCCCAGTAAACAGCAGCAGAGGACTGATGAGGCACAGCGATGCCTAGTCCAGTGTTTTCCCCTAGCTGTGCCGACCGAATGGATGGCCTACATACAAGCTGCTATGGTGGCTCTATGCCACTCACAAATTCTTCTATAAAGGAAGATTCATCTATTGGATAATTAAGGCATCTTTAAAATACAGGACAGCTTTAGAGGATCAATAGTGAATAACAATATAACTATATATGAAACAGCTATCCCATACCAACCCAAGGGATCATTCAACTCTCTGCAAGTTTCAGCTATATTAATAGAGTGGTTTGGAATCTTTGCTGGCTCCAAAACTATTTATTAAAAATACAGCTTTGTGATATTAAAAAGAAAGGTTAAAGAGTTGAAAGAAAGAATAAAAAAAACTTACATCTTCCCTGGGCAGTTTGTTTTCATTGTCACCTTCAATTCTCACCCTGACGACTCCAGACTTGTCTACTATCTCCTGAATCACTTTTCCATTTTTTCCAATAACTTTTCCTTTAGTGGACAAGAAAGAATAATTTTGAACCACTGGTCCGAACTCTCTCTTTAATACGGTCTCTTCATTGTTTCCAAGTTACACCTAATAAAGCAGTACTAGTAACACAATAATAAATGAATGCTCTACATATCAGATTTCTATTACCTTGTAATTTATCAGTTTTTCACTATTGTGCAGGGGTGCAAAATATAAATAAGGTGTGTGTGTTGGGGGGGGGGGGGGGAAATCAAGCCTATACTTTCCAAGTGATTTCTGAAATATTTGTGCAGAGAACAGTTCTTAAATGCAAATTAGGATTAGGTTTAAATACAAAGTAGAATCAGGGCTAGGATGCAGTGGCAAAAAAAAAACACTGAGTAAACTCTTCTTTCTTTATTTGGTGCATCTGAACTGGAAGATCAGTGCATCCCAAACGTTTTATTTTAATTTGGGTTGTAATCCAAAGGGCAATGTGAATCCAGGGATTCGAATTCAACCCTTCCTGAAACTTGAAGCTGGTATTCACTATGCTTATTTTGGTCTCTCTGTTACAAGAATGAACCACTTAACGTGACTACCAAGTACTGAATACATGCTCTCTAATCAAAATTAGATTCTTTAGCAGGTTTTCAGATCTCCTGTTTCCAGCTAACATAACATTAATTTACTGGACAGCAGTGTCAAAGTCAGACATATGGCAATGTATTCACTTTCTTTAAGTTTCACAAGTCTGTATAGGTCAGCTGGAGTCAATACATTTTTAAATACAAAATCCTGTGTGTCACAGCATTATGACTGAACCATTAAGTTAGGAGTTGCAAAAATTTAGGGTTGTGGCACATGCACATGGCATAAGTCAGCACAAATAAATATATGACACACAAAAAAGTACCATCTACATATGACTGTATAATTGACTTTACTCTTGAGTGTCTGTCAATAACATTACATGTGCCAACATCATTGGTATATTTATTTTTAGATGTGTGCTGGGCCTTTTTGGAAAGCAGACAAACAAACAGTATCCTCCATGTGCAGAATACATATTTTTAACCCTCTTTTATACCTTCAGCCAGTGACTACCATCGATCTTTCTTAATCAGAAAGCTTTGGTCTTCTCAAATCTAAAGTTACGTGGAAACTATACTTTTATAGTTATATGGCAGTTACCCATCGGTTACTGATACAGATAGCTGCACCCAAAACACTTGTATCTGGAGCATGGGGAAAGGAATATGGAAGGCTAAAAATACAATCTTGCACTACAGAAACTTCCATAAAGGGAAAAATCAGATGATAACATGATACCAGGAAAACAAGATGCAAAAAGCCTTAAGAATTTTATTCTCTTCTCTTGATGGCTAAGATACCACAGTGGTTTATGCTAAGTTTTGCTTTTAAATGGAAAAATGCCTTTCAGAAACAGGTCTACAATCCTACAGCATTGCATGGTCATCCTGTCAGATTATTTATGTTCAAACATATGTCAGTCAATACTTCCACAGACCCCCAAATACCCACGTGTTGTAATAACTGAAACTTGAAATTCAGTAGGTGGCACTCTTCTGTCTTAGTATGGCACCATCACCATAGTTTTGTGCCTTGTGGCACAGGCACTGTGGTTTGCAAGATGCCTTCTATCAGAGGAGCTATACTAATGAAGTCCTGAATAATGATCAGTGTACTTCTGAAATGTAGGTTAAGCCCAGTTGATTCAAACTGAACCAGTTATATTCTCACTTCTAAAGCAGTAGATTTAGGTAAGATGTCATCTTCACTTGACATCTTAAGCTAGCATTGTTATGCACTGATACATAGGTACTGCCTCCACCCTAACTTGGGTGTATTTCTGTGGTCAGTATAATGAACTGTCTCTCCGTTTGCCACCAGCTCCCTCCCTGCCTGTGCACAAGCAAAAGGCATAGTATAGAGAGCCCAGTTGCCAGGTTTGGTGCTTCAGCAGAATGGACTACCTAAAAGACACAGCTGAGGAGAAAGTGCTGCTGAGCTCCTGCAACCTTGGGGCGATGGATCTTTGGGTAATTCAGCTGCCAAATACCAAAAAGTCCTGAATTTCGCAAAATGAGATTTTTTTCAAAGGTTTTATAGCTTGACTACATTTGGGTTCTGCTGCCCTTTGAAGTGTTTGGATAATCAGAATATAACAATTTCCCAATACATATAGTTGAAGTTTAGACAGTTTCTGGACAAAAGGAGCAAGTGCCCAGTACTATGATCTCAATCATTTCTGCATTCAGACTAAACAGGCTTCCTTTCTCAAGGTGTTCAAATATTTTAAATACTGAGCAGCATTACATACCAACAAGATTTCTGGGAACTTGAATAAAATCCTCCACAAATTCCAAGTAACTTCTAGCCTTTTTTACTGCCTCAGCACTCTGAAAATGGACAAAAACCAAAAAATGTTTATTTGTTAAATCAATTTGATAAATAAAATCCTGTTCCAAAAGCTGGAAACTTTCAAAACAACTTATTTTCAAGATGAAGGAGGAATGAGATATAAATAGGGATGCACCGATAAAGATTTTTTTGACTGATACTGATAACCGATTATTGACCAGCCATATCGGCCAATACCGATCCGACTGCTGATAAGCAGCTCGGCTGCTTGGAGGCTAGCATCCAGCCGTTAAGTCTGCACCCGGGGTGCGCAGCAGCAAGAGGTGCCCCACCAAACGAGCCATGCACCGCTCCATCCCATACCCCACCCCTGTTCTGCAGCACTTGCCTCTGACCCTGCCCCATTCCCTCCCTCACCGTGGGGGCCTCTATCCCCTCACTGCTCCCCCCACGACGCTGCTTTCCAAGGTACCTGGCTGCGTGCATGCTGTGGCTGTGCACACATACGCTGCATTTATCAGCAACATTATTGGCCATATCAGCCAAAAAGAGCCGATTGCTGATAATGCCAATTTTCTGTTTATCGGTGCTGATAACGTACAGACTGATGTATCGATGCACCTCTAGTTATAAATTAATTTAGGTTTGCATGAAATAATAGAGAAATAACATGGGTAAAATGATTAAGAATTAAACACATTTGCAAAGCAAAAGCATGCACAGTGAAAAAATTGTTTTAAAATAGCATGAATAATATTATCTTGTGCAATTTACAACTGTAATTTAGTATTAAAACTATTTGAAATGTCCTCTTTATATCTAGCTTGTAATCAATGACTGGAAAGACTTTTTCACATTATGTCAAAACACAGAATATTTGTGAAGCAGTATCAATATAACATCATAGAGACTCAGTGATTTTTTTTTAATCTGTAACTAGTTCTTATTAACGTTCAAGAAAATGCTAATATTATCCTAGATACAAAAATATTGAAGCTGTTTGTTATAAAGATTTTTTTTAATTCTTCCCCTTGTATTATCTGAACATTGAAGCAAGCAGGATTTCTATGTAAAAGCAATATGTAATCCTATATAAATGATTACATAAACATGATTAAGATTGCATGGACTGTAAGGTGGACAGAAAACCGGCTAGATCGTCTAGTTTGCAGCCAGTATCAAGTAGGCTGCCCCAGAGGTCAGTCCAGATGCTGGTGGTTTTGTTCAGTATCTTTATCAATGATCTGCAAGATGAGGGGGGAGGGGGGTAATGCAACCTCAGCAAATGTGCAGATCACACCAATCTGGGGGAGCAGTAGATACAGAAGAGAACAGGGCTAGGATTTAGAGAGACCTAGACAAATTGGAGGATTGGAAGAAATCTCATGAAGTTCAATAAGGATATATGCAAAGTCCTGCAGTTAGGATGGAACAATCCCATGCTGGGGACTGACTGACTAAGCAGCAGCTCTGCAGAAGAGGATATGGCATTACAGTGGGCAATAAAATGAATACGAGCCCCTTGTTGTAAACAAGACTAATGGCATACTGGGCTGCATTAGGGAGAGCTTTGCCAGAAGATTGAGGTAGGTGATTATTCTCCTCTATTTGGCACTGAGGCCACATGTGGAGTACTGTGTTCAGTTTTGGGCCCTCCACAATAGAAAAGATATGGACAAACTGGAGAGAGTCCAGCAGAGGGCAACAAAAATAGTTCAGGGGCTGGGGCACATGGCTTATGAAGACAGGCTGAGGGACCTGGGCTTGTTTAGTCCAGAGAAGAGAAGACCAAGGGGGGATTGAATAGCAGCCTTCAACTACCTGAAGGGTGTTTACAAAGAGGATGGACTTGGACTGCTCTCAGTGGGAGCAGATGACAGAACGAAGCGCAATGGTCTCAAGTTGCAGCAAGGAAAGTTTAGGTTGGATAGCAGGAAAAAACTCTCACTAGGAGGGTAGAAAAGCACTGGAACAGGTTACCCAGAGAAGTTGTAGAATCTCCATCCTTGGAGTTTTATTTAAGGCTTGGTTAGACAAAGCCTTATCTGGGATGATCTAGTCTGGGATGATCTTGCTTTGAGCAGGAGGGTTGCATTAGGCAACCTCCTGAGGTCCCTTCCAACCCTCATTTTCAATGATGCTATGGGTTTCCACAACTTTTTGGTTTCCCAACTTCTCAGTGCTAAACTTTGCATCCTGAATACCAGTTTTGTTTAGCTTCTCTCTCAGCAAAAGTTGAACGGGATTTCAAAGGATGAAGAAACAGGCATTTCTTTAATCAAAGGGCATTCGCCCTACAAATTTTAAAGGCCGACTGCAAACAGTAAGGTGGGACAGCTTGTCAAGGAAAACTCTGTAACATCTTTTACAAGGGAAAATTTTAGGCAAACTAAATAGAGGGGTCGCTTCTAGATCTCTTTCCAATACAGAATATTTTTTCTTTAGCATTGATACAAGCTTTAAAAAACAAAACCATCACCATCACATAAGCATTATTATATCGGACACACACGGGCATATTCGGCAGCAGAGGAAAAGGTGGGGGGAGCTGCATCAGCAGTGTTCCCCCACTAAAGCAATGCTAAAAGGGTGGTTCTGTCCCAGGCCGTGCGGACAAGCCTGTGAGCTCAGACAGCTCACTGCTCACATGCTGCACAGCCTACAGAAATTGCAACCACACAGGCCTGCCCCCTCCCCCCCAATATTGCAATAAATTCTGAAATCAGGAAACATGGATTTATATTATTTGTATGGGTAAACACCCACCATCCCAGCCACATCCCACTGTACTGACATGAATTAAAATCTCTTAATTTGTGCATGTTCACAGGCTTATATATAACAGGATCCAGTTTACTGTGCAAATACAAAAAGAGGGACAGACTGCAGAGAGGATGTTTAGCATCACATTCCCGGCATGGTGCTCTAGGGATGGTTTGGAGGCATCAATGAAATCAAGCCATAGCTCCATAATCTCTGTGAACTCAAAGGACAAACAACCCAGTATAAATGGCACCCAAGTAACCATAACCATTGCTACCAAACCTGGCTCTTACTTTGCCTCTGGGGGCAAAACAGGAAGTGTACCATCTCGACTGCCCATCGCATATACTAGAGTCTGGATATATTCAGTCTACTAAAAATGTTAGGTGGACATGATAAGTAAATATCTATGACACAGATCAATTAAAACAAGTCCAAATTTGGTATGAAATAAAATATAAAACTGCCCATTAATGCAAGTTTAGGCTGCTCTTCTGCTGCAGAAGTGCACAAAATTGCCATAGCGGGCAACAGAAGGATCAATCCAATATATGACTATCTTTGGATAATGGTGAACTGTCGTATGACTCCTCTGTTCTCAGTGGCACACACAGGAGTGGGGGCTGTCCAGAGAAAAGGAATATATATATATATATATATATATATATATATATATATATATGCATGCCATACAAGCCCTGGGTCCAGCAATCTTCCAGATGCAATAACAGCCTGTTGGGGGCTTTGACAGCCAGAATAAATAATGTCCTTATACTGTTCTCCTTTGCACTGGGAGAAAGATCAGTAGCAAACCAAGGAATAGAGAAGCACAAAGTTAGCTTTAGTGCCAGATTTGCAGTGCCCTCCCCAGCTGCATGTTGTGCTTCTCAGCTATGGTCAGTGCTCAGAGCTGGTACAGTCTAAAACTAATATTTAAATCACTTACTGGTCTATCAACATGAGCATACCTATATTTGCATGTTGCAATACATTTATTATACAGGAGAAACACCAACATAAATATTTTATCCTGATTAAATGTTGCCCACATACAAGTAACTGTGTTATGAAAACTCCCATATTTCTACCTTAAAACAGTGTTTCTTAGCTTTTTGGCTAAGAGGTATTTAATATCAGATATATTCTACAGTAGAGGGGAATATCTTACATTAATGGTGGCAGACACTATGTAAAATGGTTCATTTACAGCTTATAATTAAATGCAGAAAAATGTTAGTTTTGCAATTACATGCATGTGTCAGAGCAGACTCAATTAACTGAGTCTGCTGGAGCATGTTAATTAACAAGCTCCAGGACCTCCATATCACATCTACTCGGCATTTCCGCTCTTCAAAATGGCGGCAGGAGCGCTCATCGAACGAGCTGTAGTTCAAGCACCATCGTCACCATTTGAGTGCGGGATGCTGAATCCACGTGACGCTGCAGCCTCTTTAATTAGGGCGACTCTCAGAGCCTCTCTAATCAAAGTGCCCCCCCTCCACCCTAGAGCACATGTATAGACGCCCAATTCTGGCCACAAATCAGCACCAGCAGAAAAAATTAGCATGATACATACAGCAGTTGGTAATGAATGGAAAAGCAGCTGGCTTTCATATTCATATGCGCATGCAGAGGGAGTTAGACAGTAGGCACAAGCTTTTCTCCTTACCTCTCCATAGATCCTGAAAGTACCACTATCTTCCTCTAGCTCGATTGCTGTAACTCCTGGGACCTTCCTGGCTTGCTGTATGTTACTACCATGCGTCCCTATTGCAAGCCCCATTAAATCTTCTCTGACGACAAACTCCTCATGAAATGCTGCTGCAAGTTGTTTTGTACACTTCGAAGAGAAGACAGAATTTGTTCACCATAAGAAGGGCCTCAGCCTTGAACACAGTTAGATCATTCTTACAACCAATTAGACAAAAAGAAATGATAAGAAACAGCTTACTTCTAAGTGTTTTGTGGCTTCCTCATTTCTTGACATGAGCATTAGCTTGGTACGAATGCTGCGCAAATGCATGTCACTTAATATAGTCACTCTTTTCACTGTTGCTTCGCTAGCAGACTACAGCAAACACGAGGGAAGATAAGGGTTATTGCTTTTAAAAAGGCAACCCACATTCAAAGAGAAAGTAGAAATCAAGATGGACTTTTTCACATAAGCTGAATTTCAAATATAAACCTCAAAGAATCTTACAGTGAGATGTTCCTCTAATTGATATTTAATCTCAAATAAAATTGGGGTTTTTTTTGTTTTTCTTTAAATCATCATGCATGTTCAGGTCACCCACCAATTCCATGTGAGAGCCACATAAGCAACCGGAGGAAGCTAAAACTGAACAGGCAGATTTATATGGAGAATTTAAATAAAAATAGGACTAAAGATCTCACTTTTGTCCTTCCACGCCTAGCAATTTTCCTCAAGCCTACCACTTGCTTAATAGGTTGTGCTGATGATTCAAACAAACTTAGGCAAAAATATTTTCTCTTCCAAATAACCCAAGCACATTATTTCTTCAGAAAAGATGCATCTCTGGAACACATTATCCAAGAGAAGAAAGGTAGTTCCCAAACCTACACTGTTTTTAATGCATTATGGACACCCCTCTAGGGACATGCTACCAAAAGATATATTTTAAATGATCGTATCAATATATCTATGCATTAAATTTCTTATAATTTGTGCAGTTTTACAACTGAATATATTTTCTATGTGGATATGTACAGTCTGTAAGCAACTGAAATGCTCTAAGTGAACCCAAAATTAATGTACTGCTTACACAAAAAAAAATACATTTCTTACCAGTATTATTAATTGAGCAGTTTCAGCATGATAAAAAATCCGACAAGCTCCTACAGCTTTCTTAAAATCTTTATGTGCATTTTCATTAGCACACCTACAAGAAATGCATTTATAAAATGTTATTCCAGTTGAAGACAGCATTATCAATAAATGTGGCGTAGCCCTATAATTGAAAGCTAACTATGCTGCAGCTAACTTTTGTAAAAATGATCTTTGTTTGGGAAACGCCTGACTAAGGCAAGCAAGTGTACAAACAGTCCACCTCATTTCACAGTGCATGCGCAGGGTGGGGTAAAGCAGTGAGCAACCCATCCAGGTGTCCTATAGTACAGTAGCAGTACTAGCAGCTAATCAGTACAGGGCTAGAAGCTCAGGAAGCAGCCCCCTTTGGCCCAGTGCTCTGTTCTCATGCTGTGTAAGTCAGGCACAAGAAGGTACTTAGCTCAACCACTAGATAATCACACCAGCCTTCTGGAGTGAGACACAGCGTGCAACTGTGCTACAGCATGATTTTTGTGAAAACTGGCCATACTGGGGAAACACCAACACGGGTAGGAAACCACTGCTTTAGCATTTATTTGAAGTATCTTTCATGAAAAGGGCTGTCTAAACTTACTGAACTATTTTGCCTCTCTCAAAAGCCAAGTATGAAACAAGCTTAAGACATATGGAAAAAGATGCAAGCCATAGTGAAATAAGTAACAGTGATGTTATAGTATTCAGAGTTACTCACGCATCTCTGAGATCTTCAGGAACTTCCACTGTACACTTAAAAAAGGTGTTCTTTTTGACAGTTTTATTCTGATTCACAGGTCGAAGTCGTTCATACGTGACAATTTCATTGTAAGTAGCGTCACAGGCAGCATATTCAATGACATAAAACTAAGGGGAAAATGTTTTGTGAAAAATCATTGTTAACTTAAAAACAAACGTTTCACAAGCACAGGGACAGATTAACTGATGGTCACCCTCAACACCAAAAAAAAAAAAAGGAAAAAGAAATAAGTTTAGCCATTAAAAAGGAATTCTACTTTAGCATAAGGCCATGACCAAGCAATGTTATAATTCTGGGCAGATTTCTGCACCCGCTCAGTGCTCTATTAAAGCCAGTGCTTAACCTATACAAAGCATGCTCATTTTTCAAGTCATTTTTTTTCTGACAGCCAGTTTGATCAACTCAATTCAAGATGACATTTAAGTGGTTTTTCTGCTTAACAGTTCTGCAACAAGAACTTAACAGACATTTTTCTAAAAAGGCTGAGACGCAACAGAATATACTTCCTTCTACATAGATGCATTAGCTCTGCAACAACAACAAAAAATACATTTTTTTTTTAAATCCCAGAAGGACCAGGCAAAAGGAAGAGAAACTAATCTTCCTTTTTCCAAGCTATAGAGTTACTTTGCATCTGTAATGCCTAAGAGTAAGACATTCCCACCCACCCCCACAAAAATGGTTTGTGCCAGCCATGCAGATTTCTTACATATATGTTCCCCAAATCCTCTTCTCAAAACTTTGGGAATGCAGAAGTGTGGGATTTTCTCCTGCTCCCATGCAAATACAGGTGCTCAGTTTTGGACAACCCATACACACTTGACTCAACCATCCCCTCCAAAAGCATGGATATATTCATTAAATGGTTCTATGATTTCTTTCCGTAAGGCAAGTTCCAATTATAAATGGAATTCTAAATCTTGACTATGAAGCTTCATTAACATAAATCTGGGATTGGCAACATTTTTGGGCAGAGTGCAGTTGGAAGATGTTGGTGTGCTAGGGATGGGAGCTCCAATAGGCCTGATCCTTATTGTGGCAGCACAGCTCAGGCCCCTTCCCCGCCATCTGCCCCGAGACATGCGTGCACCCACCCCCAGCAATGAGATGGGCAGAGGCTCCACAGACCCCGGTGTAGCTGTGAGCAGCCTGGGCTCCATGGCAGGCAGCAGAGGCTTGCCCAGACCATGGGCTAGCTGTGGCAAGTGACTGCACCAGGGTCCACAGAGCCCTGGCCTGGCTCATTGCTGGTGGCAGATGCACTCATTCTTAGGGACAGACAGCAAGGAAGGGGCCCAGGCTGTACTGCCACAGCAAGGATCGGGCCCCTTGGTGGCTCCCCTGCCATCCACCCCAAGCATGCGTGCACCTACTGTTGGTAAGCCAAGCCAAGCCAAGACTCTGCAGACCCTGGAGCAGCTGCTTGCAGAACAAAGACACAGCTTTGCTGTGGGAGTGAAGAGGAAGTTGAAATGTATTCAATGTAGTAGCTCACCGTGACTTTAAAAAGTTGATGCTGGAAGGGCTAAGCACAATGGGTGCTACCATATATCCTATTCAAATGAGCTGCACTAACCTATCCATCAGTATGTTTGCCCAATGTGTTTTATAGTCATGCTCAGTGTTGGCTGCATATAACCATCTTCATAGCTGGTTTTCATTACTGAGCACATGCTGCTTTAGGCAGCAGTTTAAATGATAGATAATGTATGTAATGAGGTTTCCTTGTATGCAAATGTAAGATGAAGAACTGTTTTCCCCCTGCTGACTGGGGGGGGCGGGGGGAGGTAACCTTGTCTTAATGTCTTATCCTTTGAGTAAATATGTTAAGAAGTGACAGAGTAAAAGAGAGACGATCAAAGCATGACAACAACCTCTACTGTCAAACTTGATGAGGTGTTTGGGGAATCAGAAGGCTGGAGAAGTTCTCATTTGTATATATACAAATTTCTTTGTTGTATAATAAAAAAAAGACTGCATATCATATAATTACGGACACTTACAATTTCTCATAATTTAAAATTCAAGTATCTAATGCCCTTTCAAATAAATTAGCTGGACAGGAGTAAAATTACAAGCTGCTATGGAATACAAGAACAACGATTAACCCTTATAACAGAGGGGATGGATGAGACATGTTCCAACAGAATGTGTAAAATGTCACAAAGGCGGCTTGCAGACGTTTAAAGAAAAAAACAAACAAAAAACCCGCACTTTACCAGAAGTAGCAGCACGTTACTTTGACCCAGCTCTGCAGCATCTGTACAGATCGGGCACTTCAGCAAGGCTTTTTCACACTTTTAGCTAAAGCTGATTCAATCAGCTATACCAGTAAAGCCCAATAAAGCCCCATTAGCCCACCTGATCTATACAGACATTGGGCGAGCCAGGGTCAACTTCTGGGCATGCACTGGGCTCAGCGCAGGAGTGTGCCAAGTTTAAAGTAAATCACCTTTTTTTAAAAAAAACATCGACAAGCAGCCAAAATTACTTTTCCTGCCAGTCTGTTTACCCACCCAGAGCAGCATAAGAAAGAAAATTTCTAGATCAACAAATACCAGAGGAAAATCATTTGTTTCAGGTGAAATGGTCACCCCCAATAATTAGATTCTATATATGGAAAATTTATAAGTTTCTTGTATAACCAACTGCTTTCTGTCCTGCCTACTTTGTCCCCCTGCAGCCTTCCTGCCCCCCTGCCACATGCAACCCCACTGCCAGGGGGCAGGAGGCTGCGGTGGGTCCGACTCCCCGAATCCCAATGCTCCCTGCCACTTGAGAGCCCCTGTGCCAGCAGCCCCAGTACTCGGCTGCAGGTACTGACTTTGAAGTGCCACGCAGAGAAGGAGCCCTGTGGGATATTTTAAGCCCTGCTACTCCAGTCTCCCCATGACTGGAAGAAGCAGAGTAGCCTTTGCACCCCACGCTTTCCCCAGACTGACCCCGAGTCTAGGGAAGACTGGGAGAGCAGGGAACAGAGAGCAGCTGTAGGTCAAACGCCTGTACTGCTCCCTCTGCCAGAACAATTTCTAGCAGCGAAAATTTCCCCAAAATTTCCATTTCTAGAAATGAACGCCTGCATGTAGCCCAGATTTAATGAGTCTCGCGCTACATATCTTCAGGGACCCTGGTTTGTTGTGATAAAAAAAACGTGAAAAGATGTGCCTCATATATACACATACATACACGCACATACACACGTGTGTATACAGATATATCTATATCTCTATAGGTATTAGTTGAACACAGTTTTATTGACATATTTACAAATTTAAAGCAATTTAGAAGCCTACCAGTGCCTCAATCATTACATCCCCATTATCTCCCAGCAGCTCCTGGCCACCTCAGTTATTAATCTCATGGCTCATACATATTCATGGTCTCCAGGGTCTCCTCCAACAGGAAAGGCACCAAGACAAAAATTACCAGGAAACGAGCACAGGGCAAGAGACATCCAGCAGCTACTGCCCCTCCCCACTGGTCCTATGACTGGCATCCAGACCTCCCCCCCACCCACCAGTCTGTCTGTGCAGCTCAAAGGGTTTGAAAGAGACCAAGCCCTGGCTGCTCTGCACCCCGCCAGGTGCCTGTGCTGACTCTGCTGCCCCCCCGGCACAGCGCCCTCCCAGGCATCAGCCTTGGCCCCCGCCCAGTCCCAATGTCTAGTCTGAGGGAGGAACGGAGCCCAAGCTCCCCCAGGCCCATCTCCATCCCCCCATGCACACTAGGGACATCAGGGCGAGTGCACTGGGCTCCTGGGCACACCCTAGCTGTACACAACCCGGGGGCTTCAGTTCTCCTTGCACAGCAGTGCACCACCTCGCACTTGCATACACCCTGCATGCACTCCTGCATTTGCATACATGCCCAGGTGAGGACACCCCACTGAGATGCAAATGAAAGCAGCCAGGAGATGCAAAGGGGGGGGGGGGGGGAGGAAGGTGACTCATCAGGAAGGCAATGGAGGGGGAGGGGATAGGGGCAATGGAGGCCTATGCAGCACAGGGAGGAAAGGGTTAAAGCCAGTCCCAAGAAATAGTTAGAACAAATAGAAGAACAGCGCTGAACCCTCCTCAGGGATGTCTGTGGGGGCAGGGGCTTCACCCCTATCCTGGACAGGGGGAGGCCCTGCTCTCAGATGCATTATGGTAGCACCTGGGGGGGAAGGGGAGCAGGGATAGAGTGTCCAGTGCTGCATAGCCAGTGGGGTGGGAAGAGAAAAGTTAGTCTGAGACAGCCCTGGCTGATCTCAGATTCTCAGGCCCAGCCCCGTCAGCCCCCCTAAGACAGGGTTTAGGGTTTTGTACTGTTTTTGCAAGCAGCTCATTGCAGGTTGGAACTCCACCAGCCTGTGGAGAGCTGTTTGCAAAAGGGGAAACCTGCATTTTTCTCCTCTAAAGGGGAAAATCTGTGTTTGCCACAAGAAATGGAACACCTGGATCCCTGCTTATCTTACACGTCTACTGCAGATCCCATAGTAGCACAGGGGTCTTAAGAGGTCCTACCTCGCCTTTCATCATTCGAACTTTTGCTAGCCACCAGCCACATGGTTCTTGCTCATTTGCTCGTGAGAAAACCTGAAAGAAAATAATGAAGATAGAATTTATATAAAGCACAAATGCACATGATTCAATAACTCAGAGAGCTGAGCCAGCAAAAAAGAGCAAAAAACAAATTTCATTAGCAACCTATTAGCATTTACCAAGACAGAAGTGACCAGTAGTATATTACAACTTTAAAAGTTTTTTCCCTCCCAGTGTGTAATGACAATTACTGGTAGTTGCACATTTCTCCTCTTATGCAGATGAAGAAAGCAAATTTCCTTCACATGTTACTTGCCTACATGGGATACAGCTTCCAAAGGGGTTTAAAACACAAGCATGACAATTCACTGAAAGGTACCTAATGACATTGAAGTCTTACTATTTCATGATAAATTTAAACACTTGCAGTGCATGTAAATTTCACAAAAACAAAAGAATTCACAATGGAGATTATCACTTTGTTCTCAGTTTACCAACTATTCTAAGGGGTAGCAATGAATTTAAGCCATTAAGTGATCATATGCCCTGGTACTACAACACTTAGTTAACAAGCGAGTGACAGATTAGATAACATTTGCAACTTTGAATCTTTGCTTCACTTTTCTAAAATTAACCTAGGTCTTTTACACTTTTTAACTGTGGGCCTAGCATGCGAAAGGTGCCCGGTTCAAAACTGTGTGGGTATATTAAGTAAAATAAAGCCATCAGAAAGACATTTATAACTAGACCGAATAAGAGAGTACAAAATAAATCACTAAAAAATCTTGCACTGGCTAGGAGACTGACTAGACCAATGTTGCTCAAGCTTTTGGCCCTGTGGCTCAAACAACTGAGGTGGGTCCAGTCCACAGGCCAGAATGAACCCCGTGCGCCAGAATCAGACCCTGGGGCCTGGCACCATTCCCCCCCCGACCCCATATCACATGCCAGGATTGGTCCCCAGGGCCCTGGCACCACCCCCTCACACCCCAGCAGGCTGGAATTGGGCCCCAGGGGCTTGGCGCTGCCCCTCGTGCCCCAGGATTGGTCCCCAGGAGCCTAGCACTGGCTGCTCAAGCCCCAGCATGCCAAGATTGAGTCCCAATGACCTAGCACTGCCCTCATTTGGCCCTGCATGCTGGGACTGGGTCCTAATCCAGGGTGCAGGGCCTGGGGCTCCCCACAGGTCTGGAAAGGTGGGAGTAGTACCACCTAGGGTCATCGGGGGGGTTGAGCAGCGAATCGGGGAGACCTCCCCTGGGCCCCACGGACAGCGCTATATAGGCCCCACCACAGCCGCTGGCTCCGTGCTCCGGCCGCTTGCCCCCCCCGCCGTTCGCCACCTGGCACTGCCACCTCTCTCCTGCTGCCAAATTTCCAGACCTATAGGGAGACCTGCAGGCTGGATCTGGCTAGAGATTAAGCAATCCTGGACTAGACCAAAGGAATCTGGCTAGAGATTAAGCAATCCTGGACTAGACCAAAGGAGTCCTTTCTACTTGTAGCTTTATATGCCTAGGTTATGGCATTTCTTGGATTACATATCTAACAGAGTCTTTATTAAATATTTTTATATCAAATCTTTATTCCTAGGAGGCACTTAACTAAAAAGAAAGAAGAAATTAAATTAAATGAAACATGCTCCCGAACCTGTAAAACATAAAGCATTCATTAACAGTAAGAATTTTCCAAGGCTGAAAAGACAAACACTGCCTTTCTGTCAAGTGTCAAAAGCCAGTTCATTAGTCATCTTCAGAAATTTTTATCAATTAAAAAAGCCTTAAAGAAATGTGTTTTTTTAATTCTATGTCTACTTACAACAAAACTACCACTAATAAAACTGTATTTAAAAGCGCAGTTTCACAGTGGATGGAGTGGTAGCCACATCATCTCGAAGTCAAATGTAGTTATTTAAAAAAAAAAACCAAAAACATCCCAGTTCATTTACTACCTTTTCTAGTCATCAAGTGCTTTTCCAGAATTAAAAGACCTGCATATTCCTGACCCATCTTTTTCTCCCTGATCCTGCAATGATGTCAGAAGGCTGACTTGTGACATCAAATTAATTCCCATGACATAACCAAATTATAAACACAGAATTATTTTATTTCAAGTAAAATAGATGGAAAAGGAGGGTGGCGATAGAGAATTCAAGTCAGGATAACAAGAAATAACTGCAAAGTGTCCAGAGAAAGTTGACCAAGTATGCTGAATTTTAGCACAAATTCCCTTCCTCTAAGTTAAATGCTTTGCAAACATTCCTTTTTAAAATGACCTTAACTCATCTGTTAACAGCTGGAAGGAACAGGGTCTAACCTTACACGGCTGAGGTTTCCTGTGAGCCAACTATAAAGGTGGGCCCCAAGAAAAAAAAAACTGGAAAAAAAGGGATGCCAGTTGTTTTCTGCTATGGGAAAACAGTGGAAGACAGCACTTTCTAGGTCTTTTTAAATATGAGGTTGAGCTCTTAAGAACTCAGGAGGCAAACACAATTAATATCCAGGAAGTGTCACAATAGGATAGTGAACTGCCTCTTCTTCAGCTGTCAGTACATCATTCTTTATGGCCCTTCGCAGATGTTAAAACAATCGTGCAACTAGTATCTGAGGAATTTTATGCCCCATCCCCAAATCATGCATCATGCCAACCAGACAGAGCCAAACCAGCACCCAGGACCACCCTCAGCACCATCTCTGCTGGGGTAGGAGGCAGCCGTGTCCTGGATCCTATTTTCTTGATTTACTATATTCTCTCAGTCGTATTAGAATGTGGCTAGCTATATATGTGACTGCCATATTTAGGCAATCCACTGTAATTAATACTGTGTACTCTTATAACCTCTTTTGTGCAAGGAAATTATTATATAATATATATATCATTATTATATTTTTGTTTAAATACTTTAAACAATTCAACAAATGTTAATGTTACCAGTAAGCAATAAAGACAAGCAAATTTTAGCAAAGAAAGTTAAGGAAGTTATCAGAAAATTATATGGTACATTGGAGACAGAAAAGTATATACAACTTGCTTTTCCAAGACTAGTGGGCTAACTAATAGTCTTCACAGCTTCTCTGAAAGGTTGTGTGTGTACATACACTGTAGTACAGATTACTACTCAGGTGCATCTAACACCCTAGCCTATTTTGTATGTTATTTATTATTCCATAAGTATGCTAAAAGAACACAAAGGCTTTGAAAAGACTAAGGTTGCGTATACACATTCAAATGATCAAGGAGAATTCTCTAAGGTCAACTAGCTGGTAGAAAAACTGACCCAGAGATGCCTGAACAGCCATTTAAATGCTGAGCCCTTGAAGAGCAGATTGGTCTCAGTGTTGGTGCTGCACAGCCAGGAGGTCCCTGTGTATACATCTCACTGTACTCTACAGGCTCCCTCAATCTGCCTGGAGACAGAATGGCAGCAGTACACAGGGCAGCCCTCACTAGCTGACCTAGATTTCCCAGAGTCAGCCTGTCTCCCTGAAGCACAGTATGGGATTGTGAAGGGAATATGTTCTGCTCCCTGCTTGGCTGGAGCAGCAGAGTCCAGCAAGTGACACACTGTCTCCTAAGGGGAGAGACAGGGAAACAAGTCACCCTGGGATGCTGGTGGATTGAGCTTTGGCTTCTCAGAAGAGAAGGTGTACCCACATTCTTTGTCCCAAGAGAAAAACCTCTCCCAGGAGTGATTTAACTGTTTGTTCCCAGAATCTCTCTCTTGAAGTGGTCATTTTGCTCCGGAGACAAAAAACCTGAACATCTGTACTCCTGTGATGTCTCCTGGGAGAACAGCTACTCTCCCAGGAGAAACTGAATATCTGTATGTGGCCTAAAATGTGCATTTTACACACTTAAGTAATTTTTCCTTTATTTCTTCTTTGCTTATGCCCTCATTGTTTAGATTTCAAGGAAGACTCAAATTTTCATTCTATCCTTAATGAAGAAATGGTTTAATCTGAACACAATTCAAAACTATTGACAGCAAAGAAACACAGTTTAATGAGGGCAAGATCAAGAGGGCAGGAGCAAGACTTAAGCTTGGGAACCCCAGATATATTTATACTGGCTAAAACAAACATCTGTTTTTTAAAAACTTTATTTTTCACAGAAATAAAAATGGTGTAAAAGCTCTTAGAAAAGTTCTCCATTGTTTCAACTCTCTCAGTTGCCTTAACATAAAAGCTGAGGTTTTGTTTTAGGTACTAAAGTCGTACTATGTTACCTATTTCTTTATCATTAAAATGGCACAATCTCTTCCCCACATATTTAGTGTGAAAGCAGTCTTACTAGTACAAAATGCACCTATTCCGGTGTGTTTTAGTCCATTAGGAAAATATATCAACTGTAACAAAACCTATATGTAGGCTAGGTATGATATAAATATTAAATTATACACTAGCTGAGGATTAAAATTATTTTAAGTGGCTTAAACTGAAAATCAGCAAACACTACAATATTAAGAACTTTAGATAGAAGTATTCAATCTTTCACATATTTCTTCCAAATATCCAACTGGCAAACTGAAGGGAAGTTATTAATAATATTTAGAACCCTGAACATAGTTCTTTCCCCCCAATATCTCTAATCTCTATTTAGCAAGTTATTTGGTTTTGCTTCAGTTTTAATGTCACTAGAGCCAAGATGCCATATAAATACTTAGTTCCATTTATAAACCAGCAAAATCTATTTTACTAACTGTGCAGAAGATGAAGCTTACATGTTTTAGTGTGTCAGAGATGTAAGATGGCACTTCCTGGAACTAAGGAACATAAATGCCAGGGCAGCAGCAATATCAGTTACACTACTCTAGCAATAAGCTTTCTCCATGACATGAAGTTAATACCGCTGCCTGTCTATACCCGATTGCTCCTGCCAGCAGAAGTTCTGGCAGCAGCCAGCCTTTAGCGCACATACCCCTTCTCACACAGCAACGCCACAGCTCCACTGCAGCAGCTGTGCTGCCAGAAGACCCAGTGCACCCTGCGAAGGCATAAGCCACTGAGGGACTGCTACAGCCAGTAAAAACACAAGACTGCCTAGAGACACCTTTTGCCAGCCACCAGTGACAGAAGCCTTCCTCCAGTTAACAAATGCAGTGTAAGTGCTGTCAGAAAAAAAAAAGTCCCCATTGTGTTAATTCAGGATGCACTCAAAGTTTTGCTGGCAGAACTCAAGCTTTGCCAACTAAAATCGGTAATGCAGATTGGGTATAAATATCTATGGTGCCACTGAAGGTGCCACACCGTACCAACTGAAGTATTCTTACTGATGATTAACTCTTACCCTCACATTACGCTAGCTTGACACACTACGCTCATTTCCCACAGGCCCCTGCACCTTTCAAATCATTCCTGTTTCTGCTGGGCTTGACCAAATGAAAGATTCTTTATCCCACCATCAACTGTCCTAGGGTTTGTTTCCAAGATGCAAAAAAATCCCAAACCTTACTAATTTCAACTAAACAATCCAGAGTCTGCCTTATCTTCTGCCTGACTTTAAACTAACACTGCTACCTCCTCCTTTCTAAATTAAAGGGAATCAAAATGTCGTAACTGGTATAAGGTGTCTAAGATGTATCATGATTCAAAATAGAATGCCATACTGCTTCGCTTTATCCCTTCGGTTTCCTACCTACTTTCTCAAAAAAGCGTAGCTGTATTTACTGCAATGAAAGTCAGTAGGGCAGTCATATCACTGGGGTTTGTCAACGTTTTCCCCCTGAAAATTAAAGTGCAAATAGCCTTATCTTTTTGTAGAGTAAGTGCCACCCTGCCCTACCTTCTGCCAGACCTCTGGTAGATATGGCTAACCACCTTTCTATTTGCATTTTAAGCAAATACATAATTCTGGCTCCATGGGGAATTCTAACTTAAGTCTAAGTCCTCTCTTGGCAATATTCAGTCTCTTCAAAACATTTCCAGATAATAAAATAAGATTTAAACTGTAAATATTAATCCACTGTAAAATTTTTTATGCTATCATCACTTGCTTTAATATGTAATCAGTCTAATAGTCCAATGTTTTATAGCCACACAGAAGTAGGGTGATCATCTGTCCCACTTTTCCCAGGACTGTCCTAGATTTCGGAGGCTGATACCAGGCATGGGCACACACTAAATTCAGCATCCTGGGCATGGGACACAGTCCAGCAGGGAAGGGAACTTGCATGGTGTCCCAGGAAGGTGGCCTGGCAGATACTGTGGCTGCCCTGCCTGCCTGTTGCATCACACTGCTCTGCCTCCACCTCTCCCTGTAGCGCACCGCTGAATTGGGAGGGAGGGAAGAGGGGGGGGAAAGGATAGGCAGTGTCCTGGATGTCTCGCATTTCTAACCAAGACAGATGGTCACCCTATATAAATGATATGCTGTAATGCAAAGTCTATGAATCATACGAATCATATGAATCACGTGCACAAGAAAATCGTTTGCCTTTCTGTTGGCAAAAGATAAGGTAAGAAATTAAATGTACAAAACTTCAAAATTTAAATTTTCAGTGCTCTACTTCAACTCTGCTGTAACAGCACATTACATCCTAAGTATAATTTCTATTGCTACCACATTTAAAAAAAAAAAAACACAAATGTAAGGGTCTTATTTTTATTTTTCGATCGATCGATCGATCGATCAATAGATAGGTTTTTTTGGGGGGGGGGGTTGTTTGTTTGTTTTTTTTTTTTGTTTTTTTTTTGTTTTTTTTTACACACAACATGTGGTTTGTATCATGTTATATTACAAAGTCAGTATCTTATTTACTCAATTCCAAGACAGGGTTTTTTCTCCTTTCATCATGGGGAAAACAAAGCTGCATTTTAGAATCAAGTTTAAGAAATACTCCAGCTAGGAGCAGTGAGAAGCAGCTGTACACAAAGTCCGGCTGAACCAAACAGCAGGAAAAGTGCACAAGTTCCTCCTTTCAGGGTCTTCTCCCTGCACAGCTCCTCTCCCGCACTGGCAGAAAACAGACACTGGAAGGAAGAATCTGTGTGCTACTGCTGCAGTCTCCAGCTGAGCCGGACTCCTGCACAGCTGCTTCCCACAGCTCCCAGATGGAGCACTCCTAGTCCCAGCTGACACAGGGGTGGGTAGAGCCTCGCTGCCGCTCCTACCCACTCTCCAGGATGCAACTGTGGCAGCACACTAGGGCGGACTGATTTATCATAGATTCATAGATGTTAGGGTCGGAAGGGACCTCAATAGATCATCGAGTCCGACCCCCTGCATAAGCAGGAAAGAGTGCTGGGTCTAGATGACCACAGCTAGATACTCATCTAACCTCCTCTTGAAGACCCCCCCCAGGGTAGGGGAGAGCACCACCTCCCTTGGGAGCCCGTTCCAGACCTTGGCCACTCGAACTGTGAAGAAGTTCTTCCTAATGTCCAATCTAAATCTGCTCTCTGCTAGCTTGTGGCCATTGTTTCTTGTAACCCCCGGGGGTGCCTTGGTGAATAAAACCTCACCAATTCCCTTCTGTGCCCCCGTGATGAACTTATAGGCAGCCACAAGGTCGCCTCTCAACCTTCTCTTGCGGAGGCTGAAAAGGTCCAGTTTCTCTAGTCTCTCCTCGTAGGGCTTGGTCTGCAGGCCCTTGACCATACGAGTTGCCCTTCGCTGTACCCTCTCCAGGTTATCCGCATCCTTCTTGAAGTGTGGCGCCCAGAACTGCACGCAGTACTCCAACTGCGGTCTGACCAGCGCCCGATAGAGGGGAAGTATCACCTCCTTGGACCTGTTCGTCATGCATCTGCTGATGCACGATAAAGTGCCATTGGCTTTTCTGATGGCTTCGTTACACTGCCGACTCATGTTCATCTTGGAGTCCACTAGGACTCCAAGATCCCTTTCCACCTCTGTGCCACCCAGCAGGTGGCACAGAGTCAAGTTGATTTAAATAGCTGATTTAAAACTAGCACGCTGAAGGCCTGACTTAAATCATTCTATAGATTTTTTTTTGTTCTCTAAAGTTATATTTTCATTGGTTGATATAACAATTAAAGAAACTAAGCACAGTTTTTACATTATATTTGATACATACGCAAACTAATTTATATATAGCTTAACATATTTGGATTGTTAGAAATCCTACATTTAGAGTACATTATAAAATGGTGAAATATATATTTCTTATTCACTAGTTCACTAAATGATTAACTTTTTGCTCATGTTTGTATCAAGCTGCATTAAGATGGCAACTTGAATTTAATTACACACACAAAACCTCGACTTCAACTTTATAACACTTTGATGTTTTGGATACAGAAACTTTTTGTAAACTAAAATGGTGCACATTCACAACTAATTTATTAAATGTTAGCATTAAATGTTATTAGTCATATGAATAATAATAGTTAGTGAATTAAACTCATTATTTCAGGCCACCCTGGGAAAATTATTCTAAAATACCTAGATGAAAGTCATTTGTGCTCAAATTCTTACTTGCCTACTTCTCTGTAAAGTGAGAGACTTTTTTTTTTTTTTTTTTTTTAAATCTAGGCTGTTTTGAAAAAAAGGTTTTAATTCCTTTCTCTCTAGGTTTTAGAACTCACATTTCATCCTCCTTCCTCATTTTTATATTGCTAGACAGGAAAAGAAAAACAAGCTTTCCCGCTTTTTTGCCTCACAATTGATCTCGGCTTCAAATGAACTGGTCCAAATGAAGAAATTTTTCTTTCTGCACCTGCAAAAGAGGCTACTGCTGGTAAGTGCTGGTTTACTCCAACAAACTCTGGTTCCAGGTGCTTTGCTATCAACTTCCACCAGCTCAATGGCGTCACTTTCTTTAAAACATCCTCAGCAAATATGTAGTGCTTGAATGATTCACCTCTAGCCCTGAAAATGTATTATGGTTGGCATGATTGATAGGTCATTAGTAGATGCCCATATAGCAGCACTTTCCTCTTTGACAGTTAAGCATCTGGTACTTTGTATTAAAAGTATAAAGCAAGAAAATGAGGTGGACTAAGAACTTGATCCATCTGCTTCTTTACTGCCTGCCATTTAACTTTGCTGTTGGGTATTTCTTGCTTTCATGTTTCTTGAAGTTCTTTCCACATCCCAACAGCATCCACAACAGAGCAACCATCTTTCTGTAGTTTGTCCAAGGCTATGGAAATACGTTTTAGCGTATTCGGTTTATCTTTTACGTTTTTCTTTAGTCCCATGTTGACTACTTTATCTGTGATATTACAATCAAGTTTGTCACAATTTTCTTCACAGATGGTTGTTGGATTAGGCAAGTTCTTAATCAATAGCTCAGAGCAGTCTACCACTGAATTCCACTGCACACTTGGGGGGAAGAATTAGCTTGGATTCCCAGGGCTCTTCAGTGAAGCTGAAGCAAACGGGTTGTTACAGAAGTATTTTGTAATTGCAACATTTTCCTTAACTCCCGAGGTACTTAAATCTTTGGCTAAAAGATTCATGAAATGAGCACTGCACCCATATGTTCTAAGTTTTAGGTGTGCTTCATTAGCTTCTAAGTTTTTTCTCATCCGTTACATTTGCAGTATTTTCTGCAACAAGGCTATGCATGTGTCACCTGGATTTTTGCTTAGTTTGTTATAGCTTTTCCTGCTGCTACTTTTAAATATTCTGTAGTGTGTGTATTTCCTGATGAAGCAATTGTTTCTGTGAGATAAACAATCCGTTCCAACACCTGCGATGACTTAGCTGATCCTTTGCATCAAGTAATATAGATCCAGCATCCCTTGCAGGGTCAAGCCCCCATCTGCATTTTAAATATTGTGCCATATTTCTAAAGCTTGACAGCAAAAGTTAGATGTTTTCACTCCTCATTCTTATATAGAAGAAAGATCAGCATTTAACTCCAGAGATATTAGTACAGATTCATTTACTCAGCGTATTAATTTACATTATTTTAATAGATTGTACTAAAATTAGTATCTTAATATAGAATAGACTAAATCCAAATTTCGTTTTAAGACAGTTTTTTTATTCTTTGATTTAAATTACAATTGCTTCCCACTTTAAACTCTCATTTAAAATTAAAAAATCTGGTGTTTTGATTTTTTTTAAATCACTGATTTTTAACCACCCTGCAGCACACAGGCTCCACCTTCCAGCTTGCTGCTAGCCAGCAGGGGAAACCTGGGAAGGAAGAGGGTAGCTGGGCAGGAAAGGAGAAACCTATGCACCATCCCCACTGTCCCCAGCCTAGCCAGGGTCCCTGCACAGGGTAGAAGCAAGTCAGGCGCAGCTCTGGGGCTTTGCCTGTGCCCAGATCACCCGAGGAAAGGAGTGGAAAGGGGGCATAGGCCAGGGGTTAGGCTGCCTGCCTCCCTGCGCCACCCCCAGCTTTTGGGTAGGAAAAATAAGACAGCCCCCCCAATAATTATAGAATGTTATAACAAATTTATAATTTTCCACATCTAATTATTTGGAGGGGGGGTAGTCTTTAATTCCAAGGCACCTTGAATTCTGGTAAATATGGTATTTATCTAGCAATAATGCTTTTTTGTTAATGTGAGCTGTAATTCTGCATATGGAGTCCCAAAGCTTATGCAGATAAAAGTATCCAAATATGCACACCTCATTACATCAGAGTACCAGTTATACAAGTTTAATACAAAGATAACTAAAAACAAATGGAACCTGGTTTGGTCAAACAAAATCACTTTTCTCTAATAAATGTTTATATATTTATAATCAGAGAACAAAGCAAAAAATACTATAAGTTTATGACTTGAAAAATAATAAGATAAAAGATAACTTGAATTTGCAATAGTTTTACACTCTTCTAGGACATCTTGCTTCAACACCATGATTTTGCAAAGCCAAAGAAACATACAGGTTCTTTAATCCAGAAGCTTTAAAAGCAGGATACCCGAGAGCCTACTTAAATGTAAAAATATTTACAAAAATACCTTCACAAAAACATACGTGTCAAATTTAAAGGGACAGAATATAAACAGAAGTTCTTTAAGAATGGTAAGACCTGCATTAAAACAAGTATTAACCTCATTCTTGTATTACAGAAACAAAACCTCTCTACAAACAGGCCAGGAATCCTGAAGGGAAAAGCCTGGGAAATGACATACATGAATGTAAGTATTTCCTTCTGTATTAAAAACAGCTAGAAATTACTCTGTCTTCCAAATTTCACAAGTGTGAACACAATGCCATTCAGAATACATTAAGTACAGCATTTCAGTATTTCTGGATGTTCTTTTAAGACAACAATTAACAAGCCACTTTGAACTCCCAAAAGGTACTACCATCAGCTAATTCAGTAAACAAGTTTTATGTGTGTTTGACTACTTTTAAAGGTTTAACTTCAAAATTACTGAAACAAATTTCTTTAAATTTGGCTTTATTCTTGCAAATTTTCTATTAGCCAAATGCAATATTTCTAATTCAAACTTAAAGAAAAAGTTTACTTCAGCCTTGTAATTCAAAACATAGCCCAGGTGCCGTTGTTCCAAATTCCAAAAAGCAAAAAATCACATCCTGGATTATATGAAATCTGGAAAATGTTATCTCCAAAATAATTTCTGCAAGATTACAATAAAAATGCAGTGTTAAAATGAAAGCTGGAATATCACTACATATTAAAGGCTACAATCATATTAAGCACTGAAGCAATGATTTAAATCTTTAAAAACTTCTATACACTTTGACTCTCATACCAACTAAAAAGTATTAACCCCACTTTACAGCAGAGGAAACAGGAGTTACAAAAAAAAAAAAAAAAGATGTGTAGTAGCCAAGATCAGAAATCACCCGCTCAGTACAGATTTTTAATTTTTCCCCCACCAAAATAGAATTGACGAAGTTTAAGTTTCAGGTTAAATAAAACATTTCACTAAAATGGTTATGATAAAATGTCGATGCTTTTGATGACCATATTCTTTTCGGAAGACAGAACGTAGGAGAATTTTTTTTTTCCCCAGGGTCGTGACCGACTGTGACAAAGCAAGTCCTCCTGGCAGCACGGCATGCCTAGAAAATGTGGCATCAGGAGGAACTTCCCAGTGTGGCAGACCACTCTTGCAATGCTACACTTCTTGGATACCCTGGTTCTAGAAGGACTTCTCCATGTCACACAAGGTTAGGCTCCAGATCTTTGCAAAGGGGGCAGCAAGCAAGACTGTTAATTCTTTACAGTAAATAGTTCTTTATATAAGCCCCTTTAAACAAAGTGCTGTTTCCACATCCCAGCCCTATCAAGATACTACCAGCAGCTCAGGGTTAAGACAACACTCTGGCCCCTTCGGTTTGCGGAGCGGACAAAAACAGCAGCCACGTGGCAGCTGCCTGGCATGCACCGTCTCCAGGAGAGCTCATTTTCCAGCAAAGAAAAGCTTTCCTGCTTAAAAAACACCCCAATTTTGAGGGAGGGATTTGTGTGGGAAAGGTATACATGTGTGAGAAAATATGGTATTTTTGACTGACAAGACATTCAGTCCCCCCCCCCCTTCTTGTTTTTTTTTTTTACAGAAATACTTGACAAAAATTTGCATGGAAGTGAAAAATTGGGGGTATTTTTGAAAATATTTAAAGAAAATGAAATATATTTTCATTAAATTTCTAACCCCTAATTTCAATGTCAATTTTCAATATTCTGGATCATTCTGCTTTTCAAAAACACAGATTACTTACATATATTAGATGTACACTGTTTTAAAACTTCAGAACTTATAATTACTGTTAACAGATCTTCAGATTACTATTGACAGTATCTTGTCTGAACAGTCACACCCACAAAGAGAGTATACAAGCAAGGTAGGAAATATCAGGATAAACTCACCTCCACTTCATCTCCTTCACCTATTTCTTTCTTGATATCAGGGGGAGGTGGTAATCTGACTTCATTAAAAGGAACCTGGCGCTCTGGTTGCCAACTAAAAATGGAACAGATATTTGCAATGATCATTTCAAGAATTAATCTGGATCTGGCAAACACTAAAAGTATGAAGTGACATTTCATTCTTAAGAAATGTTAAGCAGACACTGTTCCCTCTCTCATGGTACTCCTTGCATCGCAGTTGTACCTAGACACCCCAGTCATGGGCCAGAACCCCACTGTGCCAAGCACTGTACCAGCACAGAACAAAAAGATGGTTCCTGATCCAGCAAGCTTGCAGACTAAGAACATAAATTTCTAAAAACTTTAGAAATAAACTACTGTTTAAACTGAGGAAACTCAACCTGAAAAGAAAAGTTATGGCTGAAAATTGTATTGTGCAGTTACATACAACAACTAATATAACTGAGAGGTGATCAGATTTTTTCCCCACTGTGTTCCTCTCTTCATGTATTTTACACCTCTTGCATATACTCAGTCCAAGTGTTTTCTTGTATAGCCAAAGAAGTTTCTTCTTTGTATTAATAGGAGCCAAAAAAATTTAATACATTTTTTTAAAGATCAGGATATAACATTTAAAGGGGCACTCGATCAAAGACTGTTATTAGTTAGTTATGCATTAGTTATTTTGAAAATATAATGTCTATTCTGTTTCTCTAAACTTCCTTCTTAAATACTCAGTGAGAAAACTTATTATTTTATGAGGTGCTTTCCCGAAGCCGGCTTTTCATTGCTCAAGCTATACAAGCATTCAAAAGCACTACAGATACATAGCTGGGCCTGGAGTCCAATCCTGTACACTTTGCATGCTAAAAACGTTTCTGTGGGTATTGTGTGTGCAAAGGAAATCTGAATCTAACCCTTAACAGTATATTTTTAGATCCTATCTATCAATCTTTTTTTAAAAGTTGTCTGGCAAACAGATTCATTTTAGGACAAGTCAATATTATGACAATTATGTTTTTTATATCTGTGGTTTTGGTAACAACTGTTGCTAAAAAGTTTCCAGAATGGTACCCCAAAACAGTCTAGTTTATGATTTTCTTCTATACATTGTTGCTTTTTTTTTTTTTTTTTTTTTATATATAATGTAACTGGGTCCATCAATGTATTTTGTCCAAGGAGATTCCCATTTCAGTGCACACATGCCTCCTGCATACAGGATCAGAATAATTTATGCCAAGAATCAGTCTCCATAACCTGAGGCCGAAAAGGAGTGACCACAACTGTCCCCCAGTTCTTTGTTCACTGGGACTCTAAGCTAGTAAAGACTCCAAAGAAAGCGATAAAAGAAAGGGCTGTGAGGCTGAATCTGATCCAAGGATTACTTAACTCTAAGTAACCATATACAGTGTTTTTCTGGATCCTCATCAGAATGGTTGGAAGAAGGTTTCTAAAGTTGCTGAAGAGTCAATGTAAAAAGTACCTGTCTGAATTCTGCCTGTGATCTGAAGGTCTGGGTCCAAAATATACAATTTTATTACTAATAACTCATTTTATTATTGTTTTAGGTGGCTATTTTGCAATAGCACCCTAAGCTCTAAAGTGGACCTTGATGTTAAGTAAAAGGAGTACACCTGCCATTTGAGAAAGGAGGTACATGTACTGACAGATATTCTGTGTATTAAGAGAACTTGTCCCTATTTTAAACGCAATAAAGTAACACAGTCAATAAAAACATCCTGTCCTATCTGAATCAAATAATATGAGGACCTTAACAATACACAACATTCACTTTCTTATCCCCAAGCGGCAGGACAGTTTTGGAAAAGAGAATCTATCAGTATCCCTGTTTTTTTCTCAATTTCTTCTAAACCAACTTTGGGTATAAACTTAAAGTGGTGTTTAGATCTCATTCTACCTCTAGACAATATGCTGTAGGGAGGGTCGGTCGCAAACTTGTAACAACGAGTATGAGAAAATTGTCAAAAGACCGAGTAACTGAAAAAGGCAGTCAGACTCAAAGCAGAAAACTCCTCTTGCAGAACAATACTGAAACCACAACAAGGTGTGAGCTCTCTAAATGGTAGATACATACATAATCAGAGGTGCGCCAATATATCGATCCATATCACATTGGCACCGATAAAAGGAAAATTGACATTACTGATCGGCAATCAGTTTTTTTGACCCATGTAGCCAATAATGTCATCAATAAATGCCACGTGCATGCACACAGCCAGGAATGCACCCCAGCAGCTTGGAGAGCAGCCTCCTGCCAGTAAGTCCATGGAGGGAAGGGGCATGGGGGTGGTGGGGCAGATCAAGGCCCCCCTCATGGTGAGGGAGAGAGTGGGGCTGGGGCAGGGGCAAGCACTGCCCAGCTGGGGCAGGGCAGAGCCACGGGTGGCTCATCCAGGGGGCACAGGGTGGGGGCAGCTCCTGGCAGCTGCACACACCCCCAGGGAGGCATGGGGCACGTGTGCCCTACACAGTTTTGTACAGGGCGAGTGTGGACTGCCTGGTGCAAGCTCGGGGCCAGGGGCTGTGCCTGCCTCTTCCCAGCAGGGTGGGGCTGGGCCAGGGCTGTGCTCAGGGCAGGCAGTAGCACTGGGTGGATAAGGGTGTACAGAAAATTTTGGGGTGACTGTAGCTTACCCCGTAGCCCCACCTGTCCACGCCACTGCCCTACCTGCCCACCCTGAACACAGCCCTAACCCAGCCCTCCCACCAAGAAGAGGCTGGCTCAGCTCCCCGCCCACAACAAGCAGCCCGCCCTCAACCCACACACAAATCCGGTAGACACATGCCCCCCATGTCTGCCTAGGGGTGCGTGCAGTGGCCAGGAGCTATTCCCCCTCCCCATACCCCCTGGACAAGCTGCCCGCAGCTTCACCTCCCCCGGCTGGACAGCACCTGCCTCTGTCCCAGCCCCACTCCCTCCCTCACTATGGGCACCTCAATCTGCCCCCCCGCCCTCCCACACACACTCCTTCCCCTCCAACAGACTTACCAGCTGGACACCGCTCTCTAAGTTGCCGGGCTGCATATTGGTAATCAGATTGGTATCGGCCATTGGTACCGGTCAAAAATATCTTTATTGGTACACCTCTAATAATCAAACCTTTTAAGAACTTGGAAACAATACAGATAAGTAGATACTGTAGAAAACTGAAGGGTGACATCCTAGTAAGGAAACATAAAAAGGCAAGAAAAAGGAATTCCACAAATATGTCAAAAGTATGAGGAAGACCAAAGAAACCATAGCTCCTTTAAGGAATGCAGAAGGCAATGTAGTTACAGATGATGCAGATGCAGGAAGGAGACAAACAGCCTAGAGTAGCAGAACACGTTAGGGATTACTTAGAGAAGCTAAATGCTTTCAAGTTGGCAGGGCTGGATGGGACGCACCAAAGGGTATTGAAGGAATTGTCTGAGGTAATTTCAGAGCCATTAGCCATCCTCTTTGAGGATCAGGGAAACCAGATTGGGTCCTGGATGACTGGAAAAAAGCAAATATAGTACCCTTTAAGAAAGGGAAGAAGGAAGATCCAGGGAATTACAGACCAGTCAGCCTGCCCGCTATACCTGGAAAGATCATGTAGCAGGACCTCAAGGAATCTATTGTGAAGCACCTAGAAGAGAACAAGGTGATCAGAACAGCCAGCATGGAATCACCAAGAGTAAGTCACATACGAGCAACCTGATATCCTTCTCAGATAAGGTGACAGGCTCAACGGAGGGGGGAGAGCAGCGGATGTGATGTACCTTGACTTCAACAAGGGTTTTGACACCGTCTCCTGCAACATTCTTATTAATAAGCTAAGGGAATACAAATTAGATGAAAGTATTACAAGGTGGATACATAAACGTCTGGATCGCGGGTTGGTAACGTTTTTGGGTCGAGTGTCAAAAACACCTACAACCTCAACTTGTAAGGTGTTGGCATGCCAGGAATGGAAGGAAGGGGAGCTGTGAGGGGCCCAATCCTTGTTGTGGCAGTGCAGCTTTGGCCCCTTTGCCGCTACCCTGAGGTGCCCATGCATTTGCTGCCAGCAACGAGCTGCTGCTGCCCACCACGGAGCACAGGTTGCTCACAGCAGATGGCAAGGAGGCTGCAAGCAGCTGCATTGGGGTCTGAGGGGCCCTGGCCCAGCTCACTGCTGGCAGCAGGCACATGTCCACCTTGAAATGGACAGTGGGGAAAGGATTGGACCCCTCGCAGCTTCCCTGCCATCCATCCCGAGGCTTACATACCAAGTGAAATGCCCTTATGTGTCACAATCAGGCACATATGAGGGGGGTTGCCTGGGCTGGATCATTGTGCTCAATGAGTAGTCCTCAATGGCTCAATGTCTAGTTGGGAAGAGTTGTAAAGTAGGGTTCCCCAAAGTTCTCTTCTAGGTCCATAATGTTCAACATCTTCATTAATGATTTGGACAATAGGATTGAATGCACACTTAGAAAATCAACATATGACACCAAGCTGTGTGGAACTGCAAACACTCTGGAGGAGAGGGTTAGTACCCAGAATGACCCGTCTGTGCTTACCCTTACTCCAGAGCAAATGGGGATCAGTGGCAAGGGTAAACACAAACACAGTGGAGCAGCAGGGTCCACAGCAGAGGGGAGTCCTGTGGCAAGGACAGGTAGCATGACACAGCTCTGCCACTGATTTCGTATGCCAGAACAGACCTCTTCATAGGTTAGATCCACTCTGTCACCCATCGGTTTCCAACCCAAAATGAAGAGATTGGCATATAGTAACTCAGAGGCATGGGTGATCCAACACTGGTCTCTTTTACCAAAGACAAGACACAAAGAGTAAAAAAGAAAGCCATTTGTCTCATCTTTCCTCCTGGTAGCAGCCCACAATGGTAGGGAGTGGGAGGGAATGGAAGAAATGGGTAACGAAGGGCAAAAGATTGCTGACTCTTGCTCTACATCATGACTTACAGCTCTGAAGTCTTTTCAAAAAGTCTGTAAAGGGAACTAGACTACTGCAAATATGAAGAAGTTAAAGTCCAATTGCTCTGAATTTGCCACTATACACAGTGATTTGTTTTTCTTATTCAATGGTTGCAGGGGTGTGGTTAAAAAAAAGGGAAGGAGAAAGTTCAGTAAGGACTCAAACCATAACTGAGATAAGCTCATATAAACAAAAGCCATAGGAAAGTAGCAAATCCCTCTGTCTAAATCAGTGGCAACGGAGGGCCAACTGCAGTCACTCTCCTCTGTACACTCAGGTGTGGGGCAAAAGGATATGCAGGATGCAGATACAGACCCAACAGATGCTGCCACTCAAAGATTTCAATGTGGTGTATATAGTGCTAATGCACACCTGAAATGGGTATCCGCATGGAAAAAATAATTAAGCAACACAGTGCCAAATAAAACATACATAATTCACAAGATGAATACACAATATGGATTTAATTCCTTTTTCTAGACAAAATATCCCTATTTTCACTATTCAAGGGAACTGTGTATTCCCCCATTAAAAATAAGTACTCAGGCTTCTAGGTGACAGTGAGAATAGCTAAAGCAGGGGTGGGCAAAATGTGACCCATGGGCCACATGCGGCCTGCCAGGCCATTCCATGAGGCCCGCAGGCTCCTAAAAAATTTTAAAAATTAATACAGGTCAGTCACATCTTACGCGGGGGTTATGTTCCAAAGTCAGTGGGTAAGGCAAAAATCGCATATAGTGAAATTGCGTATTACCATGCCAAAGGTGACTGTCCCTGCCTCCAAAACCGCCGCCGCAGAGCCGTGTTTAGAGCTATGTGGCCAGCGGCAGCAGCACAGTGCAGGGCGGTGGTGGGGATGGGCTGCGTGTCGCCTGGCCAGCACCATGCTGTTGCTGCCGCCCGGCGGCTGGCCACACAGCTCCAGGCACACGTGCAAACTCAAGCCCCGTCCCCCTCCCACCCCATGTACAGTTGAATTCGCGCAAGTTAAATGCGCGTATGATGCGACTGACCTGTACTGATCTGCCCCTGGCTGCCTGTCACGCAGCCCTCGATGGCTTGCCAAAACTCAATAAGCGGCCCTCCACCCAAAATAATTGCCCACCCCTGGGCTAAAGTGTGACAGACTAATAAAATCTTTTAGGGAGAGTAAAGCCCATGAACCTGGTAAACAAGATCTTTTACTATCAGAAGTCTAAACTAACTAACTAAAGAAAGAGCAGAGGGTAGGGTAGGGTGGCAGTCTCGAGACTGGTTCAGAGGCATGAGTGTTCACAGGCAACAAACTACTTCATCAATGCATTTAACAACGCAGGTTGTTGCTTATGAAAGCTCATCTCTCTCTGAACCAGCTAGTCCCTACAGTGCCACCCTGCCCTATCTTCTACCTACCTGGCTTCAAACTACCACCTCCCTAACCAAAGGGAGCTCCAGCACCAGACTGGAAACTGTGAAAGGATCCTTAAATATTAGGTGTTCTTTCACTATCTGTAAAGTAGTCATGATTTCAATGGGGAAGAAATTTAGCCTTGTACTACAGAGTTTATCTACAGAATACTTACTTGTTTTCAAATGCAACTGTGAGGGAATCCTCATGAACATCTTTGATAAATCCCTGAAACAAAAACATCGTTTAAGAATGCACTTGAACTCGTTTAAACATTGGCAGTGAGACAAAAACATAGAAAAGAGCATTATACATTTTAAAACTAAACTGAATTGCAAAACTGCATCACTAACATGGTCCAAATTTAGGGAAACAGTTAAACACGTCTATCAGTAACCCCATTAATTTCACTGGAACTACTCATGCTTGAAGTTAGGCATGAGTTCAAGAAGCTTATTGAACTAGGGCCTATATAAAGAATGGCCCTAATGACCAGGCAGAGAGGAACCTTAAACCTGTTTACAACTGAAAACTCAATTTTTTTATCATTTGCACATTGATATGCGATACAGAGTTTATAGTCACAAAAGTCAAACAAGTAATAAATAAGATCCACCCTTCCCTCCTTTTTTTCCAGGCAGCAGGACTGATCTTTGGGAAAGACTTCTTATGTCAAGAACCTGAGCACAGGAGACAACTTGAAACAACTATGGCTATTTGCCACATGCCCCCTAAATTTCAGCCCCTTATCTTGTTTACTAAAGTAAGCCATATTTTTAAAACATGTTGAAAAGGATTAGAGAAATTTCTCCGACTAACCCTCCTCTCATTAATACCTGCTCCGAGCTTAGGGTTATACAGGTCTAAGAAAGACCAATCATTTGAAAGTAACTAGAGTCCTATAGCTGTGTTAATGTGCGCCAGAAAATTCCTCTCTTCCCATCTGCTGAATCACAGCACAGACAGAGGTGTACTGCTACGTTGGTTGCACAACGGATCAGCACTGATGAAAGGAAAATTAACATTATCAGCTATTGCTTTTTTTTGGCTTGTATAGCCAATAATCTCACCAATAAATAAATATGCCTTCTGGCTGGGGCTCCCGGACACCACATGCATGGCACACAGCCAGGAATGCAGCCAGGAAGCGTTGAAAGCAGTGCCCTGCAGGTAAGTCTCTGGAGGGAAAGGAACCCCGGGGGGGGGAGAAGGAAGGGGCAGATCAAGGTCCCCACAGTGAGGAAGGGAGTAGGACAGGGGCAGGGGGTGCTGTCAAGCCAGGGGAGTGAGGTGAAGCTACAGGCAACTCATCTAGGGGCACAGGGGCATTTCCCTACTGCTGCGTGCACCCCCAGCAGAGGCATGGGGGGGCATATGCCCCCCCCGAGATTTGTGCATAGGGCAGATACAGGCTGCCCACTGTGGGCTCAGGGCTGTCCACTCTGCTGCCTTTGCCCTGGGAGCCATGCGCTGGCTGTGCATCCCCTGCCCACCCAGTGGCAGCAAGTTGTGCCTCCTGCTGCCAGAAGTGCGACAAGCGCACAGCTCCCGGGGCAAAGGCCGCAGAGTGGAGAGCCCCCAGCGGGCAGCCCACCTCTGCACACGCCCCGCTCAGCTCTGCTCCTAAAGCCATCCCCATGTTTAAAAATGGTGGCAGTGACACTTGCTTGTCAAATGAGTTTTAGTTGTTTAGTTCAAGTGCCCCCGCTGCCATTTTTAAGTGCCAGGACACCGATCGCCTGGTTGAGCCACCCGTGGCTCCATCCCACTCCCTGCTCCAACTCCAGGGTCCAATTCATTGCCCTAGCTGGGCAGCATACCCAGCACCTGCCCCACTCCCTCAATCTGCCCTCCACCCCCCCCACACCCCTTCCCCTCCACAGACTTACCTGCAGGATGCTGTTCTCCATGCTGCCCACCTATTCTCCTGCAAATCAGCTAATGGATTGCAATCAGCTGATATGGCTCGTGAATAACTGGGTTGGCCAATATAATATGGCTGGTAAATAATCAGCTATTGGTATCAGCCAAGAAAATCTTTATCAATGCACCCCTAAGCACAGCCAGTGCATTAAGTCCAAGGAGCAACTGGCTTCTAGGAGGTGGGGTGTGCCAGCACACAGAACAATGGGCACTAGTGTCAAGATCCTCTATGACAGTTTGTCACTGCAGGGCCCCTCAATAGAGCTCTCTCCTCCCATGACCTGAACCTGCATGAAGAACAGACTTTGCTCAAAAACTTGTGTTCTGCTGTCCCCTAAAATGGTCTCAAACTCCTCATCAGCAACATAGAAGGCTGACTTGTATTAAAGGCATAAGGGTAATGGTAATCCCTGAGGAGGCAGGTCAGCATCAGGTGTTAAACCCACCTTTGCTGAACCACCTGGTGTGCTCCTAATAAAATAATAATCCCCTTCAAAAAGAGTTGCTTGCAGCAAAAGAAAGGAAATATCTTCCCTCTGTGAAAGCTGAGAGATGACTGAGGAAGGTGATGTCAATACAGGAAAATGGCCAGCAGGAGTTTTCAGTTTCAGAAAATACAAGTGCTCTCAGTCAAATGGATTGAATACACCTATGTATAAGCTGTGACATCCGGTCTAAAGTATTAACTAGTGAACTAGATATTAAAATACTTTCAATTGTAAAATGTAATGCAATTAGCAGGGAGAGCAAAACGAAAGCTTTTAATATATATTTAGTCTGCCAATGTTCCTTTAAGCCCATCATTGCTATTATATTTTAATCAATGGAGCATAAAAATATAGGCAGTAAAAAAATATGCAAAAAGTTCTTATTTCAACTGATTTGCAACATTACAAATCCCAGCACCATGGAACAAGACAAGACAGAGCATTATCTGCTTCACTGTACTTAAAAGGAGTCAAGCAGTTGAAAGATAACTTACCACTAACTAGAAGTCCAATAGCATCCAAATAAAGGGATCTAACCATTATCAGTTTATCACAGTCTACAGGTACTCCTCACTTAACGACCTACCTATTTAACGACCGTGCGGACTTACAACCAGCTCTCCGAGCAGTCGGTACTCCGAGCAGGAGGTCATTAAGTGAGGAGTACCTGTATTGTGGAAACGGTGCGCCGCAGGTTCAGCACCGCAGGGCGGACAGCTCCCGTGCTCGCGGCCTGGCTCCAAGCTTATCGACCAATTCGCTTAACGACCGAGTCGCAGGAACAGAACTCGGTCGTTAAGTGAGGAGTACCTGTATTTACTTTCAGCAAAGAGTTTGTGCCTCAGTGCAAGTTTTTGCTTCATAATCTTGCTTCATTTTGTAATGGTTTTAAATCGTATTTGTAACATCATACATAATCTATTCCCATGACAATTACTGAATGGTGACCTTTCTGTGAGCACCATAGCTCAGACACTTTAACCTGCAACCTTATGAAGATGAGTATGCGAAGCCAGCAACAAGTAACCCCACTAAACTAAAGCAGATTACACACACATGTACAACTGCCTATTGTATCCAGGTCTGTGACATTACCGAAGGACCAGATAGGAAAAAAAGGGCTGTTGTATGTAAGTGATAAGAATAAAAATAACAATTTATCACTAGCATAGACTAACATTTCCTGCAATGATTATAACAAAATTTTAAGTAACAACTCTGAAGCTATTTTTATTCATAATGGATATGCAACCACAAGCAAATGTAGGAAATCAGCTGACTTACAGGGAAAGAATTTGAGAGAACCTTACACATATAGCAACCAACACAAAATACCTTTTCATTTGACTGTAGTAACTTCAGGACTTGTTTTAAACTCCCTCCTACATCTACAGCTTTTTCAGTTCAAGAATAACATCAAAGTGACCCTCTAAATCAGTCAAGCTTTTAGCCAAGTAGGCCAGATGAGTGGTGTGAGACTGGCCCACAGCCATATCGAGTCAGGAGCCTGGCACCATCGCCTGTCTGCCCCGAACGCTGAGATTGGACCCGAAGAGCCTAGCACTGCCCATGTGTCAGGACTGGGCCACAAGGACCTGGCGCTGGCCCATTCCACCCCCATGTGCTGGGATTAGGCTCTATGGGCCTGGCAAAGACTCCTCCTGCCCCAACATGCCCGGGCCTGGCACTCCCCATCCTGACTCTCTACATCAGAAGTGGGCCCTGGGGCCCAGTGCCACCCGTCCAGTCCTACACACTGGAACTGGGCACCCTAGTCAGCACAAAGGGCCTGAGCTCCCCGACTACCAAATTTCCAGACCCAGGGGGAGCCCCACAGGCTAGATGACACAGAGCCGTGGGCCCGATCTGGCCCAGGGGCCAGGGGTTGAGCAACCCTGTGTGCTAAACCAGTTTAAAGAGATTACTCACCCCAATGTGCTTCATGGGGGAAGGAAGGTAGTAAGAGGTTTTTGGGGTTCTTTTTTTTAATTCTCTCTGTAGTCATTGCTGTGTGACAAATCAAATCATGATATTCAAACTAAAAGGCATTATTCTCACACCTAATAACCAAGTTTATGTAATGATGGTCAGAAACTCTAACATGGATATCTGTAATACATAACCCATAGGAACATCTCTGTCAACTTCGATGCTGTTCCAGGCTAGCGTCAGCCTCAGACCATACAGAAATCCTAGCCTCAACCAACAGGCATTTTGCCTTAATTTTAACAAGAATAAATTGAATCTTGTGTGAAACTCAATGGGCAAGATTCAAAACTAAAACATGCTGAGGTTATCAACAGAATTGTGTTTTAACTTTGGATGTTAATCCAAATAAAGCAGAATAAGAAAAAAAAAAAACCTAACCAATCCATGGAGAACTGAAACTATCAAGTGATCTAACAGTTGTTAGAAATAAGTTTCAAATAATACAGGAGAAAGTCAAGCTATTATTTCAATAAAGTATTTTCACTCAACTGCCGATGAGCTTTAATCATGGAGAAACTATTATTACTCAAGGGTTTAAGAGCCCTAATCAAGGGCCAGGACCAAACTGTACTAGACACTGTAACAACATGGAACAAGAAGAATGTGATGGATGAATTCCTGGTGCTGTACCTCACCAACTAGGGAGTGTGGGGTTCAAACTTCAACTGTCACAAATTCCCTGCTTGACCTTTGGGAACTTAAGTTTTGTGTTTTCAGCACTATAAAATTAAGATATCTTTGTCATGTGTATTTGAAGACTTAATTCATCTGGAAATGCAATTTGTGATCCTTGGAAACATAAAAGAAATCATTTCTTACAAGAAATTACATTAATTGATCATTACTGACAAGAAATGAGAATCAATATAAGGATGAATAATACCATTCTTCCCATACAAATTTGATGTTTAAAATGTAAGCTATCTCTTACACCTCCTCAAGACAAAGATGGCACAACAGATTTCAGATCTATTGGGCTCACATTTAAAAAAAAAAAAAAAAAAGCAAGGGTACATCAGTTTTCAAATAAATGAGATAGAAATATGTTTTTATGAAAATTATGAAAAATGGTCTTTGAACATCTGTTTTATAAAATAGGTTTATAACATGATGGACCCATGTAAACATACCAAACTTCAATAGATTGGGACCAAAATGTTAAAGCCTTGGCAGCTAAAATTGGACCATGATATCCACAGGTGCTTAATACCTGCAACTCCAAACAAAGTCAAAAGGAGTTGCAGATACTCAGTACCTCTAAAAAATAGGTAAAAACATACCTGGCCACAGCTGATCCACTTTACTGTGCACAATACATGTCACCTATTGAACAACATTGGGCAAAGGCCCTATGTGGGACAACAGGTGACATGTTCCCCTTGTCCTTAATGCTCCGTATCTCCTTGCTGGGACCCATGCCAGGTCCAGTCCTTACTCCTGAGAAAGCACAGGTTGGTGTGGGTCCCGACGCTGGGCACCATGGGATCTGGGGCATCCCCAGCACCCTGTGCCTCCATACCAGGATCCATGCCAACCCATGCCTTAGTGTTGAGCACAGATCAGCAGGAGTTCTGGCAAGGAGATGAGGGGCAGTGCAGGACTGAGGGAATTCCCAGTGCCCATGCCTCCATGCCGGGACCCATGCCAACCAGTGCCTCTGCATGAAGTACAGATCGATGAGAGTCCTGGCAAGGAGATACAGGGCAGTGTAGTACCCAGGGAACTCCTGGAGCCCTGTTGAGACCCATACCGAGGGTCCTGTGCCAACTCATGCATCATATCACGGTCCTGGCATGGACACATGGGGTGCCAGGAATTCCCCAGTCCTGTGCCTCCATACATGGACTTTCTCCACTTGCAGAGATGCACCCCTGGAGATCCTGTGACAGGTCCCTAAGTGGGGGAACCTAAGCTTTCCTCACTTATAGTAAGGCACTTCAAGATTCCCCAGGGCATGTCTCTGTACACAAGGAAAGCCAGGAAGATAGTCTGGGTGCTTGAAGGGCCTGACCCTGGGTGGGAATTCCTGGGTTGTGCAGGACTGGGTCCCCCAAACCCCTAGAGCACCTGCCCAGAGAGGCTGAAGAATGCAGGCAGCTTAGGCAGCCCATACTTTCCCACCACAGAGCTAACAGATGTCCACCGCAATAAACTAGCACTATTTAACACTACCTTTCATCACAGCTACTGAGGTAGCATGACAAAGGGAAGGGACATCTATTTGCTCACTCGACACAAATGCTATGTGAGGCAGTGTCTGTTTCTACCCAAAAATCAGAACACTTGTATAGCCGAAGTTTTAAAATGTTGATCTTAATTATAAAATCAAAAACTCTTAACAAATATTTCAACAATCTAAATAGCTGTTTTTAAAAAGAGATTTTTCTGTTACAAGAAGTGGTATAAGATTCCAAATATGACTTTAAAAAAGAGAAAGAAAAAAGAAAGACACCCCAATTTCTACTCCCATTTTTTTAAAACAGCATTACTTTGTTTTCTGACCATTCTTGAGAGATGCTAAGGGCTCTCACTCAACACAATGATGGCTGAGAGCCCTCAGTACTGTGAAACAAACCAGTCTTTATAGTAGCAAATCATTAGACTGAACATATGGAAATCCTGGAAGTCTGGGCCACTACTTCCCCCCCACAAGTCGACGGGCGTGGAGCTGCATGCCAGACAAGCAGTGGTGTCTGCCTGCCCACCTGCAAGGCACTCTGCACTGCTCTGACTCCTGGCCAGACTGCGACCTACGCCCCTGCATTTCCAAGACGCCTATTTTAATTCCCAACAGCCGGCTGCGACCAGACTCTGAAATCTGGGACTGTCTGACATATGGCCACCTACAAATCATGCTTCTGGTGTAGCCAAGGAAATTAACAGCAACTGGAAAAGCATCCAAGTGATAGCCAGTTACTTTGGACTGAGTGACTTTTACAGGGAAGGCAAAGAAACTGGAAGAAACAGAATCAGTTATATTGAGGCCCTGTTTATGTTGTTATAGTTTTTTGCAAATAGGACACCTTGGATATTCATTTTGAAAACTGTCCTTGGAAGACAATGGAGACATTCTTCTGAATACCAATGCTGCCAGAGTTACTCATGGCCAGACTTTATATTGGAAATCTATGTTATATTTTTCCTGATGATCTTAACCTTTTATTCACGTAAGTGCATGTTGTTCTGATGCCTATTTAAGTTGCCTGTCTATACCCCAAAATGTGACTCCTGTTGAAATATAAAATTCATTTCAATCTGAAGTCTTAATGAGTACCTTACCAACCTTCAAAACCACCTGCTTCCTTGCATTATTCTGAAGCAGCTACAATGAGGCATGCAACTAACAGGCCATTCATTTAAATGAGAAGCTATTAGCAAGACAGTTCCCTTTCCCTTTAAAAGAAAAAAGGGAGCTTCTCCTCAGCAGCATGGGTCAGCTGTTTTGATGCAGCTGTTAGGTCTGGATATTCCTACAAAGCACTGATTCTCAGCCTGGATGCTGGGGTACTTTGGGGTGCCTTGAGATCCTTTCAAGGGTGCCACAGGGTGCTAAGCAATATTAGCACTATTAGGTATGCAAACATGATTCCCAAGGTAAACCCAGAGATTTCAAACAGGAATCCAGTGCCAAAACTATACTGCCCTGTTGCAAGTTCTTGCAACAGAAGAATTGCTCTATTTCTCTGTATGTAGGGGAAAACAAAAAAAAAAAGTCAAGTCTAAGAGCTGACATTTTCCAAGTGGTGGTTTGAGCCTAACAAGGGTGCCTTGCATCTAAACGAGGTTGAAAGCCACTGCTATAGAGATATAAATGAGTCAAGCTGCTGCATCTCTAACTGTTGAATGAAAGAAGTTTAAAGTAACAACAGTTTGCTTGGCTCACACCACTATACAAACATGCAGGTACAGGTACATCATAATAGCCTACAGGAGTTGATATCCATCTAACTGTTATATCTGCCCTAAATGAAGAGTCCCCAACTCCATAACTTCCTTTATTTGTACTACAGCAGTGACAACAGGCTCCAGTCACACACCATGACACCTACTTCCAAAGTATTATCAAGGCTGTCCAACCGGTTGCCCACAGGTCTCCTGCCCTGCAGCTTCCTTCATTGCTTTTAATACAATGGCAGCTGGGGGCTCCAAGCTCCCAGCAGTGTGCAGCCTCCTGGCTTGTGGTCACACAGTGCATGACCCCCAACCACTGAGAAGGTGGACAGCCCTATATTATGAATCCATAACAAAAATTCCTTGTCCCAATGAGCCCCCTTGATCTGCCAGAGCCTAACCTAGATAACCTCCACAAAATGCTGTTCCTTATCCCTTCCTGGTGGGGATGCGATTATGCCCACATTTTAGAACAGAAATCTTTTGGTGACCAAGGAACAATGTACATTATAATTAAACTAAAAAAATTTTATTAAGTGACGAGGTATTATTAAGCACACTTGACCTATCTAACAATATTCTAAAACAGGCTACGTTTAATATTAATTTTATAGCAGTTAATATATCTGTGTGTCAACAGCAGGGATCCTGGTTTTCCATTTCCCGTGGAAAAAACAGAGAAAACACGGATTTTCCCTTTTAGAAGAGAAACCCAGAGATTTCCCCCTTTTACAAAGAGCTCTGCAGGCTGGCTGAGTTCCAGCCTCCAGGAGCTGCTTGCAAAAGGGGCGGGGAAAACACTGGACCCTGCCTGGAGGGGAAGGGAGGGGGAAGGGCAGGGCCCGACATTCACACTTACCTAAGGCTGCTTCAGGCTCACTCTTCTTGCTGGAGGTAAGTGCGGCTTGGGGGTTGCAGGGCAGGGCTGGGGGGGGAAGCTGGCTAGGGGCTGAGGGAGCAGGAAGGCTTGCAGCCAGCCAAGCACTCTGGCCAGGAGGGGGTTTGTAGCCTCCCCGCCCGAGTGCTCGCTGGTTGGAAACCCCCGCCGCTCCTGGCCAGCTGCAAACCTCTCTACTCCCTCAGCCAGCTTGGGCAGGATGGTGGGTTAGCAGCCGGCTGGGAGCAGTAGTGGTTTCCACCCAGCCGAGCACTCTGGCTCCGAGCAGGCAGGCTGCAAGCCCCCTCCCAACTGGAGTGCCCGGTCAGCTACAAACCCTGGGTCGCAAACTTTGTGCTCCCCTGCCCTGCTGCACTCCCCCAGGCTCTCCAGAGCACAGTGTGTGCGACTGGCATGGCAGGGCACAGCAGGTCCATGCATAAAAGCTGCCTGCTGCTGCCCTGGCCACACTTCCTCTGCTTGCACAGGAGCAGTGCACATCCACCCTGCCCCCACCCCCCCAGATCTGGGGGGCGCAGGTTCCCCCTGCCCCCCAGAAGTGCACGCTGCCACTGGGAGCTGGCCCTGCCTGAGCCTGCAGTAGCAGGGGGGAGCTAGCTTGTGCTCTTGCTGTAGCAGCCACTGCCTTCCACTGGGGGTAGGGGGCTGCAGACCTGGGTCCCTGGCCCCATAGCCCAGGCGGCTGGGGGGCAGGGGCACAAGCAGGGCTGGGGGGCAGCAGGGAACAGTGAGGGACACCAGCAGGGCTGGGGGGGAGGCATTTAATTTTAACCACGGATTTGGGGATTTTTATCAGAGAATTTGCCATTTTTTTTTTATCAGAGAATTTGTGATTTTTTTTATCATAGAAAACCAGGATCCCTGGTTACCAGTTCACAAAGGGTCTGACATGGACATGAAGTGTAAAGAAGCGGAACCAGGGGTGCACTGATAAAGATTTTTTCTTGGCCAATACCAATTGCCGATTATTCACCAGACATATTGGCCAATACTGAACTGATAACCAATTAACAGGAGCACAGCTGGTCATTGTGAAGAGCAGTGCCCTGCAGGTAAGTCAGTGGAGGGGAAGGGACGTGAGGGGGGCAGATCGAAGCCACCACACTAAGGGAGGAAGTGGGGCAAGGGCTGGGGAAGGAGGCACTGCTCAGCCAGGGCAGTGAATAGGACCCCAGGGCAGAAGCAGGATGGAGCTGTGGGCGGCATATCCAGGGGATGAACATCCCGGCGCTTAAAAATGGCAGCAGGGGTGCTTGAACTATAAAGCTCATAAAATGAGTGTTAAAAGCGCTGCCGCCACCATCTTTAAGCGTAGGGATGTTTTTAGGAGGCAAGACGAGCAGGGTAAGGATGGAGGCCACTGCAGGCTCAGGGCTCTCCACCCTGCTGCCTTTTCCCGGGAGTTGCATGCTAGCCAAGAGTCCCCTGCCCACCCAGCAGCAGGAGGTACAGCTCACCACTGCCACTGATGGGCAGGGGGCACATAGCCAGAACGCAGCTCCTGGGGCAAAGGCAGCACAGTGGAGAACCCCAAGCCCACAGCAGGCAGCCCATCTCTGTCCCGCACACAAATTGGGGGGGGCGGGGGGGGGGGAGAGAGAACATGCCCCCCCCATGCCTTGCCCAGGGCATGCACGCAGCAACGGGGAGCCACACCCTGCCCCAGCCCTGGGTCCCATTCACCACCCTGGCTGGGCAGCACCCCCTGCCCCTCTCCCTCCCCCATCATAGAGGCCTCAATCTGCTCCCCCTCCCCACCTCTTCCCCTCCACAGACCTACCTGCAGGGCACTGCTCTCCACACGGCCCGGCTACACTCCTGGCCATGTGCATGCGTGCAGCTGGGGACATGCATGTGGTATCCAGGGGTCCTGACCAGAAGGCATAAAATATTTATCAGTGACTTTATCAGCAACACCAGCCAAAAAAAGCTGATAGCCAATATTCTTCATTTTTCTTTCATCAGTGCCAACCCAATATGGCACTGATATATTGGTGCACTTCTAGGAGGAACAGTTCTTAAAACCTGAATTTCACAGGAACTCTACAGCAGTTCAGTTACCTACATTTTAAAAATGATGTACAAGTTACCATTCCAGACCTACTCTATTCACTTCCGATACTTTGACAGAAAATGAAAATTGTCCCTAAAGGAGCAGGTTTTACACTGTTTTTCCTCAGTATAAACTGCTAGTGGAGGTTTGGGAAAAGTGCTGTTACAGTGACATTCATTTAGCCATTACTAACCATGAAGACAGTTCACAGTAATACTCTACTTTGGGTGAAAAAATGTCCAAAGTAGGACAAAACAAATAAAACAAAAAAGGTAAAAAAAAGACCAGCAAGTTTTCAATATATAGGCTGGGCTCAAGACTAAACAAACCCGCAATAAACAGGCTGCAGAAAAATGCAATTTTCTCCTTTAAAGAAGAAAAACGCAGGAAACTGGGTTTCTGTTTGCAGGCTGGCAGAGTTCCAGTCTGCAAGGGGCTGCTTGGGACTGGGGAGGAGCAGGATGCAGGGAGTGCCACATGCATGTGTGCGTGTACACACATGCATGTGGCCAGCAATACAGCCAGGCAGCAGTGAAGAACAGCTGCCCCAGCTACCTGCAAGGAAGTCAGGGGGCGTGGGGGATGGCACACAGACGATGCATGGGGTGGGAGCCATAGTGTTCAACTGCATATCACTGTTTTCACCTGATACCTATATATAGTGATGTTTCATTTTAATCGCGGAAAAGCACAGATTTTTGGGGTTTTGATCAGAGAATTTGGGATTTTTAAACAGAGAAAACCAGGATCCCTGGTGATAAGGCAAGACACATGGCTAACATGAGACAAATCTAGAAGGGGCCTTACGTACCCACACCCCTGGTAAAGGGAAGGAAGAAGGAAGGAGACAATACAGCTTAAAACCAACATGTATGTTGTCCTGAAAGGAGAATAGAAAGAATGGCAATCAAATAAGGGACTCCATACACCATGATGATTTCTAAATGCAGATTCATATGAGAGACTGGAACACTGGCAGAAATCAAGAGATAAAATACAGAAGACAGCGCAGCCAAAGTACATCTGTATACAATGACACAGGCAGGAATACAGGAAAGTTGTGTGTATCAATCCTCCTTACATCCAAGCAGGTTTCATGCAGACTGTTATGGTATCCTGCATGGTCATTCCAAATTCAGGTTGAGTATTACACACACAAAAGTTCTTTTTACCTGGGGTTTGCTTGTGTATTTAGGATTAAGCTTTGCTGATGGGAATCATGAATAATTTATAGCATGAGTAGCCTGATAGAGAATTGTACGCCTGCACTGAAAGTTAATTTATTCCTAGGCAAAGTAGTTAGTCAGTGGTCTGTCTGTTGATATCACCACCCAAAGTGGCAATTGTGTTAATTTCTGTATTACGGACACCTTTACAATAAAAACAATGTAAACCCCACTATATTCATTGCTGAGAAAGCTTCAGATGTTAAATGATTTAATAACTAGTGCTTTAGGCTGTTTCTGAACCAATGACATTGAGGTCAAGAGATCTATATTCTATTACCAATCCCTTGAGTCTTTCCATTCACAATAATTCCATTTTTATAATTACCAATTCTGTGCAATTTGTTTCATAGGATTCACCAATATAAACACTCCCCCACCCCTGCTAGTTTATTGGTACACAACAGGCTTCTTGAGGAATCAGAATCAACATCCAGTACATAGTAAACTTGTATTTAATTGCCTGGAACAGGAGACTATGCTGGCTCAAATTCAGTCTGGATAAGTGAATGTTATTTCCACTAGAAACAAACAAGGAAGGAGTTGCACCTGCTTAGGCCAGAGATATATTTGGCCCACCATATTTTATTTTATAGCATGCATCTGTAACAAATGGAAAGAAATAACCTTTCAAGAAATACCTGTCAACCCAACATTTATTTTGTGACATTACAGGTAATAATTATGATTCAGAATAGGACTGTGCGAAGCTTCGGTCCCTGATTTGATTTGGCAGAGATTCGGCCCAATTCAGTGGCCAAATCTCCGAATCCAAATCTGATCAAGGGACCCTTTAATCTCTCCAAATCTAATGGGAACTCTGAATCAATTCAGAGAGATTCAGAAAGATTTGATGATTCCGACATAGATGCAGCTTTAAATGTTTTTTCTACATGCCTCAAGATCCTAGGCAGCTGGTGAATGCTGAGAAGCTGGGGCAGATGGAGCATCCCACAGAAGCGTGGGGCGGGCGTTCCCTAGTGTACTTGGCAGCAGACCAGGAAGTGGACAAGAAGCACTTCCGGTCCACTCTCGGGTCTGCCCAGGAGCACGTGGGGCCCCTCCCAGCTCGGCAACTGGTGCCTCCTGAGTCGGGAGGGGGGGGGGGCAAGGCAGGGGCCCCCAGCATGCTCCCCGGCAGATGCAAAAGTACTTCTGGTCCATTTGTGGGTTCACCACCGAGCACACGGGGGCTCTCCCCATGCTCCTGTGGGATGCTTCATTCGCCCCAGCATCCACGAGCCACGCCTGGTACCTTGAGGTATGTAGAAAAACATTTAAAGCTGTCTCTATGTCCAAATTGCTAATTCTCCAAATCAGCATCGAATCTTCAGATTCAGCCGAATCGAATCAGGGATACTGATCCAAATCAACAAATCAAATCACTGTCCCTGATTCCGGCCAAATCCGAATCGAATACGGCGTTTTGCATACCCCTGATTCAGAATAAAAATGTACATATTCAGGAAATTCAAAGCTACAGAAAGTGTAATGTGGCCCCTTCATACTGTCATGACCCAAAGGTCTGATTTTTTGTGTGTGCTTCGGCACTAGAATTATCCCCGTGGGTTTACAGCTTCATTGCACGGTGGAGTTCTGCTGCACAGAGAACCCGCGTGCAAGGGAGAGTGTTCCCGCCACTTTGCAGCTGTCTTTGCAGGGTGCATTTCCCTTCGCAACACAGAAATGTACGGTGCAAAGGAGTTCCTGCTCTTCGCATGCAAATTTGTTCCCCGCTATTGGCTAGTTCTAAATTATTCCCACGTGGCGGCTAGCGATTGGCCTGCTAGCCGTATAAGAGGCTTGAGCGGTTTCCGCCCAAGCCGAAGAGGACTCCACATCCATCTCGTGGGGACTCTGGGTGCGCGGCAGGGTCATCGAAGCCCTGTGTGTTACTCAGAGGAGTTTGGCGGCCTGATCCACCGTCCACCTCTTCCCGTCTTCGAGCGGTAACTTTCTATAAGACGTATCGACGAGTTTTCTATTTTGAGGCGCGCTTGTCCTGGACATCCGGAGTTCTGTCTGTGTGGAACCTAGCAAACTCCACGTGATTGTTCGTGTTTTCTGTTTGTAACCGCAACTCAAGCAAGTTTCCAGCCTGCACCGCAACCATCTCGGTCTAAGTAAACAATCTTAAAATCAACCGTTAAGTGTCTGTGCCTAATTCTAGCTCGGCGCCCGCCCTCTCCGACCCGGCATGCCTGGGCTGCCGGCCACAGCCCGCGTGCAGCGCAACAAAGGGCCCGGGTTCGCGCCCAGCCCGCACACATACATGTAGTATTGCTGTATATGCCATAATGTGTACTTCTAACGCACCCAAAAATGTATCTTTTTAAGTTATTTAAAAACTACTTTTACTTACTGTATTTTAACTGAATACTGTGGTTTTGTTGACTAACAGGTATATTCGCTTCTAGAAATCATCCACATTATGTATAGTCACTGGTTTCAAAATACCCTGCACTGATTACCCCAACAGTCATTTACATCTAATCTACTGCTTTAGGTAACACACAAAAACTAGATGTATAATGTATAAGACATTATAAATCTAAGAGCCATTCTTTTTAGCTTAAAACTTTTTATAGTACATGCCACTATTCAGAGGCTCTTTCTTCATCCTATTCTTAAATAGACACACTCTACATTAAATAAAAGGGGGGAGGGGTCACTTTAATCATCCTGTAGAAAAATTATAGGAAAATAAGTCAAGCTAGACACAGTTACAAACTGTATAAAAATGCAATGTGGTTCAGATATAAACAAAGCAAATGTGTGTCCCATAACATGGGCTAGGAGAATGGTGAGAGATTTTTTCACCTCTACATTACTGGTCTAGATGCAACTTAAGCCAGTGGTAACCAGATATTACTGGGATCCAATGGCTATTTAAATTATACAAGTAGAGCAACACCAATCTCTATCATCAGCAAATGAAGACAGGGATTGGAAGGGAAAATGTGATTCAGTTTAAAGTATTTTTTCTTAAATGAGGGCTTTATATAAATACAACATGACTGGAAAAAAGACAGGACTTAAAAATAAGTCATTTAAGTAAAAATGTATGCTTTGTTGCAATTGGAAGCTCATACTATAATCTTCCCAAAAACCTCTGTTATCAGGGGTGGATCTGGGGATTCAGGAGCAGCCGGGGGGGGAGGGGGGGTGGAGTTGCACCCCTGCTTCTAGGCTTCTCCCCCAAAACCCACTGGTGCAGGTGCATTGTGGGAGCCTCTTGGGACTTTTTAAAGATCCCAAAGCAGGCAAGCATCCCTGCCTTTCCCTCTGTGCCCAGAGGCATATCCCCTGCCTGCCCTTCTTTCCCTTCCTCCTCCAGTCTCTGCTGCTTTCCTGCTGTCCAGAGGGCAAAGGAAGCTTCAGAGCTGCTCCTGCCTGCTGGGGGCGGGGAAAAGGGGGAGGGGTTACAGCTTAGCTGGGAAAAGCAGCAGCACCAATGGGGAGTGCGTGGGCTTCTCCCCACACTGCCCAGTCCCCCCAGAAGCAAGTGCAAGAACCGATTGACACAGTCACGGCCCTAGGTGAACCCACCACTGCACCCCCTCTGGATCTGCCCTGTCTGTTATCAATAGAAGTTTTACTTTTGATTTCAATATATTAACTGCTTTAAGACTGGTGAAGACCAGTTTTCACTCCTACTCGAGTATGAAAGCATTCTTTTCCTGACTGAGGGGCTAGTGAGAATTGTAAAAGACTTAATATTTACCATTTATTACTGCTAGAAAGACTGAACTATACAGTACACGTGGGATGTTAATCAGTGGTCTTACTACCAAGATAACGTCTACTCCCTCACTTCAGCATAATAATCTGGCATCATTTTAGTAGCGACTAGAGCTGGAATTCAATACTGTAGCCTGTATACGGAATTGTCGAGCAATTTTAAGGCCTAATATCCCATTAACCACCAAGCTAAATACAGTGATAAACACATACAAATACTTTCCAAATCAGTAATGTTTTCAAACCATTATACTGAAACAAATGATAAGGAAAGAAAAAACACAATTTGTTGATACTTATAAAAGTACTTCCTTAAAGCATTTTCACAATGCCTTGATGTTTTACATGCACTGACATTCTCTTCCCAGCTTTTCTCTTAAATAACATTAGACAATTTTCTCACTCAACAGTATGTGCAACTCTTATTGACAATTATAAACTACTCAAAATTGGCATTTAAGAATAAGCAAATTAGATGCTAAGCTTTTAATGATAATTTATCATTTTGTAGTGTATTTTGTTCCTACCAAGAACCTCACATATTACTAAGCTGTTCCAGTTATAAGTCAACCTTGCATGTAATGAGTTAGACCCATATTTTGAAATTTGATTTTAGGGAAAACACATTCTGGAAAAAAAGCTCTCTGACAACTGTATATAAAGACCTTAACCTACTCTTCCCCTTACAAAATCCCAAAGGAGGATCAAATAACCACTGAAAGGCCCCAAGGGTTAAATGTACTAAAAATACTACAGAGCCTTAATGGTGCGCATGTAATAAAATATTATGCACTGACATTCTCTTCCCTGATTTTCTCTTGAATAATATTGGGCTATTTTCTCCTTAAATGTAAGTGCAATTCTTATTAAAAATTATGAAAACCACCACATGGAGAAATGGCCACAAATCAATCAGATGAAATTCAAGAAGGACAAGTGCAAAGCTGGGCACTTAGGATAGAACAGTTGCATGCATAAATACAAACTGGGGAGTGGTTGACTAGGCTGCAGTACTGAAGGGAAGAACCTGGGGGTTACAGCAGACCGTAAGCTGAATATGAGCCAACAAGTGTGCACCTGCTGCAACAAAAGTCAGCAACATGCTCAGTCATATTAACAGGAATGTCTCTTGCAAATCAAAAGCAGCAGTTCTTCCACTTTGGCAAGGCCTCACCTGCAGTACTGTGTCCAGTTTTGGGCCTCACACTTCAAGAAGGATGTGGATAGATTGGAAAGAGTCCAGCAGAGAGGAACAAAAATTATTAAGAGCCCTGGAAAACATGAGTTACAAGGAAAGGCTGAAAGAACTACAATTACTTCTCCAGCACTAACTGTTCTATACTGGGGTGAGGTGGGCAGGATTGGTAAGTGTTTAAATACCTGAAGGGTGATTTTAATAAAGAGACAGATTACTCTGTGCCCACAGAGGACAAGTCTGGAGCAATGGCCTCAGACTACAGCAGAGGACATTTAGGCTGGAGATTAGGAAGAACTTTCCCACCACAAGTATGGTAAGCATTGGAACAGGTTAACCAGAGATGCTGGAGAATTGCTATTGCTAGAAATTTTAAAGAGGAGGTTAGGTCATGTTCAGACACTTGACTGGGGGATCATTTAAGTCAGGGGTCACTTTGTCTGCAGCAGGGGACCGGACCAGATGACTTCACAAGGCCCCTTCCAGCCCTACTTTCCTATGACCGTAACTGAATAAAAACTTGCAATGAAAACTGCAATAAAATAATTTCTGGTGTGGTTATTTGTATAGCATGCATAAAATCATAGCAAGTACAAAAGTCAAGATTGTACGTGGCCTGATAAGAAGCTGACCTGGCATATAAGGCAAGATTTTTTTGGTTCTTTTGGAAGGGAAGAAAGAGAAAGGAAGACTTATACTTAGAAAAATACAGTATATACAAACAGGACAGTTGCACCCTAGGCATGTAAAGGACCACAGAGGTACACGTCAAATTATACAAAAGTAGATGAAGAGACAGTTTTCAGCAAATGAAATTGTAAAATATGTTGTGTGATCTCTAATGTCCATTCAAACCTGGATTTTTAAAGGCATCATCTGAAGGACTCTGGACAAGGTAAGCAGCCTGGTATTCTTCTTGGTCTTACCATCCTGCATGTCCCATATGAAGCCATCTGCAAGACCACAGCTTTAGGGTGAGGACATTCTACAGGACACTCAGCTTGGAACACTATTCTTTATGCACTGGGTAAAGCAGAGACTCTCAGCTCGTTAAACACTAAGGGCCAGATAAACACCTTTCACCATTACAACTTAATGACCCTTTTTATAAAAAAAATAAGCGGGGCAAAAAAATGCATGATGGACTACTTATATCTGAAACAACGCTTCAGGTAGCCGGATATGAGACAAGAGCTCTAAGCAAACCTAGGTGAGAACAACAGGTAGGTTAATCTGACATTTCTTCAACCTGTCTCTGGGAAAAGGTTCCACGAGAAAATTCTACTCTACAGCCATAAGAGCATTCATAATCAGTGGGGCATGATACATTTACTGTGCATTAGTCTAATAACACTGCGCAGTATCATGTCACAGCAAAAACTGCGCCAGCAGTCTACTGCACAGTGTTATTAGGCTAATGCGCAGTAAGTGTCACTAAATAACAGTGTGCCAGTACTACTGTGCAGTAACTTTAGGTATTGCACATTTAGTTAGTATGTTATAAGGGAAGTACTAAACTAAATGTGCAGTATAGAGTGGAGAAGAAACGGTTGGCTGTCATTTTTGATAACCCCGGCCAGCTAACACCTATATACTTGGGGCTAGCGTGGCCATGAGAAAGGTCCAGAGCTTCCCCAGGCAGCATGAAGTCCTCTCATTCAGGCACAACAGTAGGTCAATAGAGTAGCAGTATTCAGTCTTATCCACTCCTGCCTGCTTGCAACAGGAAATCAGATCCTAATCATGTTATGTATACAAAAATATTACTATTTAATTATTTTACAGAATTCTTATCTTGTTTTTTTTCTCTACTGGGACAGTAGGCATCTAAGCCTCCGTCTCATTAGATGGCTGAGGTATATTGTGATACTGAGTCTGACTGTACGCCACCTTGAGCACAACCCTTCGAATGGTTGAACACCATTCGAACATTGCTTTTCCTCAGCAAAACAAGTTAACATCTTCTATGAAGTGTCCAGAAGGGACTAACCTTACTTGATCACTTGTACATTTAGCTAACCATTAATACTCAGAATTGGATACTGAATCTATGAGACCAATACAATCATCCCTACATACCAGGCAGAAAAAAAATAAAGACTATCATGTAGCTTCTCGATACTCCAGTCTCTGCTTGCCTAAAAAGAAAGACTGAGCCAACTTGATTATTAGCAGCCATATGCATTGCATCACTGACACAAAAGTGAACGCTCTGAAATGGGGTGTGGGAGCGGATTACAAGGTTATCAACACTCAAAACATGTCCTTTGCTTTCAGAAAAAAACTATTAACAAGTTAGCGGCTTTCTAGAACTGGACTATATGGTCAGCATGAGTTGCCACCACTGCACTCAGACAGTTGACGAGTATAAAATTGATGAGTATAAAAGCCAACCTTATCATTTTTACATCAAATGCATGCAGGGGTCATATCTCCATGCCTGGTACTTTCATAGCACTAAACGCACGATCGCACAAACCCAGCCCTGCCAACCCTCACTGAACTGGAAGCACATTTCACCGCTCTAGATTTGAAGAAAGGCTTTTTGTATAAGGATCTGCACCTAATCACAGAGAAGTGGGGTTGGAAAGGACCTCCAGGGGCCATTTAGTCCAACCCCCTGCCCAAAGCAGGATCAACCCTGTCCAAACCCCTACAAACCTCAATCTGAACTCTGAGTCAATCCTAACACAACGCGCACCTGACACACGAACCTGCAGGGGAAGGTAAAGCAAGTGAAATGGGGGAAAGGGGAACCCCAGGTCCAGTGAGGAGAAGGGTAGGGCAGGGGGGACCCAGCAGACAAGTCCTGCGTCTACGAACCGCTGCCAGACTATACTCAAGAGCTCCCTGGTAGGGGGCTATGCCCTGCTACACAGCAATGCCGCCCCCCTCCCTCCATACCCGGGGTCAAATCCCTCCCATCCCCACTCAGGCAGTCCATTTTCGCCCTACGCTTCCAACGTACCCCCGCCAAGCCAGCCCTCCTCTCCCCACACCACACCGACCGCGGTGCGCTCCGAAAGGGCCCCTCACAGCGCCGGGCGCCTCCTGCCCGGGGGCGCGGACGGAGCTCCTGCTCTTACAGCGAGGCTCCTGCAGGGCCTCCTCGCGGGCGGAGGCCGCGCCGCGCCGCGCCGCGCCGGGGGAGGGCCTCGCTGAAAGAAGAGCCCGCGCTGCCCCGCGAGCAGGGGAGGCGGGGGCGCGCTCCAGAAAAGGCTGCGGCCCAGACTGACAGGCGGCAGCTGCCGGGCGAGCCGCGGGGCGCGGGCACGAATCCCGCAGCGGCGCTTTGTCCGCCCCACGCGGGGGCCGCGCCCGCCCGCCTGCCCGCCCCCGCCCGCGCTGTGCCCGGCCCGGCCCGGCCCGGCCTGGCCCCACCGCCGCCTCCTCGTCCTCCTCGTCCCCCCGCGCCCGGCCGCTACCTTGTAGAAGGCCCCGTTGGAGCCGCGCACTTCCACCGTCAGCTCCTCCATGTTGGGCCGCAAAGGACGCCGGGACGTGCTTCTAGAAACTGTCGCGGGGGGGCCGGGCCGGGCAGGGCGCTCCCGACACCGCTCGGGCTCCCGCGGGGGGCGGGGCTCGGGCTGGCTCCGCCCCCGCCCGCCAACCGCCCGGCCGGGTAAGGGGGGGGGGCGCTGCCTGCGGCCTCGCGAGGGGACGGCGTCTGAGCGCGACTCGCGCGGAAAACACTCGGCTCGTGTTTACAGGCCTAAATGGAGGCCCGTGGGCGCCTGGGGCCTCCCTGGCCAGGGGGCACCGCGGCGCCTCCGCCCGCACGAGGGGTTTCTCGGCGGGCGCTGCCCGGGCTGCACGTGCACACGCTGAGGGGCTGCTCCGACCTGCCTACGGCTAGGTGGTCGTCACAGGACAATCCGCTTGTCCTCTGTTGATACGAAACCCCACGCCTTTACATCCTCTTTCTTCACAAAGGAAATATTTCTCTCTTCAAAAAGAAACCCGGCGCCTGTATGTCCTCTGTTTTTCTCTCGAGAAACAAACCGATGCCTTTAATGCCTCACGTTTCTCTTGAAGAGAAAAACAGAGGGCGTGAAGGCGTCGGGTTTGGTACGGATAGAGGACGGAGTAGCAGAAAGCCGGACGGCCCTCCGATGGCCGCCCTACTTGCAACACGATTGGCTCCTGAAAACGGCGTCTAACGTCGAAACGTTGTAACTCGGGACCGATTTTCCCGTAGGAACGGTGTTATAAATGGGGGATTGGTTCCTGAATCGAGGCCACATACCTTATTTTCACCAAAAATAACCCAGAGTTTTGTACTCAGTCAATTATAGATGAGTAATTTAGCTACATTAATGTATTTATATTGTAAATAGCAATCGTATTCATTTGGAAGGACTGCGAGGTGACTTTGCTGGACTTTTTGAAAGGCTCTCGGAGTAGCAGCCAGGGACGGGAACCTTGTAGTTCACGTTGGGAGCAACATAAGTACCCTGAATCTTTCGGGTTTCTGTTTTGCAAACACCGCTGCAGGGTGAAGCGAACTCCAGAGGGACCATTTCCTTGTGAGCTGAAGCAGATGTATATAGTTTTGGTTCCTTGTCTCTCTTTGTCCTCAGTGGACTGGACGGCACCTGTAGGGGAGGCAGACCCCACTGATACAGGTGCCTGGGGATGCCCCAAATTCTAGATGCGTTGTTTGTACAACCAAAACCAGACCGGAGCATAAGCCTGGCACCCACGAGGGGCAAAGCTCAAAGACGCAGACTCAGAACTTTTGAAGGTGAGACCCATAGCCACAGGGGCCTTTATAGGGGTCACAATGGGACCAGGGGGCCCAAGGTCAAGAGGGCGTGACCAAAGCTGAGCCAGGCTTTTGCAGTCCTGGGCAGTGGACCCCAAACGGAAAGGCTCAGCTAGAGTCCAGACAAGTCAGGAAGGTCACGGTCCAGACAAGGGTCCGCTGTCCAAAGCCCTCTTTGTCCTCAAAGCAGTCTCCCTTGTCAAGTCATTACATCAAGGCATAGCAGCCGTGATCAGAGTAGGGAGACCATAGAGAAACAAGGGAAGCTAGCAGGAAGCTAGCAATTAATCTGGGTTGGAAAGGTGGATAAAGTGGATACTGCTAAATAACCAGGGCTTATTTCTGTAATGAGTTCTGTGTACAGGTCAGAATTACTCATATTTTTGTTGGAGATCAGGCAGTGCTAGGGATAACGGTTGCCTGTTTGCATGCATAATACTCGCATGCAAAAGTATTCTCTATTTCAGGCGTTGGCAAATGTTTTTGGGCAGAGTGACGAAAACACCCACAGCCTCTGCCTGGAAGGTGTTGGTGTGCCAGGGTGGATGGTGGGGGAGCTGCAGGGCACCTGATCTACAGGGGACAGTGCAACCCAGGCCCCTTCCCCACCGTTTGCCCCGAGGCGTGCATGCACCCACCACTGGCAACTAGCCAGGCCCCAGCTCCCCAGACACCGGTGCAGCTGTTTGCATTCTCCCCACCACCTCCTGTGAGCAGAGCCAGGGCTGGTTTTGGCAGGCAGCCAGGAGACTGCAAACAGCTGCACCAGGGTCCATGGATCCCCAACCCACCTCACTGCTGGTGGCACATGCACACACACCTCAGGGCAGAGAGTGGGAAAGGGGCCAGGGCTGCATTGCCACAACAGGGATTGGGCCCTTTGCAGCTCCCCTGCCATCTGCCCAGAGGTGCTTGTGCACCTGCTGCCAGCAACAAGCTGAGCTGGGGCTCCATGGACCCTGGTGCCACTGCCTGCAGCTTCCCAGCTGCCTGCCACAGCCAGCCCAGGCTCTGTAAGGCCCTAGGTCTGGGCAGACCCCTGCTGCCCGCCAAGGAGCCTTGGGTGCTTGCAGCAGGCAGGAGGAAGGCTGCAAGCAGTTGCACTAGGGTCTGCAGAGCTCTGGTCCATCTTGTTGCCAGCAACAGGTACATACACTCCTCCAGGTGGGTGGTGGGGGAGCAACAAGGGGCCTGATCCTTGTCGCAGTCCAGCCCTGGCCCCTTCCTCAACGTCTGCCCCAAGGTGCATGTGCCAAGCAAAATGCCTTTAGTGCGCCATGCTCTGGCACGTGTGCCAAGGGCTGTCAACCCCTGCTCTGTTTATTGAGTCACATTCATGTCTTCGGGACACAAAACCTTTAACTACAAACATCCTTGAGTGATTCATTTTAAGATTAAGCTTCAGTCATTTTAGAACGACACACAAGTAAGGGCCCATTTACAAGCTGCTGCTTCTACATTCTCACTAGAAGAGGATATTCAACGCCTCGGAAAAAATGAACTATGTGAACCTCAGCGAGAAATATTATGTAGCAGACAGTAATGCAACCAAAGGATGTATGCCAAAAAAGCATCACTTAAAAACCTTCTCTAGTAAGCCTAATACTATAAGGCTGAAAATGTTTTAATACTACATATTTAAACTAAATAATATCAAGGGATTTAAAAAAAAACCCTCAAAGCACTGGATATTAAGTCTTGTCCTCAGTAGTAAAAACAGCAAATAAAAATCTGGGATGTACTAATTACAGTACAGAAGTTATTTTAGGACTGTCTGAAGCACTAGGATAGCCATATTTGGAGTATTTTGTACAGTTCTGGTCAGCAATGATAACAAGAACTGGCTTGAGTCAATGTAATCTGCATCTGAATTTGACTGATTAAAATTGTTTTGCTCAAAGTATATACTTGATGGTGTTTAAAATGACATGCTTGTTCACAGACATATTGGGGCAGACTGCTGCAGCTGGGTGGAAGTGGGGCAGAAGGCAGCTGTTTTTAGGGGATTGGAGAGCGTACCATCGACTTGGAGACAATCAGATGGGAAGGGGATTCTGTGCCAAGTTCAGCATTCATTTAGCTGAGTGTAAATCAGGAATAACTACTGAAATCAATTAAGTTCTGTAGGCTTGTGCTGTATTAAATGAGAACAGGAACACAGCACTTTTGCATACCTTCTTTTCCATTCTATAAAAATATGCCCATAGTGGTAAAAATAAGCACAAATCATCATAGGTTGAAGCCTTTAATGCACTGTAATATAATGCAATACCAGGACTTAAACCTTTTGCTGAATGCAGTTGGAGCTTCATGTTGGGGTTTTACTAATGACTGGTTAAGTTTGGAAACTATCTAGAAGTCTGAAGGCTTGCCATAAGCCAGCGAACATATAATTTCCTGCTCTCTTATTTATTTGGGCTTAATTTTGCAGTAGAAAGTGCAAAGCCCAAATAGGCAACTGGTCAGTTAGCCACTTTGCTGCCGCTTCATTTGGGGAAATGATCAATAGTTTACTTATTAGGACGTTCCCCATTCCTTCCTCACCTTCATCCTAGAATGACTCTCTCAGGCCCCAATGTATTAGAACATGAGGCCTTCATGGAACAGACTTTGGATCCCGAAACTTGTGACCTCTTCTCACGTTTGAAAGATCACTTATGAAGACATGGGCAGGTTTATGGTATGTGAAATGTATTACTAGTAGCACAAAACATATTCCACATAACTTTTCTTCAAGCTATGTGCTACGTTTTATAAATCTTATTCTCAAAAGTAGTTTTACCAAGATAATGGGATTACCCTCAGTAGTACTAGGTACATGAATAAAATTTACAGAATGGGCCTTTCAAATATTTCCAATCAAAAGCTATATTAAAATATATAGTGTAATTACTTATATAGTGTAATTATAAAGTTACTTCTATGGTGTAATTTAAAACAAAGCTACAGTAATCAATCCCCAAACAACCTTATAAGCCCATGAAATTCTAATTCTAAATATGTGATTATAGAGAGAAACTTAACCTTGCAATGACATGAAATAACCATGTGTTTGGAGTACGGGATTTTAGTGTGTGGGGTACCAAATAAGAAATAATTAATCTTTTTTAAAAAGTGTCATGGGATTCTTTTTTAATTACCACAAAACAGTAAAATATGCTTAAGAACAAAGAATGTAAGCCACACTTATAGTATGTAGTATTCTACCCTGGGAAAAAGTGACACTGAAAAAGGCTTGATGAACAAGCAGCTGAAATAGAGATTTTAGTGCCAAAAGGACTAACGCAATTCTTAAGTTTATACACAGTGGAAACTAAAGGGGGAGTAGGGAGGTTATATTACCTCCGTATTTGACCCTGGTTTGATTAGTACTGGAATACTTTATCCAGTTCTAGTGACAGAATTTACGAAGGGTGTTGATTAATTGGAGAAGGATCAGAGAAGAGTCAGAAAAATGGAAAAAGGCTTAAAAATATGCTTTATTATAGTGACAGAGCCTAGAAGCACAATCTGTTTAGTCAATTAGAAAGGTTAAAGCATGACTTGATCACAATATAGAAGTACTTACACGAGGAATACAACTTTAATAATGGGCTCTGCAGTTTAGCAGGCAAAGGTGTAAGATCCAGTATTTAACTCGAGATTGGATATTTTGCTAAAATAATGATTCTCAACCAGGGTGTCGAGGCAACCTGAGGTGCCTTGAGATCCTTTCAAGGGTGTGACAGGGTACCACATGATGTTAGCACTGTTGGGTGTAAAAACACGATTCACAAGATAAACCCAAAGGGCACGTCTACATGTGCATTAATGTGATTTAGTTAAGTGCACTGAATCTAGTGCGTCCATTATGAAGTACTAAGACAATGTGCATTAGCTGGTCTCAATGTGCGTTAATTAAAAGGCCCCACTGTGGTTTGAGTTCTTTGCTAAAGAAAAACTGCTCTATTATTTTTTGTAGGTCAAAAAGGAGTGAAAACTATGTGCTGGGATTTTCCAAGGGGTGGCTTGAGACTACAGAGGGGTGCCTTGAGTCTAGAAGGTTAAGAAACACTGTTCTAAGACTAAGGACAGAAATTATACATAAACCGGTAGAAGTGATTGGAAACCATTCCAAATCTGTAACATTGGAAAGCTCAGTGCACATAAACCCATTTCAAAATGGACCAGTTTAAGATAAACTGGGATGGATGTAGTATCAGACCTATTTAAGTTAAATTGGTTTATTGATCTTCTGTGCCAGCTGCCCTCCAGATTCAAAGTTAACTCTCAGTCCCACAGCATCCCAGGATGCTTTGCACCTCCCCCACAAGGCCTCCTCCCCTGCCCTTCCAGGGTGAGTGGGTTAGCTTTGGCCCAGGCCGTCTGCTCCAGCTGAGCCGGGACTTGTGCTCTAGCCTCCCCTGGCTTCTGGCCTGGGCCACTGCAGGCACGTAGCTACATTTCCAGAATCAAAAGTCAATGTCTGTTCATTTACTTATCTGTTCAATCTACGCAGCTGAAACTAACCTGCAAAGACTGAACTGATTCAGCCTTGCGCTTTTTGACTTTCTCTTTAAGACTGTCCAAGGTCCAAGAGAATTAATTTAGGTCTTATGGCCTGAGTTTATGCAAGAGGTCCAACTACTGGATCACAATGTTCCCTTCGGCTAATGATCTATGATTTCTCTTTTACATCTTGAAAAGATGACCAGCTCCAACAATGAGGATCTAAAACCATATTGGAAATGGGAGCGTTAGGTAAGTACTGAATCAGCATGCAACAATTATTAATCACACCCTAGAACACTTTTTTTTTCATTCTGCCTAAACACAGACAAGGAGACAATCTGGCTTAATACACTACTGATTAGAATAGCTTGATAAATGCCTTAGCCTTTGTACTTGTTTGTATTTATAAGGTGATCGAGTTTTTTTGCTACAAGAGACTGTAGTATCTTCAGTAACCAAGAAAGTGAGTTGTTGCACTGTACTGAGCATATTCCCAGAGCTTCAGTAGAAAAAGCAGCAAACTCTCTAAATATAATTTTCTTTGAAAAAAAAATTGAATTTATTTGCAATCTCAGTTTTGACTTAGACTTGTGTCCTTTTTTATGAACTACAAGTATAATGGCCTAGTTTCTACATTCTATTGTATTCATAGAAATGCTGCCATCTAAAAGCGTATACAGTAAGTAGTAGGAAACTTTGGCTAACATCTTAAAGTGGGTAAAGTTTCTATAGCTCTCGTTTGTCCTGGTGTTTTGACAGATTGCTGATATCCTTGGATAACCCTAAACTCTCTCTTCTAGATCATTCCATGCATAACAACATCATGGGCAAATAGCACAACTTAGAACCTGATTCTATAAATTACTGTACTTCCTTAACTCCCAGTTAAATCAATGGGAGCAAGTAAAGGTGGTTTGAATGTCACAGGATAGCCATATAGACCACATAAAGCACCTATACACGAGCAACGAGGCTGCTCTGACGCACTGCAATTATAGTGCGTTGGAGCAGACTTGATTAATCGAGTCTACTGGAGCGTGGTAATTACGTGCTCCAGCAGACTCCAGTGTCTCATGTATTAGTGTCCCCATGCTGAAAAATGGCAGTGGAGGCACCTTAACTAAATCTTGAATGAGCTTTAGTTAAAGTGTCCCAGCTGCCATTTTTCAGTGTGGGGATGCTGATGCATGAGATGCTCCAGGCACTTTAATTAGAGCGGCTCTCGGAGCCACTCTAATTAAAACGCACCCCCAACACTCCCCGACCACCTGTATTAATGCCCATAGGTGCTAGTAGATGATAGAAATAGCCTACCAATAGTTTCACTGAATTTTCCATAGAAAAATAATACAATCCCATGTATGGGGTTTTTTGGGGGGTGGGGAGGGGGTTGTCTGGTGTGTGTGTGTGTGTGTGTTTGGGTTGGGGGGTGTTATTTTTTAATTTGTTATCCTGCATAATGAGGCCTGGAGGCAGTACAAGTTGTGAGCATCCTATCAAAGCACTTTCAGGAGAACTGCAATGGATATGGAGATAACTACTGGGAAACAGAGTTGAATAAAGGTATGTGGCCTCACTACAAACGGCCCTGGCCTTGCACTGATTCCCACAGAATCTGTCTGCAGGCCCCGTGGCCTGTTCTACAGAGGACAAGCCTCTCTCCCCAGAAACAGCTGGAAGAAAACTTAAGAAGGAAAATCTGTGGTGTCCTATACACGTTTTATTCCCAACAGTGGTAACAGTAGTGATATTAGACTACGCACCTTGATGATTAAATAATTAAGGAAATATTTATAGGCACATTTTTGGCAGCACACCACAAATGCACTCCCAACAATTACAGGTGAATGAATATCTGTCTGTAGATGGGAGAAACTATGAGAGCTAAAATACATCTTCAAATAGTGCGAGCAGTTTGAGAGAGAGGAGGCCCTGATAACTCCAGAGGACGAGATGGTCTGTATGTAATAGTGGATATGACATTTCAATTTCTTGTTCGAAAAGAGGATTCACAAAAGGTGGCGCCGACTGGGTGCAAATGCAAATATTTAAATAAATATTTATAAATAATATTTATAAATATAAACAATGCAGCATCAAACCCTCTTGTTTACTGATGTGGTAGAGAAGAAATATGTGCCTGCTCCTGCATGAAATAATAAATTGTAAGGCATCATCCTTTGACTTCATCTTGGGGTGGAGGATATACAAGCTGAGACGTCAGTGCTAAATTGTATGTATTATTCATGTATTATTAAGTGTATTATGGATAATATGTACTTATCTTTTAGTGTCTGGATGTGCTTTATACAACTTCAATCAGAGAAAACTATTTCATAAAGATGGTTCAAATCTACTCAACTTAGTAAGCAGAAAAGAATATAAATAACTCATAAAATACAATAGGTAGCATATTATATGCTGGTTTCCATTGCTGGAATCTAAAAAGATATTCATCATCAATTTATCATTGGTCATATAATGAAGGCCTCAAGTATGAGTGTTAAAAGAAAATAGTCCTTGATTGGGCTCTGCATTTACACAGAAATAGCCATGAGGAATATGGATTTCTACAGCTTCACCCACTTGTTCAGGAGCCTCTAAGGAAGGTGTGAGACCAGCAAAAGAAAAAAATACTTATTCCAGACAGGAGTGTTATGGCTCACTAAAACAAAAATTTGACCCATTTTTGATACCTAGGTGAGAGTGAGATTTATCTGGCTAGCCTCCATCTTTAATGTTACTCATTTAGGTCATCCCACCCTTACTCATGTCTCCTGACTCATGTTCTTTGAACAGCTGAAATGTCAAAGGGAAGTTTGGGCGCTGAGCACTGCTAAAGATATGGTCCTTACTGAATTAAGACTAAATTAAGTACACTGAAGTAATTAGGATGAGGACAATCCTCTGCGTAACCCTAATGTATTTATGGGCCTGTCTACACAGAGTTTTAAATATAGTTTCAGAATCACATTTATATCTAGATTGCCTACAATTTTGACAAAACCTGATCATGACATTTTACCAATACATGTGACAGGGCAAATCGCATCACAACCATGACTAAAACGTATGACATTTCTTTTAAATAGTGCAATATAACCCGATCTTTAGTTATTCTCAAGCTCTTATAAAAAGTATATTAGTTAGAATCAAATTAAACAGAGTTTAATCGCAGTTCCTTAAATCATCTCTCAGCGCAGGCAGTCAGGACCTTGGGGCTGACAACTATCTGTTTCCCTGGCACAACAGAACTGTACAATAAAGATCAAGTTAATTTGTGAACGAGTCATAACCTTTCTGGGGCCCTTCCCAAGATGTTGAAATAAATACTCCATTTAATTAGGACTTGACAGACCTCACCTCTTTCCTTTGCAGGTGCTAGGTGAATTTCTCTGAGCTGGTCCTCTTTAACCTTAGCACATAATGCATATCAAAAAAAAGAAAAACAAAACAATATCAAAAGCTAAAATCTGAACAAAAAACAGCAGTCAACTGCACATGCTTCTCTCCCTGGGGAGTAAGGGAACAAACAACACACAACAGATGTGTAGTCATGTTGCTTAATATACTACTGGAAGGCACTCTAATATTAGAGTGATGAGCACAGCATAAGAACCTATATTGAAGAGATGGGATAGCAGCGGTAACGTCTGAGGCACAGCTGAGCTTGTTGCTCAACCTAACTCAATTGAGAGGTTCCTTGTTTTACTAGATTGTAACAAATGAAGATGGAACAGAGCCTTATCTCATTTGTGGGGGGTGAATTTAATCCTTAGTCTTAAAAATAAAATAGCATAACTTAATAATATAATTTTAGTAGGAACAAATTTAATTTGTTCCTACTAAATCCCATTGTTATATTAATCCTTTAAATTGACTTTTTTGAAATTGCTATCTTCTGTTATTAGGGGTATACTTGGTAGCCGTGTTGGTCTGAGACAAAAAAAAAAAAAACATACAAAAAACTAGAACTCTTGGTTCCAAAATGATATTGGTCTAATAAAAGGTATCATTTTGGAACCAAGAGTTCTAGTTTTTTGTATGTCTTCTGTTATAACATGCAACATCTATACTACATTTTAACATCTATATTATTTCAATGATATCCTTGTTCTATTATTTGTCATTTTGAAGAAGGTAAAATAACATATTACTTAACCCAAACAGCTCTGGTCCTCTTTCCAGCACTACATTTATTTTAATAATGAAGTAAATAATAAAGATAACATCATTATTAACAACATCCAAGGTGAACAAGCTTTGAAATCAAATTAGAACTACCGTTAAAGATACTGGAAGAATAATTGCCAACATGTATTTTTATTCCTTTAACTTCCTCTTTGTGCTAGAACCTTAAGTTGCAAACCTCACTTTAAGGTAGGCTCTGGGTATGTTGGCATGGAGGTGTATAGACATGGGAACTTTGTTCATACCAGATTAGTTCATTCACTCTAAATGCAGCAAATTAATTTTAACAGATGAACTCAGTTCACAACATTTTGTTAGTCTGACTTCATTTTATTCATGTTGTCCACATAGGTTATTTAACTGTACAGCAGTCTCACAGATATCCCATGATGCAACATTCTGCTGCTCTGTGATCAGGGATATTTCTTGTGGTAGACCATAGGATGCTCTGTAAAACCTGCAAGACTTCTGAGACCTGGAGATCAGACTAACATACAGCTGTGATTCTTCCCCTACCATGCAATAATTCATCTAGATTTTACTAGTACCATTTTCCAAATGCTGTCACAGTGAGAAGCAGGATACACTGATGATCATCACACCCAGGATGACCATCAATACAAAGAGAATAATACACAAGTATTGGCAGCTGTGCAGCTGGATGAATTTGGTTCAGCAGCTTCAGGTGCCAGGGAAATCCATCAAAGATTCTCCTCTATAGGTGGAAGTAGCACAGAAAGATGAACCAAGCTGTTAATTTTTGCAGGGCATTTAACTGAATTATTATTTTTATTGTCCATTGTTGTTGTTATAATCGTTAACATCTACGGTGAACAAGCTTTGAAATCAAATTAGAACTACCTTGGAGATGGAGGCCCTGGTGGTGTTCTCACTGATCCTTCAAGTCAAGGGTAAGGGCCTGGCTAGGAGTGGATGCATCCTGGAACTCAACATGTGGCAGTGTAGATAGTGTCACCAGCAGGGCTTTGGCTTATTTGACCATGGGATGGTGTTTCAGACAGATGGAGTGCTGTGAAGAGATGGGGTTCACCTGACAAAGTGAGGGAGGAGTGTCTTCATATACAGGCTTGCTAACCCAGTGAGGAAGATTTTAAACTAGGTTCATGAAGGGATGGAGAGAAAAGCCTAGAGGTATGTAAAGAACCTGGGAACCTGGATAAAAAACTCAGTAAGTGGAAGTAATAACGAAAGGTTTAGCATCATTCTGAGGGAAAGGAGAGGATAGTCACTTTAGTCAGTTAGATACCTGAAATGTTTATACATGAATGTAAGAAGTACAGGGAGCAGACAGAAAAAAAATGGAGGGGTAGTACAAGCACTATGATGTAACTGGGATCACTGAGAAATGGTGGACTAGTTCACATGACTAGAGTGCTACCATGGATGGATATGACTTGTTCAGGAAGGGTAGGCAGCAGAGAAAAGGAGGAGTTATGGTCCCACATATAAGGCAATGTATGCATGTTCAGAGGTGCAATACAAAGTGGAAAGAAGGCCTTTTGACAGCCTCTGGGTAAAGACCAGAGGGGAAAGCAGCAAGGGGATGCCATGGTGGGTGTCTTCTACATCCCTTCAAACCAGGAGGAGGTGGTGGACAAGGCCTTTAAACAACTAATGGAAGCTTCCAAATCAAAGAATGTGGTTCTTGTCTGGGACATAAATTATTGGAACATCTGCTGGGAGGAAAACACAACAGTGCAGAAGCAATCCAGCTTGTGGAGTGTGTTGGGGATACCTTTGATACAAATGGTAGAGGCACCAACCAGTGGGGACTTAATGCTCACAGTCAGGGAGGAATTGGTTGAGACTGTGAGGGTGGAAAGTAACTTGGGTGATAGTTCTCACGAATAAGGGCAGCCAAAAGATGACGAGTGCAGTTGACAGCAAAGATAGGGAAGGAAACAAACAGCCTAAAGTAATGGTAAAACAGGTTAAGTATTACTTAGAGGAGCTAGATACTTTCAAGTCAGGAGGGCCGGATGGGATGCACCTGAGGGTACTGAAGGAATTGGCTGTGGTAATTGCAGAGCCATTGGCTATCTTCCTTGAGAACTTGTGGAAGCCGGGTGAGGTCCCAGATGACTGGAAAAGGGCAAATATAGTGGCCAACTTTAGGAAAGGGAAGAAGGAGGATCCAGGAAACTACAGACCAGCCAGCCTGATCTCTATACCTGGAAAGATCATAGAACAGGTCCTTACTTCAAAACACTTAGCAGAGAACATGGTGATTGGGAACAGCCAGCATGGAGTCACCAAGAGCAAGTTATACCTAACCAACCTGATTTCCTTCTAGGATAAGATGCCCGGCTTGGTGGATGGGAAGCAGAGGAATGGGCAGCAGATGTGATATACTTTTCCTTTAGCAAGGCTTTGACAGTATTTCTCATGATATTCTCATTAGCAAGATATGGAAATACAGACTAGACAAAAGTACTACAAGGTGGATACCTTACAGTTGTCATCAGTGGCTCAGTTTCTAGTTGGGAGGAGGTATCAAGTGGGGATCCTCCGGGGTCTGTTCCAGGTCTGGTATTATGCAATGTCTTCATTAATGATTTGGAAAATGGTATCAAGTGCACGCTTAGCAAATTTGTGGACAACACCAAGGGTGGAGTTGCAGACACTGGAGGGTAGGACCAGGTTCTAGAATGACTGGAATAGACTGGAGAACTGTCAATCAGTCAGATGGGATTCAACAAGGAAAAGTGCAAAGTCCTGCACGTGGGACAGAATAATTGCATGTACAAATACAGACTGGGGAATGGCTGGCTCGGCTGTAGTACTGCAGGGATTGACCTGGGCATCGTGGCAGGCCAACAGGGGGCGCTCCTGCTCTGAGCCACCCACCTCACTGTGCAGGACCAAAACCCATGCTTTGAGTGCCTCCCCTGGGGCACCTACGTCCAGCTGACCCCCTTCCTGCAGCACACCCACAAGCTTGGGGTAACCGCTGCCATCACCTGGGGTCTTGTCTTTGTTAGGGCTCCATGCCGCCCAGGGTACACAGACACTGTAGACCTTGCTATAACAGATAGCTTTATTAATCAAAGAGGGATATGGGGAGGAAGGAATATAAAACAACAGAATATAGAAAAAAAAAACCCCAACCTTGGGCAAAACAGCATAGGCTTGTTGCCTTTTGATATGCGACTGAAACACTTGATTTGAAATTCCTAGCTAAATTTCTAGTAAGTTACTCACATCTACATCCAGAGAATTCTGGAGGTCCCTAGCTGGATTCAGTGACCAGAAGATGTCTCTGCTTCATGATGGAGTGACCCTTTAAATAACCTTTCTGAGCTCATCACCTGGACCCAACCAAATCAGGTATTTTCTGAGCACCACTGATGCTGACCAGTCGGTTTGAAAAATGTCAGCACTCACCCTGAAGAGTGACCAGTGCCTTAGGACCGGCCCTTCAGGTCAGTGGCGGGAAGTTTCACAAAGGCACCTGGAGGAAAGAGGAGGAGTGGGTTCTGCCTCCCTCTGGAATTACAGCCCAGTCACGTAGTTACTTCGAGGTGTAGTAAACAGGGCAGGGGTTGGGTTGCAGCCCTACAGGAGTGAGACAGGCAGGGAGGTTGATTTCTGCACAAGGGTTACAGTAGACCATAAGCTGAATATAAGCCAAGCAGGTGCTCTTGTTGCAAAAAAAAAAGCTAACAGTGATCTAGGTTGTATTAGCAAAAGTGTCACTTGCAAAACAAGGGAAGTGATTCTTCTGCTCTGTTCGGCATTGGCGAGGCCTCATCTGGAGTACAGGGTCCCACACTTCAAGAAGGATGTAGACCGATTGAAAAGAGCTCTGTGCAGAGCAACAAAAATGATTAGGTGCCTGGGAAGTGAGACTTGCGAGGAAAGGCTGAAAGAACTAGGATTATTTCGTCTGGAGAAAGAAAGACCGATGGGAGAATTAGATAACAGTCGTCAAATACCTGAAGGGCTATTAGATAGGCTAGAGATGGGCTTTTCTTACTGATTGGTAGGGGCTCCAAGATGATATTTTCCTATAAACCTGCACAGAAATCACGCTGCAGCTACAATGGCAAAATACCAACATGAGAGTCCTTCTCAGTGTAGAGAAGTGTATTTCTATCCCCACCCAAAAGGTCACCACCAGCAAATGCTATCTGTTAGAGTTAGCCAACCGGTATTGCCCGATCAGCTGTTGGAGTTGCTGTCATGGAAATCTAGAGTATTACCATATTTACCCTAATTTAAGATGACCCCCCTCAATAATTAGATTCTCTACATGGGAAATTCATAAATTTGTTATAATTTTCCACGTACAGAATCAACTTATTGGAGGGTCATCTTTAATTCATACCTCTCACTGCAGAGAGGTCAAGCAGCTTTCTCCTGTTTGTGCCTGCTCCCCTGCTGTATCTGCCTCTTGTGTGCCCCTGCCCTCCCGCCTCTGCTTCCCACTGCCCCCCAGCAGCCTCTGCCACCTCCATCCCTGTTGTAGCCTCAGGGACTGAGCACAGCCCCATAGCAGCCTTGTGGGCTCTCTGCCGCTGCTATGGGACCAGGCTGAGTGCACTAGACTGCAGCATGCATGGAGGCTGCCAGCAGAGCAAAGGTAAAGAGGGGGAGGGAGAGGGGCAGGCAGGGGAGCAGAGGCTATGTGTGGGGGAGATGGGGAGAAGAGGTTGCAGTGTAAAGATGACAGGATGCAGAGGCCGTGGTGGGGAAGAGCGGTGGCAGCAGCTGCAGCTATGGCTTTGACCGTAGGGGCTGGACCCTGAGCCCCAGCAGCCATCTGCCTCCCTCAGCCCCACACTGCCCTCATACTTGATTCCCCATTTAACATGGGGAAAAAAAACCTAGTCTGAGAATCAAGTAAATACGGTATTAAGAGGGTGCTGCTTTGCCAGTCATATGGCTTGGCAGTGCAGAGGATGTTATTTAAGGGCTTTACGTGGACGGGGTTTCTGAATGATACAGAGGCTACTAGTAAGATCCAAGTGCCAACTTTCTGCCCACTGTGCCAAGCAAAAAACTTTATTCATAGAGAGGGATATTTCCATTTGGTTCTGCAAGCCTTGCTTGATCACTGTGAAATATTAATTTGCAGTGGCCTGGAAAGGTTCCAGGTATCAAGCTCTTTAGAAATTAAGGCCTGTTCATAGGAATGAGCAATACATGTTTTTGTTCCCCAAACTAAAGACATTAACAGAGCTATACTCCTGTCACTCTGGCAGATTCAACTTACCCTTTAATTCCCTGGATCATAACTCTCTTCACTGGACATTCTGGCAAGAGAAATGATGTGTTTCACTATATCCTGAGTACTTGCGGAATGAAAATGGTGTATACCGTCTAAAGACTGAAAAGAAGGCAGCAGTACTTCATGACTAAGCTCATTGTGTTGCATCATTATGTGCCTCGTGTGATAAAGGGTGTAGTAAAATCCCTCTATTTTGCACAATAACAAATGTGAGAGCAACAAGAAAGGCGTGGATAATGGAACAGGACGTGGAAATACTTTGTGAATGTTATGGGCTACTGGAGGGAGTACCTTGGAAAAATGTCCCATGCATGCTGCTCCTACTTTGGAGCTAAAGGCAGAAGTGGGTAATGAAACTCTGTACCCAAGGAAATAACTGAAACAAGTATGTGTTCATATTATGAGAGATGTTATGTAATCATTGCTCTTCTCACTATGGAATTCACTTCAGGATGGTAACAGATTTTAACAAAGTATTTTCCCCTTGTTAAGTAATTATATGTGCACCTCTGCAGGCAGTCCTTATACTGGAGGATGGTACCCTGAGACAAGCTCCTAGAAGACATAGAAGGATAGAGTTTAAAAAGGCAATGGCCAAAGCAAGAAGACATGCTATTTACCAGTGGTGTTCTCCCAACCATTGGGGCACTCCTGAGAGTGCTGCATTGTCTTGTAACGTGCATGCCAAAGAAGAGATTATTTTTTGCCATGTTCTCTTTTATGACCTGTCACCCCATACATACAGATGTGAAGTGCACTGCAAAATAAATATACTTCTGGAGAAATTGCTCTGGACCCAAGGGGCATTTATACATGTGTTCTGGGAGTGGAGGGGGGTGCTTTAATTAGAGTGGCTGTGGAGCCTCTCTAATTAAAGCACCTGAAGTGTCTTGTGTATCAGCGTCCCCGCACTTCAAAATGCTGCCATTTTGAAGCATGTGGACACTGATAAACAAGACACGGGAGGATGTTGGAGAGCAGTAATTGATTAATTGAGTCTGCTCCGACACACTGGAATTATAGTGAATTGCATTGAAGCAGCCTCCATGCTTGTGTATAGGCAACCAAGGATTTTGGATAGCCATACATGCCTTAAAATGTCCTAAAATAACTCTGAATTTTGTAAGGCCTCTGAAGCTCAGTTTGGACAATTTATGTTATAAAATCTCAAGATAGCTAAAAGCAAAAAGCTGAGGAAATATATGAAACTGTAAGACAAATTATTTTTCTTTTTTTTCCTGTATCTGCCATTTCATACTCTATGGTATTATTTCTATGGTATTTGTGGGGGTAAAGAGCACTTCTGTGGGATCTTTAATGCTTTTCATAGATTTCATAGACATTGTCATGCTCCCTTGCTCTGACAGGGTCTTGTAGATGTCTGCATGGCTGTGTCTACACATTCATTAATGAGCTTTAGGTAATACAGATTAAATCTAGTACCTCCAGATGTCTGTACACGAGCGCGGAGGCTGCTTCAATGTGCTATAATTACAGTGCCTTGGAGCAGACTCGATTAATCAGGTGGCACAGTTGTGGCACACAAGACAGACACTTGGTTGAGTGCCAGGATTCAAATGGAGGATGTGGTCTCCAGTCCAGATGATCCTGGAATAGCAGAGGGCACACAGGCTGATCCAAGTATGAAGCAATCCAGTGCAGGATAGCTGTGGTAGAACTGACAATAGCATACTAGTTGGGAACACGTTCAAATAAACCGTAAGCTAACAAACTGTCTGCAAAGGACCGTGCAGTTGGTCCAATGAAAGATACCACCCACAAGAACTCCTGTAAAGTGCAGTGGTGCTTGCCAAGGATGATTTACTTAATTTGGCCTAAGGCACCCAATTGTTGAGTTTAAACATAATTATGTAGAGGCACAAAGCACCATAATACAAGCCAACTCAAATTACTCCAGTGTAATATTCCCATGGAGCCATGTCCCAGCCAAAGAATGATTTTTAGATTCTGCTTCCAACTTAACAGAACAGAATCTGCTCTGTCGCTCTTTTCCATTTCTAGGGCCCAGGGTACTTTGAAGTCCTTAAGCAAGTACTAAACTTGAAATCAAGATCACGGAGCTTTGAGAACTCCTGGTGCTCTGGTGAAGTGCCTGAAGAAAGCCAATGTGGTGCCTATTTCAAGAAAGGGAGGAAAGTGGATCCGGCAAGCTACAGGCAAACTACAGGCCCATCAGTCTGACCTCTATCCCGGGGAAGGTCTTAGAAAAGTTTATTAAAGAGGCCATCCTTAATGGACTGGCCGACACCAACATCCTGAGGGATAGCCAGCACGGGTTTGTTGCAAGTAGGTCTTGCTTGACCAATCTCATTTCCTTTTACCACCAGGTGACCTGTCACCTGGACAAGGGAGAAGAGATTGATGTCATATATCTTGACTTCAAAAAAGCCTTCGAACTGGTACCCCATGATCACCTCTTGGCAAAACTGGCCAGTTGTGGCCTTGGGTCCACCACGATCCGCTGGCTGGGGAATTGGCTCTGTGGTCGGACCCAGAGGGTGGTAACAGATGGAAGTCAATCATCGTGGTGCCCTGTGACCAGTGGGGTCCCACAAGGCTCTGTCCTTGGACCCATATTGTTCAACATCTTCATTAATGATGTGGACATTGGAGTCAGAAGTGGACTGGCCAAGTTTGCCAATGACACCAAACTTTGAGGCAAAGCATCCACACCTGAAGAGAGGAGGGCAATCCATGCTGACCTGGACAAGCTCAACAAATGGGTGGACAAGAACCTGATGGTGTTTAACACTGAAAAATGCAAGGTTCTCCACCTTGGGAGGAAAAACCTGCAGCATCCTTATAGGCTCAGCAGTGCTACACTGGCTAGCACTAGGGAAGAAAGAGACTTGGGGGTCATCATTGCCCACAAGATGAACATGAACCTGCAGTGCGATGCTGCAGCTAGTAAAGCAACCAAAACGCTGGCTTGCATCCATAGATGCTTCTCAAGCAAATCCCAGGACACCATTCTCCCCTTGTACTCGGCCTTGGTGAGGCCGCAGCTGGAGTACTGCGTCCAGTTTTGAGCCCCACAATTCAAAAAGGATGTGGAGAAGCTTGAGAGAGTCCAGAGAAGAGCCACGCGCATGATCAGAGGTCAGGAAAACAGACCTTGCGACGGCAGGCTGAGAGCTATGGGGCTCTTTAGCCTGTAAAAGCGCAGGCTCGGGGGCGATCTGATGGCCACCTGTAAGTTTATCAGGGGTGACCACCAGTATCTGGGGGAACGTTTGTTCACCAGAGCGCCCCAAGGGATGATGAGGTCAAACGGTTATAAACTACTGCAAGACCATTTCAGGCTGGACATAAGGCTCTTTACTGTCCGAGCCCCCAAGGTCTGGAATAGCCTGCCCTCAGATGTGGTTCAAGCACCTACATTGAACACCTTCAAGAGAAAATTGGATGATTATCTCACTGGGATCCTATGACCCCAGCTGACTTCCTGCCCCTGGGGCAGGGGGCTGAACTCGATGATCTTCCGAGGTCCCTTCCAGCCCTAATGTCTATGCAATCTATGAAATATGCTAAGCTTGTCTTTCAACACTTGGAGTAATCTGAGTTCTGAAGAGAAAAGGGAGCGAGGGAACAAAAATGTGGTCGTCTGTGGTTCGTTGTCCTTTTCATTTTACAACCACAAACACATATACATAATGTTAAAATGAAGATGACAAATAAATAATGAATCACAGTACATAAACTTTTCTCAGTATCAGGACTGACAATTTCAGTATCTCATTGTCAGTATCTCAATATCAGTTTTTTCCCCACTTCTATCCTTGTTCAACTCCCTTTAAAATCAAGGGGACCTTTACTTTGGATCAACCCTATTTACAATACTGATTGCTTTCAGTGATATTTTGCATATGCAATAAAAGGTTAGAGTGTCCATACGTATATTCAAGGTATCTCAAAGACCTAACAGGTTAATCAATCAATCGCCTTGGCCTACCCAGCATGTCACTGTACCACTGGTATACAAAAGGGCAGTATAAGTCTTCAGTAAAGTCAGCAAGAAGGTTATAATATGGCTTCTAGTTCTGATCTAGTAGAGATTACGGAGACCTGGTGGGACTCCTCACATGATTGGAGTGTAGCCATAGAGGTGCATACCCTGCACAGAAGGGAATGAGTAGGGAAGAAAGGTGGATCTGTAGCTCTCTATGTGAGGGAGGAGTACACTGACATCAGCTCCAAAGAACGGCTTGAAACCCTCTGGGTCAAACTGCCGGGGAGGGATGGGGGGAGGGAGGGCACGGCGAGAGAGACCTAACTGTAGGTGTATACTACAGGCCACCAAACCAGGGGGAGGAGCTTGATCTCAAGTTTTCTTGAGGACTGACAGAGGCTGTGTGTACACAGGACATGGTTGTCATGGGCGACTTCAATTATCCAGATGTCTCTTGGGAGGAACACTAGGCCAAGTCAGACCGGTCACATTGCTTCCAAGAACTCTTCCTAACCCAGGAGGTGCACTGGTCAACCAGAGGTAATGCTCTCCTAGACTTGGTCTTGGCCAAAAGAGATGACCTGGTGACCAACTTGAACATATAGGGTAATCTGGGTGACAGCAACCATAAAACCATCATGTTCACTGTCTGTCACAAGGCAGGCAAGTTAGATAGCAGGGTTGAAGGTTTGCACTTAAAAAAATGTGAATTTCAACAAACTCAGAACAATAGTAGGGGAAGTGCTGCAGGACCAGGGACCAAAGGTAAAAGGAGTGCATGAAGAGTGGTCATTCCCTAAGGACACGATCCTTGAAGCACAAAAAGAAGTCCATTCCCATGTAGAGGAAATGTAGCAGAAGGGCTGGGAAGCCCTCTTGGCTAAATAGGGAAACCATGGTCCTCTTGGAAAAGAAAGAGGCATACAAACATTGGAAGCTTGGGACAGTCCCCAAGGAGGACTACACAACAATGGCTCGCACTTGTAAAGAGCAGATTAAGACGGCTTTGGCAGTGACTGAAGTTAAATTAGCAACTGAAACCAAGGACAACAAGAAGCCCTTCTTTAGGTATATAGGGAACAAAAGAAAAACAAATGGGAGTGTGGGACCATTGCTCAACAACTCAGGACAACTGGTTACCAACACTCAGGAGAAAACTGAACTCCTAAACTACTACTTCCCTTTGGTATTTCACCGGACCAAAGGGAAAATCATGCTAGATAGGGTGCAGAATGGGCATGGTAGGAATGACTGTCTTCCTACTATTGATCATGAAGTGGTATGTGATAAAGTAAAAAAAAATTAGACATCTGTAAGTCAGCAGGACTGAATAAACTCCATCCGAGAGTGCTGAAAGAGCTGGCCAAAGTCATTGCAGAACCCCTGGCGAAACTTCCAAAACTTGTGGCAATCCAGGGAAGTCCCTGAGGACTGGAAGAGGGTCGCTGTTGTGCCCATCTTCAAGAACAGAAAGAGAGAAGACCTGAGCAACTATAGACCAAATTAGCCTAACTTCTATCCCAGGGAAAATCCTGGAAAAATTCATTAACAAGTCTGTGTGAAATAGGCTTGCAGAAGGTAGGATTCTGAATGCCAGCCAACATGACTTTGTCGCAGGCAGGTCTTGTCTTACCAATCACATCTCCTTCTATGACCAAGTGACTCGCCACCTGGATAAGAGAGAGGAGGTCGGCATTGTATACCTTGACTTCCAAAAGGCCTTTGATCTGGTATTCCATGATGTTCTCACGGGAAAATTGGAGGATTGTGGGCTTAACTGAACAACAGTTAGGTGGGTAGGAAGCTGGCTGTAGGACCCAAAGAGTTCTAATGAACGGATCTGTGTCATCCTGGCGAGAAGTGGCCAGTGGTGTCCCGCAGGGGTTGGTGCTTGGTCCAGTTCTTTTCAACATCTTTATCAATGATTTGGATGTGGGGGTGAAGAGCTCACTGGCCAAGTTTGCGGACAACACCAAGTTATGGGGGAGCATGGTCATGCTTGAAGATAGCTTGCAGATACAGGTGGACCTGGACAGGCTGGCAAGTTGGGCGGATTGGAACCAAATGAAGCTCAACTTTGAGAAGTGTAGAGTGCTCCATTTGGGGACAAACGATCCCCAACATACTTACAGGTTCAGTGGCGACAAACTGACTAGCACCACAACTGGAAGGGACCTAGGGGTAATAGACCACAGTATGAATATGAGCCGTCAGTGCGATGCTGTAGCCAACAGGGCAAATAATACTCTGGCATGCATCAATCAATGCGTCTCAAGCAAAACCAAGGAAGTGACTGTAAGACCGCAGCTGGAGTACTGCATCCAGTTTTGGGCACCGCACCTCAACAAAGATGTGGTAAAGCTTGAGAGAGTCCAGATATGAGCCACTCGTATGATCAGGGACTTGCAAGACAAGCCATACAAGGAAAGGCTGAGGGACCTGAAACTCTTCAGCCTAATAAAAGAAGGCTGAGAGGGAACTTGGTAGCAGCTTGCCACTATATCGGAGGAATACATCAAGGGCTCGGCAAACAACTCTTCACCAAGCCACCCTTAGGAAAAACCAGGAGTAATGGCCACAAATTCCTGGAAGACCGTTTGAGGCTTAACACTAGGAAAAACTTCTTCACAGTTTGAGTGTCCAGACTGGAATAAGCTCCACAGTGCAATTACCATGCAGGTGGTGCAGTCACCTACCCTGGAAATCTTCAAGAGGAGACAGGACAGTTACCTTGCTGGCATCACCTGACCCCAGTTGTCTTTCCTGCCTAGTGCGGGGGGCTGGACCCTTCCAGCCCCTAACATGTATGAATCCTGCGGTTTTAGTGCTTGCTTAGCTCAGTTAATCTTGTTCTGAATAATGTTTTTGGTGTATTAAATGCAGTTAAAGATAAGGGGGTAAAATCTGACCACTTTCTTGTCTCTCCTGTCTCCCTTACCATTCTGTAAGATCCATAGTACAAAGTTTTGCATGTCTGCTTATGTGATCAGATTAAAAAGGGGTTTAATGAAGCTACTTAAGCTAAAACAAAGATATTGTTTAATGAAAACTGTGAACATAACCCTTTTCTTTTGGTCTCTGTCTTCCAACTACATCAATATTAAGTCCACAGAACCTCACATGAGCCACTCCTTAGGCTACTCTTTTGTTGTATTTGGTGCCAAATGCTCTGGTCTTCTCTTTGACATATTAAAAATGGTATTTTCTGATTCCACTGGTGCTCCATTGCTTACCAAACTCCTCATCTGAGCCCTGAAAATTGTGGGTGCTTTAAACTACAATTTGCACTATGCTCCACAATTTTCCATGCCTACTGGTTCTAGCCCATCTCAATGGGATAGTACCTCCAGCACTGGGCTTTCCCCTGCTGTGAAGAACTGGTACTTCTGAAAGGAGCTCCTCTGCTCAGCATGTAAAATGTTAGTTAAGACAGTGGGAAAGAAATGGCATAGTGTCAAAAACAGAATACATTAAAACACTATCAAAAAGCAGGGCTGGGAGGAATTAATGGGACGAGCTGAAACACAGGAGAAGAGAAATGGAAAGGCAGAAAGAAAACAGGCGATGAAAAGAGGAAAAGATGAGAACAAGAATGGGAAGGGAATAGGGAACAGCAGAAGAAAGAAAAGAGGAAAAGGAAGAAACAGAATAACACAGAAAGGAATGGAGGCTTTGATGGGAGAAAGGAGAGTATGAGAATATGTGAGAAAAGAGGAAAAGGGAACTTTTTAACTGAGATAAAAAGATGAAAGATGGGAAAGAAGAGGGAAGGAATTTCATATAGCAAATGGGGTGGGGGGAGTGATTTGGTCAGGCTGGAGAAAAAGGGAATAAGAAAAGAAAAGGGAAAGAGGAGGAGATGGCTAATAGAAGAAACCTGAAGAGCCTTCAAACGCATAGGAATGTGTATGGGCAGTTATAGTCCAGTCATGTTTTGTCGCTGTCTGATATCAGACCAACTTCTGGAACCTGTTATTCATACAAGGGTCAAGATTCACAAAAGGGCTTTACACAATTAATTCCAAAACTCTGGCACCAATTCATTCTTATGGCTGCTACTCAGCTGCAGCCTAATGTTGTAGGGACCTACGTTTCTGCCTGTGCAGACCACAACCATCTAAGTCCTGATATCACTTTGCTTCTTGGCCCCTAGCTCATGCCTCACCCCTGTTGGGAAATAGCAGTGTTTCACTTATGCCCAATAGCTCAGAAGTTGGAAATACCAAGGTTCAAATACATCTTCTGCCTGATTTGGAGCAGAAATTTGAATCCAAATCTCCAACTTCCTAGTAGATTGCCCTAACCAAAAAACTACCGGGTATTCTAGGGTGATTCACTAAGTCTCCCACGTTGAAGCTATTCCCTTTCGTATAAAATACTTAAATATTCATTGAGAAGAGAGAGCGTGAAATGGCACTTCAAGTCTTGGGCTCAGATCTTGAAATCTGAGCAGACTGGTGGACCCCTGCACCCATTAGAGACCTACCGAGTCAAATGGTATTCCACACGGGCAGAAGGGTGGGCCTGCAAAAGGCAGACGGCAAGACTGGGAACTTCAAAGGATTCCTGGGAACCTTTTCATGGAACTGTTCTGAGTCTTGCGCAAACTGCATACTGTTATTTAAAATTGCACAGTTCCATCATTGCATGCTATTTTCTTCTGAGTTAAAATAAGGCCACTGCTGAATTAGATACATACAGCTTCATAAAGATGAAATATGTAAGTTTAGCCACCCGTAAGTGTCTCTAAGGACAAGAACACCCCCCCGCCCCCCTCTCCAACCCCTCCCCAAATCCATATCCAGGAGCAATTTGTGTCTCCCTAGGAATAACAATTTGAATTACAAGTGCAGCAAGGGCTGCATCCTGCTGTAATTGAAACATTTCCCAAGTACACCTCTGCTTTTCAATTTCTGTAATTTTTTCATTAGATCAAGAGTTGCTCATTTTTGTTAGCAGTAAAGAAATTCCAATTTGAACTGCCTTGTGTCTTCAATAGGAATTTTCCCAAAGTGCAGAAATAAAAATGTAAAACTTTGCTGTGTTTCATTACTTTTATTCTTTTGAACATCGCTTCTCTGAAAGCTCTGTGTGAAATTATTAGAAGACAGGTTTTGAAATGCTTGTAAAAGTAGATGCATATATGGGACTCAAAGGGTCTTATTTAAAAAAGAAATTTGCCAGTTACCCACATCTCTGGTTGGTTATGCCCATTCAAGGATACAGAATCCATCATTCGTATGATTATTTTTACATCTGAACTTTTTTTTTTATACCAGATAGACTTGAAACTTTCAGGGTCATTTGCCCAGCATGCAGTTGAATGTCCTGTGCTATAGATTCCAATTAGCAAGACCATGTTCAATGGTCCTGTACCACCAATGCTGTCTAACTGCTTTCCACTTGGCTTTATATGTTTCTTCTTTGTTGCAGCTGCAACCAGGTCTATCTACTCTTTGATAGAAAAATTTCAATTACCCCAGGGAGAAGCTTTTAGCTTTATTAAGCATTGAAGTCTACACATTTGTTCTTCTCTTGAAGAGCAGTTCAAAAGAAGAGTTTCTGAGGAAGTAATCTGATAAATTAGGATAAGTCTTGTGGACTTTCACTGCTACTGTTTTTCTGTAATCTGAACCTAAGAATCTGCCAACTCAATATACCGGTAAGCATTTATTTAACACTTTTAGCCCCTGACAGATGTTTCTTACACTTCTTTACAAGTAAATGGCTCATCAGTGGTTTCTAAGGCTGCTGTGTTCTTGGCATAAAATAGATGTCACAGAAGACCAGATAACTCAGACAGTTGGTGATAGGATTCAGAGCTGCTCGGTAGTTATGTTCTTGTTTAGGTGAACAATGAAAGAAAATTGTTCCCATCTGCTGGCTTTTTGCTGGCCATCAGAATAAACTGATAGTTTCTGATCTTAGCTGATGTGTGTCCACGTCGCCAAAATTAATGTTAATCATCTCAGGAGACAAATCAGGGACTGGATACAAATGCTGGCTCAGCTTCACACAGTGGGCCTCCTGGGACAACGTGGTAGCAAAGTGACATAAGAGAAAACTTTCACTACTGTTGTTGTTAGCCATATCTCTTCTAGAGATAAAGAAGTTTCCTTTTCTAACGCTGTCAATCTTGCATGTTTCCTCATCAGTGGATTCATTCATGTAAATAAATAAGGCTGTCACTTTTGCTTTTTAGTGTTTGAAAATTCCACATAAGTTTCACATCAGTGATTTGAAGCAGAATCCTGCATTATTGTCTCTATCTTGCAAATTAATTTATTGTTACATTTGAAGTCCTAAATGCCTCTTGAGAGAGCTGAATATATAGTCTAACACTCTAGCCATAAAGAGCAAACACGAGAGTTACAAATGTAAAGAAGATACTCTTGTAGTTGTATGAAAACCCTGTCATTCTTGCTTTACTGTCCTTAAGTTTCGCATGGAACAGTGCTTTTTTGTGCTTTCAGAAAGTTTCAGTTCTTCTTAACTCATCTTGTTCTGAGTAGTTGGTGAAAGACAGCATATCAGAATGAATCTGAGTAAAGGGTATAATTAGGTAGTATCAGTATCACCAAACTAGACAGAACAAAACCACAGTTCTTAAAATGAATATATTCTGTTAGGGCTCTTCAAGAAAGCATGTCGAGGGGAGAGACCTATAACAGAGGGCAGGTTTTTCATAAAACGAGCATCCCACATGTGTATTTGGATTTTTGGAGCCCTCTTATCTGCATGCATAGGGGCTAGAGGCTGGCAGTTTCAAACACAGCTGATAGAAAATACAGCAGTGATTCCTGCGTAGCCAAAACAATACCTTTCCTAACTTATTTACTATAATACCATACTATACCTGCTTGGAGCACTCTCCAAACTGTTGCAAGGTTTCACTCCAGTGCAGAAATTCAGCATAAAGCATATCTGCAATTTAGCTCCCGTAACGTTTATGCTGTTCCTTTGCATATGGATGAATTTTACCCTTTATTACCAGCTCAACTCACTGCAAAAATTCCCTCCGAAAACAAATAAAGAAAAGGCTAAGCCCAAAGCTATTTGTTTTACCTTTATCAATTATTTTGAAAAACACTAATTCATGATCATGTTTTAAAGCCAAAGAATAATAATAAAGAATATATAGATGTGTGCTACACTGAAATCCACATAAAGATCCACCTACAGGCATCAGAGTTTTGGCTTCTTCTGATAAAATTAAATTATTAATCTTAGATAAACTTTTTAAAAGTGATTCTGCCCTGCAGAGTAACTGTAAACATGGCATTGTGAAGCCCCATATGTATTGTTTCTCAATGCTTTCTATACATAATCTGCTCAGTCTACAAGCAAATATTTTTTGCTCATAGACTATATTTTTCTATCAGTAGACTATATAGACTTGTAGACTATATTTTTCTATCAGTCGGATTTGCAAATTCAATCTGAAATCTTAAACTCCACCTGCGTTCTCTCCATCCAATGAATCAACAGCAAAGAAAACTGCTTAACATTTTAGGCCCTTAATTCCACTTGGGCAAAATCTTTGTCTTGAAACACCACTATTAGCACTGCTTTTGCAACAATATGAAGTAGTTTTACATGTACCTGTCTAAAATGTCATAAACAATTCTACTAATGAGCTAAAAACAGTACAGGACTGCCTCACATTCTGGGGTTGTGCCATGCAAGGCTAACAGGAACAAAAAGCAATAAAAACATATTTTTGTCTCTCAAACGAGTAGAGAAGACCATGAATGCACAGAGCAAGTAGAGCTGTTAAATGATGTTGAATGCTATACCTACCTACTCCCTTAAGGTAGATGCCAAGTTTTATTTCTATCCTCTCAGTTTTAAATACCCTCTCATAAACTTAAAAACCATTGCCAATTTTCTTGCCAGTTTTGTCTGAGATGTTTGCTCTTGTGTTAGGAATACACCAGACCATGTATATGCTTAATTTTCACATTTCCTCTTTTAGCTGCCACTGCCAACAATGATATCAATGCAGCCCTGCAAGTTGCAATTTATTAGCTAGCTGCAATTAATTAGCTAACTTGTGCTCTTTCTGATGGTTAATGCTGCAGCAAAAACCAAAAATATTTTAAGATACTTCATTAACAAGGTTTGTCTAACTGGGTTTCAGTTTATAAGCAACAAAGAGATCTAAAAATAGTTCTTATTTAGAATGTGAAACTCAGTCCCCACTGGATTTATGATCATGTTAAATGACCATGAATACCATTTGGGGACAGAACTATCTGATAGTACCTTTTCTGAAACACGGTGGCAGTCTACACACATGTATTGGAATACAGGGTCATTGTGGCGAGTCACACAAGGCTTAGGTGCTCAAACCATGTTTTAATAGTCAAGGTAATTATTATTGAGTCACTCTGGCTGCTGAAACAGGTGGCTTTAAGACAGAAGAAGTATTGGAGCAAAATCCTATCAGATCCAAGCACAGGAAGGAAGCTGAGTTGTTGATTTTGAATTACCAATAGATCAAAACTCTAGGAAGGAGGTGGATATTATGGCCACTAACTCAGGGTCTATGTGCTCAGCTGAAGAGTGCAATCCATTCACACCAGATGATTTTAATAAAAGACAAAAGAAATGTTGACCTGTTTGAGGTTTTTCTTCTAACTGGCACCAAAATTAGGCAGCATAATCCATATTATTCCAGCCAGGCTCCTAAGTAAGTATTCTTGCAGTCAGAACCAGTAGCAAATACTTGGAATCCGTGGAGTTGTGGACTCTCATCCCCTCTGAAAACCAGAGTATTTATGAAAGTGACGACCCAATCTGAAAAAAAATGGCCATGTCCCTATAATTTTAAAAGGCTGACAGTGCAAATCAGACAAACTGCTCTGGACAGGTATCTCTTAGAGTAGCTTGTGTTGCAATGGACAGAGGTCAGCAGTTTCTTGCTATGTCTGTTCTCAGGCTTCACAGAAGAAACTGAGGAAAAATTTAAAAAGAGAGAGATTGGGTGCAGCGTGTTAGATCAGAGAGGGCAATCTAGCCAGAGAAAGCAGCATAGAAGGCAGCATGAGGATGAGTCTGAAAGGACATGCAAGTAGAGTTGAGACTAACTGGTACTGCCACGGTGAGCAGGCGAACAGGAGGAAATGAGAGCAATTACAGAGTACAGAACCTTGCACAGAGGGGCTGTCTGTAAGGATTATCCTGGGGGAGATGAATGGGAGGTTATATTCATAGGTGAATGATACTCACTGCACCTGTAAGCTACATAACAGGTCAGACAAGGACTCCAGAAGATACCTTGGCTCAACGACAGGGCATCTTGTAATATCAGCAAGATGATGGTGCACCTAATAAGGTAGACATCAGCCCTTGCCTTTACCCCAGCACCCCAAAGGAGATTTACAGTGGGGAAAAGTGAATTTAATTTTGCCTCCTTGTGGGAATGCATTAGATTCTTTAAATTCCATGATCACAAACATCATGAGCTGAAGAAAATTATTCATAGGCGCTACCTTTATTTTGAGGGAGCACAGACACTCTCTGCCACCTGTTCTGCTCTGGCATAGTGTTTTCACCCACCTGACACTTTCATGGGTGGATCTAGGATTTTGAAAAAGGGGGTGAAGATAGTGTGGTGCCTCATTGCACAAATCCCAACACATGTTTTTCTCCACTTAATAGAAACTATATACTCTATTAATATACTAGGGGCCTAAGGCTATATTCAGTTTAAGAACAAAACAAAACAAATATAACTTTACTCAAAAGTGCATTACATTGCAATATTATATATGAAATATAAAAGACTACAACCTAGGCAAAAAAAACAAGTTATTCGGGAGTGTGGTTATGCTTGAAAATAGGTTACAGATACAAGTGGACCTAGAAAGGCTGGCAAGTTGGGCGGATCAAAACCAGATGAAGTTCAAGATTGAAAAATGTAGAGTGCTCCATCTGGGGACGAACAATCCCCAACATACTTACAGGCTCAGTGGCACCAAACTGATTAGTACCATGGTTGAAAGGGACCTAAGGGTAATAATAGTATAAACATGAGCTGTCAGTGCAATGCTGTAGCCAGCAGGGCATACAATACTCTGGCAAGCATCAACCGATGTATCTCAAGCAAAACCAAGGAAGTAATTCTTCTGCTTTACTCAGCATTGGTGAGACCACAGCTGGAGTACTGTGTCCAGTTTTGGGCACCGCACTTCAACAAGGATGTGGAAAAGCTTGAGAGAGTCCAGAGAAGAGCCACCCATATGTTCAGAAGCTCGCAAGGCAAGTCATACAAGGAAAGGCTGAAGGACCTGGGACTCTTCAGCCTAAAAAAGAGAAGGCTGAGAGAGGACATGGTAGCAGCTTACCACTACATCAGGTGAATACATCAAGAGTTTGGTGAATAACTGTTCACCAGGGCACCCTTGGGGAAAATCAGGAGTAATGGCCACAAACTCCTGGAAGACCACTTCAGGCTTAACACTAGGAAAACCTTCTTTACAGTCAGGGTGTCCAGGCTGTGGAATAAGCTCCCTCCAGAGGTGATGCAATCACCTACCTGGAAATCTTCAAGAGAAGACTGGACGGTCACCTCGCTGGCGTCACCTGATCCCAGTTGTCTTTCCTGCCTAGTGCAGGGGGCTGGACCCGATGATCTACAAGGCCCCATTCCAGCCCCTAATGATCGATGAATCTACAAAAAATAATCAAAATATGTCATTTCATTAGTCTTGTAGTCTTTGAAATTAAACATACATCTGTTTCTTAGCTTCATAAAACACAATCTAACCTTCATGAGTGTCTTGATAGTGCTTCCAACAGTCCACTGACAGCTATTTCCACACCAAGTTAATGTTTTTAGCTATAGCTAAAAACAGGTGGTAGGACTGTAAAATAAGAGAAGCTAATAGACAACAGAAGGAAGGATATCTTGATTAGGGGAACATCAAGAACATTAAAAAGGAGAGGCTGTTAATAATTTACAAGGCACATAAAACAGGTGCCCAATTCACCAAATAATTCTCACTGATTTACTGTGCATTATTTGTGTCCTGGTTCTTGCAGGTGGACTGAGTTAGGACCCAAAATGTAGACAAGATACTTTATCAAAAACATTTACTTGCAAATCTTTTGTAATCTTATTTCACCTTTTAAAGCTTGTTTGTATCAGGTGGGGAACATCCAGGCAGTGGCCAGACAACAGAGATGTGGGGCAGCAGCAGCAGTGCAGGGACCGAGGAGATATCCTCAAGGAGAAGCTGGTCAGGCGGCCCTTGTGCATGATTGTCTGGCATGATATATTGCTGACAACAACACCTAGTGATTTGTTGTGAAATAAATTCGGTTTTTTACACTATATATCTGTGTCTGCCTATAGGGGCTTGCGGTGTTGCAAACAGGGGACAGAAGGGAGGACGGTCAGGGGAAGGGGGAGGAGATCTGGACTGGGCTAGGGGTTTGCTGCTTCCAGACTGTGAGTGGTTTGGGGGAGGGGGGCATTACACACTGTCACCCACATCTGAGTCTCCCCCTGCACACATGGGTGAGAAGGAAGGATAACTATATTATAGCTCTTGGCGGGCTAGATGGGTGGGGGACCAAGCCAAATAGCAACCCATGTTTTGAAAAATGTTCCAAAAACATTTATAAAACAACACACCTCCAAAAGCCGTATGTGGCACTACACAAACAGATTGATTGTGTATCTGGGCAGGGAACAGGAAGGCTCCAATGGGAGCCCCCATTGGAAACTATACGAAGATCAATGAGCTCAGGAATGCTGGGAAATGTAGTCCAAAAAAAGAGTCAAAGGTGCTCACCAGCACCAACATTGACAGCCATCACCAATCAACCGGGTGGCAACAAACACCCATTCACCTACCCACCCACCCACTACTCTAGATCACAGCAGTTATCATAACAGATACAGTAAATGAAAAAAAACCCACATAATTGTAACATGGTGGGATGGAAAGGGAAAGGAATGGGAGGGGAGGAGTCACGCGGCTTGTCTTTGGGTTTGGGATGGGGTCTTTGGGATTGCATACTGACAGAGAGAGGGCAGACTGACAGAGCATAGGTGGGTGCAAGTGACAAGGTTTTCGGGGTGACCATGACCGTACCCAGGGGAGACTCCCAGTGAGAGTCCGGGGACAGGGACTGGGGAGCCCAGGTGGTTTACATGTGCCTCCTGGTGTAATATATTAGGGAAGACATTGTAGGGGGTAAATTGGTATTTGACTCCCCCTACTGAAATCTGCAGGGAACGACACATGAGGCTTAACTCGCTCCAAAGCATTGTTTGTGCGAACACGAACGCCGTGTTTTGCCAACAAAAATGCACCGCACTGCACTTGATCCCAGCTGACTTCCTGCCTATGGCAAGGGGCTGGACCCGATGATCTCATGAGGTCCCTTCCAGCCTCTAATGTCTATGAAATCTATGAAAAAAAAGGCACATTAAAATTTTCAGGTGCTCTACATTAACACCCCGAAAGAGTGTTTTGGGGTTGCCGATGCCTTCTCTTCGAATCAGTACATTGCCAGGATCAGCATAAGCAAAGGATGTGAAGCGCAGTCATTTGACCCTTACCTCAACCTCTCATATTCACGATTCAGAAGCCCTGTTGCTAGCCTAGCACCTAGAATAGTTGTTATTTAAAAAGATGTGGAATTAAAATGAATGTTAATCTTTTAATTTAAACCTGAGAACTTACTGATCAATCTCCTGTAGTTCAGATTAAAAGAATACTGGGTGGGAAATATGCAAAAATGTAATAATATTATTTGCATAGACAGAAAAGACATGGCATAATTATTATTGTCTTCCCATGAGAAACCTGTACTTATCTCAGGAAAAGGAAGAGGAGATACATGGTGTATGGTAAACATTGCTCAGACATGGCTGTCAGGAGACCAGTACCTTATTCCCAGCCATAAAGATGTTGATAGACTTTTACATACTGTGACTAAGTTTCCCCGTAAGTCTAACAAGGATAGTATTTGCTCATCTCCACAGAATGCCTTGAGATCTTATATGGGGAATCTATGGAACTGTTAAGATATATTATGAGCTCTGAGTGATTTGCCTCTTATTTTACGTAGTGTTTCACAATTTATGGTTTTCTCTTACCCTGGGACTGGCAGATGGTTTTGAGAGCAGTGCCCTGCACCACCCGCTAGGAGGGACTGGGTAGGCGTAGGAGCAGGGTAACTATTCCACCTCACCCTCCCACTCCCTGCAGCCACCCACCAGTGGACCTGGACGCATTGGGCCGGGAATCGTGCACAGAAGAAGCTTGAGGAAAACAACCTTCCTTCCAAGCTCCTGTTGCTACAGTACAGTTTTGTCCCCTTCTTTGGGCTGAGTCTTAAAAGCACAGTCTAGCCAATTCAGGACCCATTCAGCCTACTCCGCATATATGAGGAATACATAAATAGCAATGCCATGTTTCTATTATTATTTGAGGCTTTATCCAAAGTCTGTTGGTGTCCACAGTGGGCTTTCGCTCAGTGAATATCTCCTTGCTATCTTTCTGGTGGATCTAGATCCTAAGCCAAAAACCTCAGGGGACAGTATGACAGGAAGCGTTTGCAATAAAAAAACCCCAGGAACAAATTCATAATAGCACTGATGCTTATGGACCTTGCAGTACATTAATGTTTAACTACTCCAATGCACCAAATTCCTTTCTTAGCCCAGTTTATCAATTTATGATCAAAAGTGAAACAGGAAAAAATCCATTCTGCCTTTAAATGTCTGCAACTTTTGTCTCCAAAAACTTAAACCTGTTGTATATTTGATTACAGGGTGAATATGGATGAACACACACCATTTTTTCTGAATTTTATTCCACTACTGCCATCTAGAGTATATAAGTAGTAAACTAACAAGACTCCATCAAATACATTTAATTAATGGATGTTTGTGTTAACATCTAGCAAATATAATCATTTCGTTTTTCTTTATTTTATTCCACTGCTGCCATCTAGAGTTAAAGAAGATGTATACTCCTTCTCTAACTATACCTACTCAATTAATACATATTTCTATTTGCCATAGGTGGTAGTCTGGTATTTTCTCATTCCCTGACATCTGTCTCTCAGTCCTCAATGGCAGTTTTACCTGAGTAAAGACAGCAAGGTTTCATTCTAAAAGAATATAATGGCAAAGTCAAATATTTAATCTCTTTTTAAAAATGAAAAAAAAATGTTGCAAAATGTTGTTACAGGGCACAGAACTGGAGCCAAGCCTGGGGTGTGTAAACAGATTAACAAACTCAATTAGAACAAGAAAAAGACTACACAGCATTAAATTGGTGTGAGATTCTACAGCAACTAACACATGTGACCTCTTAGAGCGGCTGAAGCTGCAACACTGTTCTCCTTTGATGCCTGGTAGTAACTGCATGGTTCTCAGAAGAAATCCTAGGCACCCCTCTTCCTTTTACACATTTAATTCTTGCATAGCTTTGGACTAGGGGTGTCAAACTTGCTGGGCCCCATTGGTCAGATCTAAACCACGGGGCTTCTCGCAGGCTGAACGACACACCAGTGGCAGCATTAAGCCAAATGACTGATAGAGCCACTGTTTCCCTGCAGCTCTGGCACCCAGAGAATTAACTCCACTTCCCCACCCGCTTTTGCCCTGTCACTGATTTTATTTGCCAGGGGCCACCAAAAACCCTGATTTCAGCATCAGGTAAGGCAGGCGAGGTGAGCAGCATTAACTCCAGGGGTTCCAGAGCTGTGCCAAAACAGAAGGGATTAAAGCTGCTGTCACAGGGGTCCTGGCAGCCACAGCAATGAGCCCTGTGGGCCAAATCGGGTCTGTGGGGGATGGTTCAGCCTGTGAGAAGTCCCGCAGGCCATATGACCCACCTCTGTGGGCCGTATGTTTGACAGCCATGATTTGGATGGCTGCACTAGAGATGGCAACATCCTAGATCAAACAGCTTCCTTCAGTTCTCTACCAGAACTGTGCTTTCTTCCTTCATGCAGCACTTTTTGCTGATTTAATCACTCTGATAATCTTGTTGCCCCTTCTACAGCTCTTCTGCAAACACTCAGATTGTCATTTCCAAGGTGAAGGAGAGCACATTCTAGCCTCTTGCTGTAGTGACTCAAAACTCAAGAATTTAATGCACAGGGCATGTTTCATACCTTCAGTGGTAGAGTTGATGAAAAAGTCCTTGTTCTGGATTTTGTCCACTGAACTTTCTCAAGATGCTTGTAGTTGTTGCCTGGAAGCCAACAATTCATGTACTCATGATCTGCAGTTACTTGTCTTTTTCCTTCCACCTTTCTATGGAAAAAAGTACTGCCCTTCCCTCTTTGGGAGAACAGCAGCTCCATCTTCTCCAGTTCTGGTCATAGCACCTGTCACAATGGCCCTGTCTTAATAACATTAACAGAGCAGCAAAAAGTACCTCCCTGCAATCTCCAGCAATTTGACAGCAGAAGGACAATGGACAGCATACAGCTGACTGAGTGAAGCGACTCAAGCTGATGGCATTTCTCCATTTGGTCATAATGTGAAAACTTTTTAATGCCACGTTCCATCAATTCCAAAAAAGTCCAGAAATATTCTACACAAATAAACAGATCTCTGTGCATTTTGATTTAAAAAAATGCTGACATCTGGTGCTCAGAATCAACAGTTTCAAGTGGGTCTATAATGGTCCACCAATCAATGCCATTAATAGCTTGCAACATGGCAGTCCATCTCAGCTCTTCCTATCTGTCCAGTGTGCTGATACCCTTGACTCAGAGGTAGAAGGGAAAGAATAATGATAGGAGAAAACAGAGATCTACACAGACACCTGGGGATGGGGAGAAAGAATGAAGAAGGTCAGTCACATGTACGGAAGGAGACATGGAGGTCACATGCAGAGGCTCTGGCTTGGGTGGGGTGGCCATCATAGAGGACATTCCGGGTTTTTTTGGTACTTTGTCCTCTGTCCTCTATTGATACAAAACCTGACGCCTACTTTTCTCTTGAAGAAAAAAACAGAGGACATAAAGGTGTTGGGTTTTGTATCAATAGAGGACAGAGGACAACTGGACTGTCCTCTATGATGGCCACCCTAGGCTTGGGCCAGAGGAGGAAACGGAGAGAAATGAAGAACCCGTCTTGCAAGTATTAGAAGGGTACACAGAGCCCATGACATGTGACATGCAGGAGAAGGTGATGGGTGGAATAGCAGGGATGCCTGCAAGTGGGGGAGGAAGGGAGAGTGGCACACAGGAACCTTAGCTGGGGTGGGGGGCAGTGCGGAGAAGGTCAGGAATGAAGGAATGCAAGAAGCCCCTTGCATGGGCAACGAGTTCAGCCTAAAGAAGTGACAAAGTATATAATGCTGTAATATATGGGAGGTAGCAGGGATTTCTTTCCATGTGACATTACAAGGACAAAACATTTCCATTTGTTTTTTAGTAGTCTATATGAAGCCTTTGTAATAAAGGTTTGATGCAGGAAAGTGCTGGTAACAGACTGATGTTTATCCCAACCCCAAGTCACATAGGGATCAGGGCAAAATGAACTTTAATGCAGCTGCACAAAAGGGAGCAATAGCCACAAACACCAATGCCTGTTGTATTGGCAATAGCCTTTTGGCTTATCCCCCCTGAGATTTGCTTAACTAGCCTCTACTCCTCCTGTAGAACGGATTCTCAGAAATGACTCTGAGGTACAACTTTGGCAAATACAAAATAGCTGTTTCCTTGGCTGACTGCCGACTACTCCCTGAAAGCTAACATTTTCACTCCCCTCTGAAATGAGGGCATTAGTCAGAGGGCTTTTGCTCTAACTGTCTGGCATATACTAATTTTGCAATTACTTCAAGGCTGAACATCTCTGGCTCAAGAAGCCTGTTGGCAACAGGTTGTCCCTACTTGTGACCAGAAATCTCAGAACTGGTGATCCAAGTAAACATGCTGATCTTTTCAAACTAAGAAAAGAGTTTTTGTTGTTGCACTTGGTTTAATGAAGTTCTTTGCTATTTATGTTGATTTTTTTACAAAACCCTTTGACAGTAAGAGTCAGTGCTCTTATGTTTGAATGAATATATCAGAAAACTGCCAAACTGAGGTAATTGCAACTTTGGAATTACCAAAGGTAATTACCAGAGGTAAGCTCATCTGGAATCCTATCTAACCAAATCCTGATTTATAAAATGTTAGGCCTCTATTATTCAACAAATTGTGTAACAGCTCAATATTTTTAAAAGGAATAGTTTAGAACAGTTAAAAATTTGCCAGTAAAACAGGTCCCACTGGCCTCCTCTTCAGAACATAGGGATTGATCAAAAAATAATGTTTTAAAATTTTCATTTTTGATAATTTTGTTTTCCATTTTCAAAAGATGATTTCGGGGGAAATGGACATTTTTCATTTTGAAATGAAATGCCTCCCCTTTTTGTTTTCCAAGGACAAAATTAGAACATAGAGGGCATGTCTACATGTGTGCTTTAATGTGCATTAGCCTATTTTAGGCTAGAGACAGACATTACACATAAAATGATTTAAATGATTAGAAACTGGCCTAAACCTGTAACAGAACAGATATTCAGGGCACATAAACCAGTTTGAAAATGGCTGAAACCGGTTTGAGATAAACCTGGTTGAATGTACTATCACACATAACTGATTTGGGTCAAACCAGTTTATGCAATGTCTGTCCCAGACCCCTTCCTGATTTAACTTAAACCAGAGTCCTCCAGCATCCCAGACGTTTTGCAGCCGTGGGCAGGGATCTCTGCTCCACAGTAGACCTGGCCCCGCCCCTCTGCCTGGCTTCCCCCTGCCCTCCTCCACCACTCCCTGCTCAAGCAGGGATCCCCTCCCTCCCTTCTCCCACAGCACGGACCGTATCCAGCATGTGGTATGCTAGCTAATGCTGAGAGCTGTCTGTGTAAGGCAGACAGGACAGTGTCCACTTAGGGCTTTTTGGAGCTAATCAAAAAGTCAGCTGGTACTATCCCTCCATTTCTTCCTGGAGAAAAGTTGTTTAAGAAAAGCTTGAACTAATGAGAGAGGCTTTTGTTTTCTTGATGGGGTGCTAAATGCTGTGTTATCAACTCCCTATTGGCTCCCCCACCAGGTTAGGGGCAGGGAGGTGGGGGGGGGGAGGGAAACCCCTCCCTAATCAGAGCGTCCTGCCAGGGCATGGCCATGCCCCCCCCCCCCAGCTCAGCAGTGGGGAAGGGAAGGGAGGGCTGCTCTAGTACACCGCAGCTTTTAGCCTGAGACACTGCAGGCATGTGTCTGCATTTTCTTAGTCCAGAAGGAATGTCTTTGCATATGCAAACCAGTTCAGCCTAGCCAGGTTAGACTAACCTGCAAAGACTGAATCAATTGCTGCATTTATTAAAAAGAAATAGCCTAAAATAGATCAATCTAGTACTGACTGCACATGGGACTAGGCAGTCCTTTCTATGGCTTGCCTAATTTACAAGGGAATTTCAGGGGATGTGGGGAAGAGAAAAGGGGAAAAATGACATTGTGAGTAAGGCATGGAATTACTTGGAGTCTAAGAACTGATAGACATGTTCTGCTTTATCCAATATTGCTTCAGTCCTATCATGGGACCTAGTATAGATCCCAAACTTTACCCATTTCTATTCAGGCTATGAAGGCCCAAGCATTATTGAAGACTGAGGGCTCTAGTAATTCATAAAATCATAGAAAATTAGTGTTGGAAGTGAGCTCAGGAAGTCATCTAGTCCAACCCCTGCTCAAAGCAGTACCATCCCCAACTATGTCATCCCAGCCAAGGGTTTATCTAACTGGGTGTTAAAAAACCTCCAAAGATGGAGATTCCACAACCTCTCTGGGTAACCTGTTCTAGTGCTTTACTACCATCCTAGTGAGAGAGTGTTTTTTCCTTTATCTCTAACCAAACCTTCCCTTACTGCAACTTGAGACTGTTGCTCCTTTTTCTGTCATCTGCCACCACTGAGAACAGTATAGCCCCATCTTCTCTGGAGCCCCCCTTCAGGTAGTTGAAGGCTGCTATTAAGTCCCCCCTGAGTCTTCTCTTCTCCAGACTAAATAAGTCCAGTTCCCTCAGCCTCTCCTATAAGTCATATTCCCCAGTCCCCTAACCAGTCTTTACAGTCAGAGCCCCCAAGACCTAGAACAGACTGCCACCGGAGGTGGTGCAAGCACCTACTCTGGTTTCCTTCAAGAGTCAATTGGATATTTATCTTGCTGGGATCCTGTGACCCCAGCTGACTTCCTGTCCCTGGGGCAGAGGGCTGGACTCGATGATCTTCCGAGGTCCCTTCCAGCCCGAATGTCTATGAAATTTATGAAATACAGGTTCAGACTTGTTGAGTGTTTATCCCTAGCCTTAAGGTGTATTAAAGTGTCACAAAAAATTGTGCTCTTTAGTTAATGCACATTAAAATAGGCTAACGCACATTTTTCTATTACCTCACAATGGAGGTACTAGATTTAATGTACATAACCTAAAGCACATTAATGAACATATATATACACCCAGAGAGAATATTAGAAAAGCCCAACATACATTACAATTACTGTCACTGGAAAACAGTTACAGGGAGAAGCCTACAACTAACTGTCAGCATGAATGGGTCAATATTTTGAACTTGCTGGCATGTACACACATACCTTCTCACTATTTCTCAACGTTTTCCAGATGGGAGACTTTTATAAGCTGTGAAAAGTCCAGGGGAAACCTACTTTTTCTGCACTTCTAAATTCCCCAAATAAAAATCTAAATTTCTCTACAGAAATATTTAAAAAGAAGATTTTGCCATGACATTTTTGCATGAAGAATCTTGGTTTTCTAATTATAAGATGATTAATCCAATGATAAGGGGCAATCTTTTTTGCTTTATTTACACCTGCATCACAGAATCACAGAAAAGTAGGGCTGGAAGGGAAGTCATCTAGTGCAACTCCCTGCTCACAGCAGGATCACCCATCTCTAGACCATCCCAGACAAATGTTTGTCAAAACTGCATTTAAAACTTGGACCTCAGACAATTATCTATCAGAACTGGTTTATGTGATTCTTAAACAAATCGTTTCCTGCTTTTAAAGCAGTTTAACCCTTGGATAGCTTTTTTTCAATGGAAACAACATATTTGATGATGACAGAACATCTAGAACAGCTTTAACACTTTTAAATACTTGGATAAATGCTGTGCATTATACTTGGGGCCAGATCCAATAACACCTATTATATGCCTTGGTAGAAACAGACATCTAAGCATGTTCCTATTCTACCCCACTCAAGGCCCAACTGCTCATGCCCCTATTTATTAACGTACCTTTATCTTGTACTTAAGACTAAGTCATAAAAAGTAGCAAGGAGGAGGATCTACCCACATTTTACATTAGCAGTTTTGCACAAGCAGGGTGGAATAAAATGACACTTGGGTACTTAATAGGCAGGGAGCTGGCACTTAGTATTTACAGTAGTAAACTGTGCTGTGACCACGTTTGCGCAGAATTCCAGCACGTGTGACCATCTTCTGTCTCTAGTCAACATAAAGACTATGCTTGCAGTTGCGTTTTTTCTGTTGATCATCTATTCAGAATTATTCTCTCCGTTTCTAGTGAGATTTGGCTGTTTTGTGTTCAAGCCCCTCATATTTTCCCCTCACAAATAGCTAGTATCTGAATCGTATCTGCCCTAGGCTCCTTGGCCTCCCACCTCCTCCGCTTCTGGTCACCTAGAAAATAGGTCTGTTTTATAGATGTTCCTTATGAGGCCTAAACCTCACAGGTAGCAAGAACTTTTGAAGATTTGTGATTTTTTTTCTTTAATTCCTGGCAGTGCTTTGTCTAGTGATTTCTGTACTATGGCTTGAACTTCTACGAGCTCTCCCCTTAACTGTGTTCCCTGCACCCAGGCCATCCTGTCCTTCTGCTACAGTTTGAAGGGAACTGTTAACCCTGAGCAATTCAGGACAAATCTGTCAAGATATATTAACATGCCCATGTATCTCTATAAGGCCCCTTGATTTTATACAACTGTTTCCACCTTTTTTAATCCTTTATCTATACACGTGCTTGGCAGTCTTGGGGAGGAAGGGTTGGGGGGGGGGGGGGGCATGTTTTAATTAGACCCGTCCTTGGGAGCCACTCTAATTAAAACTCCCACAGTGTCTTGTGTATTCAGCATCCCATGCTTCAAAATGGCAGAAGGGGCACTTTAACTGAAGCTCATTCGATAAGCTTTAGTTGAAGTGCCTCTGTTGCCATTTTGAAATGTGGGGACACCAAATTCACATGATACCAAGGTTGCTGAAGCATTCTAATTAGAACGCTCTGGCAGACTCGATTAATTGAGTCTGCTCCAAAGCGTTCTAATTGGAAAGCATCGGAGCAGGAGTCCTGCACATGTACAGGCATCCTTATGAGCTTCTTGGTCACCTTTCCATTGGATGCTTTTCCTACGGGACTCGTCTTATTCCACTTGATTTAGCATTTGGTTCCTGTTCAATGTTAAGATTCGGTTTTTACTTGTACGTTACAGAACGTGATCTAGCTCTCCTTGTGTCATTGATTAATTTCCAAATAAGCTGATCAAGAACAGACCTGGATAAGAAATCTCCGAGATCAGTATCTCAGAGATTCAGGACATGATGCTTTAGTGCACTTTAGTTACTGAGCCCATCTTAAAGAGAAAACTTTCAAAACAGCACTAATTAAGTGCAAACATAAAAGGTGCATGCCTCCACACCTAATGAAACACTTCCATGCAAAATGAAAATATATAGGCCACTGAAAGTTCAGACATGATCTCCATTACCTTTTGGATCTACAACTTGTATCCTTATCTTATCTGGTTTGTTACAGTAAACTCCTCACCTAGCAGACATCTAAATTTATTCAGTAACAAATTAATTTAACTTTCCAGTCAACTCCCACTCTCTTTTCATTATGGCCAGATTGGACTGATTGTACCCAATCCTGTCTGATCTTGGAAACTAAGCAGTTCTGGGCCTGGCTACTACCTGGATGGAAGACTGCCCAGGAATCCTGGGTGCCTCACCAAATAGTTCCACTCTCTTTTGGTGCTAATGTGTGGTACATGTGCTTATGCAACTGCAATGGGATCTATAATGATGCATGTCAGTCATTACAGATCATTAAACACTTCATGTAAAAATGATTCTTAAAGACTTTAATGATGTTCTCTAGAAAAGTTATACATTCAACTGACCACCTGCCTTCACAGACTGCTCAATAAAAGTCTGTTGTATACTGTTTCAAACTTTACTCTCTTGTTGTACAGGCATGCCAGAGTAGCTTTGACACACACACTCATTTTGTCTCTGCTACATTAAACTAACTTAGTTTTGCATTTGAGATTAAATGGTCACTCATCTTTTCATATACACTTTCAGTAATTATGTTGCACTCAGTGCCAACATTTGGAAATTTGCTTTCCCTTCATTTATTTCCAATATCACAAACCAATCAGCTGTAAAATCATGCCTTGTAAATTTAAGAGCCCCAGAAAGAATATTCCTTCTGCATCATCAGAACTTTGTCTTTAAATGGTACATGCAAACACACAAGGTTTTTTTCCTAGATCTTTTCAGTTTTTCTTAAAAGCAACACACTTTTGCAAATTGCTTCTTTGTATAACATAATGGAGAAGGGTACAAACAATTTTTAATTATGGTGCAATCATCTCCATACACCTACAGTAAAAAAAATGGCCTATGCCATTTGTTTAAATTTGTGTTCTGTCTTCATGCCGTGTTATGGATTTTTAAGTAGATGAGATTCAGCTCTTATACTGCCTGCTAACATGTTCATTTAGGAAGAACAGTTTTTCACTAGCCCTGCAAAAATCCATCGTTCTTTACAAAATCAAGTCAATTTCCTGTGATAAGCTTGCTAATTTAGTAGCAACATTCAAATGCACGAGTTAGATTCCTCGCATCCATCCATTTGTAGAGAGCAAGTTAGTTGTGTTAGCCTGAAGTTAGAGGGAAGGCAGGGCAATATGGCACCTTATAGGCTAATTTCTTCAGAGAGGCCGAGCTTTTGTAAGGTACATATGCTACAGGTCTGAATATAGGTTTGAATATGAAGCAGAATATAAAGTAGACTCTATTAGTCTAATGCGCATGTAGTAGAGTATAAAGTAGAGTAGACTGCAGGCTATGAAAGCTCATGTCTCTTGGAACCAGTTAGTTTACAAGGTGCCACACTGCTCTATCTTCTGTGCATCAATTTGTGCAAAATGATCCGTGTTCTCACCAACAACTAGCACCACAAAAAGAAAACACGCTTTTTCCAAGACTCCTGTGTGGACATAAGCATTCCTGAAATGTTATGCATGACTACTCTAGTATCCTGCAGTCCTTTTCATGTTTCCAACAAAATACAGCATAGACTCTTGTAGGGGGAAGACATGGCTTCCAGTCCCTGTTCCAAGGACTCTTTTTATACATTATCTGAAAGCGACCCAACTTCCAGGCAGCTGGTGGCCATACACCACGCAGGCATCAGTCCTGGGTGGACAAAAGGTGTGGGCCACAGACCTGCAGGCAGCTTAGAGCCCCTCTGCAGCATGCAGTGCAAGCAGTCTGCTGCTCGCCTCTCCTGCTTCAGCACAGGCAACCCAGTTCCCACCGCCACACGCGCAGCACCCCCCTTCTCCAGGCCGTGTGCATTTCCCACCTTAGGCAGCCTGGCTACTACTTATGCACAACACAAGCACCCCAGCCCCCTTCCCTGCCACGTGCACAGCACAGACACACTGCCCCCCACCGCTGCACGCACAACTTAGGCACCCCAGCCCCCTCCCCCTGCGCTACACTGCCCTGCCCCCAGGAGCAGGGCCACAGAGTCAAAGCCAGCGAACCAAGGGGAAGCCCAAAGAGCCTGGCTGCTGCAGCAGGACCAACAGTGGAGCAGGGGCTGGACAGGAGCCTGTGGGCTCCATTCAAGCTTCAGGTCACCAGTTAGACAGCCCTGCTTTATCCAACGATAAACAGCATGAAATACAGGAACTGTCCTTAGAGCAGGGCACTAGATGTCACAGAGGAATGCCCTAACCAGTAAAATACTGAGTCACGGTCACTAGCACTCCTCCCATCTCCCCCAGTGAATGTTCATTTACACTATGCAAAATCTAGCAGAAGGGAGTGAAAGTGCCCAAGTCAAAACAGGCAATAGCAGGGGTGGTCAAACCACAGCCTGTGAGCTGCATGAGACTCCTGGGCAGGGTAAACATGACTCCTGAAGAGGGAGTAGTTAAATACTGGGTAAAGTTACCATATTTCTAGTTTCAAAAAAGAGGACACCTGTGGGGGGGGGGGGAAGCAGTGATATGCCCATGTCTGCCCCCTGGCCTTCACTCCCAAGCCACAGCCTCCACAACCCTGCTGCTGCTCCTCACTCCCAACCCACAACCCCACCCCCATCCCTGCTGATACCCCTCACTCCCAACCCGCAGCCCCCTGGCCCTGCCAGTGCTCTGTGCTCCTGACATACAGTCCCCCTCACAGTGCCCCTCACTTCTAAGCCATGGCCCCCCCAGCCCTGCCAGTGCCCCTCACTCCTGACCCGCAGGCCCCTGCTCCCCCCAGCCCTGCAGCATCTCCCAGCTGTCCTGCTTTTGTGAGCAAGGACACTAGCCCCAGTGCTGGCAGCCTGGCCACGCAGCTCTCCACTGCCCTGAAGGGCCCCCCTGTCCCTTTCCCCTGCTGGAGGAGCAGGCACCTCTCCCGCCATGCTGCAGCCCCAGTGCCTGGACGGTTTCCCCCAGTGCCGCCAGGCACCCGGCCCCATCACACACTCATCCCCTCCACACACCCCTGCCACCCACACAGACCTCAGTCAGTCCCAAGCTCTGGCCCTCCAACCCATGCCCTCCATAGACCTACCTGCATGCGGCTGCCAGGGCTGCTCCCACCACCCTGCTGGTCACGTGCATGCCGTGGCTAGCCATGTGCATGTGCACACGTGGAGCACATGATGCCCCCTGCCTCCAATCGCCCTCCTCCTGCTCTCCCCAGGCCCAAGCAGCTTATTGCTAGGGCAAGCTAGGAAGTGCTAGGAAAAACTTTGATGCTGAGCAGAGCAAAATCCCAGACATTTGTTCATATTTAAAAAGCCATCTGGACAGAGATGGGAGGACCCAAAAAGAGGGCATGTCTGGGAAAACCTGGTCATATGGTAACCCCAGTACTGGGGCCTTTGGTCCTCTGTCAATTTTGTTTTGTGGCTTCAAGTGTTAGGAAGCGTGGCCAGCCCTGACCTCTAACTTGGTGCTCTTGAGAACTAGGAGACATGGATTTGAATCCCCTCAGAGGAGGAAACTGAATCCAAGTTTCCCACTTCCTGGGTGAGTGCTTTAGCCAATGAACTATTGGATAATGAGGGGGAGAAGCATCATTACCTATTCCCCTCCTTCAATGGTTCCCAGCTGGGATACAGGACCTCCACCTAACCCAGGAGGTGCATAGCCCCACCAGGGGAAATGACTTCCTGGATTTGGTCCTTGCCACAGGCGACGACCTGTCCAAGACAGGTGGCTATTCCTCAAGGAGACGATCCTCTGAGCTCAAAGGGAGTCAGTCCCAATGTGTACCAAGTGGGGCAGCAGTGCTAAAAAGCCCCCATGGCTCGGCAAAGGCAACCGAGAATCCTGAGAGCAAAAAAAGGAGGCATACAAGCAGTGGAAGCAAGGGGCTATCACCAAGGAGGATTACACCTCTGTTGCTCAGGACTGCAGGGAGGCTGTTAGGAAGGCCAAGGGAGAGCTGGAGCTATGGCTAGCAACCAGAATTAGGGATAACAAAAAGTCCTTTTTCAAATACATTTGGAGTAAGAAGGTGGCACTGGGTAATGTGGTGCCCCTACAGGACAGGCTTGGCAATCTGGTGACTGCAGCAAACTAAAAAGCTGACCTCTTTAACGAATTCTTTGCCTCCATATTCCTAAACAGGGGCCGGGACATCTCCCCTACTAGAATTGCACATGGACCCAGGGAAGGCACCGCTATGCCTGGGGTCAGGGATAACTTAGTTAGGGAACTTTTGGATGGGCTGGACATGTTTAAATCAGCAGGTCCAGATGCTTCTCACCTGAGGGTGCTGAGGGAATTGGCAAGGGTCACAGCAGGGCCCCTGGCACGGCTTTATGAGCACCCGTGGGACTTTGGCCAGGTACCAGAGGATTGGAAAAGGGCCAATGTGGTCCCCATTTACAAGAAGGGGAGAAAGGAGGACCCCGGCAATTATAGGCCAATCAGTCTTACCTCGGTCCTTGGGAAGACCTTTGAGAAAATTATCAAGGAACACATCTGCAAGGGCCCAGCAGGGGAGGAAATGCTCAGGGGTAACCAACATGGGTTCATTGAAGGCAGATTCTGCCTGACTAACCTGGTTTCCTATTATGATCAGGGCACAAAGTCCCTGGACGAGGGCATCAAGGTGGATGTCATCTTCCTGGACTTTAAGAAGGCCTTTGACACTGCTCCTCACCACATTCTCTTAAAAAAACTAGGTGACTGTGGCATTGATGCCTACACAGTCGGATGGGTGGCAAATTGGCTACACAGTCGCACCCAGAGAGTAGTGGTGGATGGGTCGTTTTCGACCTGGAGGGGTGTGGGTAGTGGAGTCCCCCAGGGCTCGGTCCTGGGGCATGTACTATTCAACATCTTTATCAGCGATCTGGACACAGGTGTGGAAAATACGCTATCCAAGTTCGCTGACAACACCAAGATGTGGGGCAAGGTGGGCATGCTGCAGGGGAAGGACAGAATCCAGCTAGATCTTGGCAGGTTACGGAAGTGGGCAGATGAGAATAGGATGGAGTTCAACACAGACAAGTGCAAGGTGCTGCATCTCGGGAGAAGGAAACAGCAACACACCTATAGGCTGGGGAACACCCTTCTTGTCAACATGGTGGCAGACAGGGATCTTGGAGTCATTGGTGGCTCCAGGATGAACATGAGCTGCCAATGCAAGGAAGCGGTCAGTAAAGCTAACTGCACCTTGTCATGCATCTACAGATGCATCTCAAGCAGGTCCAGGGAGGTGATTCTTCCCCTCTATGTGGCAATGGTCAGGCTGCAGTTGGAGTATTGCATCCAGTTCTGGGCACAGCACTTCAAGAGGGATGTGGCTAGCATGGAGAGGGTCCAGAGGAGGGCCACTCACATGGTCAAGGGGCAGCGGGGCAGGCCCTACGAGGAGAGGCTAAAGGGCCTGAATCTATTCAGCCTCCACAAGAGAAGGCTGAGAGGGGATCTGGTGGCTGTTTACAAACTCACCAGGGGGACCAGCAGGAATTGGGGGAGGCTCCGTTCCCCTGGGCACCACCTGGGGTTACTAGGAATAATGGTCACAAATTGTTAGAGAGAAGGTTCAGGCTGGACATCAGGAGACATTACTTTATGGTTAGGGCTGCCAGGATCTGGAATGGACTCCTAAGGGAGCTAGCGCTCTCTCCTACCTTGGGTGTTTTCAAGAAGAGGCTGGATAGATATTTGGCTGGGGTGTTATGACCCCAGCACTCATTCCTGCCCGGGGCAGGGAGTCGGACCTGATGATCTGTTTAGGTCCCTTCCGACCCTAAGCACTATGAAACTGTGCATGTTTTGAAGGAAGGTGAATGTCACTTCATTTTCTAAAGAACCTCGTCAACTTGAAGTAACCTGAGAACTTCCAACTGAAGCCCCCTGTTTGAACCCCTCCGCTGAAAACAGGCAGATGAACAGCTAGACTGTAAGTCCCAATGGGGCTTAGATATAACTAGGTGCCAAACTGCTCAGCCCTGTAAAGACTTCTAGGCATGCCCAAAACAGAAGTGAGGCACCTAGAGAATTCAGGGAGCTCCAGACTTAGGAAACAGCTGAACACAGCTTGTGATAATTTGAATCTTGGACTCGGGTGCCTCCGGGGACGTTTGCATCCCGGTCCCAATGTGTCCTAGGAGGATGTCTTCAGCAGCTGCTCTCAAGCATACCAGAGCCCAAAGTGACCAGAGGCATGTCACAAAGCAGCTTCACTGGTGTATCTCTGGGTCTGAAGTACCTGACAGGGACAGGGTGTGCTTGGGAACATCTTGGTTGTGTCTCGCTGAAACATAAGTTTTGAGGCATCTAGCCCTGAAACAGCAGCAAATGCAGAGTTCATCCTTTGCTCTCCTTTTCCCCCTCTTCAAAAAAAGAAAAGAAAATCCCACCGTGGTTTCCTGCAGCAGGCATTTTTGCCTACAGACTGCTCTGCAGCAGAGATGCACTTCAACCTCCTCCAGAGCCCTGAGCTAACAAGCGACACCTGTTAGCATGAGTCAGCAGTAATTACTTTGCCTCTTTATGCAAGGCTCTCGCACCTGAGCTTAGCGTGAGTCAACAGAGAATTTCCATACAGGGATCGAGTAACTGCCAACCTTCCTACAGAGGTTATATACTGCAAAATGATAGCCTTACCTTACTTTAATCCCTTCTTCTTCCCCTCTCATCCCTTCAGGAAATACATTTCTCTTCTTAGTCTTCCCCTGACGTCATCTCAGGGGAGAGAGTTGGGGGGTTTACCTAGGCTTAGTCCATGCTTTCAGTGTGACACAGGTATCAGAATACATCTACAAGAACTACGGCATTATCCTACTTCCCTTTACTTCTCAAATTTGCATCCACCTTTTCATATCTTTCTCCCTGGGTCCTCGATTCATAATTATAGTGAACAACATTCTTTCTGCTACAGCACACGTACCTCAATGAGAGTTGTCTCTGCAACCTAAGTGCTGTTTTTGACTGCAGTCATTCAACAATAAATCTGCAGCCATATTTGTAATTTCTAACTGAAAAGAAAATGGAGCCAATTCAGTCCTGGCAAAAGCAGCTGCAACACCCTTCTGACTGTCTACGGCAGAACCGAATCTAGTCCCCTCTGCTCATTCCACTGCATTTATGTACAAGTCCCTTGAGATTCATCTGGCAGTTTATAAGTCCACTGGCCCTACTTAGTGGATGCATTTACACGAGATAATACATGCGCATTAGACTAATTCTATTGAACATTAGCACATCATGCAAAAAGTGTGCTAATGCGTAGTAGACTAATGTGCATTAAACATCACAAAAAAGCATTCATCTGTGCTAATGAACAGTAGTGCCAATTACAGCGCATTAAGTTAGTACCTGTTATTACAGGTACTAAACTTAACGTGCTGTAATTACGGCGCATTAACAACATGCCCAGTGAAAACACTGTGTGGAATAGAGCAGGGATCACCATTTAAAAAAAAAAATCTGTATACTACACAAAGCAGGAGTTTGTGGTTTGAGGGGCACTGGCAAGGTTGATAGTTATTCTATACTATATGATAGAAATCATTGCCAGAAAACAATTCTAATCTTCCTCTAGACCTGTGATGGTACTTTTTTCTACCATTCAAATCTCACGCTTCCTATTAGGTTTTAAATCAGTAAATTGTAACTGGACTGGGTTGGCCTTGTCCACATGCACAGGACATTAGAATTAAATTGCTTTCTTAAAACCAATTTTAGTTAAATTATTGCAAACTCTGTATAGGCAATCTTCCACTGATTCAAAACCTGACTTATACTTCTTTAATTTGCACTGGTAATGAATCATAGACAATCATAGAGAAGTAGGTCTGGAAGAAACCTTGAAAGGTCATCTAGAAGAGCGGTACTTAACCTCTAGCCTGCGGGCCAGATCCAACCTACAGCACCATGACATCTGGCCTATAGAGTTACTTACAGGTCTGGACATTTGGTGGTGTGGGAGTGGTGCCACCACTCCCCTCCTGCCAAATCTCTCAAACCATGGGGAACCCTGTGCACTGGATCCAGCACCCAAGCCCAACATGCAGGACCAGGAAGGGGGCAGCATCAGGCTCCAGGGCCCAACCCCAGTGTGAGGAACTGGGGTGGGGTGGTGACTGGTCCACGGGACCCTATCCCAATGTGCATTTAAGGGGGAGAGGGGGGAGGGAGAGGAGCAGCCCCTGGTATCCAGTCCTGGTGTACAGGAGGTGGAAAGGGTTGGTGCCAGGCCCCAGAGCCATATCTGGCCCACAGACGGGCCCCACACCACTCATCTGGCATGTGGGACCAAAAGGCTGAGCATCACAGATCCAAACCAAGCCCCTGCCTGAGGCAGGATCATCTTTACCCAAACCAAATATACCAACCCTTTGTAAATAACTGCTGTACACCAGGTTTACTGCTATACACCTGAAGAAGATTCACCGGGCTTTTTAACCACTTGAGGCAAACAATTAACTCAATGCTCACCCCACTTCTAAAGGTGCTTGTGAACATTCCTCAGTCATTTTATCAAGGCTACAAATCTTTGCTGTTTCGCACCGGGATCATGTTGGGAGAAGAACAAACCTTTATAGCCTGGAACATGTAGGATACAAGCATCCACATCAGCCTTTTCAAGCCTACGAAGTATATCAAATTAACTCGAGGTAAAAATGGCTTGTGCATCTATCCCAATATTCCACTGGTTTAATTAAATTGGTTTAAAGGCAAACTTTTATGGCTTCACTGAAGAATCGACTTGAATTATAACTCAGATGTTTCACCCCTAAGTCAAATCCTGTCCCCATACGAAGGGCCAAATCCAAACAAGATTCAGGCGGAATTTAGGTGATGCCTAAGAACAAAATTATAATTAAGGATCCGATGGAAATTTATGTCATCTTTGTAGATATTTTGGAATAACTCCCTGTATTGACATTCTATTCCAAAACAGATGTGAGTTTATTGCAGATTATTCCAGAATGAGGGTCCTTGAGGGGAAGTTTTTCCAGAGTAGCTATAATGAAAGAGTCGTTCTGGAATGCCTGTGCTAGTCCACTGCACTGTGTATTCAAACTGTGAATCAGCAGGATGTGTGCAAGACACAGCCTCAGATTGAGAAACCGGGGCTAGGTTTCCCTCAAGAAAAACAGGTGGTGGGTTAATCCTAGCAGAGAAAAAACACAATGCTATACATTATGTACTGTCAGCAAGAGCCCCCGAAGTATGGGAATAATTTAAGACATGTTTCCAATACTGGTTGCTGTGTTGGAAGCTCATAGTGACAGCATAACAGTGACATAATCATTTGTTTGTATCCTGGTTATATTCAGCATCCCAAATTAAGGCACTGTTCTAGGCATTCAAAATAAAGGGGCACTCCATCCCCCAGAGCTTCCAATCTAATTAAGCAAGACTGATAAATAACAACAGAGACCACAAATACATAGCAGCAAAATGCACATACTTTGTGAGTTACTTCAGTGGAATTACTCCCAGGTTTAGGTCTGAATTTGCAATTTAACCAGCCCTGTGACCTTAAAAAGGGCTTCCTCCTATACCCTGTTTCTTCCTTCTGTCCAACCTGTGAAGATGTAAAGCTGAATTTGAAACACAAAAATTATTTCCAGCCTGGGAAATCCAACTTGCCTGTATCATATGATGTTATGATAACCACGTTGGGACCAAATGGAAAAAATGGGGAAAAAACTTACTTAACATAAATACATATACATATATATACATTTACATATACATATATATATATATGAAATTGTTAATTAATATTATACTTATTTCTAGAATATCCAATACCACTTTTCATCTAAGCATGTGAAACTGCTTTACAGAATTAAGGATTATGAATTAAAGGGCTGATTCAACACATATTAAAGTCAGTGGTAAGACTCTCACTGGGAAATGGGTCAGATGCAAGAGCATCACAACACTTCTAAGAGAAGGTAATTGCTAGTATCCCCATTTTACAGAGGGAAAACAAGGCAAGGCCAGCTTGACCTGTTATATCACTTACTCAGCGTGACCTAGAAATGAATAAGCTCTGAAGTGAACCCAGTCCTGTTGCTTAATAACAGGACTCTTATCCCCTATATTAAAGGCCTCTATGCATGGTACCTTTAGGTTTCCTACAGTCTAACCTTAAAATGCCACTTGCCCTGAAGATTTGGGATTCACCCTGTTGGGCAGAAACAGAGAGTTCCTATTAAATAAAAAAATAATAAAAGGACAATCCATTACTGAAGGATAGGGTTAAGTGTAAGGTTCCAGCACTGTTCATTAAAAGTACAGCGGATAAAATGCAAGAGGTCTAAAATGTGGCATTTTAATTAATCAGTGTAATTAATTGTCCTAAGAACATCTTTAAAAGAGCACATTGTTTGCAAAAGCATCAAATGTAAACACTTAAAACTATGGGTGCCAGTTATGTTCCCACTGAAGCTACTGGCACTTTCGGTACAATCATTCAGCTAGCCCATCAGGCCCATTGTTAAGCTAGTATTTTTACAAAATACATTTTATTTTAAAGAAATATATATATATATATTTAAAAGTGCCTCTGTGATAAATGGCAGCAGCAGAATGGAATCTCTGAATAAGCTCTTTGAAGCCTGCAGCTTTATGAGCTCAGCGCCTTCTGAAGCTTCTAAAGTAGTTAGAGACAAATGGAGATAGCTGAGGCTTTGCACGCTTACTTCAAACATGAGTGAGTGACTAACATAAAATTGTAGTGGCCATTAAAACTTCAAAGGAGAAGTGTGACCTGAATTTCACTTGTCATAGAACTGAATTTGTTAGTGGAAGATGTGATCAACTTTCTTTAATGAGAGTGCCTTAACCTGATGTGGAGGTCGTGTTATAGGTCAACTATTCTGTCCCAGATAACGTTTTATTGTTAATACTAACTGCTGATATCACTTGCTGGTTGGTCACATGGTGCTGGCTCCTCCTCCTTGTTTCCTATCACTAAATCGCATAATCTACTTTCCCGATGTTGCTTTGCCACACACAAAACTACTGTAGTTGTTGTCACAGAGATAAGGTGGGATTGTGAATTAAGTGGTGAAACTGTCTACCGCAGGGGTGGGCAATTATTTTGGGCAGAGGGCTGCTTACTGAGTTTTGGCAAGCCATAGAGGGCCGCATGACAGGCAACCCAGGGCAGATAAATATTCATTTTCTAAAATTTTTAGGGGTCCTGCAGGCCGGATAGAATGGCCTGGTGGGCCACATTTTGTCCACACCTGGTCTACTGGGTCTCCAATGAAAGGCAGTGGATTATATGTTCACTCATGAGTGAGGAGGGGCCTATTTTGGAAAACAACTTGTGTAAAGTTAATTTGGATCCTCATGTAAGAGGAGATAAACTATCAGGCAAGTAAATAGGGTGGCAATAGGAAAGAGTATCTGATTCTATATCCAGATCATTCCTTATCCTTACCTATAAGTTTCTTCAAAACAGTTCCCCTTCTCACCTCTCCTCTCATGTCTCATGAATTGACTGCCTTGGTAACCCTGTTTCCCTTCAAACTCATTCATCCTACCCCTATACAAGGCCCTTTGTCTCTTCTTCAATGACATCCTCATTGCTAGCAAGTTTTTATTTATCCCACATACCATATAACCTCCATGTTCTCCTGTACATTCTTCCTATAAACCCTTTCTTTCCATAGACTTTAAGAAATCCTAAATCTTCTAGCTTGCCTAATGACATAAGAGACATAATCCAATACCATTCAACTTTGCAGAGTTCATTGAACGGGGGCTTAGGTCAACGAGGGTGTTAAGGCACACAGTTAGCAGCCCAGAGGTCACAAATTTGAGGCCATGACAGAAGCACACAGAAGCACATGGCCATGTCAGATTCCAATGAATCTGTGAATTCTGCTAAATACCTTGTTACAAGGACATGAGAGGGAAGAAAGTCAATTGAATTCAATATGACAATTGATGACCTTCACTATTTTGAAGCCAATGGGACTGTTCATGGCAACAGAACCTATATCTAGTAGTAGCAAGTGTATGCAGGACTGGAGACTGGATCCTTACCTTAACAACTCCCTAAAGTAAGGATCTTGCCTTTCTCTTTGGCAGCCAGGGGAGAGAGAGAGAGAGAGAGAGAGAGAGAGAGAGTGTGTGTGTGTGTGTGTGTTACACATACACACAAACTTCTATAAATCAAAGCCAGATATCCTTGCAGAGTTTCTCCCTACCTCTTCCATGGAACTTAAGTGTAAGAAAATATTGCGATCTTGCCAAATGAGCTGCAGGCCCACTCTGAAAGACTGTATTCCCTCTTCCATGGCACTATTATATTCCTGGGCAATCTTCTTGGGGCTGAGGCCTAAGGACAGGCTCATCTAATTAAATGAGAAGAGGGTAACATATGTCCTCTAATCCTTATCTCCACCCAATGTGGGTCCATTGACTTGCTGCCCAGTCTTGGTCTCTTTCCCCATTTGATTCCTGTCTCAGTGGGAACCTGAGAAGAATACAGTAGTACCAAAATGGTGGTGGCCTATATACTTCTTCACTTGGGTAGAGAGAGAATTTCAGATCCCGAGCCTAAGCTAGCTTTAAATTAAGGAACTAGTTATTTGCAACAGACATCTGATTCCATTTGCAAAAATGGTAGGAACTTATTTTAAAATCATCCAGTAAATAACCGAGTCCTTCCAAGCATATACCTCTCCACTGAGACAACGAACTTCCTTCTGCGGTGCTTATGTCTAAAGAGCAAATTCCTGAGTTTCCTTAATGAAAGGAGTTTGCTGTATAGATGTGCCCTTTTGTAGGCATGCAAAGGCTTGCCTTAGGCATGCACTTTCTCAAATATTCTTCAAAGCAGTTCAGTTTATTCATTTAACCAAAACACACACACACATATATACACACCCACATACCACACACATATATATGGAGATCACTCTCAGAGCTCACTAGGGCCATGTCACAGTAGCTTGTGTTGCTGCATAATGAAGCACCACTAGACAGAACAGTCACTTGTGGCAGGTAGCAAAGAAATTTCAATAAAGTAAACTCTCAGTATTATCAAAATTATACATTTGGGGCTGTTAGCATGGCCTAGAAAAAGATGAGGACAGGCTCATCTCATTAAATGAGAAGAAATAGTGGAATTAGCTTGAATCTAATTACAAGCCACACTATCTAATGTAAAAACATGACTGTTTTTTCACTCCCATTCATTTTGGCTAGTAATTAGTTTTGGCCTCTAAAATGCCACCCTTTAATCATCCAAACACAGATGTGATTTGCCGTGCAATTTAATCTTGCTTTAATGAAGAACTAATGGACGCATCGCAAATTACTTTCCCTGTTGGAGAAAAATTCTATTTCCTGCTTTTCAAAAGATCAAGAGTATCTTGTGATAATAGCCCAAGCGGCCCTGGCAGCCTCGTCGCACAGAGCAAACAAGCTCTTTTACTCAACTCCCAATTCAATGGAGAAAAAGAGGCTACAATTAGCAACAAAGCAGGGGAAACGCAGCATTACAGCCGAATCACTTTCTGCAGCTCAACCCCCAGCAACCACTGCCTTGTTAGAGCCAGGTCTAAAGTGTCAGGAGCGAACAATGTACTGTGATAAATTACTCTCTTCAAACAGCTGCACTGCTAATTTTCAATTATACACACAAATGGCTCTCAGATTGGAAGAAAATGGAGTGCATGGGGAGAACAGTAGTAGATTTCTATGTTTGTTTGGTGGTGAGTGTGGAGGCGGGAGAGTGACATCCTGAAAAGAAAGCTGTAGCGTGTGGAGTCCGTGTTTCAACACCAGATGATGAGCCTTCCCAAATCTTACAGAACCTGGTGGCTTCCTTTCCAAAGCTCAGCTCCTCTGAGCAGGGAAAGAAGCCATGTGAGTTAGATCTATTTGTAGAACTAAAAGGTTTTGACTCACTGGTCGCCCCGGTGACCTAAGCATCACATGCAAAATATCTAAACTGAATAGAGTCACTATTTCAAATCCCAGCAGAGCTGACTCATAAGAACATAAGAACTGCCATTTACTAGGTCAGACCATAGGTCCATCTTGCCCAGTATCCCCTGGCACGGTAGTGGCAGAGAATGGATGCTGAAACAGAGAGAGAATGGGTCTCACCAGGATGTTTTTCATTGTTCCCCTCTGATTTGCAGCCCCCAGCTGCAAGGTCTCTTCTTCCATTTGTGTGGCTTTAGGAGCAAGAGCTATCATCACAGTTTTCATTCCAAACTCCCCAACCAGACCAATGTCCTGCTGGAAAGCGAGTGTAATCCAGGATGTTGCCCTCAAACTTGTATCTGGCGTAGGATGTTATTATGTTCTCCATGATTTGGTCAGGGTTTCCACAGTCACAGCCAGGCAAGGTTTTAGGCACTGCTTGTATATCAGGTGGCTATGCCAGCCATTTCCAGTGCACATCCTATTAAGGGCTGTCCACATGCTCCATGCGAGGTTGAAGCCCGATTGTTGCATTGTTCGGTCAGAAACAATGTGTTTATTTAAGAAAGTGTTTTCTGCCCAAACTTTCCTTGGGATGGATGGCAACAGCCTTCTCATGGCCCACCCTGTTAAACAGTCTCTTGACTTCTTGAATTTCTGAATTCCTGGGTCCACAACTAATGTCACTGAAACAGCAACCAAACGTCTTCAACTGGCCTCCCGATCAAAGGAGCAAAACTCAAAAAAAAATTTTTTTAAAGGTCTAAGAAGTTCTGATTCAGAGGCAGTACCACGGACTCCCAGGCTCAATAGCTACTGATGCACCTTTCCTCCGAGAATCTGTCCAATCCTTTTATGTGTCCGGCTAAACCGCCAGCTTCCGCCACATCTGGTGGCAATGAGTTCCACACTTGAATTACAAGCTGTGTGAAAAAGAACTTCCTTTTGTTTGTTTTAAACTCACAAAATGAGTGAGATTTGTGAGTTTATGCTCACCACCAGATTCTGTAAGAGTTTATGCTCACAATGCTTAGATCCCATAGCAATTTTTTTGCAACAGCCCCACTGCATCAGCTAAAAGACTGCATCATCCAAGCTACAGCTGTTCAGCAGCCTGTTGTGGCTTACTACCTTTAGGTTATGATTATGTACAAGGTCAAATTCTACAAGCATTACTTGGGAAAGATGCTCTTTGAACTCAGCAGGAGTTTTGCTTGAATTCTGACCCAAAATCTGTAAACGGTGTGGATGAAAAGGGTTATGGAGAGGCACATTATACCGACCATGCTATTGCTACTGTTATTAGGCTGTGTGGAACTACAAAACTCACCCTCTACAAAAACATATAAAGGGTTGATGTAGTGGGTCAAATCATGTTCAGCCTCATCATTGCATTGATGTTAATGGAAACACATGGTTGGCTGGTTTCCTGAATAACAGGAACAAAGATCAGAGCTCTGCAAAACCCAACAAGTTGCACTGATGTTTATTAAACAATCAACTCATCATGAATTTCATCATCAAAAAAGAGGAACTTATTCTGGTTTTACATTGTGTTATGTTTGCGGGGTTTTACCTAAAATGTTCTGTGACAAGTGATTTTGGGTGCATCACTTTCTGCTCCCTCTGAAGCAAACTTAAAAGGGCCTGGTTCCCAGAAGTCGGATACTCAACTCATTTTTAAAATCAGATGTCTTTGAAGTACCTTAAATTGATCAAACAAAAGATGAGAATTTCAAAATAGCTTATAAAACATTAAGCCACGCTTTGGATTTTCCTACAGAAAAAAAGGCCATTCTAGTTGATGACACTTGTGAAATTGGCTCTTTGAAACTTTGCAGCTTGCATGCAGCAGTGGCAAGCTTGCTCAAATTCTTTAGTTCCTTCAGGATGGCATTTTACCATTTGCCAAAAATGGCTCCTCCTGTACAGCCCTTGAAGGCACGCGTGGGGGAAAAAAAAGAGCTGTAAGAAAAACAAAAAACATAAGGCCAGACTCCCAGCTCCATTGATTTACCCCAGCAGAGAAGCTGATCACTAACTGCTTCCCTACGTGCATATGCAGGACCATTCTCCTAACCTTGAGTTCAAAGCAAGGTCCAGACCAGATTTTATGGTAATCACAGCTCCACAGCAAATGGTAGCCCTGCAATGGTCATGTATGTCATACTTTATTAAAATGTTTGTGGAAGGCGGTGGCAAGCCCATCAGCGTTGTTTTAGAAATAGCTATCACGCTAAAAGAAAGGGGCAAAAAATTCTGCTGATTTTTCATCTTTCTCAGCCTCGCTTTTTTTCGCCCTCCAATAAATGCACATTGTGTCTCCTAATTATGAAGCCTATTACCATACAAAAAGGATTATTTTTAAATTTAAAAATGCCAGTCACAATTTAAAATGACTTTTCTCAAATATGGCTACTCAGAGAAGTTAGAGAGAAGGGGGAGGAAGAGGATGCAATATTGAATTGTAACAAGGCACTTTTTTTTTTTTTTTTTTTTTGCTGAAGTGGGATTTCACTCCCTCTAGTTTATAATCGTTACAGAAATTTAAACCTCAAACCATTTCAGTCCGAGCTTATACTAAGCTTGTTAGTGGTTTCTGATGCTGCATATGATAGTGCTTCAGCATTACCATAAATCAGCAGAATTAACTATGATCTTCAGAAGCATGCCTGAAAGTGGGTGACAGAAGTCTGCAATTTGGTGCTCTGAATATTATGATAACATTCTATATTAAATGTTTATAATCTACTTAGAGCTGAGCTTCAAGTATATTTTATATTTGTGCTTTACCCAATATTAGAAATCATGGGCTATTATGGACTTCTGTGGCTATATTATTTGTAAATCCAAAATTAAAGAAAATATAAAAACACAAGGCGAGCAAGAGGGCTGTTTCTTTTCAATACTGTGCTGCTAACCTAAGGAAATTGGAATTTAGTTGCTGTTTTGCCAATGTAAATGCTGCCTAGAAATAAACATACTTTCGTTCTTCACATTCATATATAAAATAATCTACAGCACTGACTGGATTTTTGAAACTCTAGATTAATACATGGTACAAACGCTCTCCCAGTGCTACCAATACAGGGTCAATTTTCCCATCAGTTTTCATAAACAATGCATCTACATTATTCTTCCAATATTCAATTATTATTATTATTATTATTGAAGAACAAGATCATTCATTCTTAATCTTGATAGACAAAAATATGGTCACCACACGGTGTGCTCCAAGGCTAAAAACTAGAAAGTACAACCTCCTGCACTATACAGTGGTTCCCACATATTCGCCACTTCAATGAATGTCTTTCCATCCCCACATTTTGATGAAAGAAAATGGGTATACACTGTATTTCACCCATTAGAAGATACCCACTTCTCATTCATTTTTTAATCTCTTATCCAGTTACACCAACTTAACCACCCCTCCCTCTGAAAAATAATGATGAATTTATGTGGATGTTTTCATCAAAATGCCATTGGCCTACTATACCTGACCTGCTCTGTAAATGGCTTTGCAAGACCCGGAGCTGAATCCCCAGCTAGTATAAATCAGCAAACCTCGAGAGACTGCAACAGAACAAAATTGTTTGCCCCAGCTGAGGATGCAGGCATATGACCTCTCAGGTAACTTGAGGAAGAAGTTAAAAAAGGATGCCCTTTCTCTTGCTAGTAAATGGCATCTACCAGCAACTAGCCTTGAGTTAAAACTACCAGTTGAGCAAGTGAAATGCCAACTTAGCAGATGACTCCATGTGTTTCTCTTTTTGGAACGACCCTTTAAGGAAATAAGACAAATTTCAATAGACCCGGGGTTTCAAATGTTGTCACTGCAAGGGGGAGAAGTGAACCAAGGTTTCTTTGTAGGATCTTCCTGTGTACCCAGATGAGGTTGCATCACTCCTCATTCCACCAGAAATAGCATAACTGATAGAAAAGAGAAATAATTGCTATTAAATTCACAGGGGCTGTGGCGCCATCTCTAGCCTTGAATCCATGGGGAAGGACTTGAAAGATGTGACTTGTTTATACCAAACCTGCAGCATTGTGTCTAGGACTCTCTCATTTCAAAAATAAGATCTTGTGCAACCGTAATTTACTGATTAAACAATACAAGTAGTCCCCAACATTAAGATGGAATAGGTTATCTTTCTAATCAGCACAATCAATATACTTGTTGAGAGAGGGGGAAAAATGGAAATTAGAGGCAAAAATACTGGGAAATTCAGAAACCCTTGTTTGTATTCAATCCACTGAACAAATAATTACTGGAGAGGTCCTTTATGCAAAGATTGCTTCATAAATACTAACAAGATGACTAAGATGTATTAATCTGGCGTGTAAGTGCTGGTCACATAAGTTACAATAGCATTGAGGGCATCCAGCCAGTTCTATAAATAAGTGCCCTCAACTGGTCTGCTTCAATGTGCTCCACTCCTTCACCCACAAAATCCTGATGGTGCTGAAATTATGTTGGTTTGTTTCTGTTACTTCATAAGTAAGCCCCACGTGCTCCCCCACCCAAGAAGCAAAATTCAACAAAGACAAATTTATATTTCTGTGTTATGACTTCCCTCCTAAACATCACGGAGTTATTCTGACTAATGGATGTGTTAACAGTGGATGAAATTCTAGCTCCTACCAAAACTACCATACACACATGCATATGCAGGCATGCAAACGCACACCAACGAAAGGGCACTGTAAGCACAGTTCAGCCATAATAAAAGTGTAGTTTTCCGAAAGTGATCTCCCCGCTGTATCCCATCCCATGCTTCCTGTGCTCCCACCCCACTCCACCCAATATTGCCTCTCCATGCTCCTGTACTTCATCCTGGATGTTATCAACATGCCTGAGAATTCTGCCTGTACGTTCTCTCTGCTTCTGGGGTCCACATGCAACAGAACCAGGGTGATTCAGTTGTGGTTTGGGCCTTTGTAACCACCAAATGACCTGGAAGATTCAGCTGTCTCAGTGTTAGATTAACCAAATGAATCAGAATATAACGATACACACAGTATACCCCACAGGTGAAAAACAAGAAGTTGCAAACCTCTCTTTTACCACTTTAGTCCTTGCACGAGGCTACTTCAAACACTCCATTCTCCAGTACATACTTCTTATTCAGAAGACACTAAGTCTAGACGAACCCTCTAGAAAGCCTGTTGGCTAGAAATTTTATGAGGCCTTTTGAGTTTCTTTAAGCTGTAACATTTTCCCCAAGTGAAGGATAGGAGCAGGGATTTGCCCTCTCAGCATCCACTAATAGATATTTTTGCCACTATGGGGCATTTATACATGTATTCCAGGAGGAGGTGGGGGGGTGCTTTAATTAGAGTGGCTCCAAGAACTGCTCTAATTAAAGTGCCCGGAGCGTCACATGTATCTGTGTCCCTGCGCTGAAAAATGGTGGTGGTGGCGCTTTGACTAAAGTTCATCAAACAAGGTTTAGTTAAGGTGCCCCTGCCACCATGTTTCAGCATGGGGACGCTGATGCATGTGACACTGGAGTCTGTTGGAGTGCGGTAATTACCACGCCCCAGCAGACTTGATTGAGTCTGTTCTGGTGCGTGGTAATTACATCACATCAGAGCAGCCTCAATGCACGTGTATAGGCACCCCTGAAGACCACAAATTAACATTTTGTGATGTTTCTGCAATTAAAAGCTCCACGGACCAACTTTTTATGAGTATATGCTTTGCTTCATAATGTATTCTTCACAGATGAATCACAGGGTAACTGCAGTTACTGTTGTGAGATAATAAAGCATGAAGCAGTGTGTTTGGCATTACATTTACAGATGAAAGATGCTGAGAAAGTTTTTGACAATCCTAAAAACTGATGATGATGTTATGGTGCTGATTTCTCTGAACCTGCTGAACAAAATACATTTCTCTTGTGAATACTTAAAGGAATAACGGAATTCAATCAATGAAAAAGGGAAAGAGTAGGATTTTTTTTTAATTGTTACTAAGAAGGGAGAGAGTGGTGTGGTTTTTTGCGGGGGGTTGATTTGGGGGGATTTGGGGGGTTGTTTGTTTTTGTTTTTTCAAGTGTTACATTTTTATTCTGATTTGTGACCAGAGGTTTGAAGTCACAGGGACCCAAAGGAGGGCTCCCACCCCAAATAGTCAGAAGACCGGGTGCAGCTTGCTTCTCTCGTGAAGATATGTTTTATAGCTAATCCATATTTTGTTGAACTCAAGAAGCAAAATACATCACAGAATCCCTGAAATACAGCAAGATGGCACCCCCAGCTGCAGAAGTTACAGCATACTCTTGATCACTGAGGGGTGGCTTCACTAGCCAATGCACGATCCCTTTTTCCTCCCTGCCCTGGAAGCATATGAAGGGAGCAGTCCCTGCTATCCATGCAGGCCAGTTGTGCCGTGATGCTCCATAGGTTCTGCCCCTTCCCAAATAACCCATCGCTGGGTGCCCACAGAGTGAAGGCAGGACAGAATAGTAATAATAATTATTTTTAAATCACTTAACATACATTAACTAACATCATTTAACATACTAGAACTAATCCTTAGTTCTAAGAAACCTTGTCAGCCTCAGTTAACAGCAAAGGTACACTAACAGCTTCAGGCACTGCGAAGTGAAGGACAACATTTTCACACACAACGCAACCCCTGCTTTTGGGTGTCCAACTTGAGATGCCTTGAAAAAGCCTGACTTCAAGATGCTGAACATCCACAGCTTTAAGCTCAAGTTGGGAGGCTCAGTATCTCCATATAGGAGGCTCCTTAAAATGGCATATCATTGGCACCCAAAAATCAGAGGTTACTTTAAAAAGTAGGTTTAGGTACGTTTATCAGAGTCAATATAGGTGGAGGCAAGATTAGAGTACCTGAGTTCTTGGTTTTTAGGCTGGTGCTCAGTCTGTGATTAACCTGTGATGACTAATTATCAGGTTCTTCACTGACTGATTGCGATTGTGCCAAAAACCTTCCATTCAATTCTCCATTTAGTCTCCTCCTACTGTTTGCCATACGATAAGAATCAGAAATATTTAACAATGGTGATGTCACATTATTCAATACCATATTATCAGGATAATTCATTATGCATTTTGCTCTTTCTCTTTGCAACATCTAAGGTTGGTCGTTAGTGGAGGATGCCAGCCTTGGCAAGGCTATATTCACTCCCAAATTCCTGTGCTCCATATAAGAGACGTTTGTAAGTCAGTGAACTAGAGTTGCCCATCTTGACAAAAAGGGACTTAATTGGTATATTAGTAACTTCTATGGAAGCAGAAGTGGCAAATGCCATAATTATCAGCAGAATTGGTCATTCATGAAGTGACCTGTCAGAGCATCTACAGCCATCAAAAGTTACCTGTCCAACATCCTGAGGGTGAAATTCTCATCTGCGCAGAGGCCATTATAAGGTCATGCTCTATTCATGTCCTTCTAGTTCAAAGCTTTTGAGCTGTGTGAATTTCAGCATGAATGACCCTTAGAAAAAAATTATAAGGAGGGGTTTCATTGGATGACTGGTACCATGCAAGGTCATCCATGTTTCAGTTGTCACCACAGTGGCTGGTGCATAATACATACTTAGAAGAGGTTAAATAGGAAATTATTTTCACTGTCTGGTGACATTAAAAAAATTGAGCAGAGGCAAACATCACATTTCTTGAGGTTTTCACCCAGTGCCTAGGTTAAGGAGCATCTAAGGCAACAGAGGCATTCTCAGCTCTTATTCATTTAGATTTCATTGAGTTTCAGAAAACTCCAAAGTTAAAAACATCTTTAGAGTGTGTGTTTCCTAAACAGATTAGAAACCAGAACTCTAGTTAGCCTTTGTATAGCTGTTTTGCTGAGGGTGTTTCTCTAAGAGCATGTAGGAACTGAATGATCAGCACTGAAAACCTTGACACTTTTTTAAAAGGCGTTATTTTCATTTTTTTTAAATGTGACAGGAAGAATTAGTACTGGCTCTTCTGTTTCAATAATGGCAGTGATGTTTTAATGACAACAAACATCATTCCATTTACATGCACATTTATGTAGACAAAAATTGTCATTACTTATTTTGGTGGAACATTTTATCATCTGCCTTATAAACAAATAAAATCAGTATAAGCTGTTTTTAGCCTTCAGCACTGTGTCAACATGAGCAACTCAGACCTAGACTTGCCAGCACTTACTGAAAAAGATCCCCTTCCATTTTCTAAAACGCTTAAGAATTTTTTTTTTTAAGTATTTTTGTTTCAGTTTTTAAGAATGCAGCAAAACTACTTAACATGATTGCTAGCAGCAAATAAAGAGAGGGTGGAGGGTAGAGTGGCCTAAAACACTCTATTTAAATGAAAATATGGGGGATATAATTATCTCTCTTGAAGTATCTGTTTGTTTGCTTTGTGTTTACAATGATGAAACAAAATATGACAAAAAAAGTAGGAGAAAACTTGGAAAAAATAACACTATCTTTTATTCCCCTTGCAAAAAAGAAAATGGCAGTTTTATGTATCTCTGGCTTACCTATTATCTGCTTTCTCTATTCTTCCTTCTCTCTGTTCTTATCACTAAGTGTGCATATGATTAATGTAGGTAAACTGTAGCACACCTACGTAAACCTTCCCTGGGTAGGATATTGTATATTCTTTTTTGTTAAGTCTTCAGTTTAATCACTAACTGTTTTTGTAATGAATAACGTGGATGTTCTTATATGGGAGAAAGCATTTCCTAACACAGAAGGAAACAGATGATTCCCTTTGATTTTAACGAGAGTTATTTGTGTTGAACTAACGCTACCCTACATGAATAAGGCCTGAATATTCGGGATCCACCTAGAGGGACTGCAGAATAGCTGGAAAAATGCTGAAGAGTAGGGCTGTTATCTAATATTCTAGCTTATGAGTATGACTAGGGCTACCAACTTTTGCCTGAACTATTGCCTGAACGCGGGCAATAACCGGTTTGGTCAAGAGCAATATGGAATGTAAGTCATGAGGTGGAGAACAGGAAATTGAGCACAGTCTTTCAACTACACAGTCTGTTTCACTGGATATAGACACTACATATGAGAACGTGAGTCACTGCTATCATTCCCAATGTGTTTGTCTGCCTACAAATATTGAAATGGTCCACTTATCATCATCCTGCCCTGCATCGGTTGGGGCAGTGTCCTGTCCTTGTGAGAAGATACAGGCAATGAGCCAGAACTTCACTGGCCCTTCTCCACTGAATGTTGCAGCTGGGAGCTGGATCTGTATTATCATGGCACATCTCACAGGAAAAAGACTAAGGGTACATCTATAACCTGTCCCTGATTTGTCACAGGAGGAACACCTCTAAGGATACTCTGCCCACCAACAAGCTCCGATTCCAGAAATGCAACAACAAAGCTGCTTTGGGGGCACTCTTCATGGCCACTCCCAAAACTTAAGTCTCTGGGGAACTTCAGAGTAAATGCTGGGGATGTCTTGGGAGTGGCTTTACTGCTGCATTTCCATTTGACACATGCAAATGGGCATAGGGGGACAGCACCTGCTGAGGACAGGGTAGCTATAGATTCATAGATGCTAGGGTCGGAAGGGACCTCAACAGATCATTGAGTCCAACCCCCTGCATAGGCAGGAAAGAGTGTTAGGTCTAGATGACCCCAGCTAGATGCATATCCAACCTCCTCTTGAAGACCCCCAGGGTAGGGGAGAGCACCACCTCCCTTGGGAGCCAGTTCCAATACCTTAGAAGATCTTGGCTTATGTAGCCTAACAAAAGGAAGACTTAGCTCACCCCAGATACATCAAGAGGTAAATACCAATAAGTGAGAAGAACTAAGTAAAGCTGAAACAATACTGAAGTAGGAACTAGGAATAAACCGGTTATGAATAAAAGGTTGGACATCAGAAGGAGGTTTCTACGTTCCAGAGGAGTAAAGCTCCAGAACAGTTTCCAGTAAGGACTAGTGGAGGCAAAAAAACCCATCTAGTTTTAAAAGGAAGGTTGATAATTTTATTAGCAGCTTATATCGTGCAGTTGTCTGGGACAGCAGGAGATCGAACTTGAAGATCCAGGAGAGTCCCTCGAATTCTGTATGCTATATTCTTATTCTGCATGCAACCCCAGTTTGGTGCTTGGAGGCCATGGTAAAGGGCCAAGTCACCTAGTGCACCAAGGGAATCAGTCTGGAATCAGAACTTGCTCCTTTTCATTGCCTACGTAGCTGAGAGCAGGTCCTTTTTCATAGGCGTGTGGATCTACACTGCTGTGTTGAATATGAAGTACTGCTTACTTCATTTATCTAAAATTATATCCGAAAGCAGTGTGCATAAAAACCCCCCAAACCTTAGTGGATGCACAGCCTAAGTATCTGAACATCTCTGCACTGAACTGGATTTATGAATATTTCCCCCGTCACTTCTCTCTCTCTCAATCTTTCCTTAGCATTAAAAACATACAATCAAAACATGCTATGACTCCTATGTTTAACTACCCTATCAGCACAAGGAAAATGGCATGAACCAAATTAGAGAGAAGATTCCTTATGTAAGTTATAATAAGGTGCATGAAAAACTACTCAGACTACAAATCCAAATTCTGATCATTAGTAACAAAGAGTCAACAGCACTTTTGCTAAGAGTTGATGTACTGGCTTCAAGAGGGAGGACAGCTAGATACTAAGCCCTTCTATACACTACACTCCACAGAGATGGATGTAGTATATATAAATAGATCTACAGGTGCACTCTACTGGTTCCTATCTATTGGAAATTACCTCTACAATCACCACTGGGCGATCGCCACGGGGTAGGCCATGCTTCTTCACTTTCTATCCTTAGCTGCTATGTCATGTTGTGTGTGATTTTAAGCAGTTGGCTAAACATCACACAGAGGCAGTGCATTTTAACAGTGGGTAAAATGATTCCAGTAAAGAGTTCGTGAAGAGCTTTGCTCTTATACATTATACTTTGGGTTTTTTTTACACAAATCATTACTTTTTCATACTCTGGATGAAACCACACCAGCGTCTATGGGGATGAATTCTACTACTGTTTATACTGAATTCAGTATGAGGGAAGGCCCTCGACTTCAGTATAGTTACTCTACATTTACACCAGTCTGACAAAGCAGGATTTAGCCCCTGGTTCCTTATTTACTTAGTTCACTTTAATATCAAGGGCATCCTTAATATCAATCACACAGGGCCAAATTCTGTTCTTGCATACAATATTATAAAGCTAGATTAGTTTCACTCAAATCAATGGATTTATTCCAGATTTACACCAGTTGTAACTGACAGTAGGATTTTAGTTCCATCTTTCTTAGGGTATTTGTAGTAAAGACAGCTTTGAAAGTGTACTGAATGTGGGCAGCAGAACAACTTTGCCATTGAAGCTAACCAAGAGAGCTCCCCTAATAAAAGTATGACATACATGAGTGCCAATACAAGGGACTGAAGGAACAACGAAACACGGCCACCTGACCTGGGTTAAGGTTACAAAGGACTACTATCCCAGCCGCATAACCAGGATCCTTATTACTGACTTCAGTGGCAATATTTATATCTTTCTGAAATTCAGATGCAAAAATTCTAACCCACATGGAACAAATACCAACTAATACAATCAGTTTTACCAGCCAGTAACTGCTATATCGGGCAGTCATTCTTTGTGCTTGTAAAATAAAGAAACACTGTTGCCTTCCACAAACTACCTGTGCTATCCCCGTATGTTCATTGTAAAGACAGGGATGTATTAGCATGTTCTTTTGCCCCTCTCTATTTGCGTCAGGGATAAATGTTGAGAGACATAAATGGTTGTTGTTAAACAAGATGCAAAGCCTAAGAAAAGAAGGCCTCAGGTGTAGTGAGTTTTTTAACACTTGCAAATAGGGAGGCTAGGGACAAGGAGATACTATTTTGGCTAATTATAAAGATTATGATTCATATTCATTGCTCGTTTTGAAAATATGTTTGAACAACAAGTGAATGAACCAAAAATGGGGGGGGGGGGGGGGGCAGTGAAAAGAAAGTAACTGGGACTAAAGTAGCGTTTGCTACTCATTCTTGATTTAAGTTAGAGTAACATTCATAATGCATCAGTTTAGAGTACGTATTCAGCACTGTAGAAGCTATTTTCTTCAAGAAGATCGATCCCGTCTAGGTGGTGTAGGTGTAGTAAGGCAGAGATAATAGGTTTAGTAACAGTGGGCAAAATAACGTGAGGAATAATTTATGTACGAGCTGTTCTAAATGTTAAGGAGGAGGGACGGGGACCTAAAACATATTCTCATCAGGAAAAAATCATACAAAAGCTTGTCATAAATGAAAACAATTTACTCGTACCAGTATCCTTAAGTGCCACAAACTCTTCTGCTGCCGTTGCTACATTCTCTAATGATATTACTGCATATGGCACATCTCATCTAATCTGTTAGTAAAATCCTAAAGTCACTTATGTCAGTCTCTAATGCAAGCCAAATGAGTCTTCCCAGTAATAAGAAGCTTCGCAGAATTAGTTTTCGTTTTGCAGAAAATTGCCATTGGGGCTGGCACTTTTATCTAAAAATTTCACTCGTGCATAAGCAAAAAACTCATATATTATTTGGTTACATTCCATCAGTATGAGAAATAACATTGTGAGAATTCTATGCATGCTAATGATATATAGAAATCCACCTGCTTTCAGATAAAATGAGTTTAATTTTCTGTTGCCCACTGCCTGGTTGGCCTTTCATAAATTACTTATGCACAGCTATTATTAAAATAGAGGGAAAGCAAATTAGAAAGTCCTCATATCTCTCCACTGGATTTAACCAAGGCAGGGCTGTGACAGCTAGAGTCAGCGTTTTTGAAAAAATTCTGCTCTCTTGAAAAATTTTGCATCTCTATACAATTCTATGCCACTGTTGTAAACGTTCTGACCTGCCTTCTTACCAAATTAACCTAAATCCTTTCTATTTTTCAACATTAATGGAATCCTCTAGAGTCCTGCTGATATATATTAAAATATATTTATTGGTTAATTTGAATTCCAGCATTTTGTACCTCATTTCCCAGTACTTCTGTTATATCTGAACAGCTTGGAGCTTTAGCATTAGAAACTTACAAATTAAGATAAATACATCTGACAATTATCAGATCAAAACAACTTAACTTTCATTGGAATATATGATTGCAAATTTCCCTTCGTGATGAAAGAGAAAATGAGGACTGCCTCCTTGAAACAGTTAATTGGATTTGAAAGTACTGTATATTTCAGGCAATTGGTGCAGCTTTTGGTTGGTCAATGACTACTTGACCTCCTGGTTTAACAACAGACAATTGGTTTTCATTTCTTGAGGGTCTTTCAAGTCCATAGTTCATGGTGACTTTAAGTTTAATTTCTGTTAATGATATTATTTTGCTCTTTTAGGATAAAACTTTCTTGTGATGTGTTGAGCAGCAGTGACAATCCTATTACTGGGCGAGGAAAGATACCTTCTCAAATAGCACTCTTGAAATAGTCTGTCGCGTTATGTTATTTTAAAACACCTTTTTAGCATTTCAGGTTTAGATGCGCATGAGTAATAAAGCTGGCACTTATTCTGAAAAATGCTTGTTAAATACACACACACACACACACACACACACACACACACATACATATATACACACTACAGTCTGTGCCCCCAAAACCTCCCATTTAAACCAGTAGACTTCATTCTGACCTGATTTACAAGCCTGGAAGGGTGATACCTCCTATTGTAAAAGTACAGCTGTGCAGGACTTACTCACTTTGGTAACTACTCCCTCGCATAGCTATATGAGTAAGTTAGGGCAGCGAGAGAAAGGACTATGCAGTTGGGCCATTAGGCTCCTGGTTAAAATTTTATCATACAGAAACCATATAGCCTGTTTTGTCATTATTCAGGCACATCAGCATTGCCCGATCCTGTTCAATAATCACCTTAGATCTTTTGAATACCACTGAATCCCTTGTATAATGCAGTTGCACTCTTAAAGACCAGATCCAGACAGAAGGTGTAAAGCTTTGCAGCTTTGATCCACGCACCAGCCGAGTAGCAGCCCTAGCGTGAAGAGAAGTAACAGAACGGAGCTCTGATGAGATGACTAAAATTAATTAATCAAATGACATTTGCTCTTCAGAGATAGACACAGTATAAAGAATATGAGTTTTTTTGTTCCTGGGTATGTGGTATTTGGGGCTAAATCCTTGGCTGGTGTTAATCCATGTAGCTGCACTGACTTCAGTAGAACGATATCAATTTGTGTCAACTGAGAACCTGGCCCTTCCAGGAATATTATGTAATAGCTGAAGCAAGGTATTCAAAGTTACAACTCCTGGATTTCGTTCCTGGTTTGACCATACTGTCTTCAGGAGACCCTGACACACATTACCGTGGGCTCTGCCATGTGGTTCAGTGTCTATACGTGTCCACTGGGAATAAATCATACTTACCTCCCCCACAACATTGTTATGATTTTTAATTAATTGTTGATTGTAAAGTGCTTTCATAGTCCTGAGTGGAAAATGCAATGGGAATGCAAAGTACATTATTTTATAATACCATTATGTTTTCAGTGTCAGTTCTGCTGCAGAAAGTATTTTTAAGCTGGCAAAAAATGTTTCTAGAATTTTTTTGTTGTAGAATACCATGAACATACTCTTCACAACGATGCAGCATGTGACTTTTAGGATGACCTACATAACATATTAAGGTCTTCATCTGTGTAACTAGTGCAACCATGTCAAACTAATACCAATAAAAACTGTATAACCCATCGCACATTCTCACTCTTGCCCACAGATTTGAACTGGACTTAACTGACTTGTCACAAAGCAAAAACAGCAGTACTACCAAGCTCTAGCATTCAAAAATCACGATTCATTCCTTTCAAAATTATGAGACTTGGTCAATATATATATGTATAGTCTCCAAATTTATATTTTCTCATTTGACCAAGTCTCATTTTATTTATATATAATATTATTATATAAATAATATATATTATTTATATATAAAATGAGACTTGGTCAAATGAGAAAATACAAATTCTGAGTCTATATATAATGAGAGGTTTTTTGTTTTAAAAAACTGGAGTTTTTACTTGCCTTTGAGTTCTCGAGCTTTTAGACCAGTGTTTCTCAAACTTTGTAGATTCAGGGCACTCCTTGTAAGAGTCAAGGTACCCCTTGTTAGATTTGGGGCACCCTCAGAAAATGTCAGCTTGTAGCTTGTCACTCATGTTTTGACTACAAACACTAAGAAAAGAAGCAATTTTTCTGTTGCAAAGAACTTAGACTACAATAGGCCAGCATGTTTTTAACACAGATTCCTAATTGGAATCTCTGGATTTATTTTGTGAATCCTTTTCACATACCATTGTGCTAGCATTGCATGGCACCCTGCAACACCCTTGAAATGATCTGAAAGTACCCTGAATGAGAATCACTATTTTAGACTATACTCAAGTCAAATTCTCTCTCCTTCCTTTCGCCACACCCCCAAAGGCTGGAAATGTACTTTGTACTTTTTTTGTAACAAGAGACTAAATCTCACATGTTTACACATGTGTAGGCTCTCTGACTTTAATTAAAAAAACAACACTATATGTTGCAAAGGTCACAATAAAAAAAAAAAAGAGAGACAGAAATTGGCAACAGGGGGATAGGATGACATTGACCTCAGTGGGACAGCACAACGTGGTGGTGTTCTTAGCAAATTTTAACACGTTTGAATTTTGCAAATTGTTTGCAGTTAATCATAGAAAACAGTGATTGGAGCCTGATGTCTACAGTTCTCTGATTACTCCCTGCAGGCTGCAGTCCTTCCTTATGGGTTTTGGCTATACCGCCTAAATCCACATGCCTACTCAAAAACAGCTGCTTCATATATACATAACCTATCTAACACCTATTTTTAAATCTTGAAGCATAGTCTACATACCTTGCGCAGAAGTGAATTTAAACGATTATTTATTTGTCCTACTGTAACACCTAGATAACTATTGTGTTATCTATATGAACATGAACCTACATTATATAATTTGCTGTTTAAACACAAAACAAGAAGTCCCTGTCCCAAAATATTTGCAACGTAAGTATAAGATAAGAGATGACAGGTGGATGCAAATAAATAGACAGGGGGCATGAAGCAATAACCACAGTTAGCAGTCCATGAGCCATCTATCAACTGAAATACATTCTCATATAACACTGGCCAGATACTATTGAACAGCGAATGCGTGCATAAAAATCTAACCCTGTTTGCAGATTATTCATGAACAACAACAAGAAAAAAAAGATAATTTATTTCCTTTGAACAGCTCACCCAGCTGTAGCAATCAACAACGAGATCCTAAAGTCTGGAAAGCATGACATGAATTTAAAAAGTATTCTAAATTTAAAGTCAAAACCCATGGCTTTTTCCTACACTGTGAAGTACAGAATGTTCTGTGTACCCAGCAGAGGACATTCTAGAGTATTAAACTGTTGAAATGCTATAATTAAAGGTCTGTCAGAGTTTCCATTAAATCCCTGATTTTCAGAGTTTAATTAACAACAACAGTGAAAATTAATGTGAACAGAATTAAAGCTAGTATCATATTCCTTTTGCATATTAATTCCTGATTTTAAGTCTTTGCAAGATGTGGAGGTGATCCTGCTCTCCTCGCTCAAAAAAGCCTGCCACTGAAAGGGAAATTCTTTGAAGTAAAAACTCCCCATTCCAGTCACTGGGATATTTGTCCAGAAAAGGCCTAGAGGTTCAGGCCGTAAAACAGGCACAGCATTTGTAAGGTTTGCAAAACTTAAAAGAAACTGGATGAACATTTAAGAAAGCCAAGTAATACAGAATGAATGAAATAACAGTTACAGGAGGAGTTTCAAGCTACAAAAGCTCACAGTCTCATTGTTTAAAACATGCAAAGTGTCACCTTTGATTACAGTCAAAGAACCTGACCCTGTACCACTCAAGTCTGATTAGCACGAAGGACAAGTGAGCCTTGAATAATTTTAGACAGAAAATGAGAAGGCTTCTAACCATCGCAGCAGAGAAATTCTGGAAAAGTCGGTCTACAGGACTAGTAACAACAAAACAACTTACTTGATCCTAAGGGACAGCTTAATCAGGTTATGAAAGGGCCTGTATGATGGGGTAGCTATGGTAACAGGAGGACAAGACTGAGTGGGGAGGTCCATTTCAGTTCTTGTTCCTGGTCCCCCCTAGGAATCCTGGCTGGGCCTGGGCTGCGTGACCAGCGTGTTGTACTTGGTTGTCTCCTACCTCTATGCCCCTCATTCTTTTAATCGCTCTGTTGCGGTAAAACGCCGATACAGAAAACAGACAGGACAGCGATGCTTTTCTAGAGCGCTGTCCAAAACAATTTTCACCAATACAAAGTTCTCCTTGGTCTGAATCAGGCAATAAAAAAGGTCCATTTGAACCTAAGTCTGTCACATCCTAGGACGATACCTTACCCACTGGACTTCCGATTATTCAAAGTTGGGTTCTTCTGCTCAGCACCAGAGATCCCATCCTGCGGGTAAAACATTTATGTGGGTGTCAGTGGTGTTGCCTGCATTGATTTGTGAGCAAAGAGAGCCAACTGCCACAAGTGTAGAAGCAACTTTGAAGGGGTCTAATGGGAGAGTTCTGCTGTCCTACAGCTGTCCTTGGTGTAGCTTGAATCTGCTTGTCATAACCCCCCCACCTCCTCCCAGAAATAATTGGGAATTTACAGAGCAAAATTTATATATATAATATTAAATAATGCATTAAAATAGTACAGGATTCTGTTTGCACAAGAGATCATACTCCATTCAGTATGAGGACCTGAGGAAAAGGCAACGGTGCGTTATGAAAACTTGCTGAAAAGCTCACTACACAGTATTTACTTGTTAATGGATTTGTGTCTATCATCTATGCTTCAGTCTTCATCAACAGGAGCACTTCAGTGCAGAGAAATATGATTTTAACATATTGGAACAAAGGTGAAAGGAGAAACAGCAAATGGAATACTATTTGCATCTGTACAAATAATGTCTCCTAACACCTATAAATGCTATTTTAATATGAACTAAAGTAAACGGACATGTCTAAAGTGCATCAAGTAGATGTGGAATCAAAATTCCTGCTTTGGATTCAAAGTTATTAATCTTTGTGTATCTTTCTGCTTATATATTCATTAGGTTGCTTCTACAATTTAAGCGACTCACTAGTAGACAAAATGTACAGTGTAACATACAGGAAATATGCAACATTCCCAGAATAAAGGATTTTAATTTTATGCACTGTGATTTAATGACTTACAGACTTTGGGTGTATATATGTCTGCGTGTGGACATATGATCTAGTAAACCAGTATAATTTAAACCAGGTTTTGTCTTGAAAAATTTTACTGTGATAGGAGCAAATAAATGCCCTCAGTTGTGCCAAATTAACATTCTCATAGGAGATTGCTTATAGGAAACAGGTCCTTTATGGCCCTGCTTCCCTGTCCCAACCTGGAATAGAAACCACTGTATCTTCAAGGAAATGCGATGCATCCTCTAAAAGTCTTAGGCCTTCACTTCCACTTGCTGCATGACAGGAAGGAAGACTATGCTGAAGGCTCCTTGACGTGACCTGAAATGGTGGCAGAACATCATGGCACCACCATGAATATCTATCCAATGGCACATGCTATGGTAGTCTACATGAAGTCATGGCACCAAGACTTCAACTATTTCTTGATCCTTATCTGGATGTTTGCCTTGCTATACAAGATTTTTCAGAGCTGAACAAGACACGATGCATTGTCCATTATAATAAATGCCCAAAGGGATCTGTGCAGTTTCCTCCCAGCAAAGAACTACAACCTGCCAGAGGAAGAAAATAACACCAATCAGAATGGCTTGCTTCGGATCCATTTCCAGTCCATCCACTGCTAATTCTGGGCATGAGAGAAAAGTGCAGATTGGTGGGAGACTATAGAGCTGAGGATATGGCATGATCACCAGTGGAAGACAAAGCCTACTTTTCTTCCAGAACTGGCCCTGAAGCTGTGAGGGCAGCCCACCCACGCTAGTCCCACCGACTATAAAGAAGTGGGTGGCAATAACAATTCAGAAATGCTTTCACCAAGTCACATGAGCAAGTCTGCTGCTTAATGGAGTCTGTGCAGTCATCAAGAGAGCACTCACCCTGTGTTTCCTGAAGCTCTCAAATCCCTAGAGATTGACATATTTGCCTGTTTGGGGTTCCACAACTGAACTGAGGCAATTGGCAGCATGAATAGCCTAAGCTACCCCATCCTGTCCTTGGATGACATAAACAGAAAGCACAGGATTGGGCCTCAGCACAATTTAATACAAGCCACAGTTTTGCTCCTTTTCACACCACACCCAATTACTGGGAACAGTACTGGGCCCTGCTTGGATACAGTCGAGTACATGAACCTGTTTCTGCCCCATTACAGTCAACTGGTTGGACACTAGTATAATGCTAGCCTATTCCTACTGGAGCATTAAGTGAGATTTAATTCAATGAAGCACAACTGGATGACAGTACATCACAGTACAGCATACGATGCAACATATTTCTGCACAGAAGTTTAGATGCATTTGAGCTCAATCAAGAAATGTAGGTGATAATCAATTTAGTTTTTCCCCTATGACAAAATAAGTTAGGTGATATGTTTTCATCATTTGTTGTCTTCATGCAAAGAAAGACGATTACTAGCCAATGGCCTTTCGCATTAGCTGAAAACATGCCTTTTCGGTGTTAATTTTAACTCTACTAGCAATCATTAAGGGATATACTTTGACTTGCCCTCACAAAAGCACTGGGAGCTTTCCCATGGCTTGTGCCCAAAGGCCAGCCACCACTTCAGACCTTGTATTCAAGTCTCTGGCTCTAGGAACAGAACATGGAAGCAGAATACAGCTGCTTCCAAGTAGAGCAGCACTGATTGGCAATTTTTCAATAAGACTGTTTTTTTGTCAGAACTGAACTTTTCATAACTATGTTCCAGTTATAACAAAACCTTCATTGCGAAAGATTTCTCAGGACCAGGTCCTGTCAAAATAAGGAAGAGAGAAGCCCAGCCCAGCCAGCTAAAACTTCAGCAGTTAGAGTACTAATCTGGAATGTGGGAGACCCAAGTTCAAATCCTTGTTCCAATAAACCTGACCCAGGTTTTGAAATGAGAACATTCAGAATAATGTTTATTAGAACTTGCAGATTTGATAGGTTGCCAGATAAATGAATGCTTTGGAGAAAGTGGGTAACTAGTTGAAGGCCCCCAACATACCAGTCCTGTATATTGACTAAAAGTTATAATCACGCCCACAATCAAGCATGACAGACCAACCATATGGGTCAGAAATAGTCTTGGTTAGCTGCAATGCATGCAGGAGCCCACCAGCAGCGGGGAATGTAAAAGAGAGGCTATTGTAGGCACAGAGACCTAGTGAACTGCAAAGCAGCACAATATGCCTGTTACTGCTTTCATCAATGCCCGTTTGACACTGGAGTAACCTCACTCATTTTTCAATAAAGTTATTCCTAGTTTGCAGTACTACCAAAGGAAAATCAGACCAAACAAACAGAAGAAAACTGCCTTCCACATTTTACCATATGTAAGAAGCCTATGGTAAGAATCCAAATAATTTCTTCTGCATGAGGCTGTAACTCTTGTAAGACAGGATAATGGCCATTATTCTTCACTTGGCCAGTTCATATTGTGGCACTAAGAGGAAATGAGTCTGTCAAGTTTTTGTCTGCTTTATTTGATTTTTCACCATGCTGCCTCTGTCCTCCCTCCATTGTGTTGGGAGTGCATTAGGCATTGAAGGAGCAGTGAGGCACAACCAGTGTGGGGTGAAGCTGGTGATGGGAATGGAATTACAGTCAGACAGCAAATCCTTTCTCTGAGCAGAAACGAGCCTAATAGAAAGGCTACACTGCTGATCTCTATGACACGTATCTATGTTGATATGACACATTACAGGGAAAGGATTAGGGACAGGATTTCTGACACGGCTGCTGAGATGTCAGTAGAGATTGTTTTACGCATGATCTCATGCTGAGACTTAAATTTCCAGGCTCTTCATTTTTAAGAAAGTCTGTATGTTTTCATTTGGACTCCCCCTAGACTTGCAACCGTCGATAAATGTCTGGTACCGACAATGCACATATTTCATGGGCCGGATTCACAACTGCCCTCCAGCTTTTGGAGTCTTTTAAACCATTGGTGTCCATCCTTACCATTCCAGATGTTTATCATTCCCCACTCCCCACCACTTTCAAAGAAAGTGCAGAGCAAAGTTGAACTTCCAAATTAGTACAGATTGTGGTGAATAATGTTTTGGGGCTCCATTTTTTTTCCCACATATACATAGATCTGATCTTAAAGGATTTCACCACATTGAAGACCCTCTAGAAATGGAAAGAGAAAGAAAGAAAGTAATCAGGTGGAAAAACTGCGGTGTGGACACAAAGGATTAATGCATCTCTGAGCGTATACAGGGAACTGCTAGAGGGTCAGGAAGAAGAAAGAGTAGGATGACAGAAAGAGAAAATTAAACTGAAGGAAAAGGAAGAAAGACCAAATCTACAATATTCTCTAGGTGGATGAAGAGATTACAGTGTGATTATAGCAACATAGTGGGATCGGTTTATTATTATTATCCATAAGAATCAGAGTTACACAGAAGTATAACAAACTTAAAAAGAGTATGAGACCCAAACAAGTTTAAGAATCAGTGGTCTAAACTGAACTATAAGTATTGTGGGAGAGGGTCACTACCTTCCAAAGTGTACGTGACGGTGCTGTATGAATAAACGTAGCATATTCATTTATTATTAACTAGCACTAGAAAACAAATTGGTCAAGAGATACATAAGGAAGAAGAGTACAATCACATCTGATAATGTATGTGATACTCCTGTATTTATTATACAATGTTAAGACGACAAATACAGAATTTGGAGATGTCACAGACCAGCTGGGTCATGCTCTCTATGACAACTGCAGAGAAGAAGAAAAGTAAGAGTAGAAGAATAAATGCCAGACAACATAACATGTTCAAGCATCTGAGAATTGTACTTTTGACTTATTATTTCACTTTACTTGAGACTGTCATTTGATTTCTAATAATAGTTATAATTTAATACATCACCGTCAGAGCATGCATTAATTATTCTAATGATAGTAAAAGAGTGTAAACTTTGCTAAATGTTGTAAGACTCCATGAGCCTTGTGTCAGATGAAAGCACTTTTGTAGGATTATCTACATGCACTCATTTCTATATGATGATTAAAAAAGAGTATTTGGATTTTTTGGTTTTATGTTTTCCACATTAAGCTCACCATATTGTCAAAAGGTGTATGCAAGCATAGATCAGCACATTTCAAGGGTTTGTGCTAATTTAAGACAGTAAAGAGTCTGGCCCACACTTTTCCAACATGTCCAACATGAGAAGCAAATCACCTGACTGTAAAGAAGTGACCTGGGCAACACACAAGCAGCGATTCAAACAACAAAGTAGATAAATCTGGGTCCTTCTTCTAGAGCTGTGAATAGTGATAAAACTGTCAAGCCAAAAGAACTCCCAGAGCACAGAGCTATCTGCAAGGAGAAAATAGAACTGAAAAGCATTTGAAGGCATTTCCTTACTTATGTAGGATAACTTTGCACAGCAGAACAAGCACACTGAAGGCACAAGTGTATATGCAGATAGACGACCACAATGTTCACAAGAGGGTGCTTATAAAAAAAGACATTGCTCCATCTCACGCAGCAAATCTATGTGACCTCTGCCTTCGCTAACTCAAAAACAGATGCTGTTTGCAGGGAGAGGACCAGGCCACATGCTTATATATGACATCAGACAAATGACCTTGGTCCTATGGAGGATGTTCTGCTTCTTTTTCTTCTGCTGCTGCCCAAGCAAAAGCTGTTGCCGTGACAACCAGGGGCATTCTCTGGCTCCTCACATGCCAGTAGGAAGAAGGCCAATTTCCTCCAATAAGAAGCAGAACTGCTGGGAAATAAACAACTAACAACTGCTCTAAGCCCCTCCATCCTATGATCCTGCCTAAATAGAGAATCCTATTTAAAGTTGGGGGATCTCATAAAAAGTAGTAGGGTGGGTCAAGCACTGAAAACTCCTAGAAAGAGTGAAGTCACTTGAAGACTTGGCTACATCAGCAACGACTATGTCTCAAAGGGCAGGGGCCTGATTTCCATTTTCAAATGAGCATCACATAGGCATAACTCTACCAACTTCAACCAAGTTTTTCTTAATTTACACTAGGGCATGATCTTGACATTTTCTTCAGTTAGCCATCTAAACCTAGTAAGATGACAGAAGATTCATAGATTCATTCATAACTGCTAGGGGCTGGAAGGGAACCCTGGAGATCATCAGAAGAAGTCCTTGCAATTACTAGAGAATGACCATGTGCGAATCACAGGGGGGCAGAGGCAGTGGCTACAACCCCAAGCCCACATAGGGGCCAGAGCCGCAGCAGCCACCTGCCTTCCCACCTTGTACTCAAATATAAGACAAATCGGGAACCTCATTTGCATTTGAGTAAATACAGTGATTAGAAAAGATCCCCATGTCTTCTGCTGCACGAACTGTCTTGATGGTTTTGCCTCTGCCTTGCCCATTCCCTCTCACTGTCCGGCCAGACCCCGAGGAATTCACGTAAGTGTGGACAGCATTCTGTACTCTCTCTCTCTATCATACGTTGTTCCCAACCAATAACCTTTGCTCCTCTTTTAACACTATTCTGTAGAAATACGGGAAGGAGTGATGCGTTTTAAGGTGGCACATAGAGAAAACATGGTTGTAGAAAACACCTGGCTCAAATGAGACTATGTAGACATTTCACAAGCATGTCCAAATGAGTGAGATCATTTGAACTGGTGATGGTGGGAACACAAGATTTGTGGTGTTGGATCTGATTATTCATCTCCTTAGCTGCCCATCCTGCTTTAGGATGAAGCAGACAGCGCCCTTTTACTCATCAGTTATTTACCGCTTCTAGGGTGAAATGCCTTCATAACCCTGAATATACCATATGGGATGGACATACTCAAATCACTGAATAACTAGGTATAGGCTACAGCAGTGATGGCCAATCTTTTTAGCAGGCATGCCACAAATTAAGCCCTGCACCCTCTCCAAGTGCCACTACGATCCTCACCCCTAATCTGATCTGCTGCTCTGCTCCCTGCCTGATCTGCCACTGTGCTCCCTGTCCCCTCTCTAATCTGCCACATGCCACACAGTGTCTGCCTGTGCCATTTGTAGCACGTGTACTGCAGGTTGGCCACCCCTGGGTTACAGCATGTACACAACAGTGATTACATGCACATAATGTGTTTCTTAATGTCAATGACAAGTAAAAATCTTTCTCTCTTGCTCTGTACATAAGGGGAGGGCACATATGAGCAGGAGACCAGATGGCTGACAGTAAGTAAACAACTCCCTCTCAAAAGTCTCCCTGGTATTAGGTGGAGTATTGCAGCCCGGAGGACAACAATCAAGCCTTCTCTTTACAAGATCTCCCAAATTCCCTAAATGTTAACAGCAAAAAGACTAAGCAGAGCAAACTAAATCTTTATGGGCCCAATGCAATAGGTGCATATTTGCTATGTTGGTCTGACGGATTTCAGGATCTAGCTTCATAACGGAGTAAACTTTACTCCCCACACAAAACAACAGGTTATTCACCTGTGATAAGATTTCATATAGTACATTCCCATATTGCCTTACCCTAGAGAGCATCACCTTTCAATATACCCCTTTGTATTAATTCACTGGTACACCTAATATACCTTGTAGGTGTTTGCTGTTTACTTTGACTAAAATGTCTTTTTGGCCTCTAATTTTTCTGCCTCTGGTAGTTGCTTTTTTATCCTCTAGTTTGTACATTTCAGTCCGGTCTTTTACTTCCTCACCACTTATGTGCGTGCACGCACGCACACACACACACACACACACACACACACACACACACACACACACAAAAAATGGGGCTTGGAACTTGTAAGCACTACTGTACTATTACTACACTTCTTCTTTGGCCTTCTTTAAAATGCAGAAAGATGTTCTGTTAGACAGAAAGAATGCACTCATTAAGGTGAACTTCTAAATATGTGCATCAGAACCCTAAAAGACTTTGTGCCGCAGGTAGTAGAGGAACTCACCGATGCAGCCTAGGCTCAAAAACAAAATTTCACTTGCCACTACCCAAGCTGGCAAGGATTCTGTTTAAGAAACAAAGGGAAAAAGAAAAGAATGGTTATTTTTAAAATTGCAACCTGAAATCATGGAAATACAAAGAACACAAGCAGCAGCACTGCCTAGCAGTTAAGCTGTACCACTAGAAATGAGGGAAATCTGGGCTCTACTCTGGTTTGCTGTATAGCTTAAAGCAAACTGAAGAAGTGCTTTGAGAACTGTTACTGTCTCAATTTTTGTGCCCAGAAAATGATTAGAATAGCTGTGCCACCTATGAAAATATGGTGAAGCTTCACCAATTAATCAGTGCAAAATCCTTTGGGATGCTTTACTGAAGACACTACTGTCGAGTCAAAAACATTCAAATCATCCCACAGAGCCATCTACGCAAAACAGAAAGGAGTTTTGATACAGAGTTAGTCACTGTGATCAGAAACCTTATGGTGTAACGGTCTTTGTTCCAAATGAAGCCCGATGGTATTTTCCCCTAATTATCCCTTGCATGGTCATTTACACCAGAGCAAAATGGGTATAAAAAACAAATCTCAAAGTACTCTTCATGTACACTGGCAGCAGTGTTTTCCATCTCATTTTTCTCACTGGGCAAGATTCACCACTGTGTTCAGAGTGGAATAGGTAGCATAATGTTGCGGTGATTCGGAGCCACTTTATACCTATGCATCACATTGTACAGGGCAATGAAGTATCAAGTGCTTGATCTCCTCCCCAAAATTGTTAAAAACTAATTCTGGGTAAAACAATCTGAGACCGTAAGCATTTTTCTGTAACTTTCGGTTCCTGTCCTGTCAGGAGGGATCCAACAGAAATCCTGCTTTGACAAATCTTTTTCACAACCCTGTCCTTAGCAAGGGTTAGATCTTTTGATACTGTACTCGGTTCTAACATGTGGGTATTTTAAGTGGGAATACGCTTCACACTTGACCAGAAGGAACTGCTTCTGGAGGGGATAGTACAGTTCTCTCTCCTACAGTTAGTCCTCAGCTGTTGTCCTAAAATTCCCGACAAGCCTAATAATTAGTGTCACGGGTGAGAGCAGTTTTAAGCCAGTTTTGTGCTTATTGGTCTTTGCTCATCTACATCAGATCTCTCCATAACAGAATCACTCTACTTAACCAGGTCCTTAGCTATCTTTCAGTTGACTAGTGTCAATAATAATCATGCTAGTACCTTTTTATTTTTAGAACACTCAAATCTAAATGCCAGTAAGCTCTGTATGTGTGCGCGCGCACACACACACACACACACACACGTGCAAGTAGCTAATAACTGAACATATCCAAAGGGCAACAAGTCTTTCTGGAATAGTAATGAATACAGAAATCATCTTGTGCGCTGCATGGGAGAGGTACATTTCAAGATTTTACTATATAGCTTCCATGAAAATTGGCCCCTAAGCAAGGGTGAGTCATTGATGAATACAGCTGTAAGGCTTCATGCTGTGCAGCGAGAGCTGTAAAAGACATTAGAGGAACACAGGGGAGGAGGAGGAGAGTGAGGGTTAGAAGGTTATTAAATAAAACCTAGCCATGGTATTACATGAACAATGTTTTGAAAATCCCCAGTCTAGTCAGCAGGCACAGATCTGACTGCTGACTTCAGTGCCCTCTACTGACTGCTGCTCACAGGGGCTATAAAGACAAATCGCCATCTTAGCCATAACTACATCTGTGTCTACCCTTGAAAGGCTTGCTGGTTTAGCTGTACTGGCAAACCCTCCTAGTGAAGATGCATTTTTTCTGGGTTTAGCTTATTCTAGTTCTCTGAGCGAAATAAGGTATTAGACTTTTCTTCTGGCATTACTGCATCAGTGCTAGGGCTTTTGCTGGTATAGCTGTCAGCCTGAACCATAACCCTAACCAATCTAAGTATGTCAGTAAATGTTTTTAAGCATGGCCTAAGGCTATTGGAGACCATGATGGACTAGAGATGAGACTAAAACATAAAATTTACATCCAATCACAAACTTCTGCAGAGTTCAGGGGAGTTTGATTTTGGTCCAGGTCTATCTTTATTCAGGGAGGAAGAGGAATACAAATCAAAGGTACTGCCAATTTTATTCTGTTCCTTGGCTACCAATGGATGTTCTATAACTGATAGTACAACAGTCCTGGATGTTAAGTACATCCCTTTATGGTGCAATTAGTTTCTACTTATCTAAGGAGTAAGATCAATGATGCAATAAAGAAACCATGTTTTAATCAATACAGAAATAATTCTCAGGGTCAATCCTTGGCCCATAATATCTTCTTTTAATTATTTTTTCACTTGTGTTCTTACATCAGCTAGTAATGCAGTACTTTTCATAATGTCAGCCCTACATCGATACATACACGCTATTATTCTCCCTCTCACTCCTACTGTCCTCTTAATCTCTTTTCCCTCCCAACGTGCAGCTTCTTTCATCTTGCTACCTGACTGACCTTAGTTTACCATCTGTAAAGAAAGTCTAAAAATATTTCTCTTTTTTTTTTTGCTGGCATGCTACAAGATCGCTGGATGGTAGGACCCATATATAAAATGCCATATTTTCTATGTCTTTATATTAAACTTGCAAACCTGTAGATTGTGGGTTTAAAACAAAAAGAACTCCCCCCCCCCCACAAATGCTCAACCTTAATTTTAACTGATCCTAAAAAGTAGACAAAAACCCTTTAAATAAACCAGTTTTTCCTGATGACTTACATCAACTTCTTGAAAAACAAATCTATTTGTCTACATTTGGGTTTTTTTTCTGAACACAAAGGTAACAAAAATCACCTTGTGGATCATCATTACTGGAAACCAAACCACCATGAAAACCTCTCTTTTCATGCAGATGAACTGTGTAATGCAATAAGCGTAAACAAACTTAGTATATCTAAAACTGGATGTTTATTATCTACAATAGGAACTGGGAGACTTTATAAAGCAAAGTAACCATGGTTTTATGTTATGTGCTTTGGACAGATCAAGGCAACTGTCTTCGTAGATAAAGATTCAATTGCTTCAGAAACAGAATAAACTGCAAAAAAATAGTTTGCTATGGCATCGTCGCCTTAACAATTACTTCCAATTTCTTTCATAAAGCCCTAACACAACACCCATAGATTTTACTGGAAAAGAAACCTTTTCTGATTGTTTTTAATAGGAATCAGGCTCTCCATTTTAACAGAAAATCCTGATAACTCAGTTATTATTAAAAAAAATTGAAATATACAGACATGCAGCACCATCTACTGGATTAATGTGTCTGTCAAACGTTTATATGTGTATGTTCAGAATATATTTGCACAGGCAGAAGGTGAGAAAAAGCTGTACTCACCAAAGCTTATTATAGTGATTTATTTAGTCATCATCAGGCCTGAGATAAAGCCATAGGCATGGAATTTCCAAGAAAATCTGGAAATAATGGTCAGTGATATTTTCAAAGTACTCTATAAACATTATACATGAACACCGCATTAAGACACAACTATTAATGTTGCAAATCAGGCATTCAAAACTGAAAGGGAAAAAAAAAGCAGGCAACCTTACTCTTGGCTGCCGTGTTAAAATGTTTTTTAATTACAGGATGGCATACCATCTCTTTCCACTAGTCCCCTGCTCCATAGTGATGTGGCTCGATTGCTTTTAGCCCCTGAGCTGGTTTGGGCATCTACCACAGTACATGGCATAGACATACCTTGCATATGCAAAGCGTAGGTAAAATTGCTTTCAGTAATGGCTGGGAATACTGACCACTTCTGCTGGTCAGATCACAGGGTCTGAAGTCAGGCACCCAGACACTGAAGAACACGCCTGTAATCTCTTACCTATGAAAAGGTTTGGGTGAAACAATCTGCCCAGCTTCACATCAGACCACAATGGCAGAGGCAAGGACAGAAATTCTGTCCTGGAAAACTGAATGAACTGCCCTAATCACAAGATCACTCTTCACCTTCCTGCAATCCCGTCCCACTCACAAAACGCCTTTCAATTTATGCAATAAACCAGATGGATCTTTTGCAGGTAACATCTTCCTTCACTAACAGTGCTGCTCCAACCCCAGCTCTACAATAGGTTAATCCCACAAAATCAGAGAGAGATTCAGTGGGAAAATTGTATGCAATCATATAATTAAAGACTATACCACACTGCTCATGCACAAAGAAGCTTTCGCAATAAGAGTGCAATACAAGGACTGATGTACTGGAAATTTCACAGTTCCAAAAAGAAATTTCATTCCAAGTCAAAAAGTATGGTCAGATATAGGAATTTTTCCCTGGGAGGGAAATTAGGGTAGAAAATGGAATTTTTCAAATATTTCCAGTCCCACCTCACTAGGCTTCCAGGCCAACAGACTGCCCCAAACTGGGGGAGGGGAAAGGCCCAGTTCTATAGTAGCATCCTTCTTCCCAATCCATAGGTCCTTTAGGAGTTACCAAATATACAGGACAGTTAGTTTTCTTTCTACAGCAGCTGTTGCAGTAAACTCAGCTCTTCGGTCCCAGCTGGAGCATGCTCACTGGGGACCGAATCTACAGCAAATTTAGCTGCTAATATCTAAGAAATCTCTACTGAGCATGTGCAAACTGCAGTTGTTCATAAACGTATGGCTTGGCCAAATTTTCTATGAACAGCAAAAGCCAGATCCCTAACAAATAGTCCTGTCACATATAACTCCCTGCCCCAAAGCAAAAAGGAGCTATGTTTTTGTGTTTAGTTGTTGTTGTTGTTGTTTTAAAGAAATAAAGTGCCAGAAATTTTAAGATGAATGGAACAAAATATTTCCCTTTTCTTGTTTTGTGGAAACACCTGACCCATTTTGGCTGAGGTTGAAATACAAAATTACACACCTAGCCTCAAGACATCACAAAGCATGAGTCAGGCCCCCCCCAAAAGAAGATGAAAAGATTGTACAGTGGGTTTTTTAATCTTTCTTCTGTCTGATGAGCCTCTCCTACTTATTCCCAGCGTATGTGTGTAATGAGGATGTACTGAACAAGTGGTTCTGCGGTGCTGAAGGACTTTCCCCCCACACATCTGCTTTGTCCCCGGCCCAGCAACTACTGGCGATTCTCCCCTCACTGCCAATTCAATCCTGCTGTGTTAATCCAGCAAGGCCTACGCTCTTTTATTCTGTTTCTACACCAACTTTGCCTCCTACATCAATGCTAATTCCACATCTACCTCATGTCACTCTAGCTCTGCCTCCAACCCCATTCAGCCCATCAGCTCACCTCCCAGCCCACCAATCCCACCCCACTCAGGATTTCTTTGTCAGCCTTGTCTCGAGTCCTCTCAGTTCTCCATCACCATCACCCACATCTAGCTTGGCGGTAACAAGGTCCCTTTCTCTCCGCTCTAGATTGGGTTTGCACGGATGCAAATGGAGGGACACAAGAGCCTTCTGCTCCGAGGAAGGGTCCTTGTACGAAGAGCGCGGGCCTGCTGAACGCAACGGCAGATCGAGTTGGCGGGCAGCCCCGATTGCTCAACTTACCCTGCAGAAAATGACCAGCAAGGCAAGGCCTTGACAGGGCAGGAGCTTCCCGCGTTTGGGCGTGACCAGCTCCAGCCCTGGCCCAAATGCTGGAATCAGGAGGAGTTCACAGCAGTTGGCACTAGATGAGGCTGAGGCTGAGGCCGGCCGTTCAGCCCCAAGAGCCGGCAACGTCACCAGTCCCTGAAGGCAAAGTCTTGTCGCAACAACCCCGACAGCAGGCTGCGAGTCTGCCACTTGCATCAGCCAGAAGTGCGCGGTTTGGGGAGAAGACATCACACAACCAGCTGAGGCTTCGACAGCCGGGAGGGCGGCAGAATAACTGTGCGCACGTGTATGTATGTGGCTGTGCGGTGTGGTGTGTGTCTATGTGGGTGTGGGGTGTATACGTGGGTGAGTGTCTCTGTGGGCGTGGTCTACGTATACATGGGTGTGTGCGTGTCCAAGCCAGACACGCCCCCGAGCCGCAGGCAGCCGCTGGTGGCGGTGAAACCGGGGGCGGGGCCGGGGGCGGCGCTGTGTGGACACACCTCCCCCAACCCCGCGCCGCACCCTGCAGGGGAGGGGGCGGGGCCGGAAGTGCAGCTCCTCCCGCCGACTTCCGGTTCGGGCGGTAACCAGGGGCGCCCGTTGCCAGGGCGCCGCGGACGCGGGGGGGAGGGGCGGGGCCGGGGCCGGGGCTCCCCGCAGGCCGCAGCCATGAGCGGCGCCGCGAGCGAAAGCGGCTCGTCCGCCTCCGTGCTGGCCGAGCTGGACTGGGACGATGGGTTCGCCATCCCCGTGGCCAACGCCGGGAACCAGGCGCTGGAGGACGAAGTGAGAGCCGGGCCGGGCCGGGCCGGACCCCGCATCCTGGCACGTGGGCTCCTCGGCCCCGGCGTTTGGCAGCGGGCGGCGCTGCCTCTTCGCCGCGGGGCGGGGCGGGGCGGGGAGCGGAGCCCGGGGGCACCTCCCCGGCAGGTGCGGTGCGGTGGGGCTGCGCCCGTGCTCCCGCTGGGGACAAGCGGGTTTCCCGCTCCCCGTGGGTCGGACGTTGCTGTCTTTGGGGTCGGGAGGGAATTTGACCCCCATCAGATGGGTTTTTGGGGGGGAGGGGTTGCCTTCCTCTGTAGCAGGCGCGTGGCCCTGGCCCGGCCCCTCTGGGCGCACGAGCACCCTCCCCAGAAGCAGGCGGGCGGGCGGCTGTTGGGTCAGGTGGGGTCAGGTCTCCCCCTCACCCTAGGGCAGGGTGGGTCTGTGTTGGGCCAGGTTGACACCGTGTAGCGGATGTTTTGGACAGGGGTGATCCTGCCTCAGGATCTGGATGAGCTCTGGAGGCCCCTTCCAGCCGGACGGCTGCACGACGGTGTGATTTTTACAGTACTGCCTCCCTCGCGCCCTTTGGCATCGCGTTCACGCGCTTGGCAGCAGACGGGCGCTGGGCTCGGTCTCTATTTGACTAAAACAAACTGTTTGCAGCTGCAGAAGATGTGGAAGGAAAAGGCCAACCTGCAGAACCAGCTGACCGACTTGGAGGAGCGCCGGGAAGCAATGACCTCGCATTTGAAAAACGTCAGGCAGGAGTTCAACTTCACCCAGGTAAATGGGCGCTGCTGCTGGATCCGTCCTGCCGGGTGGAAATCCTCCCTCGTTTCATTCGTCTGTTTTGTCCAAATCACCGTCACCGTTTGTGAAAGGTCTCGTAACCCAATCGTCCAGGACTTGGCCAGGAAATTAGGACGGCCACATCTGCGATGTCTTGTTTAATGGCCTTTAAAAAAGATAGCAGAATACGTCCACGTGTACAGTAGGAAGCTTGAAGGAGCAGACTTAGCTGTCTGTGAGGACTCGCAGGGCCAATGGCTAGATGTGTGTGGTCCAAGAAACAGAAGTTTACTTCAATACAACACGTTTGTGCTGATCAAAAACAGCTAACTGTAAAATGCTAAAGAAGCCTTAGATCTGGGGTTTGAAAGTGGGGGAAAAAAAGCTAAGTTTCTGTTTATACTCTAAGACATCTGGCTAAGACAGGCCCAAATCTTCAGGTCAGCGTAGAGGTGCTTTGCAGAATATGTGTAGCTGTGATCTCCACAGTTGCACTGCATTAGGGATTGTTGTTTCATGACAAGCCACAATATAAACCAAACATAATTTTTATAGGTTACTGTTGCACTCGGAAGACACAGATGTGAATTGATATAAGATAACCAATAATTAAATAAAAAAGTTCTTTTCCGCAGAGTTCATATAAATAAATGCTATAACTTTCCAACAGGACCAGAAGTCAGGAAAACTGGGAGCTCCTTCTGAAGTGACTTAAAAAAAACTTATGTCAAGAATAATTGCACTGATCTCAGTGGAATTACTGACTACATTATTATTGGTCAGTTCAAAATCAGACTTGTGGACTCTCGTTTCCTAGCCTGCCACCTAGTATTTCTGTGTTCTTGGGCAAAACATTAACCCTTCCATTCAATTATTTTTCCCATCTGAAACATTTAATACTATTTATACACCATATGACTGCTTACAGATGTAACCCCCATCCCCACCCCCAAAAAACCAAACAAAACCAAGCCGGCACAAGTTCAGCACATATCCAGAAGAGGCATTGCATTAGTTGAACCCAGCTCGCCCAAAATCTATATAGATTGGGTCCTTTGGTGGGGCTCTATTGGCCCTTCTATCTAATAGGTGATTTAATTTAATTAAATAAGTGCCAAAAAGCCCCACTGAAGTGTCCAATCTATACAGACACTGTGGAACCGGGTCCAACCGACACACTGCTTCTTCCAGTACAGCGTATTTTGGGTGGATTTTTTTTACGTGTCTGGCAGCAGCCTATGTGAAAACACTTGAAAAGACTTCATTGAAAGTCACTAAGCACAGAATTTCTATTCTAATATTATAAAAGCCTTTGTCTGTCTGCCTGTCCATAATGCTTTATTCACACTCTGATTGGTTCTCTGAAACAACCAATTAGAGTGCTCCAGCAGCATTCTGGACAGGCGGCAGTGGCGATGTGCCGCTATGATGGCAGGGATGGAGCAGGGGAACAAGGCCAGTGCTGCTGGCCTTGCCCCTCCCCTTGGCTCTGCTCCCTGGAGGCAGCGGCAACAGAGCAGGGAGGCAAGTCCCCAGACCAGAAGAGGGGTGTGGGGAGCAGGCCCAGCTCTGGCCCTGAAGTGGCAGGGGGTGATGGGGGGGGGGAGGGTCAGAATTGGGCCCAGTGCCAGCCCTGAAGCGGCAGGCTGGGTGGGGGGGAGAAGTGGGCCCGACCCCAAAGCGGCAGGGGGTGGGGCTGGACATGGGCCTGTGTCCCTGCCGCCCCTGCCATTGTTATGGACAATTTGCTAGTTCTTACATAATAAAGGGCTTCATCTTTCTGTCTGTCCATAACACTCTTGGAGCACTCTGATTGGTTACTGAAACAACCAATCAGAGTGGAGCGCTGCCACGACAGCAGGTTCAGAGGTGGTAGTGAGGCCAGCGGTGCTGGAGGTGGCGTGGGATGCTGGCAGGGGGGAATGGAGAGGACGGCAGGGCAAGCTTCCCCCCCGCACCCCCACTCCTGGGAGGTGACGGCAGCAGCGTGGGGTGGTGGCGCTCTGTCCCTGCCTACCCCCCACATCATTCTTGACGGGTAATTGGCAGGTAGTAGTATATTTTACCAGTACCTCACTCTCTGATGACATTTTAGCAGCTTCATAATGTTATTCCAACTACATGAATCTGTAGAACTCTATCTGATAAGAACACAGCTTGGCCCCCTGGGGTCGCCATGATGATTTCCCTTCTCTATTATGGATGACAGCCTCATTCGAAAGGCAAAAACTGATTTTCATCCCTACTTCTGGAGAACCTTCAGAGCAGTACTGAGTACCATTTGGTATATGGCTAAGAATCTATGCCTAGTTTCTCCAAAATCACTAGGCAATTTGGAGGGGACTCCATTTTGAGTTGGAACACCTCAAGGAGGTCCAGTTTTCATAGCTCAGAACTTTCTGAAGACTACCCCCACTTTAAGAGACACAAAGTTGTGCCCCACAAATTGCTAGTTTGAAAATTCAGACCTGTAACTTCAAATGAATTCCTGAGATAAACTCAAATAATGAATCTGTGATGCATCCCAGGTGATGGGCTCTGAGAGGTTCATAGAAGGCTTTTCTGCAGCTGAACAACCTCTCAGTTTTAATGTGTTAGATGGCAAATTTTAATTAGCCATCAAAATGGAGAACACCATGTGCTCTCTTCTCCCTTAAGAGCAAGGCTCCTAGTAGGTAAGAGATTAGGTATTGTACAGGGAAAAATATATTAAAGCAATTTTGCCAGACAAAGAGAGGCACCCAGCTGGCATGTGGCAGCATCAGTGTCTAATCCATCTCTCATCTCAAAACAATAACATACTCTCTGTTGCTGCGCTTCCTGAATCAGAGAGAGCTGGGTGATGAAGATACTTACTTTGAATATAATTATTTTTAGGCTTGTTTGGTTCTGAACTGCAGAATAGTGGAATAATGGATTCTGTGTATTGGGTGAAGTATTCTTAATCACTTGAGGTAGAGAGAGTTGATCTGTATATACAGAGAATAACGCAGCACACTAGATTTTTATTTTAATTTCATATCTTATGGTCCAAATGCTAGTCAAGTCAGTGGCTAGCCAGTTTGAGTTTATACCAGTGGAATTAGAGTTTTTAAAACCTCGGTACCGTATTTTGTTTGTTTTATAACACTCCTATGTGCAAATTCCATAATTTGTATTTGCTTTGAGTTCTTATTTTGGTTTAAATAGTAAAAATGCTAAAAGTCTGTTATCTACCCCATGCAAAATTTTAAACAGTATTATTCTTTAGTCACTTTACAGAGCCAGGGAGAATGAAATTGAAACTGAAAAGCACTTTAAAGCCCTTGCTGAGAGAGAACTTGGACGTCTCAAAAGTGAGATTCAACGGCTGGAAAATGAGATGATTTCCTTAAGAGAAAAGAAAAATAATCAAGAAGTAAGATTTTAAGAGTTTTATAATACAGACATTGCCGATTTATCTCTCAGTAGTTTTCTTGCTTTCATTTGTTGTTTCTTTAGACAAATGGAGTTACCAGACACTAATTTTAAGAACAGTTCGCCTTAATGGAGCCATGACATTTATGATATTCCACAAATATTTAGAACTCAGTCCTTCAGGCCTTGCTCAGGAACATGCTAGGAGTGTTTGTCTCATTAAACCTGGTCCATTACTGGGCTTAAAACTTAAGATGTAATTGTAGCGTTTTTACATTCATTTGGGAATAATTCTTCTAGCCTGTTTTTGGTTGCAGGGACCTTATCTGTGAGTGTGAAGTAAAGCCTTCTTGTAGCACAGCTCAGAGGCAGCTACTACTATCAAGTAACCAGGGTACCGTGGCATTTTACAGACAAATAAAATAACAAGTCCTTGCCCTAATGAGTGTGCTCCAGAGGTTGGACAGGAGAGAGAGAGAAAATTAAAGAATAAATCCACTGAGATGCCTGCTTCCCATCTCCAAGAAGTCTGTGGGAATGAGGCCACTGAGCACCTAAAAAAACCCCCTACCAAACAAAGGCTGAGAACTGGGGTTCAGACAGAGATAAATAACGACAGTGAGACAGATATGCTAAATGCTATAAATGCATACAGATACACCACTACATTGTTAGTTTGTCTAGGTATTTCTCTTATATTTTAAATGCCCCTATCCTTGTACTTTAAAGGATGAGCATGGTTTCAAATACATTTTTGTTTTGTCTTCTGTACACAAATAGTAATTGTGGCAGTTAAGAAATGCACTATAAAAGAAATAAATGTATCGTTCTCTTCTTTTCTTCATACTATTATGTTTTTTACTTTAAGCTGGCTTTCTTCTTTCTCCTTTCTTTTGTTAAATTTCTGTCTCTCTCAACAGCCAAAACAACTGAGATCCTCCTCCTCCTCCTGGCTGTACACTTGAGGCTGTATTCTGCTACACACTCACATTATGGCGTCATTTGGGATCGCTTGTAGAGCATTATTCATTGTACGGAAGGGTATCAGACTCTACCCCTTGGATTGTGAGGGGTGAATTGCATTGGATGAATTTCTTACCCAGTGTGCATTAACTTCACATATTAGGCATCATATTGCAAAGCTTTACTTACCTCAGTTTAAGATAATTTATTGCTGTGCTTTCTTTTTAACACCCAGACATAAAGTGGCATTGTTCAAGCTGAAGATATTTGCCATAGGAAAGAAACTGATCTGCCCAACAGTACTGTCAGAGACCTTTAAATTCCTAGATTCCAACAGTGTGAATTGTCTGCTTTAATTTCTGTGCTCAGCATATTATTAATTACAGAACTTTTATTTCAAATGTTATTAGAATAACATATTCAAAACCACTCAAAAGTTGGAAGCCTTAAGATGCCAGATGAACTGGGATCATCAAGCTTTAGAGGCTTGGTTAGAGGAATCAGCTCGTAAAGACAATGATGCAGTCACCATCCAGAAGTATGCCCAACAAGATGATGGGAAATTAAGGGTATGTAGATCTAACAAAACATTTTAGTAAAGCTATAATTATTTTTTAACGAAAGAAGAAGCCATTTATAGCATCTTGTCGTGCCATCATAAATTAATGTAACTATATGTGAAACTCATGTTAAAGGTTCAATACGTAAGTTTTTTGTAAGGGGTTAACCTGCATATTTTGAAACTAACTAGAGTGTATTTGTTTTGATGGATTAATGTTAAATTTTTATTTTTTTCACGTATAGCAAAAAAGTAGACTAATATTTAATTATGGCTAATTATCATAAGAAAACTGCAGTCAGTTTCAAGCAGAACCTCTAACTGAATTTAACAGGGAGCTAACCCTCAAAATCCATGCCATGACATGACCCTCTTGAAAAAAAAGTATAATTACTTTAGATGTTCCAAATGGAATAATTGCTTAATATCTTGAAGGATGAAATAAGCAACTATTATAAAACTGACAGGAACGATGAAACCCTGTCATTAAATATAAACTAGACTCATTAAGCAATAGGTGCAAAATTCATAAAGGTTGCCTAAAGTAGAATGTTCACTTAGAAAAAAATCTTTTGATTAAACTTAAACATTCTTTTCACAGTGTTCAAATAAAAAATTAATTAATCACCATCTGTTCTGAATGAAACACTTAACCCAGACACCTTAGCTTGCAGAAGTAGTCACAATGATCTTTGATATCACATTGATAGCACACAAAATAATGAGTATATAGGATCCTTGCAAAAGCAAATGCTTGCAAGAGCGAGCCCTTCGCTTTTTATGGATCTTGAACAATACAGACCAGAGGCTCAGGGACTTCCTATTTAACCGAGGCAAAGCTTTGTATTTGTTTATAATTCAATATCTTAGTGTTTACATCATTTCATTTCAGGTGCTGACTCTACAGATAGAAAAGTTGACCATGGAAACTAATCAGAAACGCAAAAATCTTGATAACGAGCTTACAGAAACCTTAACTGCTCAGGTGTGTACATAAAGCAAGTGGAAACTTAGTCCACCCTATGTGGGGCATTTACATCAATGTTAACTAGGCTCCATTTTTTAACAGATTGAGCTAGACAAGATAGCTGAAGATTTTCGCAGAGTTCACCACGAGAGGCAAGAACTTATCAGACAGTGGGAAAGTACGATAGAGCAGATGCAGAAAAGAGATCAAGAGATAGATCACTTTGCTTTGGTATGGCTATTGATCAGAATTTGATTTGCATAAAAATTGGGCCTGACCTTGCAACAATGCAACCAACAGGAGTTTTACTGTTGACTGAAATCAGAAAAGAATTGGATAATTAATTTTAAGACTTCCAGTTTTGCTCATTGTTCCTCTTTATTTTTAATAAGTTCTTTCAAACTTGACAAGTATTGCAGAAGATCCCCTAGGTAAATGTTCTTAGATTTAAGGGATGTCTGTCTAGTTCAGGGGCAGGCAAAATACAGCCTGCGGGCCAGATCTGACTCTAACTGATTGGCTCTGGCCTGTGGGCAGGTGTCTGCCAATTGATTGCATCCAGCCTGTGGTGCTCCACATGGGACCAAGCCCTGCACACTCCCACCTGGGGCAGCCCATGCCATGTTCCTGCCTGCCAGTGCATACAGCAAGGCTGCTCTCAGTGTGGCCACAGCCCCCTAGTACTGCTTAGCTCCTCCTCCTCCCCCCAACTCCTGGTGGCTCCTCCTCCTCCTGCCCCTGGGCAGGGGGCAGCACGGGGGAGCTGTAGGGATACATGCCAGGCACCACGTGCTCAGCCAGGCCAGGGGGAAGCTCCACCTGGGTGTTTCATGCACTAGCATGTGGGGCTCCAGCTCCTGGCTACCTTCCACCCACTCAGCTGCCTACAGGTGGGCGGGTAGAGTGAGTGGAAGGCAGCTGGGAGCTGGAGGCTAAACAATACTTGGGTGGCCGCAGCTGCACTAGGAGCAGCCCCACTGAGAAGCTCTGTGCACTGGCCAGGGAGGGCAGGAACACAGCCCGGTCTGCCCCAGGGGGAGCAAGTGCAGCTGGGTGAAAAACTACACCTGCACCTTCACCACCTGGGCAAGCTCTGCTGCATGCGTCCCCTGCACACCCCCTCCCCCCACCTCTGGCCGGCTCCCAGGACCTAGCACATGAGCAGCACCCCCCCCATCCCCCCCCCACACCCTCACACCCACAATATCCAAAAGTAAGACTTTATTTTGAGCAATTATGCAAATCACCTCCATATACACCACTCAAAACAAATCAGGACAAAAAAAATTTTTTTTAATAAAATTAAAATTTGTTATAGTAGATGTTTAATTTTTAGTATACGATTTTTTTTTTATCTGTAATTTGTTAAAAAGATATCTTCTGAAATATTTTATATGTACATCCCTCAAGAGCTCACCAAAATGCGTTAAGTGGCCTTTCAGTCAAAATCATTGCCCGCCCCAGTCGAGGTAAATAAGGTACCTGTCAAGCTAAAGGATACTGATTAGCTCCACTATATGAATGACCTTCGGTTTCCTGATCCAGCAGAGTCTGGCATGCCTTACATCTTACAAGTAACCATCTCTCTGTCCCATTCCAGCAGCAACATTAGATGTAACTCATTTTCCTAGGAGCATAAGGATAGTAGGCTATGATGTAGGGAAACTGAAGCCCTAGAGAATGATTGGAAAGGGAAACTGAGCATGGTAAATTTTTTAATTTCTGATCGAGCGACGATTTGTGGTCTCACTTGCAGATGTCTGTCAGTGGGAACATATCTGAGTGCAGGAATTGTCCTTAAGCACATCCTGTAAACATAAATCAAGTGTAGTATTCTTGTAAGCCCTTCTCAAAATCTGGCTTTGAATATCTGTTTACACATTAGTAATAGCTTCTAGTCTTTGTTCATCTCCGTCCTCGATGTCTTATATCAGGGATCAGCAACCTTTTAGGATCAGTGAGCTGAAACAAAACAGCTCGGGCTGAGGGTGACTGCCACTTGTGACCCAACCTCCACTGTTGCACCCTCTGCCACGTATTTTTCCCCCCCACATTGCCACTAGAAACCACCATGCCCACAGCCCAGTTACTGCTGAATGGCCACTGCTGTCCCAGCTCTGTGGGCTGAATAAAAATCCTTTGGGCTGGATCTGGCCTACAGGCCATAGGTTGCCGAGACCCTGTCCTACAGATTTATGCTTCTGTGATTGGAAATACATTTACAGGGAAAGGGAGATACAAATAATAGACGAAATAAAAAGTTCATCATGTAAAGAATTTGAAATGTGCATAGAAATATTTATGATCATGGGTACAGAAGTGAAACTCAGAAGTTTTCAAAATCTTGTCTGATGCTTTTTTGGAAAAAAATTGTAATAGTTACATCTGAAAGAAGCTACTGAACAAAATCTTAGCTCTGTTATGCCTACATTGGGAGGCATTCCAGTTCCCTCAGCTGGCCACAGTCTGTGGAGGAAAAACAGTCTGAGTCATACCAGAAATGCAACACTTAACATTATAAGAGAAAAAAGGCAAAGGAGGAATAATATGAAATGTGAATTAATTTTTGGCAGCTGGCTTAACTCAAACTGTGTGTGTGATGATGCGTGATCATTGAAGGCCAGGATCTGCCACCCCTCTGCACATACTTACAGCAAGCAGCTCAATTGCTTTTTTTTTTTTCCGTAGGGGAAGGGGGGAGAAACAAAGCAATCCATTTTGATTCTGATCGTAGATCAGATCAGCTGCTTGAGATTGTTTTTATACACATCTCAAAGGACTACAAATTACTTGCTGTATACTTGGTTCCATCAATATCTGATCTCTTGCTGGGAATCCTTCTTGAAAAATACCAAAACTATTCTTTTCTAAAACCTCCAGTGCAAATACCTTAATAGACCTTGGTTGTCATTTATTTTTGCTGTTATAGTAACGGTCTCCTTTTTGGTCTCTCGACCCCTCCTAGTCTGTATAAAATGGTGTTTATGTAGTCCTTTTCCTTTTTGTGTCACTTGACCCAATTTTACAAAGTTTACAATGTCACATAAGATTTTTCATTGTGAGAGAAATCACTGAAGTATTGATATTTTAAGTTAGGTCAGTGAAATGAGAGATGCATTAAAGTTAATTTAATGGTGACAGGATACCTTGTCTGCCTGATGCTTAATTTAAATGTATTTCTGTTTTCTTAATTATATTCTGGTGATAGTAAAGAAAGAAAATAGTAAAAAGTATTCTGGCAGTCTTGCTATACCTGTTTTATCTGTTTACATCAGATTACAATTTTTAAATTTACCTAAGGGGTTTTTTTTTAATTATTATTCTGCTAGTTATTAGCAGAGACAAGACAGGATATCCGAAAGAAAGAAGATGCGATTAAAGAGAAGATCCGTTTTTTGGCAAATGAGACAGGAAATAATATAGAGTATGAAAAGAAAATTGCTGCTACTGATCGGCAAGCTGCCAAGCTCCGAATTGAGTACCAAAATCAGGACGCTAATCGAGTTCAGCTCCAGGATGAGGTAAACCTGCCAGTTTCAGACCAAATAAACAGAAACATGTCTAACTTTCACTTAAAATGAAAAAAATCTGACAAAGAGAGAAAAAAGTATTCCGTCTTCTCATGCATTTTTCTGGTACATCCCTTATGTTGGAACAATGTTTGCCACTATCAGGACAGCAACGTATACTGGAATGTGAATCCTGACCTCGAGACTTTGGCTATGGTAGCACAACAGAAGAGGATCATATAGTTGAAAAAAAAAAGGGATTTTTTTTTTTTTTTTTTACTTGACTGTCTTCATATGGCTGGCACATATGCAAGGAGCTCTCTTCGTTGTGTAGGCACCACTGCTAAAGGGAATAGGGCCACACTCCTGTCGCCACAAACCTAGATCCACCCATGATACCAATTATTGGATCTACAAGAGCCCTCATGCTCACATTGAGCCTCACAAAATTAACAAAGCTCTCTGCAGATTTAGGAGTTCACTGACATGTGCTATGCCAAGAGAGAGCCTTTAGCTGTTTCCCCATTTGTCCTGTTTTCTTGGTAATTAAAAATGTTTTAAGCCACATATGCAATTGGCATAGTCAGTTTATTAACATTATTGGCTATGTTAACTTGCACCAGTTGCGAATCTGGAATATATTTATTTTCCATTTAGTGAAAATACAGTTTTTAATGTCTAGAATAAACTTGGTGTTGTAGAAACAGAGATGTGTTAGCAATATTAACAAACCTTTTGAAGTTTCTGATCAGGCAGTAAAAGTTGGTTTGTTTCTGTATTTGTATTGCTGAGTAGTAAGTAGGACTTCTGAAAATTGCTTAGTTAGAATGTACTACAGTATGCTAGAGTACAAAACAGAATAAGCGACTCTTATTTAACTAATTATTAGCTGGATACTTTAAAAACCACAGTGGACAGGACCGCTTCTGATTTAGAATCTATGAGAACACGAGTAACCAACCTGAAAAAAGAAATTCAGGAAAAAAACATCAGGTAAGAATGATAAGCTCTTAATTTTTTTTAAGAATGCAATATAATCAGACCTTTGATCAAATAATTCCTAACAAGGAGCCTTACATTATTTTGGTTTCACAGCTGGACCATTCTAGATACTCTGGATTATACAGCCTTCAGATGCTCAATATAATTCCTAGCTCTGGAGAAAAAGTTCTGGTTTGGGCCCTGGCTATCATAATTTGTAAATTAAATAAAAAGTGATGCTAATGGACAGTATCCAATACAGTTAGCTACGTGTATGAATACAAATACATACTCCATGGTTACTTCCCTTTTATTTAAATGAATATGAGACAGTACTTCGGTTAGACTTCTCAGTCAGTTGTATTAAAGAGTGTTGAGTAGTGTGTTATGTGCGCCTCTCATTTTAACTCTTTATACCATGTAACTTTGTTTAGGCTAAGCCTTGTTAAAGATCAGAATATGAATCTTTCAAATAAACTGAAGTTTGTGACTGAGAAGACACTGAGTTTAGAAGAGAAAGCTTTTAGGATGGAAGAAATTCTGAAAGAAGAAGAGAGAAATGTGAAGGTAAAGACTCCTAACACTACTTGAAAATGAGAATTAATATAGACTTTATACATGTGTCTGGGGCAATCATTTGTGTGGATTAAAATATAATAAGATGGCCTGCCTCAGGTTTTGTTTTTTTTTAAGTAAACAGGAATCCATTTGGTTGTATTTGGATGGAAAATGTTTAAGAAAAGCCTCATTGTCACAAGAGGTAATTAGGGTTGTTGGTTGTAGCCATGTTGCTCTAAGGACACAGCCAGATGAGGTTCTTTGGGTAGATGTGATAATATTTTATTAGACTAACAAACTAGTTGGAAAAATGGTTCTTTGCAAGCTTCCAGGCACAAACACCCTTTTTCAGGCATAGGGGTTTACAAGAGGTAATTGCATTTTGCAGAGCTTTATTATTTCAAAATGTTAGATTTGTGCCTAGAAGCGGAACCAAGAATTTGGCAGTTGTTTGTGATATGAAATTAAGTTCTCTGCCCAGCTCTACTGGGAGCCCTTACTTCTAGGCAGTCTGTCCTGGTGGGCTGGTCCAAAGCTTAGGAGTCTGGTGTTCCAGGCACTCAGCTTTCTAGCAGCATATCATGTGGACTTCCAGGCAACCAGGAGCCAGGAAGGAGGGTTTCCAGGCGGGCAGGCAGCTGAGCAGAATTCTGCTAAACCTACCTGATGTCCTTTAGAATTTCAACAAAATTGATGCCCTTCAGCAAATTCTGCTAAAATTCTCAAATTTTTCAAACCACTCTCTACCTGTTACATTCTGGCTGTCAAAATACACCTGATACTACAAAAAACTCTAATCCCTTTTGTAAGATTGGGCGCTATTAAATGATTACTATGGTTCGTCTAAAAAATGAGTGCAGTTCAGTGGTAACTACAGGCCTATACTTGGCTAGTAGCTTGCATGCACTCAGTAAATGTGGATATTTCTCTGAAATCGTACATACAAAAACACGTTATAAATGGAGGATCATCATTATTACAACATAGCAAAATGTCAGTATATTATGATCTTTTAATATTGATCTAGGATCTTTTACAGTCTCCAGAACTGTGATCATGGTTGCAGACTGCTCAGTAAATGCAGCATTGTAACAGCTGTCATCCAGACTTTCCCAAAGTTGAGAAGAAACTTCAACCTTTTTTCTAATTGGCAAATAATTCCTTTCAAATGAGTGAATATTGAGTATCTGACTGATGTTGGCTTAGAGAGTATTGGGTTCTCTAAAGCTTTTCTTGTCATGAGTGTAAGCTGACTGCACTACACAAAAGTGGAAGAGCAGGTGTTCCCAAACAAGTGACAATAAAACTAGGCCACACATTTTGTTTCCGCCACTTATCTTCCCTCTATCTGAATTAATTTTCAAGCAATAGCTGTGTACAGTACTGCCCTTGTGATTGGTTTGGGTGCTCTTTTACAAACCTAGTAACTTTCTAGCACATTAACTATGCACTTTTAAACCGTACTTTGAATGTAAGTATAGAAATTAGAAAAATTACGCCTTTGTTGCTTATGAAGGGTTTTAAAGCAAACCCTGTAACTTAAGAAAATTCAGTATTACAGAGAATGTGAATACAAGATGGGATGATAGAACATTTCTGCGAATTTAAAACCAAAATTGTTTTCCTCTATATTTGTTACTAGAATGGCTAAATTGTTGCCAGGTGTTCTTTACTTACATATGTGGCAGGTAACCTAAGATGACACTGAGTTTGGCAGCTTTACAGCCTGAGGGTCATATTTTAATGAGGATGAACTGTTCTTGAAGAAAGTCTGTAATGTATTAGTCAGAAGTATGCCTTCCATCACCATTCGATAAGCCTGTCTATTTGCTGCATCTATTAATTTACTGTGAAAATACATAAAAGAATAATGTAGATAAAAATCCCACTTGCCAAGTTCCTCAAAGACTTCAACCACACTATGACAAAATACTGTTGCAGGAGTGAATCTTATTTAATACCAATTTGTGTAATTCGAGGACATCTTTTGGAAGCAGTTTGGTTTAAGTCAAGTCACATGGAAATATAAAAGCCTTAGTTACTAAGGACCAGATTCTGATCCCATTTTATCTGACAGTAGTTTTGCCATCTTTGCTATTAATTCTAAAAGTTGCTCCAAACTGGAAACATTGATATAAAAAATAAAAACAAGTATTAAAAATAACTTTAAACCCCCCTCACTGCCTCTGTTAAGACGTAGCTTAAAACCCATTGAAGATATTAAACACAATAGAAAGAATTTGGAAAGACTTTGGATCAGGTCCTTCCTTGCTCCCCCCTCCCTTGAGCTCAGGGCTTTTTTTTTCCCTGTAGGAATTATTCCAGATGTAAAAAAAAAAAAAAAAAAAAAAAAATCTTTCAACCCAGCTTCCTGCCCACAAGTCATTTCTCAGGTCATGGATAGGTATTACATTTGTAGCAGTAAGCGCACCCTTATGGTACTGCAAAAAAGGAAGTATACAGCTGTTCAACTACTAAAAGCGTGGTGAAACCGCCACAGTCTTACCTCTTTCAAATTGGACCTTTGTGGCATCGCTTTTTCCAGCACTATGGTTAACACCTACCTGTAACTGTCACATACAGTGTTATAGGACGTGGCTTGGTCCTCCAGCATCCCCAAAGACTTTGCTCCTTGTCCCTTACCCATGGCTCCAGCGATTCTGTCCGTGACTCGCACCAAACTTTACTGACCAAGGGAAGTGGAGCTAAGTCGATGACATGATCAACTTGCTGCTTGGCACTTTTTTGGTGAACAAGACTAGAATCCTTCCCAATCCATGTGGAATCTAGTTTCAAACTGTTCCCAGAGTACTGGAAGAAGGCCTATGCTGTTTAACATCTTCATCAATGATGTGGACATTGGTGTCAGAAGCGGACTGGCCAAGTTTGCCGATGACACCAAACTCTGGGGTAAAGCATCCACACCTGAGGACAGGAGGGCGATCCAGGCAGATCTTGACAGGCTCAGGAAATGGGCAGATGAGAACCTGATGGTGTTCAACACCAAAAAATGCAAGGTTCTCCACCTTGGGAGGAAAAACCTGCAGCATGCTTATAGGCTCGGCAGTGCTACGCTGGTTAGCACTACAGATGAAAGGGACTTAGGGGTCAGGATTGACCACAAGATGAACATGAACCTTCAATGTGATGCTGCAGCTAGTAAAGCGAGCAAAATGCTGGCTTGCATCCGTAGATGCTTCTCAGGCAAATCCCAGGACATCATTCTCCCATTGTACTCGGCCTTGGTGAGGCTGCAGCTGGAGTACTGCATCCAGTTTTGGGCTCCACAATTCAAAAAGGATGTGGAGAAGCTTGAGAGAGTCCAGGGGAGAGCCACACGCATGATCAGAGGTCAGGAAAACAGACCATATGATGAGAGGCTGAGAGCCATGGGACTCTTTAGCCTGGAACTTCTTTACTGTCCGAGCCCCCAAGGTTTGGAATAGACTGCTGCCGGAGGTGGTTCAAGCACCTACTTTGAACACCTTCAAGACACACTTGGATGCTTATCTTGCTGGGATCCTATGGTTCTTGCTGACTTTCTGCCCCTGGGGCAGGGGGCTGGACTCGATGATCCCCTGGGGTCCCTTCCAGCCTGAACGTCTATGAAATCTACTGCCCAATTTGAGTCTACTCTGGAGATAGTTTTGCTGATTCTCCAAACTGAAATAAGCTGGGAGCTTCACTTGAATCCAGTTCTGTGCCTCCAAATGGTGATGGCAACAGCAGCATGCTTCTGCATACCAATGCCCTGTTTCTCAAGAGTGGGAGGCAGTTTGGTGGCTTTCTCCTAGCACATCCTGAAATTCTAGTGCCACTGCTTCTTGTCTCGGGTCCTCAGGATGATTCATTCTCACCAGTCAGTGCTTTGGGCTACATGCATTGGAGTGCCAGAACATGGTCTGTAAATGGTCCCTGAGCACCCCCAACTCCATGGTGTCCAGGATGGCATCAGCCGGGTAGCTGCTGGCTGGCATGCTAAAAGGGAACAAGGCTGGCACATGCATGACCAGGGCTTCAGTCATGTGCATATGGACATGTATGGTACTGTGCACTAGCCTGCACAGGAACTAAACAAGCTTGCTGAAGAAGTGTTGGCAGGTCTTGAGTCTCTGCTGACAGGAGTTATGGCACATGTGTGACCTGCTGGCATGGCTGGATCTGGAGCTACAGGGCACACAATGGCAGGGATCCATTTTGGGTGGGGAATGCAACTGATAACTCTTTGGGAATGGAAATGGCCCAAGCAGACCATGGCTGTACACTCCCATTGCTAAATGGGGAGAGGGGAGTCCCTGCGTGGGCATGGTACCTGGATGGACAGGACAGCTGATTAGTGCTGTTCCCCTCCACTTGGTTGTCTTCAGTAATCTCCAGAGATGGGAGCCCCTGGAAAGCATGCTGGGATCTCTGGTGGCCCCCTGGCTGCAGAGCACCAGCAGTATATGCCACGTCCATGCTTTGCTGTGCTCTTCTGGATGATTGGGCACTTAACAACTGTATGCACATTTCATATTACATTGTCATGCTGCTGCAAATTTCCCATGAATTTTTCAAATAAACATCTGTTCCTACCTGAGTGTCACTAACTGTTGTGGGCAAGATGAATTTGAATTTACATTCCAACAGATAAAAATCCTTTTGTTTTTTTCTTCCAATATTTTATTAACGTTAAAATTAAGTACATCTTTTGCAAAGGACTTGTAGTATACAGCAGAGTGGTTAAGATGCTTCATTATGAATCCAGGGAGCCTTGTTCCAGGCTCATGCTAAAGGCTGCCCCTCCCCAGTCAAGCCAGCTGTAAATGGACACCCAGTCCTTTGGCCTAGGGATGCCAAGTTGCTAATCATGTTGAGCTACATCACTTTCTGGTGTGCTCCATAATGTGCCTAAACCACACTTGCCCAACATACCACAAAGACCTGGGATGAACCTTGGATCCACTACAATCAATGACTGAGACTCTTAAATGTAATCTAGGCAGACAAGGTTCTTTGGGTAAATGTGACATCTTTTTTTTAGACCAACTAAATAGTTGGAAAAAATGGGTTTTTTTACAAGCTTTTGGGGACAAACACCCTCATCCAGACATAACAAGAATCTGCTGGTGCTTATGTACTCTTCTTGGTGGAAAAGAAGCTTAAACCAACATGTAAAATGCAGGTCTGTGAAAATGAAAATACATGGCAGAGAAGATCAGAGGGGCTAGGTTAACAGGTGCGAGACAGGTAGGTGAAGTGGGGGGAAGAGAGGACTGTTGAGCTGTGATAAAATGTAGCTGGTAAAATGTAGAGAGGTTACCTGGGGTTACTGGATGGCAGGCAAATTATGATGTGCCACAATCCAACGTCTGTATGTCCATATCCAATGTCCATGATTTTTTGTATCCAGTAAATTAATGAAGTGAAGTTCATAGGCTCATCTACAAAAGGTGTTTTGTAAATTCCCTTTGAGGATTAGAACTGAGAGATTGGAGAGAGTGGTTGCCTTGTGAGAAGCGTCCCCCCACAGGTAATTGGGTATTTTTGTCTTTGATAGATTTTTGGTGTGCGTTCATTCTGGTACGCAGTTGTGGTTTGATTTCTCCTACATAGTTTCCATCAGGGCATTTAGTGCATTGGATGAGATGCATTACATTTCTGGAGGTGCAGGTGTAAGATGTAGGAATGGTGATGGTTTTATTGTAGAGAGTAGTTATTGTGAGGGTGGTTGAGATTATTGGCTGATTTTACATTTCTTGTCCCAGCATGGTCTGGATCCATTCAGTGTGCTTGGGCCATAGAAGAAGAACAATAATTTGTTTTTTAGATATATAGGGAGTAAAAGGAAGGCCCAGGGAGGAATAGGACCCCTGCTAAATGGGCAGAAGCAATTGGTGACGGACAGGGGGGACAAGGCTGAACTCCTCAACGAGTTCTTTGCCTCAGTGTTGCTAAGCGAGGGGCACGACAAGTCTCTCACTGGGGTTGTAGAGAGGCAGCAGCAAGGCGCCAGACTACTATGCGTAGACCCTGAGATGGTGCAGAGTCACTTGGAAGAACTGAATGCCTTTAAGTCGGCAGGCCCGGATGGGCTCCATCCGAAGGTGCTGAAGGCACTGACCAACATCATTGCAGAGCCACTGGTGGGAATATTCAAACGCTCGTGGCGCACGGGCCAAGTCCCGGAGGACTGGAAAAGGGCCAATGTGGTCCCCATTTTCAAGAAGGGGAGGAAGGAGGACCCGGGCAATGATAGGCCAGTCAGTCTCACCTCCATCCTTGGCAAAATCTTTGAAAAAATTATCAAGGCTCACATTTGCGAGAGCCCGGCAGGACAAATTATGCTGAGGGGAAACCAGCACAGGTTCGTGGCAGGCAGATCGTGCCTGACTAATCTAGTTTCTTTTTATGACCAGGTTACGAAACGCCTGGACACAGGAGGAGGGGTGGATGTCGTATACTTAGACTTCAGGAAGGCCTTTGATACGGTATCCCACCCCATACTGGTGAACAAGTTAAGAGGCTGTGACTTGGATGACTACACAGTCCGGTGGGTGGCAAATTGGCTAGAGGGCCGCACCCAGAGTCGTGGTGGATGGGTCGGTTTTGACCTGGAAGGGTGTGGGCAGTGGGGTCCCGCAGGGCTCAGTCCTTGGACCGATACTCTTTAATGTCTTCATCAGCGACTTGGACGAGGGAGTCAAATGTACTCTGTCCAAGTTTGCAGATGACACAAAGCTATGGGGAGAAGTGGACACGCCAGAGGGCAGGGAACAGCTACAGGCAGACCTGGACAGGTTGCACAAGTAGGCAGAAAACAACAGGATGCAGTTTAACAAGGAGAAATGCAAAGTGCTGCACCTAGGGAGGAAAAATGTCCAGCACACCTACAGCCTAGGAAATGACCTGCTGGGTGGCACAGAGGTGGAAAGGGATCTCGGAGTCCTAGTGGACTCCAAGATGAACATGTGTCAGCAGTGTGACGAAGCTATCAGAAAAGGCAATGGCACTTTATTGTGCATCAGCGGATGCATGACGAATAGATCCAAAGAGGTGATACTTCCCCTCTATCGGGCGCTGGTCAGACCGCAGTTGGAGTACTGCCTGCAATTCTGGGCGCCACACTTCAAGAGGGATGCGGATAACCTGGAGAGGGTCCAGAGAAGGGCCACTCGTATGGTCAAGGGCCTGCAGACCAAGCCCTATGAGGAGAGACTAAAGAACCTGGACCTTTTCAGCCTCCACAAGAGAAGGTTGAGAGGCGACCTTGTGGCTGCCTATAAGTTCATCACGGGGGCACAGAAGGGAATTGGTGAGGTTTTATTCACCAAGGCGCACCCGGGGGTTACAAGAAACAATGGCCACAAGCTAGCAGAGAGCAGATTTAGATTGGACATCAGGAAGAACTTCTTCACAGTTAGAGTAGCCAAGGTCTGGAACAGGCTCCCAAGGAAAGTGGTGCTCTCCCCTACCCTGGGGGTCTTCAAGAGGAGGTTGGATATGCATCTAGCTGGGGTCATCTAGACCCAGCACTCTGTCCTGCCTATGCAGGGGGTCGGACTCGATCTATTGAGGTCCCTTCCGACCCTAACATCTATGAATCTATGAATCTATAGGAAGTTTGCTTCAAGGCATACAGGATGGTGAGGTTTGGTGTGTTTAAAGGCTAGGATGGGTGGTTCTGGAAACATCGCTTTAAGAATTGGGTCTTCTCCTAGTATGGGTTGGAATTGTTTGAGGATATCTTGTATACAGTTGGTTCCAGGAAATGATGGTATGTCATAACTAATGGTGTGTGATTAGTGGGGATTTTTTTTTATACTGCAGCAATTCTTCATGTGGTATCTGGGTGACTCTTTCAAAGGTGTGATCTATCTATCGACCTAATTAAGTGTGTCCTGGCATTTTATCTTCCCTTCCCTATACCTACCTCTTCCCACCTTGAATATTTTTTTATACCTTTTGAGCTCAGAATTCAAGATTTAGTCCTATTACTGCTGACCTCTTGAACACCTAAGCAGACCAAGAACCTTATTTCTTTCCATTCCTTTAGTTGCTAATGGTATCAGCCATAGCACAGAAACCTCAACTCAGGTCTGGGCAGATTTAAAAAAAAGGAGAAAGCAACCTTAAAATGTATGAATAAAAGTTTTAAAACAGAACCATCCACCTATACATATAGATCTTGTCATAAGTTGTAATACACTATTTGTAAAAGCCTACAAGAAGTCATTTGAAAGAAATCAGTAAAAAATAAAAAAGTGTAGCACTATTTTATAGCTATGCACTGGAAGGCAGTGAGGAGTGAGGGTGGAAGAAGGCAAAGAAATTATAGGCTGCTGAGAGAAAGGAGAGAGAGGAAGGGATAGCAGTCTCTAAAAAAAAAAGAAGCAATGGCACTTTGGTAATAATGGAATTAGGATGTCAGTTTTAAAGACATATTAATTATTCCCTGAAATCAAATACTTCTTTATCGACATACTATTTCTGAGATTTCTGTTACTTTGTATGTATAAAATATCTGAACTGTGTTTTTTTCTATAAATGATAAAGACACATGCATGTCTTCAAAAGACATTGCTCAGAAATTAGTGTGTGCTTAATGAGTAATCTGTCATCAGGAAAAAGAAACTCAAATGAGCCAGTTGAAAGAACTGCATTTCAAGAAAACTCAGGAGTTACAGGTACAGCAGGAGAAGGAGAAGTGTCTTATAGCAGAAATTGAGGGAAGCCAAGCATCACTTAAAAACCTCAACAGTCGGTTACGCAAACTTGACGCGGATGCATTAAAGCAACAAGAAATAACTTATAATCAGGTAAGGGGTTTGCTAGTTCTCAGTTAATTTTCTTCATAATTTTCTTTAGGGCTGACACATGAGTAATGTTTGGATTTTTTTAAACTTCGCTAACTGCTTAGAGAATGCAGTTGCTGAAATGTTCAATGCTTAATGATGTGCTCTGTTCCATCTCCCCAGATGCACGAATTAAATTGAAACAGCTAAGATTTGCTGAGATTTACATTGTGTATGTGTGTATTCTTAATCATTTTTGTGTCTGCAGTTCTTCTTGTTAGTTTACCAAATCAATTTTCCTCTGAACTATTGATGCTTCAGGGTAAATTTTTTGATGTGATACAAGAGAGGTACATGTCCAAATCCTGTTATTTTCTAATGAGATTTATGTGCATATCTCCTATGCACCACTTTGAAAATTTGCCCCTTTATGTCATTACCAGGGGATGTTGATAAGATTGCAACACTGCTCTAAGCCTCCCTACAGCAGACTATCCATGCAGCCTGTGCTTTGTTGGACTTCTAGAAGACTACTTATGAGCCATCATCACACACCACTCATTTAAGAGCATTTAGTTAGTGTTTCACATTAAAATGAGGCGGCCTATAAGCCATAATTATAAAATAACAATAGCTTAATTAGGTGACTGTCCTAAAGCCAGAATTTAGTTTCCGAGTTCACATGCAACATTTAGCATTAATCAAGAGAGCTCTAATTGTTTAGCTTAGGCTTTCTAATTTTTTTTCTTTAAATAATTTTAACAGGATTTTTATATTCAGCAAGTGGAGCGACGATTGTCACGGCTAAAAGGGGAGGTTAATACAGATGAAAGACAAGTACTAGAAGCAAAAGTTGCTGAACTTAAAAAAACACTAGAAGAAAAGAAAAATGCATATAATGTTCTACATGTGCAGCACAAGAAGGTTCAGGTAACTTGCTTACAATGACAAATTCTGGAATTTAAGGAATTCTAATAACTTAGATAATTTTTTCCCTTTTATTTGTTAAATCTGGTACAAGATTTAGAACGTCTGAACTTCAGCTAGGTTGCATGGAAAACTTCATAATATGTCCCTCAGTACTTTAAAGGAAGCTACTGAGCAACTGAGATTTTATCCCATCGAAGACTTTTGAATTGTGAAGGCAAGCTTTTTCAGATCTGATTGACTTTTAAAATAAACTACTTTGTATTTATTTGTATGTTTTTGACATGAGCTCTTGCATACTATACATGATATCAAAATGATGTTCCGCTACATCAGGTTTTAGACAATTAGCATTACATTGCCTCATTATTTTAAAATGAAAATGTTTGGGTTAACAGGCTGAAACACTGTTTAAAAATCCCTGGTTTAAAAATACTACCTTGAAAGGTATTTTATAAATGTAGTGTGGGTGACTGACATTCTTTGTGTGTTTGTATTTGCCGCACAATCACAGTATTTGTATACATATACTGTAATTAGATGCTAACAATATTCACCTTAACTCACTTATAAATCAGCTCCAGCATGTTTTGAGGACTTCTGTTTGTTTTTGGTGTACGTACATTTTTCTAATTACCACCTCACTTTGGCAGATACTTGCTACTCTTTTAAAAACATTTTTGAAAGTATCTAGACATCTTTTAGGTAAGAAAAGTTTGTATTTTTTTCCATTTCAGTGAAGCCTGGTGATATAGCATGATTGGTTTTGAACAGCAAGGGTTGGGACAGATTTCCAAGAGATCTGGTAAATTCTCCATAATTTGGAGTCTCTTATTAAAATGGAATGTCTTTAAGACATACTGTCTATCAAGGGTCTCAAATTCATCTGTCCCCACAGCCCATGTTGCTCCATTAGTCCAGTCTCGCAGGTTCTGTGTATGAGATGACAGTCAGCTCTGGACCTAGGGCAGCACTGACATTAAATTCTGTGACTCTGTGACTATGAAAGTTTTGTATATGTTGTCATAAAAGGGTGTCAGAAGAATCTGACACCCCAGATAAAACAGTAATTGCATAGGAACTACTGCAGTAGCACCACAGATCAGGACTTGATACTATGCACACAATATAAATTTACATATCAAAGATGGTCTCTGTTCCAAAGAGCTTTTAATTTTTAACTGCTAGTATTTTGAACAGCCTGTATCTACTGAAATGAACTATGAACAACTTATTTTCTAACAGAGTGACATTCATTTTATGAAGAGGGCAATGGATAAGACAGGAGAAGAAATGAGTGGTGTGATGGCTAGGATAGATGAACTAAACCTGTTCAATGACAAATCAGATAAAGAATTTAAAAAAGCTAAAGCTGTCAAGCAGGTATGATAACATTTTACAGTTCTGTTTGTAGGACGCATGATTATTTAAAAAAAATAATATTGTAAGGAATAAATCACGTAAAAACTTGTGATGAATGGGTTGGGGGTTGTTTTCTGCTCTTTTTTGTGTTGGGTCATGAGCCTTCCATAGGAAACTCTCTTGGCATTTCCTGGTCTTGCAATTTTTCTCCAAGTGAAAGTACTGTTCCAATAGCTAGCTGATAGTGCAATGGATACCACCTCCTGCGTCTCAGGGCTACTTTGGGAGTTCAGTTACCATTGACCAAAAACCATTTATGCAGCAAAGTCTATTTGGTGTGTGCTTTGCCACAGCTATTTCTGCCTGCAGCGTATCACTGATGCTTCTTTGAGAAGTCATTAATTCTGACATTTGGGGTGTAGGTTGTAGCTGTGTTGGTCTAAGGACATAGGCAGACAAGGTTCTTTGGGTAAATCCAATTATCTTTTCTTAGACCAACTCAGATAGTTGGAAAAATTCTTCTTTGCAAGCTTTCGGGTACAGATACGCTTTGCCAGGCAGAGGAAGCATTTGCAGTTGGTCTGTGCTCTTCCTGGATGGAATAGTAAAGCAGCCAGAGGCCAGTACTTATGCAAGAAAGCCAGTCAGTTAAAATGTAAACTGAGGTAGTCTATAGGTGAGAGACAGGTGTGGGGGGTAGAGGGGAATATGTAACTAGTCAATGGATGAGAGATGGGGTGGCGGGAGGGGAATGAATACAGCTGATAAAAAGAGGTTCTTTATTTTACCAGCTATATTCATTCCCCTTCTCCCCCACCCCACTGGTCTCTCATTCACTGACTACAGCTACATATTCCTCTTCCCCCTGCCCTGCCTGTCTCTCCCCTGTTGACTACCTCAATTTACATTTTAACTGACTGGCTTTCTTGCATAAGTACTGGCCCGTGGCTGCTTCACTATTTCATCCAGGAAGAGTACAGACTCTTCCAACTGCGGACTCTTCCTCTGCCTGGCAAAGCATATCTGTACCCAAAAGCTTGCAAAGAAGAATTTTTCCAACTATTTGTCTTCTGTTCCCTATCATCCATTTTGCAAAACTACATTTTTGGCCTTCTAAAGGTGCTCTCTAGAACTGGTTTGGATGTGCTTTTATTCTTCCAGCAAATCTCGTTAGCGTGGACTTGGGAAAATGCTGATTTGCTGCTGCCTTAAGTGTTTTGTGTAGGCCCAGCCTAAACAGCAGTTACCCTTTTGTTTCAATTCTAATTTCTTAATAATGGCAGAGTGGAGTGAAAAAAGGTTCTAGGCCTCCTTCTGCTGTGATGTCCAGAGGAGAGGTAAACAGGCAACAAATGCTCCACAACAAGCAGTTTCTATTTTTCCACCTGCTCCAAGGTGTGTTAGCATGGCTCAAAACAGCGCTGTACAGAAATATCCTGACCTGTCTTCAGAACTGGAAGACATTTAGAGGGATTAGGGCAGTGGTGTGCTGAGGCTAAGCCTTGCTTCTAACCAGAATTTGCTCAGGTGAAGCATCATTCTAACAGCTATTATTGGTTCTTGGAGATCTGTGGAGGGCACTGCATAGAGACCATTTAGTGGTTGGGATTCTGCTGATTATTCAGGGTAAAACAAGAGCCTCTCAATCTTGCCCTGGGGAAATGAATGAGTTTTTACTACTGATGCAGGATTGTACCTAAAGGCCTAATGATCTTACAGCTGACCTCCCTCCCCTAAATTAAGACCTTTCCTTAGAGGTATGGAGTTAAAGGCAAGCCACTTATGAAAGTGGGCACATGGATGGACTAAGGAAACTCTGCCTACTCACTCTCATGGATCTTACATAGGTTTCGTACGTGACATGCGGGCCATAAAGCTTTTGGACGCCCGGTATTTTTCTCCTACACCAGTGGTGCTAAACTTTTTGGACTCAAGGCACCTTTCCATAACTTTTGTGAATTGAGTCCCACCCAACTTCAAAAATTAAGTTATATAGTATAGTGCTTATACTTCCTTGCAGGGGGGTTGGGCGGTGTGGGAGGGAATTGACCAGGCAGTGACAAGTAGGAGCCTGTGCTTATCCACTTAATCTCCTGACACCCTTCAAAGGATCTCATGGGCACCCAAAGGTGCCATGGCACCCTGGCTCAGAAGTACTGTCCTATGCAGTTATACACTTAAGTTATACGCTTGAGATAGTTATAATTAGATCCAAAGGTCTTGACAGTCTTTTCTGAAGTCTATTTAATTTCTTCAGGGATCATCTTTGTTCACGTCTCATTATTATAATAATAAATTATTATTAAAGAGCAAGCTACAAATAGGAAAGCCTAATATAAGAGATAAAACACAAGTTTAAAATTAATCATATGTTACATAATAGATTTGTAGATAATCCATTGGGAGCATGGAGCTGTAACTTTTTTTCAAATTTAACTCTGATTTACAATATAATTTTTGATGTGTACACATTCTAGCACTTTATAAAAATTGTTAAGAACAATTTCTCAAAGAAATAACATCTCTTTGAAAGTTGCGTTTGTTTTGTGTAAATTTCATAGTTAAAGGGTGTTAAAACTGAAGAACTGTTTGCCTCACAAATTTGAGAGCACTGTGAATACAGGTAATTAAGAAAGAAGAGATTGACAAACTATAGAGACCCTTACAGGTGATAAAATGTATTCCATTTCTCTATTAAAAGTATATAGAATTAATACTGTTTAACTGGTGCTTTCTAAGTAACTGATTTTTTTCCTACAATTATTAAGTTTTTTAAAAACTTGTCCTGAAAAACAAACCTTATAATTTGGGATTATTTGTCCTTTGGCATTCGCTAGGATTTGATGGTTGAAGATAATCTTCTGAAATTGGAACTGAAACGTCTTCGAGATACACTGTACAATAAGGCAGAGCAAGTTCTCTCACTGGAAAAACGAAAATTACAATTAAACGCAGCCATGGCTGAAAGAACTGAAGAAATTAAAGTTCATAAGGCAATGCTTGAATCTCAGTTAAGATTCGTGGATCAGGAGCGGCAACATGTAAGGTAGCTAGCAAACATTTTCAAAACATTATGTGCAACTTTCTTAATACTTAAGTGGAAGACAGGGAAGATAATCAAACACGTTAAATATGTTTCACCGAAGGTAAGGTTAAATTGTGGTCATTCTACAATTTTTCCTGTTTTTCCCCCCCTCAGAAAACTAACTAAATTTTCTATTCAAAAGTACCTTGGTACCACCATCAAAAAGATAAAATCTGCCAAAAATCATTTTTATATAGTTCCATTCATTTGAGGATTTCATTGTTTTACACAAGGAAGCATTTTTCCCCATTTCACAAATAGAATGACTAAGGAGCAGTTAAGTGTCTTGGCACAAAGTATACAGCAAGTCAGTAAAGACCTGGGAACAGAGCCCAAGTCCCTCAACTTCAGTCTCCTTTCTGAACTGCTAACTCGGTGTTTCATCACTCTGCTAGCAATCCCCCATCTCTGTGCTTAACAAGACAGTGCTGTTTGGCCTATTTAGAAAGATGACATCTAGTCCTGACAAAGGTCTGTAACTAAATACGTACAATCTTGTGCAACAGGGGCATGGGGGGGTTGTTGGTTTGTTGTTTTTTAAGGTGAGGTACTGTGTTTGTCTCTCCACTATTGCATTTGTTCAAGATAACTGTAGACTACACTGTATTAACTAGTTATAAGAGCAAGTCACATTTGATGAGAGAACCTTCTCAGCAGGAGCATGCATTTAATGAAACTCTGATGGCTGACGCAGCAAGCTAAAAATTCTCACAGATATCCAGAGAATCTCTGTTAGCTGTCTCGAGGCAGCTTTTCAAGCTCCTGTAGACTAGAAATGGTATGTGTATATATTATACATACCCATTAGCTAGTTGATTACACTGTTAAACAGATAGTTATAATAAAAGCATAACTTTCTTCCCTTTAAAACAATAAAATTATTGATTCAAAATATTTGCTCCAACCTTTAGCTCTGACTTCTCAACATCTATCTTGTGGGTGGTTAAACCCAACTGAAAAACAAGCACTCAACAGCTGAGCTGGCAGGCTTTTATTCCCCCTCTGCTAGCCACACCCCACACAATAGGAAATTAGAGTGATTTAGTGTGACTAAAGCTTAACTCCTCACCAAGAGTGCAGACTGTGTGTTTTTCCTTTGATAATTACACAGCTAATTGGTACTTCCATGTAATTTGATTTGGGGTTGTTGCCTGCTGTTGCTTACTCTCCTCTAGCAGTGGCAATATTAAGATATGATCAGCAGGGGGCAGTTTGTGCAGCTGTAGGACTTAAATGCCAAATCTTAAAATGTTTGGGGGAGGATTATGGCCTGGCCTCCTGCGATGCAGGGATCCAAAATATAATGTTAAATTTGTCCACTTTATGCAGTAATGTTAGAAGAGTTGTGGGTGGGAAGAGGACCAGATGTCTAGGGCTGGGAGGACTGGGAGCAAGTGGGCCAACCTGCCAGCAGTAGGAGTACTGCTTTCCTGGTTGGCTCCCTATGCATGTGCAGACTGTAGCCAGAAGCAGCTGATAAAACAGCACATGGCAAACAATTTCTCAAGAGCTCACTTTGCATTTCCTTTCCTCCCATCACATCAGTGCTGAATTTCAAGAACGTCTAAGTAAAATTGATAAACTGAGGCGCAGATATGAAATTCTGACAATTGTCATGATGCCTCCTGAAGGAGAAGAGGAGAAAACTCAGACTTACTATGTCATTAAGGTAGTTTAGTAACTTTACTATTGAAATGCTTTAATCAATGCAATACTTAGGCAGTCACATAACAGGTGTCTATTTAAACTGTGGTTTTCTCTGTTTTATTCTTAAATCAACTCTCTCCCCCAGTAAAGTAAATCTCTCATCCTCATACCTGTTGTCCCCATCAGAGAAGGGTCATGGCCATGTGTTTTCTTGATATCTTGGGGTGAGAACAGCTTACTTCTTAGCCCAGGTCGCTAAAGTGCAGGATCTTCTAAGTCTTCTTTTCTCAACAGCATGTGGAATAACAAGAAACTTAGCCCATCCGGACTTAAAGGACATTTTCCAAGACACTTAGAACAAACTGCAACTTGCTCCCTGTAACGGGGCGTCATCCCCAGGGCAGTCGAGAACCCCTGGAGGCACCCGAGTCCCCTTTATTTCAGTCTACTTCTGGGAACCATCTTCCCTTCACTCATCTGCCATATCTTGATGTTTCTTTTGGTTCTCAAAGAAGAGGCTGCCCCAGATCAGGTCTTTGCTCCAGAGAACACCCAGAGGCGAGGAGCTCCTGCCTTAAGGGCTAATTGCACGACTCCATACCACCCCTATACTGTGTCCCATGCCTCACAGATGCTACATGACTGTTGTTGCCTCTGTTGGGGCCTCAGCCTATTTGGCCTCTGCCCCATAAACGTGGCTAAGCCTTCTAGCCTAGGCCCACTGTGTTGGACCTGGCTTTGAGGCACTAACTCCACTCCTTTCTTTCCTGTCACTGGGCCCCTGGCCCGTGTGTCTCTGAAAGCTTGATTTCTCCTTGTGGCATGGCTGCTGAATGCACTTGCATGTACAGCAGCCCTGTTCTTCTCCAATCAGAGACACTTTAGTTAGCAATAGGAAAGTTCTACAAGACAGACTTACCTGGGCTAACTGAACTGGCTCTCCAGCCCAGCATAGAGAGATCCATGATTCTAGGAAGTCACTAGCCTTCTACTTGTGAAGAACTAAACCTTTCAAGTCAGACCCTGGACTTCTATTTAACCACAATAACGACGAAGGGTACAGCACTCTATGCAGACACTCTCCCAGTATACCTCTGCCTGTGTCAGAACGTGCTGTGAGCTACCTATGGCAGACTGTTTAGCAGCAATTACCACACATACCGTCAAGAGTTCAGACAGCACCTGCAGCTTCAATCAGAAGTGCCTCCATGGTTAATGTCTGCAAAGCTGGAGCTATATTCACAAGTCACTAGACATCTCCAAAAGCTCCAGATTGCATGCTATATTTGGGGAAACAGTGCTTTGGTTGCTGTTCTTATAAGACCCTTTAAGGTTCCACTTCCATATGGGCTATAAGCTTAAGTCATTTACAGTGGAACATGCATCTGGACAATCATTCAAAGAACAAACCAGTTGTGTATCTTGCAGTAATTGGAGTTCTGTGCATTCCACCTTATGTTTCTTCCTGACCTTGTACTTCCATTCTGCAGAGTAAAAGAAACTCAGGAATGGGAGACACATACCAGCCCTCATGCCCTAGTTGAGAAATGAGAGCTAGGGCACATGTGAACAGAAAGGCTTTTCCTTATCATAGGTCTGTTATCTCAAGTGCATGAAGTGCACCTACAGTGGGATATTCATATGGATGCCACTTACTGGAAACCTCTTTCCAGCTATTTAGTAGGTAAGGTCCCAGTCTGAACCATGAGCTCACAAGTGGATTTTTGCCCACATGTATGGTTCCTAACTGCTTGCCCACCAGGATTCTTTTCCTGTAATTGTCTTAGTGTGTTTCAGGACTACACAAGCAGCCCTGTATCTTATCTGGTCTGTCATTTACCAACCTGAGATATCTGGTTTTACTTTTAGGCTGCCCAGGATAAGGAGGACCTTCAACGGGAAGGTGATGATTTGGATGCAAAGATCCGCAAAGCTGAAAAGGAAGTTGTAGCCCTGGAAAATACCCTGCGTGTGCTTAATAACTGCAACAGCAATTACCGAAACTCTTTTAAAAAAGTCACAGAGACAAGTATGCCAAAAACAGACGGTTATTAACTGTGGGAGTTGGAGGTGACGGTCTAAATCAGAGACACTAGAGCTAGTAATTCTATGAGGGTTGTATTCACTGAGTATAGAACAAGCCGACACCAGCAGAAGGGAGAGTAATTCACATGCTGCTATCATTAGTTGGCCAGGGCACAGTAAGAAGATTAGGTACAAGAAAAAAAAGGGCGTTGACATGAAATTAATGTTAATTTTTTTCATTATGATATGTATACATGTCATAACACCCACATAGAGGTTGTGGATAGTCCTGAATACAAAACCACCGTTGGAAGGCAGATTAGAAAGAAGTTGAACAAGTAACCTTCACAGTAAACCTATTACTTTTATTTGTGTAAAAGTTGGATCACTGGCATCAGTATAGCTGTAGAGAAAGGTTTGAAGTTTAACTTGTGTGCCCTCTGCTGGCTCTTCAGCAGCAATTAAGTTATTATTCTTCACCAATCCAGTCATTTTTTGCCTTATTTTTGGTAACAAGTTATTATGGAGAATTTATATCCATGAAGGTTTTAAATCTTGAGAATGTCCCCCATAAAGTGTTACCAAATAAAAAGCAAGCACTTTAGGACTTCTGAGGACACACTTCCTTGAACATCTGCTTTTCCAGTTGTGTGCATTTCAGGTTTACACCTTTTGTAGCAGCAGTGCATTTTCTAGAAGTAGGTAGACAAGTAAAAGCGTAATTCCCAAAGTACCTGAGGTATATACCTACAGAAAGAACGTATATACTTCTCAGGAGCTCAGCAGTCAACTGTACGATGTTTAAATATTTCTTCTCTTCCTCCTGGCAACTTTAATCAGTGGTGTAAAATATTAAAAAGGAAAAGAAAAGGGGTTTTGTTTCAGAAAGTGATTATGGACTTATATCTCCAACTCTGCTCTTCATGGGGATTTATAAAGCCATCCTGTGATTAGATACAAACAGGTTGTTCTATTTATAGGTATGATGTGTCTAATACACTGCACCTCAGAATAGCATAACTCAGGACTGTAGTCTTAAGGCAGGCTGGGAAAACTCTTCCTCTCTCATATTTGGCCATAACTAAAGTCAGCATATTGTATATGAACACATTTTTATGTAGGTGTTTTAAAAGGCAACAATACTTCATCTATTATATGCAGATTCAGTGACATAAGCATGAGTTATGGCATGCACTTTGCAAGTCTGTACTAACTTGATTGTTTGGGATCGTAGGTGAGGAGTATGAAGAAAAGCTGCAGTTGGAAGAAGAGAAAAGAGCGGCTGATGAAAAACTCAGGTACAAACGAAGACGGATCAAGGAGCTTCAGGAGGATGTTCAGGTACAACGCACGTGACTTCCAAGTATATCACCAAAGCCAAAGTATTACATAGCTCATTCATATCTTTCTCAAAGATTACACATCATTCCAGAAGTATTTCTCCTGTACTAGCTATGTGATTCTCTATACCCCTTTCTACTTCTCCAGGATAACGGGAAAAAAAATTCAAAGGTGCTTGATTCACATGGGAGCCTATGTCCCATTTTGAATGGTGATTTAAGGTTCTAAGTCTGAATTCTACTGATTTTTTCCCCTAAGACAGACTGTTAAGTGACTGTGTGAGATTCACAAAGGGAATTAGTACATAAGCCCAAAATCTAGGTCCTCAAAACATCTACTCGCAGCTGTCATCTAATCCTGGAATTACCCAAGTGTCTGATATTAGAGTTCCTAAGGTACTGGATCAGATAGGTGCTCTGAGCACAGCTAGCAGACCAGGCTCCACACAAAATGCAGGAAGTAACATCCTGGCTGAATGATATGAGTGGAGGGAGGCACCTTTCTGCAGCCTAGAGTAGGTTGTCAAAGGCATGGAGACAGCATAGGGCTTGAGACACCCTTTTCCCTCAGCCCTTACTGAGGACTACCTTAAGTGGCTCTCTGTGGGCTGGAATCATCAATCCCATTCTCAGCTCTCTAAAAGCATGTCTGTCCAATGCAAGGCTGTGCTATGCAGAGATGCTCAAGCTGGTTCTGGACCCTAATGCATGCAGAGCTAAAAACAGTATACTTGTGTTAGCTTGGTGCTATGCCTGGACTAATTTGCTCTGCTTGGTTCCATTGTTAGCTGGAGTATCAGCATAATGCTGCCTTGCAGATTACAGACATATCTCAGATGATTAAAGGACTAGAGAAAGCCAGCCCGGTAAGCAACAGCATGCTTCTTAAAGGAGCTAATTAACTCAGGTGCAATACTTCACTAACATAGATGTATTGCTCTTGGTTGCAGAACTAGTATGGACATCTTCACATATCACTGAAGTACACCTTGTAACTCTCCCCACACGTTGTTTAGGTAGCCTATGTGAGCTTAGGTGTTGTTAGTTCCACCATGAAGCTAAGCAGCTAGATTGGGGGTGGGCAAAATACAGCCCATGGCTGTATCCAGCCTGTTGATCACCACTGGGAGCCCAAGGAGGGAGGGCTGCACCCTAAGCTGCTCGGCCACAGCCAGGGCTGGGCTGCACCACACAGCACACAGACTTCTCTGCCCCGGCCCCGGCCAAATTCAGCCCCCACCCCTTTCTGGCTTCTTCTTGGTGTTGCAGCTGTGCAGTCCTGGCATCAGTCACTAGCAGCTGGGCCCGCATGGGATGGGGCATGATGCAGTGCACCGAGTAGCCTGCTACCGTGAGCCACTGCCACCACGAGCCACTGCCACCACAGCACCACTAGAAGGTGAACTTGTGTTGGCTGTGGAGCGGGCTCAGCCTGGGACAGCCACCTTTGACTTTCCTGGTGCAGCGCAGCAACAGCAGCTCATCACAGTGGGTGGGCAGAATGGCTATTTGGTGCGCTGCATTGCCTCCCTATCCCGAATGGGCCTGGCTGCTGGTGGCCACGGTGCCAGGACTGCACAGTGCCAACAGGAAGCTAGGTCGGGGAGGTAGAGATGGGTGGGGGGAAGGGAGTGGACAAGGAGTCTCTGTACTGCCTGGCCTGACCTAGGCCCAGCCCCAGCTGTGACAGCAAAGCGGCACAGGGAACATCCCTCCCTCCTCAGGCTCCTGGCAACAAGCAGCGGGTCAGATAGGTTCAGCGGACATCTCCCCAGCCCCCCCTCAACAGTCACCAAAACTCGTTAAGTGGCTCTCCAGCCCAAATAATTGCCCACCTAGATGTTTAGCACTGCATTGTTTAATATAGGAGTGCCTAAGCTTCATTAGGAATTTCTGAACATTTTATTCAGTGCTGATCGTTCTTATCAGGTGTAAGATATAGTTCCCATGTATGGAAACTTTATATAAAGACCTAGTTATAAGTTATTTATTCATAAATACCTGACATATAGACAAGAGAATTGAAAGTCTGGTTTCATAATGATGTTGATACCTTCGGGACACAAGCTATGGTTAAAAACAACTAACAGTAAAAACTAAGGCCCCAGGCAGACATTACACTTAAGATGCAACTAACCTGATTAATTGACTGGATGCTCCCAGCCATGGGAGCACTACTTCCCAGTGCAAAGGGAGCCCAGGAACATGATTCCAGGCTTTGCTCTGCCACTTTAATATGGTGCACTTGGGATCTGATCCTCGATCCCACAATTGCACCTCTTGCCGTGCACGGGTCCGTAACAGGAGGCCCAATTGTTGGGACTGTGCCTCAGATCTCAACACAACTTTAACTGTCACAACCTAAGTTATAAGATAGATCCTAGTGCAAAACATTAATAAAATATTGGAAGAATATCAGAAACACTTCATTAAAGTTAATACTGTTTTTTAAACTAATCAAAAACAGTGCTCAAAATACTGTGCATTACATTAGATCTGTGCTTATTTTTGCAGAGTATGGAAAATACTTTGGCCATCATGCTAAAACAGGAGGCTGCCTACCAAGAAGAGAGAGAGGAGAAACAAGCTTATGTTTTGCAGCTTAACAAAGTCACAAATGAGCAGAAGCCAAAATTAGAAAGGATCATGAAACAGGTTGGTTAAACTAATTCATGACAACTCATTAGTTTGAGTGATATTAGGAACAAAATAAACCACGTTTACATTCAGGTCAGTTACTGCGAACACTGAGACTGCGTCCACGTGAGCAGGGGCGTGCGTTTGCAGCAGCACAAATTTTGTGCTGCTTTATGCTGCAGTGCACATCCCCATTCATGCTACTTGCAGTGGGACACATTGTCCTGCTGCTCCACGTACTGCAGGGGGGGCTGGCTGGGCCAACGTCTGCCTCAGCGTGGGGCTAGCCAGTAGGCAGCCCCCACACCCTAGACAGCCAGGAAGCAGCAGAAACGGGAGCAGGTAGCCTTAGGCAGGCTAAGGCTGCCTGCTCCATCTTCGCACACTGCAAAGCCCCTGCTGAGGCACACGGAGCACCTGTGCTGCGTCACACTGCACTCCAGTCAGCTGCTCCCCCAGCTCAAAGCACTGTGCCCCAGCCAGCTGCTGTGCGGCTTGCTGGGGCACAAGTGTGCCTCAGCACGGGGGTTCTGCACCAGACCCTCCACACTGAGGCACGCAGACAGCCCAGAAGGCTGCCTGCTCCCCTGTCTCGACGCATGCTGCACCCCAGCCAACCAAAGAGTTGGCTGGCATGCAGAGTGCCTCTGCGCAGGAGCTCTAGCACGTGGAAGACGGGCTGCTCCCATCTCTGCATTTGTTCTGACACATAGCACTTGTGTGCTCTGTACCCCCCTTTTTTTTTCCCCAGGTATTTTATTTGGTACTGGGAAATCCTGGCAGCAAATTTTGCCCCAGCACTGCTAATTACCAGGACAGCACACTGTTTAACATGCAACACATGCCATTTGTGGCACCACATAAGTTTGTGGTGCCACAAACTGCACATGCCTGCATGTCTGGATCCTGCCTGAGTGTTTGAAGATGTATTCAAATTCTGTTTTTCACAATACAGTATATCTCCAACTGAATAGCACTGTTATTTACTAACTTGTATCTGTTCATATTTAATGAACTATTCTTTTAAAGTTTCATATAGTACAATGACCTGTAACTGTTGGTATTGTGTAACAATCTGTTCTCTTAAGTTACACTGCATTTAATATTACATGTGTTATGTTTTCAGTTTGTTATCACAACATTGTCTGTTATACCTTTATATTCCACCACATAATTCCTTACAAGATGCTGTGGTCTCACTGATCTGAACAGTTTTTAGTGGGTGCTTTCCAAGGGGGTTTAAGATAACCAAAAATGTACTGCTAATTTGTGACAGTGTTCCAGATTATCCAGAGAAGTTCGATCTTCAAAGAAAACTAAAACAGAAACACAGGAAGAAAAAGACATTGATCTCCGTGAACTAAAAGATTTTAACAGAACCATTGACAAGTTGTTGGTGGATGTTCTTGAAGCAAATCCTGACTTAATTACACCCTTTGAAGCATACTTTCAACAGGTAAAAGTATTAATTGGCATACCAAAAAAACCTGACCCAACTCAACACAGCAAAGGAAGGGCTCTGTGCGCTAGTGAGTCTAACAACTCTCCCAGCTAAATGGCTGGTCCAATAAAAGATTACCTAACAAATCTGCTTCATGCGGAAAAAAAAACGTAACATTGCAATGTAGTTACTTCAGTGATTCGAAGGAACTCTGTGCCTGTTTCATAAGGAAGTAGGGCTATTTAAAAAATATAAGGGTTGTATTTAACTCTTGCTATTAGTACTGATAATACATTAAAAAGATTTGCATGCTTTAACTGGCTTCTATATCCCCATTATATCTTATCCTCCCATAAGAGACCAATACAATCTCTCATCTTCTAGTCTGGTTTAGAACTTCCTACAGCTGCTTCCAGTGGCAGTAGTCACAGTTCTCGATCATCCTCTTCTCAGAGTTCAGCAGCCTCTGTCAGGTAAGTGTTTAGCACTTCCTTTTTTAGCCAAAAATTCACCCAGATATTGTCCTGAGTGGTAGAACTTGGTTCTGTGTACCTTGCAAGGCTAATTTGCTATTCGTTATACTTACTTCCAGCTCCTTTATCTTTCTCATCCTACTAGCTCATTCTTTTGACTAGTAAAAGAATACTTCTTACTTCCTTCTTTTGGATCCTTCTAATAAACAGCCAATATCAGTTTGACTTGGAATTGTCATATTAGATGCGTGGACATGTCCTCTGTCTGCCTAGCCTGGTTCAGTCCAATTCAAGTCAAGATAGTAACGGTATCAAACATGCCCAGTCGTTGTACCCTGCTGTTTTGTCGCATTCCATGCTTTCCTTTCCTCCATTGTCCTCCTACTTTTCCACTTTCACTCGAACACATTTATTTTTAGATGGTTTCAGATAAAAGGTGTACCACAGGCGCAGCTGGTGAACTCAGACTGGTGGGGCAGTGGAGCATCCGGCCGTGCTTGTGCGCACCCCAGGGGAGGCATGGGGGGGTGCGCCCCCAAATTTGTGCACATGGCAAGGGCTGAGTCCAGGGGCTGGGCTATTCCTGGGGGGGGGGGGGGGCTGCACTCAGAGCAGGTGGTAGCAGCACTGGGAGGGGTGCTGTAGTGAATTCTGGGGTGGCCACAGCCCCTCCCAGCACTGCTGCTGCCCACCCCAAGTGCAGCCTCATTCCAACCCCCCCACCAGGAAGAGCCCAGGCCCCAGCCCCAGCCCACAGCAGCAGCTGCCCACCAGATGGTGCTTTCCAAGCTGCAGGGCTGCATATCTGCAACTGGATCAGTATTGGCCGATACGGTTTGTTAATAATTGGCCATCAGCATTGGCCCAAAAAAATCTCTGTGCACCCCGATTTTCAGAGGACACAACTATTTTCCTTGCTGCTGGAGTTCTCCACTCACAGCTTGTAGTCTAGCAGCTTTAAATTCAATTCCTTTTCCCAATTAAATAACAAACACATGGGTGTGTGGGTGTGCAAGTTTTAAATAGTTTTCTCCTGTTGAATACCACTAATAAATCAACATCCCTTCATTTGTTCCTCTGCAGAAGAAACATTCTACTTAAAATATACCATGGTCATTGTCTAAATGGCCATCCAGCAGCCATCTGGAAAAAAAGTTTTGTCTTCAAAATGTTCAGATGTCACACTAATCTCATTTTCTGCCTTTTTTTAGATCATCCAGGAGCAACAAAGGCTCAGCTTCTGGTCAAGTATTACCTAAAGTTGTAGATTTGAGCTTGTCAATCAGCCCTCCTGCTTCAGCTACTGGTGCTAGTTCACGACCCTCTAGTGCAGCTAGCAGCTCAAGTAACCTTTCCAGCAGAAAAAACCTGAAATAATTTGAACTGTATTGTGGAGGGTTCACATCCCACTAGCAGTGCTTCTATGTGTGCTTCTACGTTACTTTAATAATTATTTAATGCTCTCTTCCTTATTTATCAAGATCTTCTAACATAGAAATGTTTACTGTAGTAAAATATGCTTTTTAAACTTAGTTGCTAGTAAAGATTCACACTAAACTACCTGAAGCAGTGAGTTGCAAATTAACAAATACAACATTAAATGAAACTGTGTCTAATTTGTTGCTGGGTTCATGCTGTAGAAACTACATGGCTTTGGGGAATCCGCTTCAGCAATTCAGATTCTTATGACAAAAGGGGCAGTCTCTCTGTGTATCAGTAACCAGTCTTCCTATTCGTTCTTAAAAACTGACCATTAATGTTACAGTCCTTTTGTACTGAGCAAAATACTGATTCATAGTCATAAAGAATGCTATCTCCAAATAGATGTGATCTTCACTTCAGAACATTACAATTTGACTTGATTTCTCCATACTGCAAAATTGGAAACAGGGGGAGAATAAGTTTGTAAACAAAGCCAGCTTTCCATTTCCACTATTTTAATCTATATTTATACCAAAGCCACATGTCAGGTAACACTTTATAGTGAGTGGCACATTAACATTTGCTTTGCTTCAAAAACAGTTTGAAACAGGCTGCCAATCTTTCACACTGCAGACTACATCTCAACAGAAAAGGGCCGTCTTGTAGGCTGCTTCTCATCCCCATTCAGGACCACACAGTATATCCTTATGGCAACTACAACGTATCTTAAGAAAGTATTTTATAGACAACCAGCTGTAAACAAGGACAAATAGCACCCTATGATCACCCAGATCATCAAGTCCAGGTCACCAAGTGCTCTGCCAACCGGAGTTTAAAACCTTATGATGCAAGAAACTGTGGCCCATTCACAGCAGCACTCATCCTATATAACTGTTTTCCTAAAACTACAGTCAAAAACCATTTCTGATGATACATTTGGGGTATCAGGACTAAAGTAGGGCGCGCACACCTCTGCCTCACTTTCCTCACCTGTAAAATGAATACAGCACCATCTTGCTGCTTACGGGCAGTGGAAGAGCAAACATATTTCTGTTTCAGAAAGCACTATGGAAATCTTTTGGGATGGAGGCACACATCACCAATACAATCAGATATTCAGCGTTAAACAAACAGCTAAGTACATTCAAGTGAAACAAATATTAATTTTAATAAAATGTAATGATTAAACAAGTTTGTATACATTGATGGCACATCAGCTTCAGTCGAATAATCCCTTTCAGTAGCTGAAGGTTAGGTCTAATACAAAAATAGTAACAGTCGATTGTACCTTAAGATTGCCTGTGTTTAAAGTGCAAATCCGATATCAGTCACACAACTAGCTATATTTTAAGGGTAACGAAGAATTAAGTTTTCACCCGATTAAACATTATAATACAGAAGTATCTTAAGTAAGAGCACAGTGAACTAAGATCTTAAGAAGCTGGCTGATATAACATGAAATACTCTTGCATATATCTGTGTGTCAAATGATCTCTCATAAATTTAACTTATGCCAACCTTTAACAAACACTTTCCAAGACAGAAGAGAGCGCTCTGCCAATTTTTATAGGCATTTTAAGGGCACACACTTTCCACAAGGGATATCAGATTTAAATAATATCCTTTAATTGCATCCAGCATAATGCATTCTTTTTCTAGGCAATTCATTGGTTTTTCTGCTTACTTCCTTTTTCTCTCTCAAATTCAGCAATCTGATTGAATATATTGATTAAGTTCTGGGGTAGGCTCCTTTTAACACCACTCTCCGATTGCCCTTTGCCACTCATTGTAGTTTCCTCATCTACTTCTGTTGTTTTTGTTGTGTCCCCAGAACAGCCTTCTGTGTTTTTATACTCCCTTTCATTTTTATGATGAGTTAGCTCGTATCTGTCCTCATCATAATGTCTGCTGGCCTCATACCAGCCGCTGGAGTGTTGTTTGTATTTTTCCACTGACCTGCTGGAGTAATCAGACCCTACTGGAGATGAGAAATACTTGCCCTGACCTGAGCTGTGTCTTCTAAATGGTTCCTTTCTCCCCTCTACTTCCCTTTCTAATTTCCTAGAATAATATGCCCTGGTTTTATCATCTGACCTCTTGTGATATGAACCTGAGGAACCCCTCCTACTGGAAGAGGATCTATCTGTTTTACCCTGTTTTTCCATTTTGCTGCTACTTGCCTGAGTCTTGGAGCTACTATAAGAATCCCTTGAATCTTCAGACCTACCTCCAAAAACGTCTTCATCATCAGCTGACATCCTCGATTGAGAACATTGTCTATCTTTCTCTCTTACCTCTGTCTTTTGATAAACTAAACTGTCCTGCCTCTCCAGCAGTTTTTCCATTTCAAACTTTTGGTTAAGGAAGGAAGCAGAGGTATCAGCTGGAGGCGAGTACCACTCATCTTTCCTACTCTGATCTTTCTGAGGAAAAGATGCCCTAGCTGAATGCTTTTTGGAGCTGTGGGAGGACTCAGACCGATTCCGATGCCTTTTCTTCTTCTTTTTGTGATCAGAGGAAGAGGACGATGAAGAGGAGGAATCTGATACGTTGGAGGAAGAGTCACTTGAGGAGGAAGAGGAAGAAGCTGATTTTTTCCTTTTCTTCTTCAGCCTAAAAATGTAATTAGTTTATGAGAACGTCACCAGTATCATCTAAAGTTTCTGGCAAAGCCTTGACACTTTTCAGATCCCCAGAACACAGTCCTTCAACTCAGAACTGCTGCAGGACCAGAATATTCACATATCCTCAAGTGTAAAAAAAGAAAAAAAAAAGCTAATGGTGACATGGATGGAATCTTTTAGCTAAGTTTTTAAACAACAGAATGGGATCTAAAAAGTAATGTGATGGATCAACTGGAAGGGCATAAAAGCTGAAGGCGACCCTCACCATTTGTGGGGGATACGTTCTCGTATCCCCTGCAAATGGCAAAATCCGCGAATAAGCCCCCAGTGGCAAGGGGGCGCAGCACGGCTCCGGCGGTGATGGCGGGAGCCTGTCACCAGCAAGCACAGAGCTCCCAAGGAGCTCCTGTAAGTGTATAAAGCACATTTAAAAACGCAGGTTCGGCATTCGCGAATATCTGAAACCGTGGATGTCGAACCCATGAATAGCGAGGGTTTCCTGTATCTGTATTTTTCTGGGGGACCAGGCTCGAAGTGATATAGTAAGCAAACTACCCCTGGCAATCTTTAAAGGTTAAAACTTGGATAAGCTAAAATAAAATATTTCTTAAAGTCACACACACATAAGTTCTGCTGTTTCAGGTCTTTAGTTGAGATCCTTATCTAACATCAGATGTGAGCAGCAGCTAAAAGAAATGAGATAAACCTGAAGAGCCTTGGAAACACCAAACTGCCATGATTTTAAGCATTATTTCTTTGCCGGGACCACTTGAAGAATCAGGCTGTCTACAGCCTTGATATTATAAAGAAGGGCTTTTGATTAGCTACTCCATTCTTCTCCCATTATACTCAGGGGACATTAAAAAACATTCTGGAAAAATCTGTGGGAGGGTAAAATAATAATAAAAAGACAGAACTAAATATATGAAAATGAATTCCCCTAGACTTTATATGCACCTATCCCTCATTCCTCTTTTGAAGCCAGTGTCCCACAAAATAATGACTGGTTGCCAACAATGTCACAGACAAACAAAGACAATTTCAGATGGAAGTTTAGGGGCAAGAATTAATGAGCTATCACCAGACCTCCTTTTATATCATGAAGGTAAAAGGATGGGTAAGAGTGGCAGATAGAAATTATCCATGAACCACCCAAGGCAGTTCGGTGGCTTTAGTTAAGCTTTAGTTGGGCTGAATTCTTTCCTTTAATATCTGATCTATTAGTTATCCATCAGGAAAATGAAGGCCAAGTCACTAATCTAAAAGAAAATTTTTGTAGTAAGAACAATGAAGGGCTTGTTTTAGTTACTAGAACAAACAGCTATTTTACTTACATCTTCATAAAATGAAACTTACCCTCCAACTCTAGTTAGCAATGGACTCTTTGGGTTTAGACAGATGGTCATTTTCTACAGGAAGAGTCCCTGCTCTCTTAGGAGAACCACAAGTGTACATTTTTAATTTTTCTCCCACCACTCTGGGGAAAAAAAACAACTTGGGAACATCCTAAGTGAAGTGGATCCCTGGAGAATTTCTTTCAGGAGACAGAATGCCTGTACATGCAGCAGATGCAGAGCTGTCCTCTGGAATCCCAGCATGCTTTGCTTCTTTTTCCTCCCCCTCCCATAGGGCTGTGTGTCAGTTCCAGCCAAACATGGCCTGCAAATGCTTCAGGCTATAAAAGCCCAGCACTGAAGCACTTAGGGGGCATGTTCTGCTCTTGGCTTTTTCAGTGTCTTGGGATCTGCTCCAGATGGACCAGAACCAGCCAACCTGCCCCCTGTACCCAGGTCACCTCAGCCCTGACTGCAGCACTTAGGTGTTGGGAAGTGCAGGTTCCTGCCTTGCTGCAGCTAGGCTGAAACAACGCAGAGCGCTCAGGGGGGAGAGCTGTGTGCACAGGACAGGCACAAACCCATCCCCTTCTCTTCCCTTCCCTAATGTGGCAACCACCTTCCCCCTTCCCGTGACCTGACAGACCCCTGCTGGGACTACAGCACTTTGTTCTGGAAAGTACAGCTCCTAGGCTGGGATGACTTAGTTGGGGATGGTCCTGCCTTGAGCAGAGGTTGGACTAGATGACTTTCTGAGGTCCCTTCCCACCCTCATTCTCTACAATTCTGTGACGAGAGAGCAGACAAGTGCAGGATCTCCTCTGTCAAAGCCTCACTAGGGTGAGTAAGAGGGCAGGGATTTTGAGCCTGAGCTCCTCAAGCTCCTGGTTCCAGACAGGAAGCCAATCAGTGCTGACCTGTGCCCTTGCTTATGTCTCTGTGGCGGAGCTGAAAAAGAAACCTGCAAAGCTCTTTGAAATGCATGCTCCGCAGACCCTTGGCAGCCCAGGGTCAGCGCTGCAGGCTGTTTGTTTCCCTACTTGAGTTTCTGTACATTTAAGTTTTCCCATTAGGAAAATAAACCTGGAAGAGTTCTCCTGAACGATCTGAATGTGTGTACGCAGCCTGAGTACAGACACAGTATAGTGAATATAACAGGGTTACCTTTTTTCTTCTTTTAAGAGCTTACGCAATTTTTGTGCGCTTGTTTCTATTTTCTTTTCTTTCTGTCTCTCTTCTTTTGCAGCTTGCTTCTCCCTTATTTCCAAAGATTTCTTTTTGAACCCAGGTATCAGGAAGAAACCACGTTAAAAGTAACAATATGTTAAGCCAAGTGTTTTCCCCAAATCCCCAACATTCATTACAAAATATGCAAACGGAATATTGTACCAATATTCCCAGACCAAAAATTGCAGCAATTAAAAGGAGGATGATTGTGGAGGAGTGGCATTAACCATTGTGATGATCAGTATGGATTTAAGGACCATATTGCAGTTAATATCCAATAAAAAAAAGATTTGACCAGCCATTGCATTGGTACCCATGAAATAGTGCAGTGAAGCAGGCAGCCCAAAATGTACATACGGGCAAAGCAAGGAAAATAAAGCACAGCAGTTCATTCATATGAATGAGGATTGAAATGAGGAGAGAGGTTTGTAGGAAGATTGGCAGGATGGTATTGTTATTGTAGTTATAAATGTAAGATATGATGATAGATCCAATTTTAAGATGCCATCAGAAGTGGCCATTATTTAGATACAAACCATTTTGCAATTGTACCACAGACCAGTTTGATGCATGGTTTACACAAGAAATCATGTTCCAGTGGGTTGTTGGTGATGAGCAGCACCCAATGACAGACACAGCAGCAACGGTCCAATTCAGAAGAAAAGGCATTGGAGGAAAACATATCATCAGTATTACAGGAAAAGAAGATTTCTTCATGTTTGAGCTATAAATCTATTGTTCTATTATGGTAACTAAAAGACAAACAGACATGCAAACAAAAAAATGCTGAGGTGTAAAAGAGGGTTTAAGTTACCACTAGATTAATCCTTTTAAGGTTAAGTAATCAGGAGCTTTTTCAGAGGAGCACATCTGTGGGAACTTGGCAATAATTATTTAAGTGATGCTGCCTTCAGATAAAGGAAATCCTTAGCCCTGGGCCAACTCAGGCAAATTGCTGACAAACAGCAAACCTTATGTTCCTTACCTGAACAGATAACCCTTGTCACACCAGAATAATGTGCAATGACATTGAAACAACACCCTTCATTTGACTAGAATGCATTCAATCATTTTGACATAGGCTGCAAGACCCCTGATTAATGTAATTGTGCTTCCTTCTGCATGCTGTTAACTACATAGGGGTGCTCGAATGTGACACATGGACATTTCTGGAACATGATTTAGCTTTAATAAAGATTGTCATCCATCTCCTCTTCCCCCTTCTTTCATCAAAACTTTTTAGCATTATGGCTCCATCAACAAAAGAAAGGTCAATCGAGACCTGTATAAAGGAACCAGGCTGTCCACATCTACCTCAGTCTATTTACCTCCTTCAACGTAGAAGAATGGGAGCACAAACACCCCTGGCCTCAGTCCTCTAACTTTTATTCACTCTTTGATCCTGTCTGGAAGACAATATAAAGTAAAAGATGAATGAAAAAGGCACAGAAAGCAAAAGGTAATAGACAATGGAGCTCATCATAGAGATCCTCATTCAGGAAACATGCTGTGTGCAGGGCAGGAACAGAAATGCATTGGAGGAAAAAGAATAGAAAAAGGATCCTGAAACTTGTTTCCCCCATTATTGCCTCCAAGGTCTGGCCTGGGTCAACTGCTGTTTTTTCCCCCCCTACATCTACCAGTTACAACGCACCTCAACCCACTGGCAGGGTTCCGGATCATTTCATTGCTCAGTGCAAGGTCTTTCTTTGTGCCCAAAGGAAGATGTAAGTTTTCCTTTTGATCTGCCTTTTGCTGGTGATTCCCAAAGACAAGCTTCTAGTAGTTGGTCCATAATATCAGAATATACCTGGCCTTTACCTATCAATTTAGGGATTTTATTTGCAAGTTTTCATGCAGCATCAGTGTCATACTTGTGCATGAAGATGGTTTTCACCTCCTCTCCATCACACAGGATTACTGGATTCTGTTCTCCCCTGCTATCTAATTGCTGTGTTGTTCCTTTCCCCGGCCATCTAAAATCAACCAAATCTGTAAGATGCACCCTGAGTTTTGGTAAATGCAGCCATAATGCTTACCCTAATAGATACGTTGTGAAGAAGGGAAGAGGAGAGTAAGACAAAATAGTAAATAATTTCCCCATTCCCAAATTTGATACTATTTTTGCCATTTACTCAAGTACATAGAATTAAATTAAGAGAAAGTAAAGAATCACCTGTATATGCTTGCGGACTTTTATTAAGGCTTCTTCTGCTTCTTGAAAAGTCTCGTCCAAATTTAAGGCTTTCTTATAGTAACTCTCGGCATTTAGCAGTTGCTCTTCTTCTTCCAACCTAGCAATCAAATGATAAAAATTTACAACACTTAACCCATAGAATTTATCTTTTTTTCCTACCCTAATTCTAGTTTTCCTACTTTTCCCCTCCAAAAATAAAAACAGAATTCACTTTTTGAAGGGGAAGTATTAAAATGAAGGTGTCTGCTTCATACTTGATGTCTTCCTGGTAATCAGTAACGCTATGCTTTAGAACTTTAATTACAATTTGGTAAGTAGGAGACGCCACTTTTCACATTCATTCCTCACAGACTGATGAATCAATTTTCCTGCACATTAAACGCTGATCTCTTAATTTGTTTCCTTGACAGAATGCTTACATGCAAATTACTTCAGAAGTTTAGCAAAACTAAAACAAACCATGCCCTAACTGCAAAGGTATAAATGTTATAACAATAACTACCTTGCTAAGCATGGATAAAATTCTGTGAGTTCTTTTTCAAAGTCTGGCACTCTATAAACAAAGATGTATCAAGGAAAAATAAAAGGAAAATGTAAAGAGGGGCTGAGGGTGGGCCAAAAACAATGGAGAATGCAAAGAGAATGGAGAACGTAACATCTTCACTTCGTTTATCCGTAGCCAGGAAGATCAACCCCTCCTTGTTTTTCATACACAACCGTCCCAATTTGAGAGAGAGGCATAAAAGCATCCATAAGGAACTGAAGAGCAAGAAGAGGTCAACACTTACTGTCCCCCTCTTTCCACAAGTGTCTGACAGAGGTATTTTCTTGCATTTCTGTGGGTTGGACAGTTTTCTAATGCAACTTCAAAATCATCTATGGCTTTGTTCAGGCTTCCTTTCGTCGCATAGCTAGAAGAATATAGAAGTTACATGGGAGCTGTACAGGAAGACAACATTTGACCAATAGGTTGGAATCCATCTTTCAAAATCAAGACTTACAGTGCCCCACGGGCTACCAATGCTTCTACATTTTGCTCATCTATTTCCAAGGCCTTGTTGTATTCATTCATAGCCTCCACATGGCGGCCAGCCTTAAAATAATCAACCCCAGTCTTCACACTAGAGAAAATATTTGGAAAAGAAAACGTTACATACAACTAGGTTAAACAAAATATACCTCATGTCATTAGTTGTGTGAAAAGCCTCACAACTTTCACTATACCATCCTTCCAGAATGATGGTAGACAGGAGCACTTTGCAAGGTACTGCTTTAGAGGTGCTCTTTGTATTAGTGTGGTACTTATATTAGTCTGAGATGCAAATTTTTTCATGTGAAAATCTGAAGTTTGAGAACATAGCTATAGAATATTCAATTATATGTGACCCTGTTTTCCATCTACGCTTGAAATGCTCACAGCACTTTTGATCTTTGAGACTTTTGTCACATTCCATCCTAATATTGGGAAAATATGAGATAATATAGGACCAAATTAACCACTGAATGGAGTAAAAAATCAGGACTCTTACCGAGTCAAAATATTTTGAGGCTTTGTATTTTCTCTCTTCCCCACATTTGTCTAAAGTTAACTGTCTTCCAGTAAGTTAATACCAGGGGGTCTGGATTTCAGGCCAGACTTACGGAGGCTTCGTTACAGAAATAAAAAATAGCAACTTAACTTTGCAACAATTCATAGGTCAGTGGTGCTCAAAAGTGGTGCAATATCCTTTTGAGGGTACCGCAGGGTTTGAGGAAATGAGCACTCACTCGTCCCTGCCCTGCCCCTATGCAAGGAGGTAAATGCAGGTTTGTCTAAGGTCACACTTGTTCCCTTGCTGCTTCCTACGTGAGAAGCTATGCCTCCCTCCTTCACCTGTGTGAAAAGCTAAGCACAGGCTCACCTGTGCCAGACTCCAGTGCAAGGAGGCAAGCTCATTACCACTGATACCCCACAGCTCTGCAAGGAGCTAAACACTTGCTTCCCCACCCCTCCCCATCAGCCAGGCATTAAATGCTGCAGCAAATAAATTAGTTCTTGAAATGGGGTGCTGCTCAATTCACAGGAGTTATGGAGGGATGCCGGGAGACTAAAAAGTTTGAGAAGCACAGTTACAGAAACTGCAGTGAAAGAACTCATGTACTGTGTTGAATGGATGCCGGTCTTAAAATTTTCTCTCATCTCCATTGTCACTCATTCCCTCTCTCTCCTGCCCTGGCAGTGTATACTGTACAGAACTGAGTCAAATTTCTGAAAACCAACTATCTGTAACATTTCTAGATTGGGTCAGGAATTACTTCTATTATAAACTAAATTAGGTTGAAAAAGCTGAAGTTGTTTCAATCCCACCTCCCCCCAAAAATACCTGTTTTGAATTGTAAAAATGTTTAATACTTTTTCTGTTTGTTGTACACCCCCCTCTTTACCCCCAATTTGAGTCATCCAACTGGACCCTTTCCTGCCTACAATTACGGTCCCTACAAAATTTCTGACCAGCTCCCTTTCCTGGCTGCTTGCTGGGCAATACTCTCCTGAATTTCCTCCAGGTACAAGCTGAAAGCAACAGCAACTATCCAATATAGACTGCAGATGCACCCATCATGTTCAGTCTTCATGCCCAAGAACTGGAGCCAGGCCAGCCCACTGAGAATGCTCAAGGGTCCAGGACTAGGCTCAACAGCAGACAGGGTCATTTGACTGCTGTGTATAAAAAGCCCAATCAGGGTATAATGGAAACACTAAGGCAACAAGACACAGCACTACTCAAGCTTTATGTCAGTGATCAGCCCAATGAATGTCCTCAAACGTAAGAGAACTAACAAAGTTTTACACTTAAAATTTTAATTCTTTACTTCACAAGTGAAGTAAGTCCCCACTCTTAATAAAATGCCCAAACAAGACACTTAGTACACTAACATAAAGTGGTTCACAATATGTTCTCCTTGAAGAAATAACTATTAATTTTATCCTAGGTATCACCTAAACTGCTTGACATAAAAGTAAGCATTGTGTACCATTTTAAGGCCCAGGATGCAGATTGCTTCTTCCTCAATGCATAAGCAAAGTCTTCTTCATTGAAGTTTTTGCTGTAAAAAAAGAAAGAAAAAAAGAAAGGAAGAAACATATTAGCTGTCCAAGTTCCCTTCCAAATCTACAACACCAGCACTAGAGCTTACATAACATTCCAGCATGGCTTAAATAACTTACAGTATCACTTTAAAAAAAAACCAAAAAAAAAAAAACCAGCAAAAGCCTTTTCCATTTCCAAAATCAGATCTGTCCACCCAAATGAAAGGTGCCTATCTATACTGATGTGGTTACATATTCATTTGCAAGGGACAGTTCACTTAGCTGTAACAAACCATATTTGCTGTGTCGCTTAAGAGGCATAATACTCATATGTGCGCAATTAGTTTCCTCAATTTGGAAAAAAGTCTAATCTGAATCTGCACTATTCAAAAAGATTAGGTCCATTAGTGAAGAAAGCCATTAGTAAGAGGCATAAAATTATTAGAATTTAATCACCTGTGATTTTAATTTCTTGTTCCCATTATGCATTGTTAACAGCTTCCCAAGCTAAACAGCACCAACCAAATCAATGTGCTGCATGAGGCATTCAGTTTTCTTTAAAGTCAGAGAATTCTACTTATTTCACTTGACTGGCTCATATCACAGTCAGTAGTCCTGAAGTTATAGAGGTCACAGCAAATTTTAAACAAAGACTGCTAATAGGGAGTAAAATATTTTAAGGAGCAGAACATTCACCAGAAAGCAATGGAGACAGTGCAACACCACTGACCTTTGCAGGCCTCTCATTAAAGATGGAGGGTCAGAGTCATTTATTCCCATTTTTCCTAATAAAAATTCAACTACTGATGGATTGGCAAATCCCACAGAACGATGCAAGACTTTTTCATATGGCTCCGAAGTATTGGCTACTTCAACACTTCGCCTTGAAGAAAACATGAACATGTAAGTATGACCACAATGACAGTTCATTTGCTTCATTACGCTGGCATACAGAGTGAGTACACACATGTTGGTATCTGTTAATCCTTACTGATTCACAAAAAAAAATTAGGTAGCCCCACCTCCCTCAAGCAGTACCACTACTTCAGATGAAACCAATTATGATTTGCTGAAACTCCATGCTCTTTGCTGCTCTCTTCATTCAAAGGCTGCAGAATCAAGCCACCAGTTTCTCTGCCCTCCCTTCTTATGGTTTATTCTACCTGTTGCTGACAGGCAATTAAGGCCTCTGACAGATGTTACACTTAAGACATGATTAACATCTTAAGTAATAACCTAGCCACACATTCATGCAATTAAGGGCACAGTAAAACAACAAATAAGCCACAAAGTTATTACACAAATACAAAATGTGCAATCACTTTGTGGCTAGCTGTCATCATGCCTTAAATTGAATGTATGACCAGGCATCAGCAGATTCAGGTTCCCAGCCTCTGGGGTGCATCAAAGTCAATGTCAGAGTCATATTTTGTACAATTCTGAAGCCAGCACCATCCCCATGCAAATGTTTAGACTAAGAAAGACTCAGGCATTTAAAAAAAGGACAGCTTTGCCCACAGGTTCTCAAAGCAATGTATTTAACAAAACTAATCTGGCACAGCTGAACACAAGCTCTTACCTATAATGTAATGGCAAGTCATCAGAGCTAATTACTCCCAGTTTAGTACTAGACAAATTGGGTGGAAGAACAGAGTTGTGCAGCGATACTGTGATCTTTTCATGGTAACGATCAATGTCCTTAATTACAGCTACAGAAACATAAAGTAGTTAAAGCAAACTAGCAGAATTTCCATTTAAGAGCTAAACAGGAAACAAACAATTTCGGGGGGGTGGGGGGGAGGGGAGTTATGGGCACCTGCCTCGTATAATGTCTCCAGTCTGATAGTATGATAAAGGATCACCATGGCTGCTATGAGAAGGTACATCTCGTAATGGACAAAGAGCCTGCAATGAGCGAAACCAAAAATATGATGAAGAGCACCAACAATTACAAAAACAAATGATTAAGGAAGCTGCATTAGAAGACAGTTTCCTCCTCTCTCTATTAGAATCATTTTGTGTAATGAGCGTTTTTTACTTAAGTAAATATCCAACAATTCAAAACGGAAGTTGTAAATTACAAATGCAGTTAGCATGCAGACACAAAATCTAAAATACTGGTACTGAAATTTAATACAAGACTGCCAGTTTCTGTGCAGGTTTCCTATTAACAAAAAATGTCTAAGCTTCATTTGCAATAAAGAAAAAGCCTTTTTTATGATCAAGTTGTCCTCCATCGCGTTTGACTATCTTTGACTGTATTCCCCACGGCTATATTAAATTGGCTTGCTTCAGATTCAGGTCTACCCATCTCAAAGCCAGAAAGCATTAATGACTGTCCAGGAAAAGATAACCCTGATCTCCAAGGTCCCCTGTGCAAGATGCAGCTGACACATTAGATAGCCAGTGCTGCTCTGCATACATTTACTTGTTACAACTCATAATCATATCTTACAGTGATTTCTAAGTCTGAGATTTCCCTTATCATGCTGCTGCCCATGCAGATCAACACCATGAAAAAACCAAATTCACGAATAGAAGTAATCCTCCCAATCACAATATCGCCACGCTCAATATCTCGGAAAAACAGCTCCCTCCTGTCTTCACTGGGAACCTCCATGAATTGTTCCAGGGGTGGCATAACAGCATAATATTCTGTAATTAAAGAGCAAAGAACAGTTATGTAACAATGACTCTACTTTCTGAAATATCCTATTACAGTTAACTATAGTGTCAGGAAAGTATAACATGGAGAAATTCAAAACAGTAGAAGTTAAGTCACATTCACAGTCATTTCTCTACACATATTACAGTACAACAGGATGCCTCACACCTTCCAGACCCTGAGGCTTACTGCTCTTTTCCCTTCCTCTCCTCAGTATGGTCAATAAGGTTCTCCACATCCATGTTAAAGCCTCCAGAGATTCTGTGTTTGCCTGTACAACTTCTGGTCAAATAGGACTGGATAAGATTTATTTTTCAGAGAGTCAGTGCAATCCCATAATTCAGCCAGAAATAGTCAACACAAGATCAATCTTTGCTTCATATTCACCCAAGCTGTGCAAACTTTCAGCATCTGCCAGCTGCGGGAAGTCTGCCAAAACCTAGCAGCCCACTGGGCAAGCATAATTAAGGAACACCAGTTTTTGTATACAGAGAAGTACTGTGGCTACCATTTCACACAGCTGTCTGAGTTGCCAACCTGAATGATCCATATAAAGCTGGGTCAAGTGGAAACAACCTTCAGTAAAAAGTCCAGAATAAAAGTTCAGCTCTTGTTTCTGAAGCACCAGAGAGAGACCTGAGCCACTCTGACAGTGAACTCCTCCAGGAGACATTGGTTCACAATAGCAACATCCTGACAAGGCTAAAAAAGGAGTGAAAATCATTTTGATAGACCCACACAACAGGAAGCACTTTTAACAGACTGCTTTTTCAAATTGGTAATTACAGATATCTACCAAGTAACCAAGGTAATGGTCAAAGCAGCAAAATCATCACCAGATTTCGCCAAAAACAGTCATCTTTCTTTACCTTAACTGAAATCAAGCTGTTGTTCTTCTAGCTTAAGAAAATTTGAAGAAAACAAGTAGCAACCTGGAACATCCTGCACTACAGGATAATAAAATGATGGAAGTTTAGTTTCTTCCACTGTCAAGAATTAATACCTCCCTGAACTTACCTGGCACAGAAAGAGCCAACAGCTCATTTATCTACTTCACATTTGTCAAAGTGATAACCTAGTTTCATAAATAGGGAAACTCAAGCAAACCACTAGTTACCCAGCAAACTAAGGTCAAAGTATGAGACCGAACCCAAACCTTGGAGCTCTCAGCCTTGACCCACGGGTGTCAAACATATGGCCTGTGAAGCAGTGTTGTCTAAGCTTGCAGAGTTCCCCAAGAGGTTGTGAATTCAGGGGTGGGGCAAGAGGGGACAGCCTCACCACCAAAATACGGGGCACAGAGCCCCATTAGGAACACATGTTGGTGGAGCGGGGAAACAATGGCAGTGTTAACCGCTGCCACCACTTGCTCCACTGCCATCCAGGGTGAGCTTGATACCCCTGCTCTAATCTATCTCCCCTGAACTGTATCCCTTCACACGCTTAACAGGAATGTCAGAACTTTTACCCTTTATTCTAGCAGGTAATATTAAAATGCAGCAGCTCTTCTGGACAGTAAATATTTAAGAAAAGGAAAAAACATATAAAGTGCCACACAGTCAGACCAACAGTCCATCTAGCCCAGTATCCTGTATTCTGCCTTAATCCCATAGCTCCCAGGGATCTAGTTTGATGGCTCCTATACCAAGCCATCAGCATGGACACATGCCTGACAGATTTTGTGGACTACCTCAATGTCCATCCTTGTAGTCAGAAGGAGCCCTTGGTGCACACCTACCTCAAGTACACCAGGATGCAGCCCCTCTACCCCCTCCTCAAGAACCCTGTATTGAGATTTTAACTGCACTTTCCCCCCACCTTTTACTTTATGCACACCTCTATGTATCCCCACCAAGTCCTGGGACCTTCTGGTCCACCTCTTCCTGGCCCAGGCCAAGCTCTCCATATACCACACTAGGAAGCTGCTGCCTGGGGGAACTCCACCCCCCTGGTGCTTTGCTTTAAACTCAACATGCTCCCGTGTCAAGCCCAGCACACACTGAGGCATGACATTAGTTGGACCCAGCTCACCCACCAGCTGTATAGATTGGGTGCTTTAGTGGGGCTTTTTTGGTGCTTTCATCCAATACCTTTTTGAATCAGCTTTAAAAAAAAAAACCGCAAAAAAGCCCTGCTGCAGTGCCCGAGCTATACAGATGCTGAGGAGCTGGGTCAAAGAAACACGCTGCTTCTTTCAGTACAGTGTGGGGTTTTTTGTTTTGGTTTGGGTTTTTTTCACGCCTGTCAGCAGCCTATGGGACTATCCGTCTTTCACTCATCCATGCACATCTCTAGGCAGAGTTTCATTGGCTCGTGTCCACAGTCTCCATCAATATATTCAAGGGGCCGTGGGCACCAGTTGGTGGTCTCTGCCCAGTGTCCTCCCCCTCCCCACCCCTCCAGAACCTCTGACCTGTCTCCAACAGTAGCAAGCCTTAGAAAGAAATTATATGTACAGGGTGCCTAGTGCAATCCATCCTGCCACACCCTCCCTGGCATCCACTACCATTGCTTTAAGGGAATCAGAATACATCCCTGACTCTTCTATTTAATAACTTGTTATGGACCTGCCCTCCATGAACCTGTCTAATCCTTTTTTGAACCCGATTGTATTATCTGCCTCTACGACCTCCAGAGACTATGCATTCCACAAGCTAACAAAGTGCTGTTTCTGCTTGCTTTAAACCAGACTCCTGTTTATTTGAGTGGGTGCCCCCCCCCACCAAGCTATTCTATTCCGGGACCTAGTGAATAATGCACCATTCCCCTTATCAACATCTTTCACGATTTTGGAGACCATTTATGTTCCACCTCTCCCCCTAGCCTTCTCCTTTAACTGAAGAGCCCTAACCTTTTCAGTCCCTCCTGGTCCAGCAATTTTCCATACCCCTAATCATCTCTGCGGCCCTACTCTGCAACTTTTCTAACTCTACTACATCCTTCTGGAGATGTGAAGACCAAAACTGCAGAATATTCACAATGTGAATGCATAATGGATTTATGTAGTGGCATGGTGAGGTTTTCCATTCCCTTCTTAAGGATACCCAACATTTTATGCCCAGCCCATCCCCTCTGCTCCTTGCTCATGCATGCATACATACACACACACAAAATAGGTAACTGCTTTCTAAAATATACATAGCAATTCTACAAATGAGCCCCAAATTTTGCTGATCTGCAGCAGCTTCGCCACAATGAAAGAAATTATGCACAGTTGTCTCAGTTGTCTTCCATGAAAACAGCTTTTCCAGCACATTTTTCAAGCCCTTTGGCGATGGAAGCACAATTCTGAGATCTGCAAGCTCTTGATAGGGTTAGGAAAACCATCAAGCAGAAGAACAAGGTACCTGGAGCTGATGGAATCCCCACTGAATTCTTCAAGCAGGGGGGAGCAGAGCTCACATCACAGCTCCATTCCCTCATCTTAAAAAATATGGAACAATGGGAAAATCCCAGATTACTTCAAGGACTCCACAACAAGGACAATCTTCAAGGAAAGAAAGTCCAACTGTGGAAACTACAGAGGGATCACCTTGCTGTCTACCACAGGAAAGATAGTTTAGGAGAGTTCTCACAACAATCTCCTTCCACTTCCTGAAGAGCTCCACCCAGAATCTCACTGCAGGTTTAGGGCATCAAGAGGCACTACTGACATGGTCTTCACAACTCAGCAGCTGCAGGAAAAATGCCGGGAATAACAAAAACCTCTACATGGCCTTCTTTGACCTCAAGAAAGCCTTGGACTGTCAACCCAGAAGCACTGTAGAAGATCCTTTCGAAGTATGGGTGCCTACTGAAATTCATCACCATTTTTTGCCTGCTCCAGGATATATGCAAGTGGTGGTTCTCACTAATGGATCTATCACAGATAATTTGAGGTTAAGGCAGGAGGTAAGCAAGGCATTATCACCAGGGATCCTGGTTTTCGCTGATAAAAAGTCATAAATTCTCTAATTAGAACCCCCAAAATCCATTATTAAAATGAAAGGCCACTAAACATATAGGTATAAGTTGAACACAATGTTTTATTGATAATGATACAATTTTAAAGCAAATTTAAAGCCTACCAGTGCATCAATCATTATAATAAAATTAATTCTAAATAGCTATATATTTTGGCATTTAATTTTGGTTTTTACCATGGAAAAATAAGAGCTCCCCCTACCCTCTTAGCTCACCAGGATGCAGGTCCAGGCCCCTCACTCCCCACCCAAAGCCCCACCAGTGCCCCTTACTCCCCACTCACAACCCCCTGGCCCTGCCAGTGCCCCTCAACTCCTCACCACCCTGCTGGTGCCCCTCACTCTCCACCCACAGCCCCCTCCCCAGCTCTGATGGAGGGGACCCCCAGCTGCCAGGACTATGGGGATTATGGGTACAGGCTGCCGGCTACAGGCTCAGAAAAACCCGCATTTTTCTCAGGTAAAGTGAAATTCCGCATTTTTCTGTTTTCCCATGGGAAAGGGAAAACCCAGGTCCCTGGTCATCACTCCAACATTCTTCTCAGTATTCCTTACTGCAATGCTACATCTGACCACCAACAAGCTTTCAGTCGGAGTGGAGCTAAACTACCAAATGGATGGTAAATTGTTTCATCTCAGCTGACTCTAAGCCAAAACCAAGACCACCATGACCTCAATCATTGAGCTCCATTACAGTGATGATGCTGAAGCGTGTCCTCGCTCAGAAACAGACCTTCAGGCAATCATCGATGTCTTTATCACGGCATACAAGAAAATGGGACTGATGCTTAACATTCAGGTCTTCCATCAACAAGCTAATTATGAGCAGTCTCCAGATCCGGTAATGCAGATTCATGGTGTGACTCCGGAGAACACTGAATATTTCCCATATCTCAGAAGCCATCTCTTGCAGAAGGCTGACATCAACAAAGAAGTCCAACATCATCTCAAATGTTTAAGTGCAGCCTTTGGATGTCTGAGAAAACAGGTGTTTGAAGATAACAACATCAGATCCAAAACCAGGCTCATGGTTTATCAAGCAGTTGTGATCTCCAAATTACTGTACCAAGCTGAGGCATGCATGGACCACGTACAGAAAACAACTCAAGTTGTTTAAGAAGCACCACCAACACTGCCTATGGAAGATCCTTTGAATTTAGTGGGAAAATAGACGCACCAACATTAGCATTCTCTCACAAGCAAACACCATGAGCACAGAGGTGATGATCATCCAACATCAACTTCACTCCGCTGGTCATGTCATCCCAATGTCTGATTTCACACTCTTGAAGTAAGTTTTATTTTCTCAAGTCAATACAGGCATACATTAAAGAGGAAGGCAGAGAAAGTGCTTTAAGGACATCCTGAAGGTCAACTAGAAAGAATGCAGCATCAGCTCATAGGAGACTATTGCCCAGGACCACCCCAATTGGCATAAGTCCACTGCAAGGATCTCAGTACTTTGAAACCTTATGACAAGAACAGGAGATAGAAAAGCAGAAGTGGCAGAAACAGCTTGTCGCAGACGGAATCAAGAGTCTAAAGCCACTCACCCCCCACAGAAACACATGCCCGAATTGCAACTGTGTGTCTCAATCCTGGATCAGCCTTCTTACCACCTTCTTTGGACCCACAGGAAAGACAAATAAGACCCACAGTCATCCTTGACTGAGAGGGATTGCTGAAGAAGCAACAGTTCTACAAATGAGTCCCTAATTTGTTTCTGTTTCCACATTAGACCGTTTTCCACTTATGCAGATTAAATATACATAATGCCCCAGAAGGTATGCTGGCACCATAGACATTTCACAGCTTGAGCAGGTTTTCAATTTTTACAGGTTCAGTCTTAAGACAGGTTTCACTGCAAGTTACATCAACTGGATCCCTCTTGTCCACATGCTTATCGCTCTCAAAGAACTCTGAAAGATGGTAAGACAGGATTTTCCTTTACCAAAAAAGCTCTATACTTACAGTAAGTGAGGCATTAACACAGGGGTGGGCAATTATTTTGGGTGGACAGCTGCTTAATGAGTTTTGGTGAGCTGTCAAGGGCTGCAAAGGTAGCCCCACCTGTTGATAGGCACCCATGTCCCGATTGCCATTTTGGGACTAGAAGTCCTGCCCCCTAACTGCTGACCACTGCCACTGGAAGTCTCTCCCCTTGCCCCCTTTTGGGAAGGGGGTTTGCCATCTTGGAACCAGAAAAAACAACAGACTGGATACTAAAAATCAAAATTCACAATAACACATTTTAATTTTAATAAAAAATATATTTTTGTCCTGATTTGTGTGGTGTAAATAGAGGTGGTTGCATAATAGCTCAAAATGAAGTCTTGCTCATATATTGTAGAAGAATGTGAAGGGGTGGGGGATACGGAGGGGTGGGTATGGGATTTGTGGGGGGCTATGGGTGCATGTACACATGGGGTATGGTGTGTGTGTGTGTGTGTGTGGGTGTGTGGAGGGGGAGGGCAGCCAGGGGTATGTGTAGGGGGGTGGGTGGGATGTGGATGGGGGGCATAGGTGCATGGCGGGGTGTGTGCGTATAGCAGTGAGTGGGGCTCCCCCAGAAGTGTGTGGGTGTGTGCAGTGTTTGTGGGGTGTGTGATTGTGTGGAGGAGGGGGTGGTTGTGGGGTTTGCAAGGGAGGGTTCGTGGGTGCAGTGGGGTGTGCATGGCACCCTGAGCATGTCCCCGAGCTAGGCAACACCTGCACCCACCCCATCCTGCAACAGCCTAGAGCCCTGTGGTGCCTCCCCGCCACCGTCAGCAGCATGCAGCCCCAGAGCACCCTGCATGACTCACCCCCACCCAAGCAGATCAGCCAGAACCTGGGCACAGCTCTGACCTGGCCCACCCCGCACTGCCCAGCTGTGGCACATTCTGCCACCCACTGGAGGCTCTGCAGCAGGACTGCCTTTCTAGGCAGCCCACATGGCAGTGGCTCCTTCCAGCTGCTGTCTCTGCTCCCCCTAGCCCCACCATACTGGCAGGGACCCATGCTGCCCAGCCCCATGCACCCTGCGCCTGCTCCGGGCTCACCCACCCAGGCTCAGCAGTGGCAGTGCAGAACAGAAACTGTTGTTCAGCTTGGGGAGAAAGAAGCTCCTCCCTTTCCTGCTGGCAGCAGTTCCCTGCTGCAGCCATCCAGAACCCACGCCGGGCTGTCCTGTGTCTGCTTTGCGCTGCCAGCACTGCCCCACTGGCCAGCCCACAAGCAGCAGTTATGGCAGTGTAGACATAGGGCAGCCCCACGCAGGCTCTGGGCAGCCGCCACTACTGAGCCTTGGGCAAGTGAGCTCAGAGCAGGTGCAGGGTTGGAGATGTGCACTGTGGGTCTCTGCTGGTTCTGGCAGCAACGGCAGCCAGAAGGAGCCGCCACCACCTGGGCTGCCTAGAAAGGCAGTCCAGCCACAGAGCTGCCCCAGCCCTGCTGCATGCCCAGGGGGCGGCAGAACGCGCCCTGCATGAACTGTCTGAACCAGGGGACCGAGGGATTCACTGTGGGCCAGACAAAGACACGCCGCCGGCATTGACAGCTCAAGTTTAAAGTTTTGAGCATTATATATCTATTCCTGTCCTGTAAATATGCCCATCTTAACAGTTGGCAAATGTTGCTGCGAGTTTCTAAACAGCTTTCATGTTTCTCCCAAGAAAGTGCTAAATATCAGTAAAGCAAATACATACACATATGCATTTGTTAGAAGCTAAAATTATTACATTTTGGGAACAAGTGAGCTGAATACACACACACGTGTATATAAAACATATCTACATTTACATTTTGTAAAATTATGCTCATCAGCCTACTGGATACGAATAACTTCACTATCACCAAGGCAGAGGCTATGAACATGTGGGCTGGTAACTTGCAACATGGCTGCTTTTCAAAGGACTAATAGGATAGGAAATCACATAGATGATATGCTGTACTTGATAAAACTGGGGAAAAAGAAGTTTCAACAAGTACAAAGAACTTCTAAGACTGTAGAGTAAAATCTGAAATCAAACACATTCAGGGATAACTAGATACAACAACAGGCTGACTAATTTATGGGGTTTCCTTACAGGTACCAGTGTGCTAAGGGGTCAAGTCCTTTCTTGGTGTCTCTGTGTTCTTGAAAAAGCAGTTTTATCTTGACAGAAACAGCTCTTGTATTCCTGATCCATTTTCATACTATTAATCAAATAATTTGCTCAGAAGCATTTACATGTTCACATTTGATAACAATCTGTTTCAAGTTTATCTCAGCAGAAAACAGTGGCACAGTACTTTTCCACTTTTGGAGTATAAGCTCAGTTAGGTAAAATAAAAGATTATGCCTGATGAATTCAGAATAGCATGAGTTTAGGAAATGCTTGCTTGGATGAGGACACATTTAAACCAGTGAGGTCAAGCTCATCTAAACGAATGAAGTGGGGCTGGCCCATCTGCCGAATCAAACCGTAGTACTGCTTTCTACATGCAATATGGGTCCCAGAGCAGCCAGGGTGGGCACTGCATGCGGCCAACATAGGTCCTGGACCCTGCACCTGGTTCAGCATGTGCTGGGTGCGGCCTGTCAGTTTACTAGGAGACCCAAGGGCAGCACCAGGAGTCCAAATGACAGGGCTCCGCGGGCCACAGCCGGCTCATGGTCCGTATCTTTGACACCCCCCGATTTAAATAATCAAAACTTTCAAATAAAAATACTACGTTTAAAAAATTAATTATTTTACACAATAACTTCACTGGGTTTCTCCTCCTCTGTGCCACCCAGAGAGTTTCTCTTCACCTGTAATTATGGTCTTTACCTTCATTCTCTTCACTTAGTTCCGAAATGGCCGTTGTATTTGTTTTCCATGAATAAGCAAAAAGGATATCAGCTTTTTTGGCAATGAACTGCTGTATCTCAATGTTATCAATTCTCTTGTCTTTCCTAAAAAAAGGGGAAAAAAAGGAAGAAAGACAAATCTAGCATTCCTCCCTCTTCACACAAGTTACCTAAAACAATCGGCACGGTTAGAAATTGTCCTTCATTTTGCATAACTACATATTTAAGTAACTGGAGTACTGCATCCCCAGGTATCTCTCCACTTTCATCCCCCTTCTCTCTCTTTCCACCCCGCCCCAGCCTGTCTCACCCACTGACTCCGCAGTCTACGTTTTCACTGACTGCCTGTCTTGTACGCATACCAGCCCAGCCCAGCCGCTGGCTTCTTGACTTTTCATTCCATCCAGGAAGAGCACACACTGACTGCTGACACTTCCTTAGCCTGACGAAGGGTTTTGGAACCCGAAAGCTTGCTTAATAATTGTTTTCCAACTATTTAAGTTGGTCTAATAAAAGATATCAGATTCACCCAAAGATCTTTACACCAACACAGCTACAACCTATACCCCTGCATCCAGTTTTGGACACCGCACTTCAAAAAAAGATGTCGTGATACTGGAAAGACTCCAGCAGAGAGCAGCAACAGAGAAACTGCTGCTGTAAAAGCCCCTCTAGAAGTTCAGGTAAAGGTGCGATAGGAACCAACGCACGACCTGCACAATCACACCTGCCATGCCACACACGCATGGCAGAAGGTGTGATTGTAGGATCCAGTATCAGATACAACCATGCCTTATAGTGGGTGGCATCACCATCCTGGACTCCCCCTGCCAGAGCTGTAGCTGACGGGACTTGCAGCCACAGCAGCACTTGGGGTGAGGACTGTGGCTGGGAGTCCCATCAGCTGACGGGCTGGGTCCCAGCCACAGGGCAGGCACCTGGCCACACATTCAACTAGTCATGTGGTCAAGGAGCCACAGAGTTATAATGCAATTTTGGAAGAATAACGTTGTGGCTTATTCCTGGCTTTCTCGACCGGAGGTGCAGCTGTCACAACAGGGGATCAGGCTAGATGATCTGTTCAGGTCCCTCCTCACCCTAGCTACTACGATACTCATGACGCAATTAACTAGTGTCAAGTGCATCGTGTCATAGAAAATGAGGGCGGAAGGGACCTCGGGAGGTCACATCTAGTGCAACCCGGCTCCAAGCAGGACCAGCCCCAACTACGTCATCCCACCCAAGGCTAAAAACCTCCAAGGACGGAGATCCCACCCCCTCGCTAGATAACCCACTGCAATGTTTTATTACCCTCCAAGCAAGGTTTTTCCTAACGTCCAACCTAAAGATCCTTTCCTGCAACTGTCATCCGCCCCCGCCCCCACCCCCCTTCTCTTCTGCAGACGAAACAGGCCCACGTCACAGACGAGCCTCTCTCCTCACAAGCCCCGAGCCGTTCCCGTGGCTCTCCAGTGTGTCCGCACCCTTCCCGCGGGGCCCACAGGGAAAGGGCGGGGGAAGCTCCAAACCGCGCACTAACACGCTCCAAATCCCCAGGAGGCGGCGGCCAGGCCCGGCGGGGCCATGTGGAGCCGCAGCCGAGGCCGGGCCCGCGCGTGCCCCCCCCCCCGCCCTCACCTGGCGGGCGGCGACTCGGGGCCGGGGCCGGGGCCAGGGCTAGGCCCAGGCCCGGAGGGCGGCAGGAGACCGCGGAAGTCGGGGCTGTCGGGCTGCTCGGCGCGGAGCAGGGCCAGCAGCGCCGGCCCGTGCACGCTCAGCGCCTGGCGCAGCACGTCCCGGTCCATCTTGGCGCCGCCCTCACCACAGCACCACCCGGAAGCGGAAGCCGTTCCACGGGCCTTAAGCATGCGCAGTGGGAGGGGCGGGCCCACGTGGGCTGCACCCTGGGGGCTTCGCGCATGCGTGGTGGGAGGGGCGGGCCCATGCGCATGCGCGGTGGGAGGGGCGGGTCCACGTGGCCTGCACCCTGGAGGCCTCGCGCATGCGCGGTGGGAAGGGCTGGTCCACGTGGGCTGCACCCTGAGTCCCTGCTTAGGGTCAATAGGGGCACGGTTTTCATTTCTAACTTGATTTAGAAATATCAGTGCCCTGCTTAACTATAATTAGTTGATCTAGTATGTGTAAAGTTAAGGTGGTCATAGGCTATATGAATTGTAAATGTGGGAACGAAAGTGGTGTTTCATTAAATAAGAGGGTGAAAATACAGTACCTGGAGGGATTTCGTTTTATGTTTAGTGAAAAGAAACAGATGTGCTGAAAGATTTAATGGACTGTGATGTAAATGAGATATGGGGGAATGTGATGCTGAAGAAATTTTGTTGGGAAGGGAGATACAAGATGATGGTGTTTTATGTTTGTGTAAATTATTTTAACGGGTGTAGGTGATGGTTGTGATGAGTTGTTTGAGGGCTTGCACAGGTTATTTTGATATTTTAGACTTTATTAAAAAAAAATCTGTGCCATGCTTAGCAGTTTTATATCAGTTATCATAGACCCATGAGTTTGATCTTGTATCGTACAATATTGTATTTCGCCTCCGTCAAGGGGAAAAAAAAAAGGTGTTGTCCATTATGAAAGCGAGAAAATCAGTTCAGGCAATTATTACCATCATCACTTTAATCTGTTGACTGCGTTATTAGGAAAGCGGACTTAAAAAGCTAAAATATTCTGCTGAGATGCAGTTAATAGTGGCCATCTGCCATCTGCAATCGTAATTCTGAGTTACAGAAGGCAACGAACGCTCGGTGCCTTGTTGTTAGCACATCACAGTCCCACATTATCTTTACAAAGTGGTGGTCTCCTTTCATTAGTTTGTGTTGCACGTATCAAAACTATGTCAATATCTACAGGTTCAGGTCCGACTAGCTCATCGTTTTCTGCAGCGCTGTTTCATTAAGGCGGTTGTGTAACCTAGCCCTCAACATCCTGGCCCATCTCATCATTTTTTCTGTAACAAAACGGAATTCAGTATCCGAGGAGGTTGTGAAGCTCGGTCCACAAGAGGGTGCCATAAGATCGTTGTGGCTTCTCCTCCGATCCCAGAGAAAAACCGTCCAAAATTTTTTAAATGTATTTACCCAGAAGAGCACAACTCCAGTGTAGACGCTAATCTTTCAGGTAAAGTTCTGCTTCAATGCCCAGTCTCAGACTGAACCTGAAGGATAATTCATTTGCTAAGGAACTGAAAGCTTCATGGCATAGAATTAAGGCCTCTGTCCTGCAGGCTGCTCTGTGCAGGGAGAGCCATCCTCTGGACAGCATTTTATTGATTTAAGTGATCTCTGCATAGGCCAGCGGTTCTCATCAGCCTTTTTAGACTCCAGTCACTCTCGTTAGGCTCCAAGTCCCTTTCAGGAAATGTCAGCTCATAGGTTTCACTCATTTCTTGACTGCAGAAAAATAATAGAATGGTTCTTCTGTTGCAAAGAAAGGAGAAGGACCAAACAATGTTTCCAACATTGTGGATTCCCATTTCAAATCTCTAGGTTTGTCTTGTGAATCACATTTGCACACCTAACAGTGCTAAGATGTTGTAGCACCCTTGAAAGAATCTCAGTGGTTGAGAAGCACGGGCGTAGGCCAAACATTTGGAAATATCAGGCCCCACTCGTTCCATTCTTTCCCTCTAACAAGAAGGCCATCGTCCTTAGTGTTAAATATTACATTGGTAAAATAGTCCAAGATAGAGAGTGAGCCCTGATGAGGAAAATCCTAACGAGGAATGTAAAGGAGGGAGACCATTATCTAGTGTTTTGAACAGGAGGCTGGACTTGCAGAATGCAGTGATCTTCCTGACTCGCTTATTGAGATACTTCAGATTACTTAATCTTTTCATTCCCTTGTTTGCCCCATTCATAAAATGGATCTAATTATACTTGTGGTTGAACTATGCAAGTGATTTGAATGTCCAATTCTCATTCGTTTTCATGAGATCTGGACAACAACACCCATTAGATGGCTTAAAAAAAACCAAGGCCATGTTAATACACAAGAGTTGCATGTACCCTAACTTCAATGCATCCTATCAGCAGACATAACTAGGGCACATTGTCACCCATGCCCTCTCCTAGCACCCCTCCCGCATGATGGGAACTAGGAGAGTTATAAAACTGTATCAGTTAAACTGTTTTTCTGTGCGGGTTGCATAGAAGGATCCCCAGTTTGCTTGGCAGTGTATTCTATACCATCAAAAAGTTTTTTCTGAAATAGGCTAAGCAAAGCACTCTTGCATTAAGCAAGTATATTTAATATTACTGACATCATAACTAAATTTATAGCAGCAAGAAAGCGCTTCAGGGAGTTAAAATAGTTTTTATTTGTGTTCATGAAGTCGGTTCTTGTACCCGCGTGCCTCCAAGTTGAAATATGGTGAGGTAAACAGCTGAGAGGATGCAGGTGTAGCTCACAATCGGGTCTCAGTGCTTTGATTTAAGAAACTTCTAGTAACCAGGGATTTAGCTTAATCTGAAAGATAAAACTTAATCTTCTGTCTTAATGCGTGAACTATTTATACTCACTATTCCTGCAATAAAGAATTATACACGTGGAAAAGTAACAAGTGAACTTGCAAAACTGGGAGGAAATTTCCATAGAGTAAGATATGGGAATAACTATGTACCTAAGTAGATCCAGATAACAAATGGAAACCTTTGTAAATTGATTTTTTTTCCAAGTGCATTGTCCTAAATTATTTTCCATTTTAAAGGATAATGGCAGTTTTATTCAGGGAAGTAATACCATTCATTTGTGTGATCTAGCAAATACAACCAACCATCCAGCAGAAAAATTGTTTGAGGCGAAAACTCTGCTTATGTAAGCAGTTTTCCTGTCTAATACACAGGTACACAAAGAAATTATAAGAAGTATGTTGAGTGGCTAAAAATAAAAGATCTAAAGTTTCAGTTCAAAGAAAGACATTATGATTAAGTATATAGAGTACATTATGGTTTCCAGACTATCGTATCAGCAGAAATACATCTGTAAAGCAAAACTACCTTACAAAATAATTATGGGCTTTTCAAATGTTATAAAAGGACATTTCTGTGAGTGGAAATCAAGACCATTTTTTGAGAAAAATTGCTAACTTAAATATGTTTAGTTAACATTTTTATACACAATGGACATGTAGACACAAGATGCTGACTGTGCAGTAGCTGAATAATACTGTGCAGTAGCGCATCACAGCACTGTGCAGCGGCGTTACTTAAAAGACATCCTGTGCTACTACACAGTAACTCCAGTTACTGCAAATTTATTTAGTACTTGCTTATACAAGTACTGAATAAATGTGCAGTAACCACTGCACAGTAGCATCTCATGTAGATGCGCCTGGTATGTTGGAAGTAGCTTAGTTGTTTCTGAACAACAGGTGAACGGAGAAAGGAAATTATGGCATCTCCTAGAAGTGCCACCTAGATTGGACAGAGGCCTCTACTGAGTTGGAGACAGCATGTAGGGGAGAGAAAGAGGGCTTTGATCTAGAAAGCAGAGAAAAATACAGCCGAGGCTCTTTGACACAGAAAATGGCACAGCTAAATTCTGATTTGGCTTCTCTCAGACTGACAAGTTCCATCAGAATTGAATTTGGCTCTATGAAGTCTAGAGTTACCTGAAAGATACTAAAATATCACTGAATGACTGGATTTTAGGAGGCTCCTCCACCCAAGCAGCCTAGATATAAACACAGATTTATATATTTCATTTCTCAGGCTGTATAGTTGACTAATATTTAAATACAGTGTGGTTAACTGAATCAGAACCTGTCCTGCAACATCAGACATCACTTGGTACACAGATAAGTCTTCACTATCCATGTCTATCATGTCCTCTTACATGGTTAATCCCATTAGCTCTCCCACCCTGAGTACTGTTTCACAGAGAATTTTTCAGGCAACTCTTTTTGTGCGTTCCTCCAGTTGCCCAAGAGCCAACACTCTGCTCTTAACATATTCCCAATATTTCCATCTTCTGTGGTATATTAAATAGAGACAAATATTTAGCTCCAATTCTGCAAACACTTACGCATATACTTACTTTTATACATAAGAGTAATCCAAACGTTGCTAAGACTCATTCCATGTCTAGTCAAACATTTTTAATGGTTTCTGCTGCAAAACTCCCCCTCCAGCAACACTCACTTTAAAATGTTTATAAAAGTTATATATTGTTCTGTGGTTCATTTGAAATGTTTTAAGTCCTCTACAGTAATTGATAACCTGAGACTCCTTGGGGTTCTGCCATGTCTGGTTAAACAACCTGTTTCTTTACATATCTGAGTCAGTAATTTGAACATGCCACTTGTGCAAAGTGCATAAAAACAGACATTAAAGAACAATTAGAACAAAATATTCATTGAACATTCAATGAAGCAGAGAAGAACCCATTGCCTCAAAGTAATTAGTAAGCTCCTCTCACTTGTTTTCTTTAAATTTTGCTGATAGTTAGATCAATTGAAAGTAGCACTTAGTGGTACAATTAAACAAAAGGAACTTGTTTTAATATTTTTCTAGTTAAAGAGTTAAACTATTTTAGTTAATTAGACAACATTTTGCCAATTGCTGACTCATGATTACTGGTCTCGATAAAAACAGTTTAATGTATTGTGCTAGGTCTGTTTTTTTTTTCATCCGATTGGACTGAATTTAGCTCTGGCATAAGTAAGTGGAAATCCCATTAAAATTGGTGTTTCGTACTGAATTGCCATACTGTCATATTATTTTATAGTTACTGCTAGGTTTGACTGAATAATATAGCAATTCACAAATATTTCTGCAAATAATAGTGGTAAGTGCATTTCAATATTATTGGGGATGGCGGGGAATAAAACAGCAGCCAGTGAATTCAGCAAATATTAACTTCAGTTGTATGATAGGGATATAATAATTTGTAACCCTGGTCCATGCCGTGTGACTATAACTAGTAACTAAAAATTAGTTTCTCTAGCTAAGCACATCTGTGTCACACTTGAATCTCAGTAGGATCAATTATTACTTATTTGTAAAAAAAGGCTGACAGCTGTTGCATATTTGTATAAAGGTCTATGAATCTCAAAAAGTTACATAAATGATTATTCATCAGAAAATTCAGACCACACATGTATTATTCACTCACACATATTTGTTGTCAGGTCATTCCCTTCCTGATCTGATTGCAGAAATTGTCATTCAGAGTCAGAAGTAATATCAATACCGTGTGATATAGGCGGCCAACCACATGTCTGGTAGTAGTTAAAGCACTGAAGATATTAATCTGTACTGGAATTTGCATAAACTATTTGAGGAATGATTTTCAATATCAAAAGACACTTGCAGAGAGCAGGATCCATTCATAAATAAATGCATGATACAAACAGAGCTAAATTTGCACTCCTTATTCAGAATGGATAATTTATAGAATCATAGAAAATGAGGGTTGGAAGGGATCTCAGGAGGTCATCTAGTCCAACTCCCTGCTCAAAGCAGGAGCATCTCCAATTAGATCATTTCAGCCAGGGCTTTGTCAAGCCGGGCCTTAAAAACCTCCAAGGATGGAGATGCCACCACCTCTCTGGATAACCTGTTCCAGTGCTTTACCATGCTCCTAGTGAGAAAGTTTTTCCTAATATCTAACCTAAACTTCCCTTATATGTGTATAATGTGACTGATTCTAGGAAGTATGTCTTTCCATTAGGATGAAGTTACGGCAGTGGCTGAAGATTTTCACTGGGCACATCTACACATTCATTAATGCACCTTAGTTACTGCACATTTAGTTTAGTACTTGCCTAATGAAGTACTAACTACATGCATAGTTACTGTGCAGTAGCGCTGGTGCATGTTTTTTTGTGACACTTACTGCGCAGTAACCTAATATCACTGTGCAATAGTGTATTAGCATGTTTTTTGACCAGCACGCTACCGCGCAGTATTATTAGGCTTCTGCACGGTAAGCATCTCATGTAGACGCACCCACTGGGTATCATTTGATGTATTTATTTACTTATTTTACAAGGTAAAACATGGGAGCCATGCCTTCTTTTTTGCCTCTGGCTCAACAAGAAGAATCAATAAAGATCAAGCAGGCATACAAAACTCCCATAATTTTAGTGTAAGGTTTGGTATCTCTCTTTAAAGGCATGATCTAAAGCTTAATGAAAACTGCCATTGACTTTAAGGGGCTTGTAGATTTAGCCCTTAGAGTTAGAACTCAATCCTTAAACTTTCTCTGCATCTATCTCTGTCTACAGTGGAGAGGTTAATATTAAAACACAACTATGTCACTGGTGTATTATCAGGATAGTGGTGAAATGCAACCATTATATTTCAGTCGATTTTTCTTGCTGTTCTAGAGTCTCACATTAGTAAGCAATTGAAGTCACAGGGAATACCACATACTAGACAGCACCCAAATACATTTTAACGAGCTAACCAATTTAAAGCAAAGTAAGGAAAAGTCACTAATCTGAAATATGAAACATCAATTGGATAAAAAGTGATGGACATGTGGAGATGTAACAGATGCTGATTTTGATAGGAACCAGACACATTTTAGGGAGTAAAATCTGGACCAGATTTTTAACCATCTCTGCTTTTGCTGTTTCCAGTCAAGTTTGCGTTTAAAGTTGCAGATGAAAATTATACAGGCAATTCATCTAACTAGCCATCTGTCCCTGGTACCCACTGTGCAGCTACTACCATGGTCTCTAAGGAGTTCAAAGATATTTAGGCCTCTAAAGATGCAGATAGGCAATTTTGAATATCTCATTAGTTACCTAAGCAGATTAGGCACCTTTATAAATCTGCCTTGAATAAGGACTGTAATTCCCAAAAGCCACAAATCAAGTTATGAAATATATAATGATATCATTTGCAGCCACAATTAAATGTACCTGCACGTTTGTACTGTCATTTAATTGCGGATGTAAAATTGCAGATGTAAATTTTGAAGCCTGGTATTTAACAATTCAGCTCTGTTCCTTCCAAAGCCCTTTGGGAATTCATTTATAGCAAGGGAAATCAAAAGAAATGTGCAGAGATGATACTATAAGGAAAAGAGTAGATGAAAACGTCCAGCATCTGTGGCAGGGCCAGCTGGAAGAATTTCAAAAAAAGCAAGAAAAGTTAATGCAAATAAAAGTCTAGGGTTCTGTAATTGCAGCTACCTAACATCAGCAAATTCCTCTTGCTTCCTGACATCTGCCATAACCCTGTGTATTCTGCTTCAGAAATCACAAGGCGTACAGCTGGGAGATTCAACAGCTCATTGTCTCTTAGCAGCTGTTAGAACCCCATGCTGTTACAAAGAGCTGGGAGAGAAGTGGCATGGATAATATGATATACACATTTTCCTTTCATATTATTGTTTCCCTGCTTTAAAATAGAGATTACAATGCAACATATCATGTAAGATAAGAGCACTGTAGTAGGGTACTTTTTCTATTCCTTTTATTTCTTTTTCTTGATGCTGGAGAAGCAATGCACACACTTACTTACATATATGTTATAACAATTGAGTTGGAAAAGGGGAAACTGTTACAGGAATGAATTGTGGCTTTCTTAGTGGGGAAAAAAAAAGTTATATTGTAAACAGTCAACGTCCTCAGTGAGAAGCATCCTTTGGTGCATCAAGTTGTCATCCAGTTCAGCAGCATGACGCATCTTAGTGACTCAATGCCAGATCCCTGGCAAAACCCAAAAGCAATGCGAATGGATTTTTCAGTGGAGAAGGCCACAATTATCACATCCTGCACAGCAGCTTTCACAGCTGAAAGACAGCAGCAGGATGGTAAGAATTAAACTTTATCAGTAGATATATTGTAGATTGAACATGCTGCTTCTCTTTCTCTTTGTCACGCTGCCTCTTTCTCTGGTGTTTAGAAAAATAGCCAAATATTGCATTTTATTTTAATTTTTTTTAACATCAGGATCACAACACATTCACACATACACACACACACACACACACACACACACACACTATAGCATGTATAATGCAAGCGTTACACTAGCATGGCATTTATGATGGAGTTACTCTGGATATTTATTTCAGTCTTGATTTGGAAGCCAAATAAAACTGGGTAAAATCTACAGAAGAGGCAAAGATGGGTTGCAAAAAAGTCAGGAAAAAGCCCAAGAGGTTTTCTGTTCAATAAATACAATTCTTCTTTCCTCCTTCCCACGACTAAACAGGCTATCCTAACAAAATGAACTTAACTAGAAGCCAGGGACTTCTGATTTCTATTGATGTGCTGAAACAGAGATGGAGAAACATTACTTCTAAAGCTAATCAGAAAATGGTTCTTGTTTCCCCTATAGGAAATTGGGATTTTTTTTTTCCTTTTCATAGACATGTTCAGTTAAAATAAAAAAGCCATACTTTTGTGCTTATGCCAACTGAGAAGTTTTCCACACCAAATTTGGTTTTCCAGCTGATATATAATCAACATTGTTCAAAAGAACAGGCCCTTGCATGGCAATTTTCATCTTGCCAAGAAAATATTTTTCTGTTCAAAAGACATTTTGACAGTTTTTTTAACCAGTTATTGTCTTCCTTTAAGTCAAGAAAAGATGCATCTACATTACACTAGCACTGAATTTGGTCCTAGAGTTCTGGTTTTCTCCAGCTGTCAAAGTGAGGTGATGTTTGCATAAAGGTATTTAACCAGTATGTAAATCACACTTCCAGTTTAGAGGTCTGAAGGAATAAATTGCATTTCTTCCACACTGCACGCAGCAAATTACTCAGGGTTCAGCCATTTACTTTTCTGTGGACTCACTGCAGATTCCCCCTCCTTTGTTTCTCCTCCATTACTAAAACTCCAAAGACAAACAGAGTTGTGGGAGTGAGAGGGTGAGCAATTCAACATGAAAAAAAAATACTTATTAGACCAAAAACAGCTTACAAAAGCAGAGTGAGAGGAACTAAGGTGACCCAGGGATTGATTTAATGTACACGCTGACACAATGTGGGACTTCACTGCCATAATTATCCTGCTGTTTAATGATAACAAATTAACCACCCAACAATAATAACTCACTCTCAGACACACACTGTACTCACATATTTCCAGAAGGAAATGAGAGCACATTTCCAGGGGGCAAAACACACTTCAAAACTGAAATTGAAGAGAACTTCTCATCTATTCTGTATCCAGAGACAGGAGCCCTGTAAAGCTACATGCTGTTTCACACAGGCCAAGAACAGATTGGGGGGGAGGGGGGGGTTAGGGAGGAGGTTAAATTGCATGAAAAATGGCTATTCAATCCAACTTAATTCACGTGCAAACCTTACACTTAGATTGACCTAACTAAGGAGCTAGGTACGAACTGTACAGAAGTTTGACACACACAGGCTGGTCTAAAAATGGCAGGACCTGGTCTAAGATAGACCTGGATCGATGTGTACTCAAATCAAACCATTCCCAGCACAGACCTAGGGCTAGGAAAGCCCATCCACTGGCCCCAGTCCCAGGGCTGCACTTGTCCTACCCAGCCTCCTGGCACTGGGTTACTTTTTATCCTCCCAGCCCCTCGTCCCCCCCTCCATGGACCAGCCAGCCCCCCTGCAGACCCCATGATCCCCCCCGATCCTACCAAACCCCCCCCAGACTCCACCAAACCTCCGTAGACCCCATCTGCCCCCACAATACCCTGTGGATCCTGCTTGCCCCCACAATTACTCCTGCAAATACTGCCTGCACCCCCAATTGCTCCCGCAGGTCTCACCTACCTCCTGTTCCCTCCCATAGATCCCACTTGCCCCCCCATCCCCGTTGAACTCCACTGCCACCCCAATCCTGTCCCTTGAGCCTGCTTGCCTCCCTTGTCTCCCCAATGCCCCTCACTAGCATGCCCTTAATGACTTACCGTATATCAGGTGGCTATTTTTAATTTGATCTAACTTCCCCCTAACTACACAGAACATCTGTACTCAGCCATAACATATTTCAAATGCTTTGAGGTGCAATTTCCTGGGTGTTTGTTTAATATATTTAATATCCTGTGAATGTAATATTTCTGCAAGGTGCTTGTTTGACAGTTCTGGGCACAGACCATCTAAACAGATGGAGGCACTTGCAGCTCAAATTTTCCCCACATGCACTTCCCCCTAGAGCTGATGGGAACACAACAAGTGCTATGATAGATCAGAATTCAGTACCCATCATTTTTTGACCTTCTTTGGTGAGCCTGCCAAAAAGGAGCCGGATAGCACCAGGCCTGCGGGCAGTTATTTGTGAGCATTTTTAAACTACTAATATACTGTGTGCTACATAGTGGTGGACTGAAACATGATGTGCTGCTCTAGCATGTGGCACTTCTCACACCAGAATTAGCAGAGCCACATTCATGTGATGCTAAGGATGGACTCATCAGTACTGATGAGAAGATGTTATCTGCAACATCTATGCATTTCTTAATGCAGGGGTAGGCAAACTTTTTTGGTTGGAGTGCCGAAATCCCCCACAATGCCTATCTTGGAAGGTGCCAGAATGCCAGCATGCCAGAAAAACAAAATGAGGACAAGGGGTACGTAGCAGGATGCCCTGAGTGTGCCCCTCGCACCCCACCCAAAGCCCCTGCCCCCACAGCCCTGCTGCCCCTTGCCCTCCAGCCCTGCTGCCCCTTGCCCCCCAGCCCTGCTGCCCTGTGCTCCCCACCCAAAGCCCCTGCCCCACAGCCCTGCTGTCCCTGGCCCCCAGCCAAAGTCCCTGCCTCCCAGCCCTGCTGCCCTGTGCTCCCCACCCAAAGCCCCTGCCTCCCAGCCCTGCGCCCCCCACCAAAGCCCCTGCCCCCCCAGCCCTGCTGCCCTGTGCCCCCCAGCCATCCTGCCCCCCAGCGCTGGCTCTATGGCTGTCAGCAGTTACCCCAGCTCTGAGTAGTTGCTGGAGCCTGGGCTGCTCCCAGCAGGGCTTGCAGTGTCCCAGCTGCCTGCTGGGAGCAGCTACCTAGAGCCGGGGACAGGTGCAGCCGGGAGGCTGCAAACAGCTGCACCAGGCTCCACAGCTCCGGCATCAGCTCCATTCTGGTGGCGACTGCATGTGCCCCTTGGGGTGGGCTGCACTGCCCTGCTGTCTGCCCTGAGGTGCATGCACAGTTGCCACCAGCAGGAGCTGATGCTGGAGCTGTGGAGCCCGGCGCAGCTGTTTGCAGCCTGCCCGCTGCTTGCTGCAGCTGCCTAGAGCCCAGGCTGGCTACAAACAGCTGCGCTGGGCTCCAGAGCCCAGTCACCAGCTCTGCTGGGAGCAGGGGAGAGACCAGCGTTGCACTGCCTCAGGCCCCTCCCCCACCACCCGCTCTGATACGTGCATGCACGCACCAGTACAGAGCTGATGCCGGGGCTCCGGAGCCCGGTGCTGCTGTTTGCAGCTTCCTGGCTGCAGCTGGCCTGGCTCTGGGTAGCTGCTGCCAGCCACGGAGACTGGGCTGCTCCCAGCAAGCAGCTGGGATGCTGCAAGCCCTGCCGGGAGCAGCCCCGGCTCCAGAGCTACCCAGAGTTGGGGCTGGCCCTGGTGTGCTGAGCAAAATGGCCTCTCATGCCATGCTCGGCATGCGTGCTGGGGGTTGCCGACCCCTGGCTTAATGGATTGAAGCCATTAACTCTGCAGATGCTTCAAATTTGATCTGTTCCAAATACAAGCAGCAAATGGTTCTACTGGGAACAGATTCCACTTGCCTTTTATAATTTTAACCCCCAATAAAGTCAGTTGTAACAATGGGCCGAGTCCTGTAGTCTTTTCCCGCATCATATACAAACCCTATCGAAATCAATGGGAGTTTTGTGTGAAGGTCAATGAAAGCATCGGTTGTCCTAATAATGTACTGGAATTGTATTATTCTCGACAATACTTTTAACAGAGAGTTTGTCCAGTCTGCTTCCAAACAATGGGGATTACATCAGTTCCCTGGGAGAATTTATCACAGTCTAATTCATCTCGCTACTCAAAGAAAATTCTGAAATTCAGCTTAAATTTTCCCATATTCATCATTAGATATCCTGCCTATTCCTCTTCCTTCTGGGTGTTTATGCCATTTGTAGATTGTTGGCATGTTCCTCAGCTCCCTGCTCCTTCACTGTCCCTTAGCCAAGCTATAAATATTTAGCCATTTTAAATCTTTCTTCATGACTCAGTTGATATAGCCCCCTAACCATTATTTTTGCTCTTCACTGAACTCCCGTCAGTTTGTCTATGGTAATGAGATGCCTGGAAAAGGATGTATTATTCCAAAACAGACACATCAGAATTGCAAAGAAATGATCTATTATGTCCCTGGTTCTTGATATGTTATCTGAGCATAGGCAGCCCAAATATGCAACGGTTTCTTTTTCTGTCCCCTGTCACTACTGGTCTCAGGTCTTTCACATTACTGCTCTCCAGATTTGTCCTTCACATCAAATATCTGTATTTCTCATGGTTTTCCCTGAGACACATTAGTTTGCTCTTTTCCAATGGAAATCTCATTTTCTTATAGGGTCTTAATCTACATTTCTCCAACGGGCAGATATGCTGCTCTCAGATCTCATTATTTTATTTCACTGTGCCCCAGCTAGTTCAGCATGATTAATACAGTTCATTAACATGAAGCTTTATTCCGTCTTCCAGCTTATTAGTGAACATGTTGAGACTGGGAATAACATAGATCTCTACTGCACCCCACTAGTCACATTATTCCAACTCGAAACTTGGCAATTTATCATAAACTTTCAGCAATGGATTTTGTTCTTGGGTCTCCACTAACTCTTGGTAATACACAAGAGTTTGATTTACTTTAACAGATATTAAATTAATCAGACCAAAGTCTGTTCTGGGATTTGCATTCACAGTTCCTGTTAGAATCATCAGTAGGTCCATACATGTATAGAAGGGGAGAATTTAATCCACTTGTAATAGAGTTACTTCCTTTGCAAGTTCTATACAAGAAGCAAGCTTAGACGTCAGTTTACATGTAAGTTATTCTCAGAGCAACAGTCTGTTGTCATAAAACTCTCTGTCTACACCGGCCATTTCAGACAAGACAGGAAAGAGTTTTTAGAAGCACAAATACCTGCATCTTCCTGCTTTAATATTAAATATTTTTCTCATTTACAGTACTGGCAAATGAGACACCCTGTAGCTAAAAGGCCCAATAGGCAGATTTTAGCACCTTCTAGCAACATCTAGCTATCAGTACATAACTGGAGGTCAGATTTTCCTCTTTAACTTCTGTTCACATTTTTAAAAACACATACGAGGAATTGCATGCATGTTTCTTGACAGTGCTCCGTTATAAAGAACTGCCATAATCATTCTAGCATGCAATTCAAGTGCCATGCAATCTATGATAAGATTTTATTAACAGGTCTATCAGCTCATTTCTGCATTTGAGACAAGCAACGCCTTGCTTGTACCTTAAAGTAATAGATTTTTTTTTTGAAACTCATAGAAATAAGTATTAGATGGTGGTGAAGGACTGAGATCCCTCACTGTAGCTTCTGTTTTACCCCAGGCTAACTCCTTTCCAAGAAACAATAAATAACTATTGACAGTGAATCAGTGTGTTTAATGTAAGAGGTAAGTATTATTATGGAGAATATCTTTTATTGGACCAACTGCATGGCTGTGATAGCCCTAGACAAACTTTCAAATGCAGCACAATTTTACTAAGGAGAAAACATAACTTGAAATGTTATTTTATGATTTGGAAGAGCTTCAATTACAAAAATAATGAGAACAAGCAAGTTAGAGAGGGACAGAGACAATGAAACCCAGAGGTTTCTACCAGACAGAAGAACAAGCCGCTGAACTCTGGGAAGACTCTTTGCCTTGCCTGCTGTTCTTGAAACAGGAAGAATAGAGAGCTGGTTGTGAATCAGTTTGGCTTCAAAAATTATTAATTTTGGGTCTGAATTGGATCAAATGTCAAAACAGAAATAACCACTGTCATATAAAAAAGCCCTTAAAACCTCAAAACTTTTCTGTTTCTGAAATTATGGGCTCGTTATACTATGCTGAAAAGATTTTTAGAGTCTGCATCAAAGATTTCTCTTCTCCTCTTTCATTTTAGCTAGTTGACTGGGCAGACATCTATGTGCCTAAGGGCTGAGAGGGGGGAAAAATATCTAAATCGTGCGCTATATAAAATCCTTAATTTTTTTTATTTTTTTTTTACCAGCTGGGCTCTTCTGCCACTGATGAATTGTATTTACCAGCACCAGGTAACACACCCAAAACCCCATGTGTATTCTCTCTGCATGCAACTTGAGAAGGGATTTTTCATTTCTTTTCCCATGTACAAATTGTTGAAACAACAACATTAGCTTAATATATTTGTAAGCCTCTCCTTGAAACTGCATGCCATAGTGAAGGGGTTGGCGTGTTCCAGTGACTTGGAGAGCTATAGCCTGATGGGGAAGATTGGCTTTGACTACTCTTAGATATCATCAAGATAGGCAGGTCTCTAATGAGACCTTCAGCATTGCTACACCAGGGAGTAATTTTTTTTTTTGCAAGAGCAAGTTGCTCTGTGACTTTGGGAAGAATTAAGTTACCTGACCTATTCTGCATGATTTAACGCTTATTCCCCAGGGGAAGCATAACACATCTCACCACAGAGAGGAGCACAAGGACCTAAGATTCAATGGAGAAAAAGGTTTTTTCACAATTTTACTACACAAACGGTATACATTCTTGATTCGAGGTTCACAATATTTCCCCTTGAGCTGTAAGAGGAAGGATAGAAGAACTCTACCCATATAAATGCATAATTAATTCCACATATATGTATGTGCAAAGTATCATGACAGTCTGTTGTGGGCAATATGTTTATAAGCAAGTCTAGTTTAAAAAAAAATTGCAAACATTAGGAGGGTGGAGGGGAAATTGCACAGTAAGTTGATGCTGGTTACTTTCCTGGTTCCCAAGTCTACAGGTTCAGCTGACTGATCAGCTAAACCTAAGTCAGAATCTAGGGCTTCCTCCGCTACTCGTGTTAGTATTGTTGCTCCATTTGCTGCCACTAAGACATTATTCTTCTAAAGAAGAGCCCTATGGTTCTGACTCTCCATCTGTGGAAAGCAGGCAAAGCATTAAAATGGAAAGGACTCGCTGCTTTTTCCCTCATGGGCATGCTCGTAATAGAAGTATCTACCTCTGTAAATTTAAGTATACCCCAAAATCCACAATCCGTTTGTGAAAAGGGATGATGAATATGATCTGACTCTTCATCATCAGTGAGATTACTGACTGACAAACAACCTCCGCAGCCTGAGTAATATCATCCTTCTCCAGAGGCATACACTTCTGGTTTTATTAGTAGAGTTTGCAGGTTTTTAAAGTATTTTTTTTTCACAGTGAACAAGGCCCTGATGCTATTTTAACTAGGACACAGGATGCTTTTACAGATTGACCACGCAGCGTAGACGACTTACCTAGAAGGTCAGTAACATTATCTAACACAGGGGTGGGCAATTATTTTGGGCAGAGGGCCGCTTACTGAGTTTTGGCAAGCCATCGAGGGCCACATGACAGGCAGCCAGGGGCAGATAAATATTAATTTTCTAAATTTTTTAGGGGCCCCGCAGGCCGGACAGAATAGCCTGGCAGGCCGCATCCAGCCCCCGGGCCGCATTTTGCCCACCCCTAATCTAACAGGTGAGAATATTGAGGCAAAGTGACTTGTCCCAGACCACCCAGCAAGCCAGAATGACCCATAACAGTTGGGGATTCAAGCAACTTCCTGTATTTCCTTGCATGTCTATGTTTCTATTGTCTTATACAGTAAAAAATGATGCCAAAGTAACACAAAAGATGACCTTTTCTCACCATTTCAGTTCCAGCATGGTAGCTATAGATGTAGGGTGACTTTAGTCCACATGAATTCCTTCCTTTTCATGGTAAAATAATGCCATTAGAAAAACAAATCCAATTACTTATACAGGCATATTCTCAATTAACTATGTATTAACATTTACTCATGTTCTTGAAGAACCCAGATGCTCATCACAATACAAGTGACTGAGTTATACCACTGCAAGTTACATCCTCCACTAGGCTTAGGGCCCCATTATGCTGAGAAGAGTATCTATAACTAATAAGAAACAGCCTCTGTCCTGAAGCACTTAAGATCTAGTATTTTTTCATCTCTAAAGGCTTGGCTGTACACCTTACAAGTTCACACTGTTGGCTTTTACTTTATTAATTGCATCTCAATTTCTTGTAGGTTTCTGGTAACAGCTGCTTAAAATGATCAAAGCCGAGGAAAAGGATGGAAGGTGTATTCTTTTTAATGCATTCCTTTGGTTCTGATTAAAATACCCACAGGATCAAATTAACCAGTGATTGAATTTAGAGGGATGCAACTCACTACAACTGACAAACAGAGAATAATCTCTTTTGGTATACTGGGTACGTAATTATGGGTTTATCCTCATCTTCATCTTCCTTACAAACTTCAGCCAGACATGTGCAAACCCCTTGATTTAAGGGTACCCAAGTGCAGAATTTGACCCCTAAGTTGACTCTGATCACTACTTAGGCTGTTCTTCATCATTGTGTCCTTAGAGCTAAATTTTGGCAGCGACTGCACAATGTGTAACAGCCCACTACTTACTTGCAACCGAGGCTCTTTTAGACAAGTTTTGGTGCTGATTGTCCTAGGTTCTGTCTCTGCTGACAACAGTGATGCCTGTCTATACATACCCGTAAGCCTGAGGATGCTTAATTAGCTCAAGGAAGTATCTACAATTGCCATTGTTCTTCTAGACCCATCTCTTTCGTCCACATAACGTTAAACCCACACATCTGAAATTGTAAAGGAGTTACACTGTTGCAATTAGACACTATTAATAAAGCTGCACACAAACTCCAGCTTCTGCCCAGTGAAGAATAACTGTTTGGAGGGCTTCGCCACCAAGTACATCCAAGCAAATTATAAGAACCTTCCTTACTAAATTAACTCCCAACACAGAAAGTTCAAAGCTGTATCCTGAAATAGAAGCAGTTATCTCCCTAGGGGCATTAACAATTATTTGGAGCACTCTGGGCTTCTCTAAGAGAAAACTGCAACACTATAACTTGACCCACCCTTTAAACCAAAACAGTTAAACCAGTGAAAAAGGCTATGTGCACATCCATTTTTATTAGAGGACATATTTTATTTGGGTTTAGATTAAACCTGCTCCTAATCCACTTCACCTAAATCACTAAAAATTGAAATAAGAGTGTCTACACAGCCTTTTGCATGAGTTTTATTTCACATCATAACTTACACCCATGCAACTTCCTTGCATGGATTAGATTTGATAATAAGCTGTTTGAAAAAAAGAGAAGTTACTGTAATGACAGTTAAATCCACAATCAGAGAGAGACTCTAGGCTATAAGGTCCAGTATGCTACCAAGGAACCAGGAAGATTTCTATTTCAAGCCCATCTGGTTTCCTTGGGCGTTTTGTTAAAATGAACATAATCCCAGGGAACTAGATTTTGACGAGCCAGCATTTCCAAACAAAGCCATGTTCTAACAGAAAATTTCCATTTAGCTTTACTATTTAGTTGTTAGTCTGAAATTTTAGCACTATTGTACTAGCCAAATTCCATGTATTCACTTAAACTCCCCTGAGGGGAGAAGCGGCTCCCTGCTGCTGCACACACTTGTGAGGAGGTGTTGGGCCCATAGATTTCATAGACATTAGGGCTGGAAGGGACCTCGGAAGATCATCGAGCCCAGCCCCCCGCCCAAAGGGCAGGACGTCAGCTGGGGTCATAGGATCCCAGCAAGATAAGCATCCAGTTTCATCTTGAAGGCATTCAATGAAGGCGCTTGAACAACCTCCGGTGGCAGGCTGTTCCAGACCTTGGGGGCTCGGACAGTAAAGAAATTCTTCCTTATGTCCAGCCTGAAACGATCTTGTAGTAGTTTGTGACCATTCGTCCTCGTCATCCCTTAGGGCGCTTTGGTGAACAAACGTTCCCCTAGATACTGGTGGTCACCCCTGATAAACTTGTAGGTGGCCATCAGATCACCCCTGAGCCTGCGCTTTTCCAGGCTAAAGAGCCCCAGGGCTCTCAGCCTGTCATCGTAGGGTCTGCTTCCCTGACCTCTGATCATGCGCGTGGCTCTTCTCTGGACTCTCTCAAGCTTCTCCACATCCTTTTTGAATTGTGGAGCCCAAAACTGGACGAAGTACTCCAGCTGCGGCCTCACTAAGGCCGAGTACAGGGGGAGAATGACGTCCCGGGATTTGCTTGAGAAGCATCTATGGATGCAAGCCAGCGTTTTGGTCGCTTTACTAGCCGCAGCATCGCATTGCAGGCTCATGTTCATCTTGTGGTCAATGATGACCCCCAAGTCTCTTTCTTCCATAGTGCTAACCAACATAGCACTGCCGAGCCTATAAGGATGCTGCGGGTTTTTTTTCCCAAGGTGGAGAACCTTGCATTTATCGGCGTTGAACACCATTAGATTCTCATCCGCCCACTTGCTGAGCCTGTCCAGGTCAGCCTGGATCATTCGCCTGTCTTCTGGTGTGGATGCTTTGCCCCAAAGTTTGGTGTCATCGGCGAACTTGGCCAGTCCGCTTCTGACTCCAGTGTCCACATCATTAATGAAGATGTTGAACAGTATGGGTCCAAGGACAGAGCCCTGGGGGACCCCACTGGTCACAGGACACCACGATGAGTGACTTCCATCAATTACTACCCTCTGGGTCCAACCCCGGAGCCAATTTTCCAGCCAGTGGATCGTGGGGGACCCAAGGCGACAATTGGCCAGTTTCTCCAAGAGACGATCATGGGACACCAGATCGAAGGCTTTTTTGAAGTCAAGATATATGACATCAATCTCATCTCCCTTGTCCAGGTGATAGGTCACCTGGTCGTAGAAGGAAATGAGATTGGTCAAGCAAGACCTACCCGCAACAAACCCGTGCTGGCTATCCCTTAAGATGTTGGCGTCGGCCAGTCCATTAAGGATGGCCTCCTTAATAAACTTTTCTAAGCTCTTCCCCGGGATAGAAGTCAGGCTGATGGGCCTATAGTTAGCCAGATCCACTTTCCTCCCTTTCTTGAAGATAGGCACCATGTTGGCCTTCTTCCAGTCTTCGAGCACTACACCAGAGCTCCAAGAGTTTTCAAAGATCCGCGCTAGAGGCTGGGCTATGATGCTCGCCAGCTCCTTGAGTACCCTGGGGTGAAGATTGTCAGGGCCGGCTGACTTGAAGGTATCCAGCTTCTCAAGATGTTCCTTCACAAAGTCAGCATTAATGGAGGGCAGGGGATCACCCTCACCCGGACTTCCCAGCCCTGTAGCAGGCACGGGCGTCCCATGGGGCTGATGAAAGACCGACGCAAAGTACCTATTTAATAGGTTGGCTTTTTCCTGGGCGTCAGTTGTCAGTTTCCCCATCTGGTTCAGCAGGGGTCCAGTGTTGCCCCTGCTTTTCCTCCGGCTCCCCACATATCTGAAAAAGGACTTTTTATTGTCCTTGATGCTCAAAGCTAGCTGGAGTTCAGTTGCAGCCTTGGCTTTCCTGGTCTGCTCCCTACAGGACCGGACCAGTGCAGAATAATCCTCCTTGGAGGTGACTCCCATCCTCCATCCTTTGTAGGCCTTTCTTTCTAGCCTCAGGAGGTCTGCTAGGTCCCTGGAGAGCCAGGGGGGCTGCTGTCCCCTCTTGCTGCCTTTCCTCCGAGATGGAATAGACTTAGTTTGTGCATTGAGGATCACTCCCTTGAGGAGCAACCACTCTTCTTGAACTCCCCTCTCCCTGTGGTCACAGTCCCTTAGGGCCTCACTGACAAGCCTCCTGACCTTGTCAAAGTCAGCTTTCCTGAAGTCAAGGACTTGCGTGTTGCTGACTGACTTGCCAGCTTTTCGGCGGATGGTGAAGGTGATCAGCTCGTGGTCGCTGTCACCCAGCTTCCCATCGATCACTAGGTCGCCGACTAGGTCCTCCCCAGTAGCCAGCATAGGTAAAGGGGCGTAGGGGGACATGTGCCCCCAGTGGTGCCACTGCCATGGCCGCCAAGGTGAGATTCATAGATTGTAAGGCTGGAAGGGACCTCGGAAGATCATTGGGTCCAGCCCCCTGCACCAAGCAGGAAAGATAACTGGGGGTCAGGCGACCCCAGCAAGGTGACTGTCTAGTCTCCTTTGAAGATTTCCAGGGTAGGTGATCGCACCCCTTCTGGAGGGAGCTTATTCCACAGTCTGAACACCCTGACCGTGAAGAAGTTTTTCTTAATGTTGAGCCTGAATTGTGTCCCCTCATTTTGGTGGTGGGCAAGGGGTGCCTTACTTTGGCGGCCATAGCAATGTGGTGTTTTCAGCAGCAGCACTGAGCCTCCGCCCCCACCCCTTTGTCTTCCCACGTGGGGTCCCATCTGCTGGGCCTCAGAGGTGACTCCTGTATGGTGCCACCAGGCTGTAGCCCTCTGTTCCGTTGTAAATGCAGAAATCTGGGGGAGCACATGCCCCACCAATGCATCGCCTATGCCCACAGACCCTCTGCCCCACGCACCTATGCCCTCCCCATAAACTTACCTGCAGAGAGCTGCCAGAGCTGGTCTCCTACAGGAGGCTACAGTCTGGGAGGGGGCAGCAGGTTGGGAGGGAGGGGCACCAGTAGGGATGCAGGGCTGCAGGTTGGGAGTGAGGGGCACTAGCAGGTCTGGGCAAGGTGGGGGGCTGTGGGTTGGGCAACAGCATATCAGGGCTGCTCAGCACCACAAAGGAGCAGGGAGTGGGGGCAGCCGCAGTTGGACCTGCATCTTGGCGAGCAAAGGGGGCAAGGGGAGCTCTGGTTTTCTATGATAAGAAAACCAAAATCAAATGTCAATATATATATATATATATATATATATATATATATATATATATGTATGTATGTATATATATATATGTGTGTGTGTGTGTGTGTGTGTATACACATATATACATACATACTATATATATATATATATATTTAGAATTTATTTTATTATAATGATTGAGGCACTGGTAGGCTTCTAACTTGTTTTAAAATTGTACGTATATAAATAAAACATTGCGTTCAACTGATACCTATATACATAGTGGCTTTTCATTTTAATTGCAGAAAAATGTGGATTTGCATTTTTTTTAATCAGAGAATGCTGGGCTTTTAACAGATAATTTGGATGTTTTATCAGAGAAAACCAGGATCCCTTCTGATAATTTGGTTTGGAAATAAATGGAGTTTTGTAGACACAGAAACCAAAGCATACTTATCTTGAGAGTCCAGATCTTGCACCTTAAGTCTATGGGAGCTTTGCATATGATTTCACTGATCAAGATCCAGAATGGGTGCATCTCAAAACCATTTAATGAACTGCATATATTGGACTTGATTGCTGGCAGATGGGAAGTGCTGTTTTTAGTGTTATTGGGGCAGAAGAGGAAGGCATTTCACCTGCTGAAGAGCTCTAAAGAGATGCATACTTGTATCTTAACACCTGGTGGCCAGATTCTGCTCTTGGATTCATCAGTATTAATCGGGAGAAATTCCACCCAAGTCTTTAGTCTTGTTGAGGTGTAAAATCTCCATAAATGAGAAGAGAGCCAGATCCCGGGAGTTTTAAGAAAGTGGATTTGTTTAGATAATTGTGAGCAAGTGTTCTCATGAAAGTGCTTGGGGACTGTTGACTTTAATTAGGCTACAGCTGGTCTTGTTTTAGTTGTAGCACATACCTTCTTTCTGCAGTTAGGGCCTGACTCTGATGTTAGTTGTGTCAATATGAGTTGAGGGTAGCTCTTCTGAATTGACAGAATTTCTGCCAGTGCATAATTGTAATATTTTGACCAAGCCCCGCAGTGTTCTCCTTGTACTCAATAAGAGAGAGAATAAAATTCTTTGCCTTGATTTGCAAGGTAAGAGCTTAGTTACACTCATCATTCTTCTTGCTCTCTTTGGAGGACAAAGGACAAAACTCCTATTTATTTTATTGTGGGCAAGATTTTACCCTAGCTAGCTTCTTCAATTCCAATGTCACTTATACTCTACCTGTATAGGAGGGCTGGACAGAGGCATGGGTGAACCAGACAGCTGCCCGGTGTAGCAAAACCCCAGTTTTTCTTCTTTTTTTTTTTTAATTTTAAAATGCAATCCCTCCCCTTCCCCAACCATTTCTGACTTTTTCTCTTCCTCTCTATTCCCTATAGATAAGTATAAGTGAGCTCAGACTTAGGATAAGCTTTAAACATTTTTGTTTTGGTAGCAAGTTTTTGGTTTTGGATATCCACTGTTTTCTATTGTATTATTATTAGGTTTGTATTGATTCTTACTGTTGTATATTGTATTATTATCATTTTCGTATTGATTTTTATTGTTTCATATGGATATTGTATGGTTTAGGCCTGTGTTTGTAAGTGAACCAAAGTCATGGCAAGTTTCCATTTTATATGTCAAGCCTCCACCTTATGTCCTCTGCCCAGGCATCCCATGTTACAGCTGTATGAGTCACATACCCCTCCCATGTAAATTGGTTCCCAGATGAATGAGAATGATTGGGAATGATTGAAATACAATGGTAGCAGGCCTCTACTGAATGGCCTGTAATGACCGGGCCATCTTCTTGCATTGATTCATCCAGGAACCATGGACCTCACCCAGGAATAGAGACAAGAACCCAGCATTTGAAAGACAAAAGACCCTGCAGAACCAGCAACTCTCACAATTACAGACACCCGAAACTGCACATCCCTTCATGGAGCACACATGCTCAGTACACCAGGAGCTGATCCTGGCCTGGGCATGCCTCCTGTCACTAGGGTCACACAAGGTCTGCCTCTATAAAAAGGGGCAGTGAAGACAGAGCCAGTGGGACGCCCTCTCCATCTGGACCAGCACCATGCCACACCACCTATCCACCCAGAGGCCCTGCCAGCAACCCCCCTCTGGACAACACCTACTGGACAAGGACCCTGTGCCCGTCTGGCCTCGAACATCTGGTCCCGTGCGGCTCTGGCCCAGAAGTTTGATGGTGTTTGCCTTACCATCCCCGATGGTCCGTTGAGAAGGTGTTTGCTTCTGACGTGGTCTTCCCCAATCTCTCCTGCCATGACGCTGAATGTTATTTCAGTGGAGGGTCTGACCATGTGGAGTCTCCAGACAGTGGAATGTTTATCTGGCGATCTTCTGCGAGGCTCCACCTCCCCTATACCTCACCCTTACACCAAGCCTAGATGGGTCATGGTTTTCCTCCTGGCCAGGCTCCCGACTGTTGAGCCTCCTGACCACTTTTGTAAGGGGGGAGGTTGTCCCTGATACCGCTAAAGCAGCCAAAGGTCACCTACCCGGGTTGCACGACTGCCACCTTTTCCCTAAGGGCAGAACAAAACAACCTTGGGGTTTACCTAGTACTAAGGCCCTAGCAAGAGCTCCACTCCTCAGCCCCTCCAAAACGGGGAAACATAAAATCCAAAGAAAATCCAATATAGCTCTACAAGGGATCCAGCTATTCCTTTGCCGGACCCTTCTGTTAAGTTGCCGGCCACCCGGCCTTCAATACAAAGGGGTCTAGGTTAAGCCCTGTATGTGGCCGGGGTAGCCTGTGGACTCCCACCACTATTCCTCTCCCCCGACACTCAGCTTTTGTGTCTTTGGACCCCCTGCAGTCCCTCGGTCGGAGCCTGTCCCCTAGTTACCTGCTGTATTGGTGTCACGCTGCTAATGATCACGATTCGCAGCTCCTCATGCTGCCTTTGCCTCACGTCACCCACTTGTACACCTCTCCGGCTTCTTTGTTACCCTCGATAGTCCCATCTGGTCTGGCGTAGGGGTTAATGTTAGCCTCTCTGGCTCCTCCATTGTAGACACTGGTGTCGGAGTCTCTCTGCGCCCTTCTGTTCCTGCACCCAGGTTCCCAGCCGTAGGGAGCTGCCTCTGGCTCTTGGCTCTTTCCACTGCAGTCGGCAGTCTCTGGTTTGCAGCTCATGCTAGAGGGTTCTCCCCCAACGGGGAAAGCAGCCTCTGGCTGTCCTCACTCCCGTGGGAGCTTTGAACGGACGCCTCCTCCTAGTGCCCCTGCTGACACCCTTCTGCCTTCTTCCTCTGTCAGAGGCCCTTTTTATTTCCACCGGTCAGCAATCGCCACTGACATCACTGGCCAGCCACAGCTGTATAATGGCGCGGCTGTTGATCCACACGGGTTCTTCCTTAGGTTCCGGTTTCGCCGCAGATCCCACTGCGGGTAAGTATTTCCCTTTTCCTTGGCTTTTTCCTCCCTTCTCCTCTGTGGGTTCCTGTCCCCAGGGTTCCCCCTTTTTATTTTCCCTGTGACAGACCCCTTTCCTGCCTGGATAGGTAGATATTACTTGCACACCTCCTCCTACAATTTGGACTCTCTGTCTCTCTCTCTTCTCCTGGACTTCAGTGGACTTCAGCCCCTGCACCAAGCCTCTCTAACCCCTGCTGCCATTGTGTGTGTGTGTGTGTGTGTGTGTGTGTGTGTGTGTGTGTGTGTGTGCGTGCGTGCACGCGCGCGCAAGGGAACCAATAAGACATTGTGTCACTATTGTGTTACCATCTCCCCTGTTCAATAAAACCACTGTCATTTGCAACCCCGAGCTGGGTCATGTTTTACTGAATCCCAGTCTCTTCCTTATCTTAAATTCTAGCCTCATTCTCTCTCTCTCCCTCAGCTCCAGTTCCCACCCTCTCTGCTAGTTTCCCTATCTCCTCTCAATTCTTACTACCTTTTCCCTTTGACTTTCTGCTGCCTTTCTCTGATTTCCTGCTGCACCTGCCACCTTTCAGTCTCTCCTGCTGATTTTCCTGTGATTTTCTGCTGCCTGTCTCTCTGTTTTCAGGCTTTCCCCACACCTTCTGTAGTCCTCCCCTCCCTGCAGCTTCCCATCTCCTTGTGGCTGTCCTGCAGTTTTCTCCAGCAGCTGAAGCCTTTCTCCAGCTCCCAGCACCTACTGCCTCTCCCTGCAACTTCTCTAGCTGCCCTGGAGCCATCCTCTGGCTTCCCATACCCAGAGCCCCTCTTTAACACCTACACTTTCCCTTAGTCCCATTTTCCCTCTCCCCACCTACCTATTCAGCTCCCCCGGTAGCTCTGGCTCCAGTCCCAGCCTCTGTGCAGGCATCCCTCCCCTGTTCTGTAGGCTTTGGGTGTTGTCTTTTAATCAATTAAGATCAATTAACCTAAAGTCACCCCCTTGCCTCAGATCTTCAGCCCAGGCCCCTCTAGTCTACCAGTTCTAATCCCGGTCCCGGTGACTTTCACTCCCAGCAACTTTAACTCCCTACACTTCTACTTTAACTTAACTTTTCCCCAGGTTTCCCACGTACACCAAGCACATACATACATACATACACACACATCACAACACCCAACTTAGGAACTGTGTATTAGATGTGCAGGTGTTGGTAACTTGTAACTGACTCTGTCTAAATTTGGTGGGTGTAGCGTGTATGGGCTTAAACTGGTGATAGGTGTGCATGAACCTAAGCTACTTATTTTGAACATGTGTGTATCTGAGTTGCTAGTGTGGGGGAGAAAGAGAGAGAGAGAGAGAGAGAGAGAGCGTGTGTGTGTGTGTGTGTGTGTGTGTGTGTATATATATATATATATATATATATATATATATATATATATATATATATAGCATTGTGTGCATGATATACAAATTAGTGATCTGTGTCTGACTTTTGGGGTGTATAGTGTATGTGCTTGAATTGGTGATAGGTATGCATGTGCCTAGGCTGGTTTGGATGTGTACGTGCCTGAGCTGGTAGTGTGCATGTGTATGCACCTAATTGATTTGTGTGTTTGTATATGTGCAATTGTGTCACACCTTCCTGTCTAACAGTGCAATATTGAGATCCTAAGAGTTGGCCTGACCCCTCAGGGTGCAACACTGGGACCTGGACAGAAAAGGGGCCCGAAAATGGTAATTTTTTTATTATTATCATTATCTCTGGCGAAGGGGGGCCCAATACTAAAAGTTCACCCAGGGCTGCCATGCATCTAGGCATGGTGTTGCTATACAGGGCAGCCTATTCTTGACAGCAATGTGAGTACAGACCAGGAACAAAAGTCAGAGCACATGAGACTCTGGGGAAACACATGGAAGGGACACTCCAGATGTCATGATGACAGTTAAGTTAGAGGAAGGAAAAACTGTAGTTGTTAAAATTATTGGAAGTTTAGGTGGACAGAAACAGGCTGGACTCTACTGAAGAATTCACACTTGGCACAACGTCTGACCCTCCTTCCTCCGTGCAGATCAAAGCAGTGGTGCTGGCTCTCTCCTATGGAGGATTGCCACATGCCAGGGCAGGGGAATATTATGCAAGTATTCTGTTGTTCATTATAGAGCAATAGTCCTTGACACAACACATCCCAGATTGCATCAAACAGATATTTTATTTGAGTAACAAATTAGATCAAAGTTGTCAAACTTCCTTTACAAAGTAGAGCTTTTCAGGTCCTTTTCTTAAGAAGTTTTTCTGGGTTAAATTTTAATAAGGTAAAAAAAAATACAACTCTAACAGTTGTCAGAATTTATTAAATATGCCTTGTTTTTTCCAGATTCACCCACAACTTCTTTTTAATGCAGCATCCTTGACATGTTTCATTTGTGACAACAAAGTAGTAAAATAACTCGATTCCATACATAATTTATTGAAATTTTTGAACCGTACATTCCTGGCATCATTTTCATGCATAATTGAGCTTACTTGAATTTGATTTATTCTGAATTAGGAAGCTCTCATTGGATCCTGGGTCCAGATTTACAAATGCTTTAACCGCTCAAGAAGGAGTCAGTCAAGGATTCTTATCATTTCTTTTTATTTTAATTTGCCTAATTTTTATGAAAACAAAAATAAGTCATCAGGGGCTTTTTAACTACATGCAGATTTTTCACATTCTCAGTAGTTTCCTATCATCTCTTAAGTTTCAGAATTCCTTTGATAGCATTTGTAGCTGCCCCTTGTCCACTGTCAGGGCTTGTGTGTGCGCCAGCCTGTGTGTATATACATACATCATCGAGGAGACATTGGAAAGTAGAAATCCTTTACATAACAAGAATCTTTAAAAACTCTGCCTGGGTGCTTTATGAGTGTGACATTATTTGTTTTCAAGACTTTTTGTTGGATTTTCTTTGCTTCACAGTAGATGAAGATCAGTGCCTCTACAGACCTTCCTTTCCTCTTTCATATCCTTGTGACAAGGTATTTAGCAGAATTTGCAGATTTCGTCGGAACGACAGGCTGTGCCATAAGCACTGCTGCTGTGGCCTCAAGCTTGCGACCGCTCAGGCTGTCAACCCATGCACCTTAGCAGTCGCACCACCGCAGCCCCACTTATATAGACAACTCTGAAGAAAGTGTGCAAACTTATTTTGTGAAACTCCTTTATGTAGGATGCTGCTGGTGGAAGCCATGTACTGCATTTCCAGGATGAAATCTTGGCTCTGCTAAAATCAATAGCAAAATGTAGTAGCAGAATTTAAGTGCAGTAGCAGTGGAGACAGGTTTTGCCCCAGGTGTCTTGAATGTCCTGGATTTCCTGCACATTTCTAGCCTTCCCTTTTGGTTTCCTGAAGGAATCATGCACTGCATTATCTATAAGCGTGATTTGGCAACTGCACCTCTTCCCTCTCCCAGGAACAGGAAGGATTAGGCATCATTCCTCAGCCCCTGCACCTCATCATCATTTGCACCAGCGCACAAAGGGCGTAAAGCAAGTCGCAGAAATGCTGGTGTAGTGGGATGTTGTACGGATATGCTGTAGCATTTTATACCACCTTTGTACTAATTTTGCAATGGCAGAGATGACTGCACTATGTTCCGAGCAAAAAGGTGAATTGGGTCCATTGTGACTCCCTCTGTGGCAATACAGCTCAGTGGGCGCATCTACACGAGATGCTTACTGCAGAGCTGCCCAATTAGCTCTGCAGTAAAGCCTCAGTGTCTACACACATGGCCCTATTAGATGATAGGAAACTAATTAACTCTGCTGCAGGTTAGTACTTGTAAATACAGGTACTATTCTGTGGTGGACTTCCTTACTGTGTAGCAATGCACGTGTAGACACTGACGGGGCTGGCTGGGGCACAAAAGTGCTTCAATGTGGGGCTGCCTGTAGGCTAGCTCCACAGTGGAGCACCCCTCTGCAGCATATTGAGCTGGGTTGGAGCAGCCCTGGGCCGACAGGCTGACACCCCAGTCCCCTTGCCAGCTGAGGCTGCTTCAGGCCAGCTCAATATGTTGTGGTCCCACATGTACGTGAAGGCACAGTGCCCGGGAACAATGAACTCTGGCGTGATATGTGCCAGAGTTTATTCATGCACATTAATTCCATGGGTCTTTAGGTGAAACAGAACCCCAAAGGTCTGCTTCTGTATTGCCCAACATCATCTACAGTCATTTTCACCACTAGGATGCGAATGAAAATCCTACCCGGTCAGAACAGGGTTATTTAATACTAATGGACAACACAACGTAGAAGACAGTTGAGAACTGAGCCTTTGGGAAATCAGAGAAACGTAAGACTAGAAGTGACTTCCTGAACAAGCAAGACCAGTCACTTGCATTCACAGGCAGCCATTTGTCCAAAAGCGTCCTTAGGAACATCCTCTGCAGCCCCTCTCTCACATCACAGTCATAAAACACATTCTGGAAAGCCCTATCACATGCCACAGTAAGGTAGGAGGAGAAACAAGGGAGCCGTCATTGTCTTGGTCACTCAAAAGCAGGGATGATCTTAGAAAGGGGACAGGCTCCACACTACAAAGGAAGTTCATGGCCATGGCAAAAGTTCATTGCTTTTGGGAAATTCAGGAAAAATCAAACCCAGAAGCTGAACAATATATTTAATAGGGCTAAAAAATTCCAGAAGCCCCGAAGCCTCCCTCAACATGTGCAAGTAACCCACAAAGAGACCCAGTTTCTTTCAATCCCCATATGTCAATACCAACAACACATACCTTATGCTCTCATTAGTATTGCAAGAAGACTCCTGTCCTATTAAACTACCCCTTCCATCTGCCTCTTAAGATCCATCTCAGAATAAGTCAGGCTCCTTGATCTCACTACCTTGTTTGGCAAACCATTCTGGAAAACGTTTTCCCAATTTCCACTCTAAATTCCAGTATAAAATGTTCAGGACCAGTTTATATCAATTCTCCTTTAACTTAATAGCACTTCTCCTTCTCTGCTGTTCCCCCCTTCATTTCTTTTTAATGATTAAGTACCTGTTTCATGGTTCTGCAGTACACAACACTCTCCACCTTAATGGTGAAGTCCAGGGTAGCTTTATAGAGGCAGCTGATTCACAGCAGGCAGAGCTTATATTGCCTTTCACCATTTTGCAAAGAGAAGAGAAAGGAAAAAAATGACCCTGCACGACAGAACATGTCAGTGGTGGGGTTTGCCTTTCCATTTATGTTATGAGCCCCCAGTGTAGCCATGTAAGAACAACTGTAACTTCATACCATCTCTTTGTTTAAATGATTTCATTTTATAAAGCATATAATTAGCAAGGCACATTTCATCCGGCTTCAATCAACTGGCAGGCACAGCTTTAAAGCAGAGGGGAGCCGAGCAAGAGTGTTATCACTTTAACTATCAGTCTTCTAAGATTTTTTATCACCCAAACTCTTTTCAGCCTAATTTTCATTCACATCAACATTATAATCGAGCCTTTCAATGGACAAGTGGAAAGGAGGAAAGCCCACAAAATGCATGTTTGCATTTCAGCAAAACATTTCCAAAAAACCTGTGCTAATAAACAGTGGCCTTAGACCCTGTGTCACCAAAGAATGAATGCAAGACAAACCTGAGCATTATTATGAGGATAGCAATTTGGAGCTTCATTACAGTTATATCTGTGTCAGCATTTCTATGGGGTGTCTTTTTTTCCTTCTCTTTATAACTTGACCTTAAACAATGCCTCTATTCTGAAACTTGGGACATCAGCACTCAGCTCAGAGCATTTTTTCATTGCATAAAGTCTGGAATCCACATTGGCTTCTGAATGAGAAAAGCATATTTATTGATACACCATAAAGTGCAGCCCTGCTCTAATAAATAAATATGAAAAAATAGCATCTTCTTTAGAGAGCTGCTTTCTGTCATGACTGTTTGCTTGAATGCTAAAAATAAGCTGTTACTGTTTTTCACGTCTTGGCCCTGCAAAAACCAACATAGTTAAAAGAATACATCTTATCTTATTCCTAGTTGTGCATCAATGTTAAGTGTACAGGGACTGCTGGGTAGGGTAGACGTAATCAGGCTAGCATTGAGCTATCTAGCTTGGGTCGCAGTAGCATTCTGATTGTGGTAGCTTGCCGATCAGTGCAAAGTGAAAACCCTACATGGGTAAATGCTTGGGTGGTAAGCCCATGATGAGCTTTCTGCTGTCAGGGCTTCACTGTTACCTGTGCCAGTTATTTTTGCAATATAGCTTCATAGCTTTTGGTGTTTTGGAAATTAAAATTTTAAAATCCTTACCACCTTTAATGTGGTGTTTATTAAAAGTACTCACCACAGTGCTGGTAAGTATAGCACAGCTAAGAGTTTTCAGAGCAATTCAGAATGATCAGAACAAAGAATTTCTTAAAATTTGTCTTTGTCTTTAACAATCAGAGATGCCAGGTGTTGAGCATCTGCACAGCTGGCTCTGGGCAATCGGAGACAGATTTACAAATGCAGATAGATTAGCTGCCTAATTCCCATTGAAAGTCAATGAGTTTGGTCCCTAAATCACTTAAGCCTTTCAGTAAATCCCACTAGATGTCTATCTGCTCTTTAGGTGCCTAGATGCCTCTGTAAATCTGGTCACGTGGCTTCACTTCTCAATACACTCCTTTATCTGCTATCTGGCAGCTCCCTTCTAGTGATAGCTTGTTCTAAACCCTGGATCTCAGCAGCCCTGAACATCTCAGCAGCCCTAAAATTAGGCCTGCCCAATTTTAAATGACATGAAAGCACAAATAATTCAAGTCCTCAGGCTAGAAATATTATTCCCAGAGTCTAAGTCTGCCCTTAAGGCTAAGTACAGACAGTCAAAAAGCTAGAGGCTGAATTGATTCAGTTTTTGAAGTTTAGTCTAAGCCACAAAGATCGAACCAATAAGCAAATGAACAGACATTCACTTTTGATTCAGGAAATGCAGAGGCTCAAGCCAGAAGCTGGGGGGCACTACAGCAGGACTCACTGGCACATAGCCAGTGTGGGCTGTGTGTTCGCTTTCTCTTCCTGCTGCCCCCAAGGTCTCTGGGATTTGCAGTCCACAATCACAGCAGCAGGACTCTGCGGGGTTGCTCATCACTTCCTCTTCCTGCTTCCAGGTGCCTCTGGATTTGTAGTCTACAGTCGCAGCCAGCACTAAGCAAGCGGGGCAGGGCAGCTTCATACTCTGGGGAAGGGAAGTTTAACCCTCCTCCCTGGCCTTAGACCCCAGCAGGGGTTTGCTTGTGGGGGACCAATGAGCCAGATAGTGAGACCAGTGAGCCAGCCCTCATTGCTCCAGGTAGGGAGCAGAGGGGTGGGGCAAGGCCAGCCTTGCTCTCTGGAGCAGACAGCACAGCACAGCCCAGGGCTGCAAAGCATGCTGGGATGTTGGGGGACTGATTTAACTTGAACCAGGAAGGGGTCTGTGACATAAGATGCATAAACCAGTTTGACTCAAGTCAGTTAAATGTGATGCTACGTTCAACCAGATTTATCTTAAACCAGCTTCCACCATTTTGAAACTGGTTTATGTGTGTTCTTTTACAGGTTTAAACCAGTTTGTGATCACTTAAACTGGTTTATGTGTAACGTCTGTCCCTAGCCTGAATGTGCGTGCCCCCGGGCATCATTTAGACTCTGAGCTTCTCCCTGCTGTGTTCACAGAGAACAAATTCCCATTCCAGTCAATAGGAGTTGTGTCTGCCTAAGAACGAATGTAATCAGCCCACAGAGTAACTCAAAAACTCCTCATAGGTCAATTAAGTGGCAGCATGAACTATAAAGCTAGCATCCTGTTTACAACCATGTGCGAATCCTCAGAGAATCATTCCGTAAGAAATTATTTTAGTTACACCTGGTTGGCTATGCAGATAATGCCAGCCATATATACTGGGCCAGATATTCAGTCTGGTTGAGCTACACTTGGCAAAGGACTGGAGGAGAAGGATAGACAATTCTCCACCATTTTTGTTATGATGCTGGGTCAGCTGTGGTCTTCTGTGACTGTTGGTGTTACTTAGACCTACAGAAAGTCTGTTCAACTTAAACCATCAGGAAGAGTCCTTTGGGCTAAATACAGATAGTCTAAAATCCCAAGGCTGAATCAATTCAATCTTTGCTGGTTAGTTTAAACTGTGTAGATTGAACCAATAAGCAAGTGAACAGACATTTTTTTTTTATTCCAGAAATGCAACCACATGCCTGTAGTAGCTTAGGCCAGAAGCCAGGGGGGTGCTACAGCAAGCCTCCTATGTAGGCTGGAGCAGACCATTTGGGTCAAAGCTAGCCCTCCCACCCTACGAGGGGAGGTTTGCAGGGGAGGTGAAAAGCATCCTGGGGGACTTTGAGTTAACTTGAATCTGGAGGGGATCTGGGACAGAAATTTAATAAACTGATTCAGACTAAATCAATTCAGTCTGGGTGCCTGTACATGAGTGCAGAGGCTGCTCTGATGTGCTGTAATTAAAGCACGTTGCAGCAGACTCCATTAATCAAGTCTGCTGGAGCATGGTAATTACCGAGCTCCAGCAGCCTCCTGCTTCTTGTGTATCAGAGTCCCCGCACTTAAAAATGGTGGCAGGGGCGCTTAAACTAAAGTTCAAATGAGCTTTAGTTCAAGTGTCCCCAGTGCCATTTTTAAGCATGGGGACGCTGATACACGAGACGCTGCAGCCCTTCACTTTAATTACAGCAGCTCTTGGAGCCATTCTAATCAAAGGGCCACCCTCCTCACCCCCAGAGCATGTGTAAAAGGGCCCTCTGATACTACATCCATCCAGGTTTATCTTAAACTGGTTTTGGCCATTTGAAAGTGGTTTATGTACACTGAACTTCTGTTGTGTTACAGATTTGAACTGGTTTCTGTTCACTTATACCGGTTTATGTGCAAGTCATTTGTCCCTAGCCTTGAAGAGCAGCTGAGGCCAGTCAACAGGACTATTGCCAAGTACTGGCCAATACAGCTGGGCTGCCAGCTGCCCCTCCTGCCTGGAGGCCTTGAATAAAGTTTGCTCCCCTGACTTTATACCATTAGGCAATTCCCCTGTTTGTGCACACAGCTGTTTTCCAGGTGCCTTGCATTGCCAGAGCAGCACAAAGGAACTCGTTGGGCAAGCAGGAATCTGGTCTATGCTTTTATAAAATAGTCTAATTAATTGATTTACTCTTTTCCCCAGGTCTCAGAACATTGCTCTTGACTTTGCATTCATTACAGGACAGTTGCTTTTTACTTCCGTACTTTAAACACACTCTCTTATACACCCTCTGTCTTTGCATAGCAGTGGGAATAATTGATTTTTCCATCACCAACAGGAGTTTTCAAAAATTCACCATTCAACAAACAGAACCATGCAGCTGTGCAACTTTTTGATGGGCTCCTCTCCCACCATAAAAGGAAAACATGGAACTAAGTTTCTCCAAGGGTATTATAGGGTTTTGCACAGCACGGTTCATTGAAACGCAGACAAGTATTTTGCAGACAAGGTTCTTTGTGTAGATGCATTATCTTTTATTAGACCAACTAAATAGTTGGAAAAATTGTTCTTTGCAAGCTTTTGGGCACAAACATGATTCTTCAGGCAGAGGGAGAGTTTGCTAGTGTATTGTGTGATCCCTGGGCAGAATAGAAGACAACATGCACAATGAAGGTCTGAAAATGCAAATGCATAGCAGTGGGGATCAGAGGGAATGGGGGACAATAGGTGTGAGACAGGTAGGTGGGAGGGAGCAGGAATGTTAATCTAGTGATAGGATGTAGCTGGTAAAATGCAGACAAGTTACCTGGGGTTATCAGATGGCAGGCAGGTTATAATGTACCATAAACCAATGTCTATATTTACTCCATGATTTTTTCTATCCAGTAGATTTATGAAGTGAAGTTTGTAGGTTCATCTACAAAAGGTATTTTGTAAATTCTCTTTGAGGATTGGAGAGAGAGTGGTTATCTTGTGGGAAATATGTGCACCCACAGGTAACTGGGGATTTTTATCTTTGATAGATTTTCGCTGTGTGTTCATTCTGGTACACAGTGGTTGTTTGGTTTCTCCTACATACTTTCCATCAGGGCACTTGGTGCACTGGATGAGATGCGTTACATGTCTGGAGGTGCAGCTGTAAGATCCAGGAATGGTGATGGTCCTGTTGTGGGATGCAGTTATTGTGGAAGTGGTGGAGATGTGTTGGCAGGTTTTATATTTTTTGTCCTGGCATGGTCTGGATCCATTCGGTGTGCTTTAGGTCATAGGAAATTTGCTTCTGGTGATAAGGTTGGTGACGTTTGGTGCTTGTTTGAAGGCTAGGATGGGCGATTCTGGGAAGGTCTTTTTAAGAATTGGGTCTTCTTCTAGTATGGGCTGCAATTGTTTGAGGAGTCTCTGTATAGGTTCCAGGGAAGCATGGTATGTCATAACTAATAGGGTGCAAGTCACGGGGATTTTCTTTTTGTACTGTGGCAGTTCTTCATGTGGTATTTGCGTAGCTCTTAGAAAAGTATGATCTCTCTCTCTAGAGCAGTGTCCTTGTTGGGTGAAAGCCCTTTTGAGATTGCAGGTGTTCTCTTCAGTGCAAATCTGGTGGTATTGGAGAGCTTGGCTATATATTACAGCTTTTTTGGTGTGTTTAGGATGATTGCTGGTTCTGTGTAGATGCATATGTTGGTCTGTGGGTTTCTTGAATACGGTGGTCTGTATTTTACCCTTCTGGATATTGATCACAGTATCTAAAAATGAAATGTTGCTGCTGGAGTATTCAAGAGATGGTCTGATGGAGGGGTGATGGTTATTGAATTTGTGATGGAAATCAAATCAGAGACTGCAAGTTTTTTGTCCAGATGTTGAAGATGTCATCTATATATTTTAGGTATAGCAGGGGTTTGATGGTGCAGTGCTTGAGGAATTCTTCTTCCAGGTGGGCCATGAAAAGGTTGGCATATTGTGGGGCCATGTTGGTGCCATAGCTGGGCCCATGGTCTGGACAAAGTGTTGGTGACTGAAACTGAAGTTGTGTGTGAGGATGAAGTGTACAATTTCAGTAATATCTTTAGGTCTGTACTCCGAGTTGTAATTTTGCTCTTGTAGACATACAAGGCAGGCTTGGATGCCATCCTGGTGTGGTATGTTAATATATATGCTGGTAACGTCCATGGTGGCTAGGAGGGTATTGCTGGGGAGATGGTCTATGTTTTTAAAGTTTTTGTAGAAAATCTGTTGCATCTTGGACAAAACGCAGTCTTTGGGTGACAAGAGATTTTAGGATGGATTTGATGAAACCTGGTATTTCCTCAGTTGGGGTTTCATGTTTGGATATTAGAGGTCTGCCTGGGTTTCCTTGTTTGTGGATTTTAGGGAGCATGTAAAAAGTCCCTGGACTGGGTAGTGTGGGGGAGGGGGAAGTAAAGCTTTTTAGTTTTTCTTGTAGCTCAGATGGAAATGATGTGTTGGTGGTTTTGAGTTTTAAGGTGAAAACAGGAGTTGGATCTTCTTCTAGTTTTTCATAGTAGGTGGTGGCAGTTGTCTGTTGGCTTTTTTTATGTAGTTTTTATGTTTAAAGATAATTATATCTCTTCCTTTATCTGCTGGCTTTATTGGTATTTGGTGGTTGGTATTTTGGAGTTGTTTGATCCACTGTATTTTGAGATGTTTTGCTCTACTGTAGCTCTGATCTCAGAAGCAAGTGATAACACAGTGGGATCAATTCCCACATTATACAGAAAGCTTTTTGTTTTCCTTTTAATTTAATCATGATTTGCTATTTCTGATCCACAACTGGTTGAAATGTAGAGGAAGCTAGAGCAAGGTTTGCACAGAACAGATGCAAATGTGGTCTGAAGTGAGGCATGTACATTGTGAGTTGTTATCGGTGGCATATGGGGATGACACATTCAGGACAGATTGCATTTAATGCAGCCAGAAGCTTGACCTTCAAATCATGCTGGATGGCCTTCCCTGATTATATTATGGTCTGTACTCACACCCACCTGGTACAGTGGTATTGTTCCTGCTCACTTGGCATTGTGACAAACCCACCTGATCACAAGTGCTGTTTAGAGATGCATTAAGACAGATAGCTGCTGCAGTGACCCACTCCCTCTGTCTTGCAAGGTGCTCCTCTGTCTTGCAATGAGACCCCAAAGTTGCATACGTCTCTATGCTTGATAACATCTATTATGCTAAAGCAGAATACCTCAACAGAGACAGCTATGGAGACGAGGACTGTGAAAGATCAGTGGTCACATATAGCTATATGAACTATATAGCATTAATCATAAAGAGCACAATGTCACGCTGACATCGTATTCTCCTCACTTTCCTATTCACAAAAACAGTGAGGTTAACAACAGCATCCAGGACAGTCCAATACAACAAGGGGTTGGAGGAGGGTTAACGTGACACTGCTTTTCCTCTATACATGAAAATGCACTTTCCTCTTGCATTGCATAGCTGTGTTCAGAGTTCAGGGATCTAGGGTCCTCTGTAAAAGGATACGTTCCTCTTTATCTTTTCCTGATATTCTAAATCTGGTAAATCTTTCTCCCCCACTTGCCTGCAGGGAAATTAATATGTTTTGATGGTGAAATAAAACCTATTTTTTTCTCAATTCTCCTCCCCCTGGGAAGGACAGGTGAGTCTGTTTTGTGCCGAAGCCAGCAAATTCTCACGATGATTTTGCAGGCAGTTGTGAAGTGTTCTCATTAACAGCTTGATCCAGTTCACATTAATATCAATAGAAAGACTGCCATTGACTTCAGTGGGAGCTGGCCCATGCCCTGGGCAGTCCTGAAAGCCAGCCATCAGCAGCTTCTGATGTACTTTATAAATGGAGGAAGACAAGGGAACCATTTTATGGATCAATTTTCTGGCACTCTGATAAATGCCCTTCTGCCTATGATAAGAAGGTCTTATATTGTCTCCCTCTTGGTCTTTAGCTTTATCCATGAAGCTACATACATTTCCTTTCATACTGTGTGGCTGGGGGGAATGGCGAGAGGAAATTTAGCTTGGTAAACCCAAGGTGAGGTGACAGTTTGTGCACACAGTCAGCAGACACCTGAAGCTGCAGGTCCTCAAATCTCTCTCTTTCAAGGGACTGCTTTGCTAAAACGGGGAGAGGAAGGTCTGGTGAATTTAAACGAGCTCCTTACCTTCCCAAATGCAGGTACCATACAGCAAATGAGGGTCAAACAGAGAACCACCCCTTCAGTGTTGTTAGATATGGAACTACATTAGTCTATTTTATGGCTATCCTAATTGAAAGCTTGGAAGTGCCAGTTAAAAGTAATTTCCCAGGGACTGATTGTAATTCTCCATTTTCTCCTTCAAAAGTCAAGCGCCTGAGGTGGACCCTACTCAGTTGCAACAATGATCCTGACCCCCAACTCAGTCTTTAACTGTGCTTAGTCCTTAACCTGTGCAGGCATATTGCCAGGGACAACAGAGACAACGACAGGCTCTTTGCAACCCAAATAAGAATTGGCAAAAGACAGGAAAAAGATAGGTGGCAAATCCCTCTTTACACTGCCATCTGTGCTTGGGGAACATTAGGAAAAGGGGTTTCAGGACACGGCCTTGAACCTGGGGCCTCACCCTGGCCTGCCACATCCTCAGCCAAACATCGAGACAGACACAGGTGGTCAGAACCCGCTATCTGGGCCCAGCCACCTGCCCACTCCCTACACGTGGAATAGCCAGCCAGGGTCAGTTGGCCCTTTACCCCTTCCTATGTACACCCTTGACTTGGAAGAGGAAGTGTCTGGACAACAGGGCTCGACCTTGTACCCAGGCTGCCTTGTCCTCAGCTTGTGCCCCCTCTGACAAATTTTTCTAGCTACCTAGGACCCTTAGTTTGGCCTGACCCATTGGCTCCCTAACCTGACTCTGGTTTGATCTCCTGGATAACTGAGCTGGCTAGCCTCCAGACCCTGTGCTCTGCCTGATCCTGGATCTCTGGCTCGGTTCCTTAGATGGATCTTCTGGCTCCCCAACGCTTGGATTCTACGTGTTCCCTTTGGATCTTGATTGCTTCTTCAGACCCTGAGTGACCCTCAGACCTGGCTCCCCATGAACAAGCACAACAGGGATGGGCAGAGGAACAGGGCAGTGCCATCTCTGAATATTAGAGATTGCACAGGATGTTGGCCTCCCCATGACTGCACCTTTAGCATATATGTAAGACTGGCACCAAGGGCTCTTCTGAGCTTCTGTACAAATTCAAAGGTTGCAGCCAAAGATAGGAATCCAAGGTATCAAGAGAAGAAAAACAGATCATTCTGACTCCTAAATAAATCACTGTGAGACTCTGTGATGATCAAGCTGTGGAACCAGATGTGTAAAGAAGGCCCTTAGGAATAATCCTGCCACAACTATACTCTGTTTAGAGATATTGTGTACTAGGCAGAAGGAAAAAAATAGGCTAGATGGCTCTATGTGCAGCCTGTTGGTCAAAGAACCAGAATAAAAGCTGGTACAATTTAAAACACAGCCTGATGAACCTATGAACCCAACCAAAATGAACCACTGCACTGCACACTTAATATCACACCTGGGCAGACTATGAGAGAAGAATGACCCACAGGTGACAGACAGTGGTCATATTGTTTAATGAACTATGAGAAGACGCTCTAGTACTGTGCTGATGATAGTCACATCAGAATCTATATACAACTGTATAAAGTAGCCTGGGAAAGACTCAGTGTAAATGAGATTCCAGTTTACAAAGCACAAGCTCAGCTATGTTACAGAGGAGCCTAGCATACACCTTTTTTCTTTTTTTTTAAATAAATATTGAGTAAAATTCAGAGGGAGCCCAAATGAATGCAAGGCAAAAATTAGCTGCTTTTATGTTTCCCTTTTGATCTCTTCACCTCTGTCACCAATGCCCCCTCCCCCTTTTCCTATCTTTTTCATTTACATAACTTTATTCCTTTCTGTTCAGAGCCTTTGCTTTCTGCAGGTCCATTCATAGCACCTGGCAATGTAGGCTGTCATCTCTGAAAGCTTGCGCCTCTCTGAACAAGTCCATCTTTAAGGTGCTACCTTGCTCTGGCTTCAGATTGTAAGAAGAAATTATAGTAGTATAGTGACTCCCTGGCTGGAAATAGACGTCCTAGGTGAAGCACGATCAGCTGTGTCATGATGTCACAGCACAGCTGATCACACTCTAGGGACATCTACAGATGTCCCTAGTTGCTATGCCGCAACTTGGGACATGTCTGCAGGTGGAGAGAACACCTCCCCCACTGGCAGATACCCTCCATGTGAGAGAGCAGGTGCCTCCCTTTCTCATGTCTGGATGTATTATATTGTCTCCAAGAATCAATGAAACCCTAGCTGGTTGTGAGCATTCAGGGAATTAAGTCAAAGGAAGGAGAGGGAAAGTCTAAACTTTTCTAAGATCATGATAACATCTTTTTCCAGGCTGAGTGCCATGCCCAGAGAAGTCGGCTGCAAAGCCTGAAGCATCACGAACCCCCACAAATAGCAAACGAACCCCATCCTCCTGAACCAGGATGGACCAAGTAAAAGAACACACACCCCACACAAAGTCGAAAACATGCCGAGGTCCTCACATCCCATTTCTACAAAAGCCCAGTTAAAAAAAGGAGCAAACCACCATCTGTCAAACTGTTTGCTTCCTCCAAGTCCTGTTCCACCGTTCTGAGCACAGCAGTAGGAGCTTCCAAAGGAAAAATACCTCGCATCATCAGAATCCCCAAACAAACAGCTCAGACACTCTTATACCACTCTAGACTTAGCCACAGTGATGGTGGTAGGTCAGTTTGTTTGGCTGAGAACTCTGATTTCATTTAAATGTATATGTACTATTGGAGTGAGGCATTTTTCAAGAGGTCCCTGTTACTAAGAGACAGGGTGGTCCCTTTAAGTCCAGAACCATCCATTCACAGCCAGCCGGTCAAGTAGGGGTTAAGGCTCAAGCCCTGCCAGCCGGTCAGGTGACAGGAAGAGGAAGGCCAGGACCCTACAAATGGCAAGTGGAGAAGGCCAGAGGGGCAGCAGGGAGGTGGACTTCTAATGACCATGGTGCTGTGGCCAGAGTCTCTGTTGGAAGACTACGCCATGCCCTGAGCCATCCTCATGCTCATCTAAAGTAAGCAGGCATGTTGCCTCTCTCGTTTCTGTATTATCATTTTTCCATTATATGGCCGTAGAAGCCTATGGTTTGTGTTGAATGTTAAGACTGGTGGTTTGGGTGAAGCTATTTGGGGAAGGAGGAGGCCTCATTGGGGGCCCACTGCAGTATGGGGACCCCAGCACCAGAGAGGGCACAGTATTTGGGGGGGTGAGCTGACCCCAGCACCAAAGAGGGTGCAGGAGCCCGAGTGAGGTTTTTTTTTTTGAGAGCTAGAGCCTGGGAGTCAAACCCTGATTAGGGGGTTGGGTTTTTTTGACTGACAGGCCTAGCTAGAGAGAAAAGGGGTAGGCCCCCAGCGGCCAAGACCCCAACATAAAGAGGAATTTACAAATTTCATCTGCAAGGCTTGGGCTGCAGTGTAGGGGAGGAACGGAGCCGCAGATAGCGCCCCCTGGCATCGGGGTATACAATGGGCAGCCTCCCGCTTAATTAAACAACAATTAATTAACAACAAGGTGTGGCAGGCGAGAAGGCAGGCAGTTGGCCCCTAACAGGTGGGTGGGGCCACCAGTAGATGAACCCCGAGCAGGCCCCCCATTACAGTACCGCTATACAGACGTGCAGCTTGCAGACTATGCAACTTGTATGAGCTGCTTAAGCTTATGGGACTCGAACCCTCTGCAGAAGTAGTGTATTTCTTCCACTGCAAGAGATGCTCATTTTTCTTATCTTTACCATTCTATTTGCTTTGAAGTTTTTATGGGTTAGAACAGTGGGGGCCGGCCATTTTGGCAGGTGTGCTGCAAACTAGCCCGGCACCCTCTTTTTTGAGTGCCACTCTGCTCCCCGTCCTCTGCCTGACCTGCTGCTTTGCTTTCTGCTCTTTGCCCTGTGCTCTGTGCCCAACCTGCTGCTCTGCTTTCTACTTCCTGCCCTATCTGCTATTGTGAGGCGTGTCCCCTCCCAAATCTGCCATGTGCCAAACACAGAGGCTGCCCATGTCAGTTGTGGCACATGTTCTATTCCATGCTTTAAAACAGGGCCAGGCAATTATTTTGGGCAGAGGGCCACTTGCTGAGTTTCAAGGGCCACATGACAGGCAGCCCAAGGCAGAGTAATATTAATTTTCTGAAATTTTTTTAGGGGCCCTGCAGGCCAGATAGAGTGGCCTGGTGGGCCACATCTGGACCCTGGGCCACATTTTGCCCACCCCTGCTTTAAAAGCCCTTAGAAAGCGTTCAAGGTAATAACAAGCATATTGGTAGGTCTGAACTGAATACACATTTGTTATTTGGGACCCAATTGTGCCTATATCTTTTGTTCCCCCCTATTTGTTGCATACAGCAAAAGACGTGACAGAGTTGGCTCCAAAGCCTCTATACTGTTGTGACCAGTGCACAGCAAAAGGCTAATATTCTCCCGGTACAGGAAACAACCAGAAGCAGATCTGGCTGACTCTAGCCAAAACACTCTCATTCCCAGAGTTGCCAGATGCAGAAACAATTATAAAAGCAGAATCTGAAGCGGCAACACCTTAAGGATTGAGACTAGGAGAGGATGGACCAATAGCAGCCTAGTCCTAGCTCTGTATTTTGGCATGTTGTGATGGCTGACTAGTCAAGGTCCCTTGCGCAGCATCAGGCAGACACAATAGAGGGTGGCTCACTGCTGAATCATCCTGAGAACATTTTGTGCAGCCCAAGCACGCTGGGGAGGTGGGATTCATTAGCCAGAAGGAGTCCAGGGCACAATTAAGACAAGATTATTTCTCTGGCTGCCCAAATTCCTTGCCCCTCCCCATGCAGCTTTCCATTTAGCCTAATGAAATGCAGTCTGCTGCAAAAACTTGCTGAGATCAGAAAAACTTTGTTCTTTTAATTAAAAAAATCCACAAACTATTTTCTCTTTGATAAGAATTTGACAACTTTTCTTTGCTGAAATCCAGCACTGGAGTGAACTCTCCATAATGGGAGGAGATGCAGCTGCTCAAATCCCATTATTTTAAAGTTAAAGTTACCATATTTCATAACATGAGGACTTGGAAAAGCTACTAGAAGGGGACTGCAGTTCCTTACACTGGACTCATGTACTGGTCTCGATTCTGACCTATGTTCAGTACAGAGGAAAAAGGCTGTACATCTTTTCACAGACCCTGACCTTTATAAGCAGTGAGAGCCCCCAAGACTACTTGGCATATGTAAGAGCTGTACCAAGGCTGCTGTAAATGTATGAGGGACTGGCCAAGGCCATTTTTACAAGAGAAACTATCTGTAGCAGAGAAGTGATTCAGAGGGTGGCAGAGGGCTATAATGTGATGCTACTTCTGGCCCTATGCCACCCAGAAGCTCTCCTTACTGAAAAGGGATTCCTACTCTAAAGGACTGAGACTAGTGGCCACTGCCACTTTTTTGGAAAGGTTCAGCCACCAGAGAGGCACAAAGCAGTCAGGAGTATGGGGTCATACTTTAGTTTGTTGCATCTCATTCTTCACAGTTTTGGGCATCTGCGCAAAGCAGCATACAGTGCTCAGAAGCACTATGCAGTCATGTTGTATAGGAGGAAATGATGACCCCAGATGCACATCCTTTTTCAAGTCACTACAAAACTAACTTCCTTCTTCAGTGAAACAGGAAATCAGCTGCAAAGCTGGTATGGTTTATGACCATTGCCATGAGCCCACAGTGTCAGTGAGCAATTTATTACGAGAACGCTGATGCTGAACAGTTGTCAGAATAGATGGTTACTGGAAGGATTGTGGAGAGCTGCAATGAGCCAAGTGTTCTACTTAATTGTGGAGCTCAGCTCATTTAAAACAGAAGGGCTGTCTACTAATTACCACTGATAGCCAAAGCCCGTTTGCTTTTCACAGCAGATGATTTACTGCTTCCATTCAAACTTCCACAAAGACCTGATCAAACCTGAAAACAAGATTAAGAAACCTAGCATGGAGCTATGAGCCATGGCAGAAAATAGAAAGTTCTGCTCTGAGGCAGGGATCCTACAGAGCTAATGGTAAGTAACAATGAGCAGGTTTAGCACACGGGTTCATTACCTCATTGATATTGTTCAGGAAAATTAATTTATATCTTTTGAAGGAAGGCATTGGAGATAATACAGCAGAGTTTGAGCAAGATATAGCCAGAGAAAGAATCTATAAAGTTTCTTTTGCTGCAAACACAATTTTGCAGCAGCAAAACTATGGTAGCCTATATTCAGGCTTGTACCAGTGGCAGCATTCAAGTCTACTGTGCTTAAGTGGAAGATTAATTGGAAAGGTAAATTCAGAGCTTTTTAATAAGACATACAGCATGGACCACCATATCAATCCCATAGTATTATTACGTGTATTGCAGGATTGCTTTGATGCTCCAGCCGAGTTGGATGCTCCAGCCGTGACAGATACTGTAGAAATTCAGAAGATCTTGTCATCTAATCAAACAGAGGAAGCAAGTGGGAAGAGAAAGGAAACATCATCATTCCATTTTATAGACAAGGAACCAAGACACAGGAAGATTGATGACTTGTCCATGGTCGCACAAAGGATTGTGACAGAGTTGAGAGTGGGATCAGGACCTGGATAGTCTCAACCTGAGTGTATCTCCCTCCACACAGGGCCATGCTACTTCCCATTGCAGTAGGAGAGAGATGAGAAATGCTCCACATACAATTATTAAAAAAGACACTAATACATCTATAAAATAGTATCTGTAACCTCAGCAGTATCATGGGACCCCAGGCAGTCCGGGGAGGTACCAGCGTGCAATTGGAAAAGATGGAAAATTGGAAAAGGGTGCACTGGAAAAGACTGGTACACCAGTTCCAAGGACAGAGGGACTCAAGGAGTTGCTGCGGAGTCCATGCAAACGACTCATTCCCAAATGTACGATTGCTCCACGTGAGGAGTCAGGTGGTTCTTCGATTACTTCAGCTGCCGTACATTATATAAAGCAACTGCAAAGGGAAAAAGAAAGCAAGGAAATTGCACCACCTTCATCAGTCAAGATTGTGGAGTATGTCACACCGTGTGTTACCTCCGTAGGAATGAGGACAGTAAGTGACAGACAGCAAGCCGCAAGACGGAGAGAATGGAGAGGTGACCAACTCTTAGAAGTGCCAAAATATTCTGTAGAGACTGATCCAACGCTGTGCAGCTCTGCTTTATACTGTCGCTACAAACTTGCACATTATTCCAAGGAAGCACCAACACATAGTCTCGAATGTCACTACTCTTTTAATTCATTCATCCTTACTTGCTTGGCATGTCCCTTGGTAGCTTCATATCCAGACTCCACCAAAATAAAGTTAAGAGATATTTTATTCTTAAAACCTAGCTGGGTGAAAAAAGTAACTTCTCACTCAACCAACCGGCCCTTGTTGGGTTTTCAGGCTCACATCTGCTTGCTTCAGACAAAAATTAGTTTTTACTGAAAATACAACATGGCTAGGAGAGAATGGGAGGAAGTCCATTCCATCTTGTGCTTCATTATCAGAGCTGCATGTTAACTTTCAGCCTGCCCTACCCCTTTAGAAACAGAGAGGTTTCAAAAGAGCTGCAGAGGATACCTGGCCTGCTCAACTTTACTACTGATGGTGATTCATGAAGAAGCAAGAAACCCACTTGATTTACCTGCATGTACTTACTTTGGGTCACACTTCCCTCACCTTTATGTGAAGGCTGTGCCAGATCCTCCATGTCAGCAATGGTTGGCATCCTACTAAGCCCCAAGTGTTTGCTGCCATTCGGTCTGCTAAGCTGTGCTTTAAATTATACAAGCTTTTATTCTGCTTTTTTAACCAAGAGACAGGCTACTTATAGATCTTAACCTTTCCCATAAGCCTCACACATGATGTCTCTAAACAAAGTGTAATTGGTCTAAGCCCTAATCGCAAGGGCATTAAAACAGCTGTGTGACATTTCCTAAAATCCTCAGTGGAGGACAGGGTCCACAGCCCAAGATGGATATAAAGGGTCTGGACTATGCTGGCCTAATTCAGTCTTTGCAAAAGAAGCTCAAAGGTAAATGACGAGAAAAATGAAAAGTTTCTGATCCATCTGAAGAATAGTTTCATTTGATCAGAAGTGAAGGGAAGAAGCAATGCATTTTGATGAAGCTCAAATTGTATTCTCTACCAAGTAATAGAAGATTAAAGCCTCTATCTCTAAAGCTGCACAAGCTCCTTAGGAAGATTATAAATCATTCCCTATCTTTTAACCAATCCCATTTCAGAACTGGTTTCCCCACGAGGACCCTTTGTTTTGATAAGGAGAATCCTTTGTGAAGATTAAAACAAACATTTTTCCACTGAACCATTCAGAAATGATTTCAACTTCATTTCCCTACTCATTCAGCTCTTCCCTTCATTAGTTTTAGAAAATCTTGGTGGTGAAGATCTTAAATCTTTGAGGAATTAATGGCTGTAGGACATATATATATATAATATAGCACTACGTCATGCCCAACTGGCCAGCAAACCTTTTGTTCCCCCTTGCTAACTGAAAGGATGCTTTCTAGATGCTGAAACAATTTAACCAAATTCAAACTTAAAAATCAACGGCAAATTCCATGCAACAGACACCACAGACTTGTCAACATCTGAATCCAAAACTTGGTTAAGCCAAGTTCTCTGCCAGGCACGATAATTATATAAAAAGGGGGCTGCTTCTTATGGTTTATAATATAACTTGGCAGGGGGGTGGACTGGATGATCCAGTAAATCCTCCTTGCCTCTAATTGCTATGATTCTATTTAGCAACTTGCAGTATAAATAGAAATACTGATGATGCATGAGGTTTCAAACCTGCAATGTAAGGAAGGTGAGATCATCTCTTGCTTAACTCTGAGACCCCAGTTTCCTGATCTGATTATATAGGACTACATGTCAAGAAACAGTGCAATGTGCTACTTCTGTGCAAAGTGCTATGCAAAATGTGGCTTGATTTTCAGCTCTGTGGTTATGGGTAGGGGTGTATCCATGCATGGCTGCACCCCCCAACTGCTTTTGGATTGCTCCACAACAAGGAAACCTCCAGGGACCTTTTAAAGCCCCTCCCTTCCCCTTTCTATTCAAAGGCATGCCACTTCTCTGCCCCTTCCCCCGCTTGACTTTCCCTGCTGTCCTGGGGGTGAGGAAGCACCATAGATTCATAGATGTAGGGTCAGAGGGGACCTGAGCAGATCATCAAGTCTGACCCCTGCCCTGGGCAGGAATGAATACTGGGCTCATATGACCGCTAGTAAGTTTAAGATCATATGATCCCAGCTAGGTAGTTATCAAGCCTCCTTTTAAAGACCCCTAAGGTAGGAGCCAGCACCACTTCCCTTGGAAGCTGGTTCCAGATCCTGGCCGCCCTGATGATCCTGCTTGTCATGCTGGGGGCTGGGCTGGGCTTAGGTGGGGACAGGGACAATAGCAGCAGGGATGGATGGGGATTTCCCTGTCCCCACACCTGCTCTGGGCAGAGCTGGGGAACGACTGTCCTGTGTTGCTGTTGCTACTGTCCATTCCCCAGCTGAACCCAGTCCAGCTGGTTCTGGAGTTAGAATCATAGAAAATTAGGGTTTGAAAGGCTGTCTGGATGCCATCTGGTCCAACCTCCTGCTCAAAATAGGACCATCCCCAACTAGATCATTCCAGCCAGGTTTTGTTGAGCCAGTCCTTAAAAACCTCCAAGGATGGAGTTCCCACCACCTCTCTAGGTAACCTGTTCCAGTGCTTCACCACCCTTCTAGTGAGAGTGGTTTTTCCTAATATCTAACCTAAACCAACCTTGCTGCAACTTGAGCCCATTGCTCCTTGTTCTGTCATCTGCCGCCACTGAGAACAGTCCAGCTCCATCCTCTTTCGAAACCACCCTCCAGGTAGTTGAAGGCTGCTCTCAAAATCCTTCTTCAGTCTTCTCTTCTGCAAACTAAATAAAGCCCAGGTCCCTCAGCCTCTCCTCAGAAGTCATGTCCCCCAGTCCCCTTTCCATTTATGTTGTTCTCCACTGGACTTTCTCCAACTTGTCCACATCCTTTCTGTAGTGGGGGGCCCAAAACACAATACTCCAGATGTGGCCTCACCAGTGCAGAATAGAGGGGAAAAATCACTTCCCTCGATCTGCTGGCAATGTTGTCCTGCCCCAGAGTAGTGGAGAAAGCAGCAGCGGCAGGCAGGGGAGTAGGAAGGAGGGAGAAGAGCGGGGTGTGCTTCTCAGCAGGAAGGGGAAAGGAGAGGAGGAAGATTTTCACCTGTTTTAGGGACTTAAAGTCTGCCCACACTAGTGGGGGTGGAAGCGTCTGGGAGAAGGGGATGCAGCCACCCCTGCAATGTGAGTTGCTGTTCCCAACCCCCTGTTCAGGAAATCTTGGATTCATTCCTGATTACCGGAATGGGAAGAAGAGGATCTTAATGAATGGCTATCTTCTACCGTGAATGCTTAGGACATGTTCGGAGCATGTGTATATGTATACTACAGAACTTCAGTATCAGACTGAGAGCTGATCGGGAATTTTCCAATGAAGCATGTTTTCACTAAAAAATTCCAGTATGACAAAACTGAAATGTTTTGCAGAAATGTGTTGGATTCCATGGACATGATAAAACCCCACCCAGTGTCCTGTCATGTCACTGGTAAACTCCTCACCTTCCAAAGAGTGCACAAGCAGGATTACTCCTGGAATGCAAGCTGTCTTGCACCCGGGAAGTTCAGGGCTCCTAGGCGCTTCACAGTGGTACTGGGAGCCTGGAAACCTTGTGCGGCTGGATCTAGACAAAGCTCAGCTACCAACTCTGCAGTAGGCATTGTGAAAGCCCTGATAATGCAGCTTGAGTCAGAGCTTTGAGTATTTTGATCCTCCAAGATTGATCTTATCTTCCAAGGCTGCAAAACTATCTCAAAAAATGGGATTTGCCATTGGAGCATGAAGGTCTTAGAAAGAAACATAGACTCATAGAGAAGCAGGGCTGGAAGGGACCTCCACAGGTCAATGTAGTCCAACTTCCTGCCTGAGGCAGGATCATCCCTATCCAAACTCCAGACTAGAAGATGTCATGGAGTGCAGCCTCAGCAAGTTTGCAGATGATACCAAGATGTGGGGAGCAGTAGATACACTAGGGGGTAGGGCTAGGATTCAGAGAGACCTAGACAAATTGGAGGACTGAACCAAAAGCAATCTCATGAGGTTCAACAAGGACAAATGCAAAGTCCTGCACTTAGGATGGAAGAAGCCCACACACCAGTACTGGCTGGGGTTTGACTGGCTGGGTAGCTGCTCTGCAGAAAAGAACCTGGGGGCTACAGGGGACTATAAGCTGAATATGAGCCAATAGTATGCCTTTGTTGCATGGGCGACTGGTGCCGACTTAGTCAGGGCGGGCACATGCCCCCCCCCCCCCCCCCCCCCCCCCCCCCCGTGACCAGTCCCAATGACAGGCATTCCTGCCTGCCCCCCCTGCCCAACACCTAAACAGCAAGTGCAGCCATCAGGGGGTGCACCAGAGCTCCAGGGGGTGCAGATGCACCGCTGTGCACCCCCTACACGTTGCCACTGCCTTGCTGTAAAGACAGCTAATGGCATACTGGGCTGCATTAGTAGGAGCGTCACCAGTAGATTGACAGAAGTGATTCTTCCCCTCTATTCAGCACTGGTGAGGCCACATCTGGAGTACTATGTCCAGTCTTGGGCCTCCACTACAGAAAGGATGTAGACAAGTTGGAGAGAGTCCAGCAGAGGGCAACAAAAAACAGTGAGGGGGCTGGGGCACATGAGTTCTGAGGAGAGGCTAAGGGAACTGGGCTTATTTAGTCTAAAGAAGAAAAGAAAGAGGAGATTTAATAGCAACCTTCAACTACCTGAAGTGGGGTTCGATAAAGGATGGAGCTAAACTGCTCTCAGTGGTGGCAGGTGACAGAACAAGGAGCAATGGGCTCAAGTTGCTGCAAGGGAAGTTTAGGTTAGGTATTAGGAAAAACTCTCTCAGTAGGAGGGCAATAAAGCACTGGAACAGGCTACCTAGAGAGGCTGTGGACTCTCCATCCTTCAAGGTTTTTAAGACCCGGCTAGACAGTGCCTTGGCTGGGATTATATGGTTGGGGCTGGTCCTGCTTTGAGCAGGGGGTTGAACTAGATGTGACCTCCTGAGGTTCCTTCCACCATAATTGTCTGTGATTCTGTGAAAATAACCCATATAAACTACAGTCTGAACTCTACATAAGACTACTGTCCACCCTGATGCAACACAGATCTAACACCCTGACCTTCCACAAGTAAAGCAGGCAGCCAGTGTCCTGCTTCTATAAAATTTTTCAATATATGCTCAAGAGATTCCAGGTAGAGGGCTACACCCCCCACTATAGAGGAAGGCAAAAAAAACCCATAGTCCATACCAGTCTGACCACAGGGGAAAATTTGTACCTGAACCCAAATATGGTGATCAATCTGAACCTGACCAGAGGGGCAAGACCCTGCAGCAAGGAACATCTGGCTCTGGTCCCAGCAGGAGCACTGGCACACCCCAGTCAAAATCCCCAGCCTGGGCTGTAGCTAGGAAGGCTTAAAAGCACCCCAACTTATGTAGTAGAAAGAGAGGAGAAGCGAGGGGAAGGGGATGTGCAACCAGCAAAGCCCAGAAGCATGAGAAATGCCCCTAGTAGAACAAAGGCATGGCTACACCTAGATCACCCCTGACCAGTGGCTGTCCAACCTCTTCTCGAACATCTCCAGTTATGAATAGTCCACAGCTTCCCTAGGCAGTCTGTTCCACTGCTGCACTGTTGTAACAGTGAAGGAGTTTCCTGATATTGTTGCCCTGTGGTGTCAGGCCAACTCTCAGGATCTCAATATTGCACTGTTAGACAGGAGGGTATGACACAATTGCACATATACAAGCACACAAATCAATTAGGTTCATACACACACATACACATACACACACGCACACTACCAGCTCAGGGACACACACATCCAAACCAGCCTAGGCACATGCATACCTATCACCAATTCAAGCACATATACCATACACCCCAAAAGTTAGACACAGATCACTAATTTGTATATCATGCACACAATGACACATACACACACACACACACACACACACACGCACACACAATGGCAGCAGGAGAAAGAGACTCAGTGGAAGGGTTGGAGTCCAGGTAGGGAAGAGAAGCAGAGTCCAAGTCCTTGGTTGAAGAGGGGGTGGGGGGTGATAGCTACCTATCCAGGCTGTAAAGAGGTCCTTGTCCAGTAGGTGTTGTCCAGAGGGGGGTCACTGGCAGGGCCTCTGGGTGGATAGGTGGTGTGGCATGGTGCTGGTCCAGATGGAGAGGGCATCCCACTGGGTCTGTCTTCACTGCCCCTTTTTATAGGGGCAGACCTTGTGTGACCCTAGTGATGGGAGGCATGCCCAGGCAAGGGTCAGCCCCTGGTGTACTTAGCATGTGTGCTCCATGCAGGGATGTGCAGTTTCGGGTGTCTGTAATGGTGGGGTACAATGGTAGAGTTGCTGCAGAGTCTGCAGGGTCTTTTGGCTTTCAAATACTGGGTTCCTGTCTCTGTTCCTGGGTGAGGTCCGTGGTTCCTGGGTGAGGTCCGTGGTTCCTGGGTGAATCAATGCTAGGTGATGGCCTGGTTGTTACAGGCCATTCAATAGAGGCCTGCTACCATTGTATTTCAATCATTCCCAATCACTCTCAGTCATCCGGGAACCAATTTACATGGGAGGGGTACATGAATCATACAGTTGCAACACAGGGGATGCTCAGGCAGAGGACACAAGATGGAGGCCTGACATATAAAATGGAAACTTGACATGACTTTCACTAACTTACATATATAGGCCTAAAACAGTAATCACACAATATAAAAGCAGTACAAACATAATAATTATCACTTATAAAACAGTGGGTATCGATATCAAAATAGCAGGGAACTTATTTGCAAAGAGGGGAGAGAAAAATAAAACTTACTACCTAAAATAAAATGTTAAAGCTTATCCTACATCTTAGCTTACTTATACTTATCTATAGGGAATAGAGAGGGAGAGAAAAAGACAGAAATGGTTGGGGAAGGGGAGGGAATGCATTTTAAAATAAATACAAAAAGAAAAACTGGGGGGTTTGCTACAATATCTGATCTAAAAACTTATATTGTTGCAAGTTCAAGCCATTGGTCTGCATCCTCCACTCCATCAAGAGAGAAAAGGTGCTTTTCTTCTTTATGGCAGCCCTTCAAGTATTTGAAAAATGCTAATATGTCCCCTCTTAAGTGCCTTTTCCACAAGCTGAACATGACTAGTTCCTTCAGCCTGTCTTTGTATGACTTGTTTTCCAAGCCTTTTATCATTCTTGCTGTCTCTCTCTGAACTCTTTCTAACTTCTCCTCATCCTTTTAAAATGTGAAGCCCAGAACTGGACACAGTACTCCAGATGAGGCCTAACCAGGGCTGAGCAGAGGGGCACTATCTCCTCCCATGTCTTGCACCTAATGCTTCTATTGATGCATCCCAAAACCTCTTTTGTGACTGCATCACACTGCGGATTCATACCAAGCCTGTGATCTACCAAGACTCCCAAATCCTTTTTCATAGTACTGCCATCCAGCGAGATGTCACTTATTTTATATATGTGTTTTTGATTGTTCTTCCTGAAGTGTAACACCTTGCATCTGCCCACACTGAACTTCACCCTGTTATCTCTAGCCCAGCTTTTCAATCTGTCGAGATCCCTCTGTATTGCATTTGCATCCTTTAATGTGTTTGCAGTCCTTCGCAGGTTTGTGTCATATGCAAACTGGCTCGATACATTTTCTATGTCAGCATCCAAGTCATGATTAAACACGTCGAGCAGCAGCGAGCCAGAGATCCATTTGAAATCTCCTGCCACTGACATGGATCCATTAATAATTGTGCTTTCCTACGGCTATTGAGCCACTTATCTATCCACCTTATTGTATTTTTGTCTAGCCCACATCTCTCCAATTTGTTTATGAGAAGGTTGTGGGGAACCTTGTCAAAAGCCATGATGAAGTCCAGATACACTATATCCACAGCACTCCCTTCATCCGCCCAAGTAGTTGCTTTGTCAAAGAAGGAGATCAGGTTTGTTTGACATGATTTGTTTTTCATAAAGTCACGCTTGCTGCTTGTGATCAGCCTTTCCTCATCCAGATGCTTGCAAATGGCCTTCCTTAAGATATGCTCTAGTAACTTCCCAGGTATTGAGATGAGTAACTAGTCTGTAGTTCTCCAGGACCTCCTTTTTGCCTTTTTAAAGAGGGACACTACATTGGCCTTTTTCCAGTCCTCTGGCCCATCTCCCATGACTTCATGAAGATCATTGCCAAGGGCTCTGAAATCTCTGCCAGTTCCTTCAGTACCCTGGGATGAAATTCATCTGGCCCTGCTGACAAATTCATTCAGACCTATCAAAAGCTCTCCGACAGTCTCTTTTGTTATCTCCTCCCTCAACTTGCCCCCTTCCTTATCCAGATAATCCGTATTAGGTGTCTGGCTGCAGCTTAATTTTTGTTGTGAAGACTGAGGCAAAGCAGCTGTTGAGTAGCTCTGTCTTCTTTGCATCTTCTGTTAGGAAGCTACTAGCCGACTTGTTAATAATAGTAGGCCCCTCCTCATCCTTCTTTCCTGGCCAACCTACTTACAGAACCTCTTCTTCTTGTCCTTAACCTCCTTCACCAGGTGCAGCTCATTCTTTATCTTTGTCTTCCTAATTTTGTCCCTGCACATTCTTGCTATTTCCTGGTATGCTTCCTTGGTGACTGCCCGTTCTTCCATTGCCTCTATCTTTTCTTTTCACATTTGAGGCGTTTTAGAAGCTCCTTGTGCAACCACATTGGTCTCTTGCCATTCTTCTTGTGCTTCCATTGTGTCAGGACAGTCTCTTGTTGGTCTTCCAGTACTGTGCCCTTTAGAAGCTCCCAGCTCTCCTGAGTGCCTTTGTCCTTCAGTTTGTCTTCCCTTGGCACCAGGCCTATTAACTCCTTACGTCAGATGAAATCTAGCATCCTAATGTTTCTGACCTCGTGCTTTCCCTCTCTCAGAATCTGGAATTCTATCATATCAAGACTGCTTTCTCCTAAGTGACCCATCACCTTCACATCTTCCGCCAGTTCTACCCTGCTGGTCAGGACAAAATCCAAGATAGTCGATCCCGTCGTTGCGTCCTCCACCTTCTGGAGCAGAAAGTTGTCCTTCACCCAAGTTAGGAAATGGCTTGATATTTCATGTTTGGCTGCATTATGCTTCCAGCAGATGTCCAGAAAATTCAAGTCTCCCATCAGTACCATCCCATAGCTTTTGGATAGATGCATTACCTGCTTGAAAAGTGCCTCATCCACCTCCTCTCCCTGATTAGATGGCCTCTAATAAATGTCTACCATTATATCAGTGCAGCATCTTTCACCTTTCACCTTCACCTCAATGCATTCTGATTTGCTGTCTTCGTCCTGCTGAAGAAGGCATGTTTGACAACAGCTCTTCTATGCCCCTGAGATTTCAGGATGCCCACTGCTCCAGGCTCTACCTGGGCACCTACATTTTCTCACATCTGCGTTGGTAAGGAGGAGAGTCTGTCTCGTAAGGCTGCTGCTTCCTTATCCCCAAATCACAGGAACCTCTCTGTGGGGCCAGCCATGCTCTGCTGTATTCTCTTGACTCAGTACTGCTGTTTTCTCTGAAGACCGGAAACCTCCTGAAGAGTGTTACAAGGGCAGCTGCAGGTTAAGGGAAACACTGAGTGCAAGGGAAGCAAGGCAGCAGAGGAAAATGAACTGCAGAAGGAAGGTGATGGGCACAGGTCATGTTTGATGAAGAGTGACAAATGTGGTGGAAGATTTTTTAAGGCTTAGGGCTGGCAGTGCTGTTGGAAGCTTTTTGGTGCAAAGACTGTCACTGGGTGCATCTATATATGTGCTTTACTGCGCAGCTGACTAATCAGCTCTGTAGTAAAGTGTCACTGTCTACATGTGCACCAGTATTAGGGTGCAGTAAACTAATGAACTCTGCCATAGGACAGTACGGTCAGGGACAGTTCTTTCTGATGGCAGAGCACTTCACTGCACTAAATGCACATGTAGGTTCTGCCTGGGGGCATAAGTTGTGTCCAGTCAGCCCAGCCAGCCAGGGGACTATTTGAGCCTTGTCCTGGCTCAAATAGCTGCTGTTCTGGGTGCACATCTAGACGCTGCTCCTGGAAGCTGTTCACTACTGACACACCCGGTGTGCTAGTACAGAGCCTAGCACAAAAGGACTTCGGGGTCACTAAGGAAGGCATTCCTGAAATTCAATCTTCATCAGAATAAATAATATTTGTCATCATCATTATCATTGTAACCAAAATAATCAGAAGGAAACACCATGGATGCCAGCTCATGGATTTGCACACCAGAGTTCCCCCAGACAATTAGATCCCTTAGGTTTTATAGTATGCTTACTGGCAATTAACTGGATACTTGGAACTTACTCCTCATTGTTCTCCCAGTGGAAAAATTATGAGTGTCCCTTGTAATTATGAAGGCATGTCCCTTTACCAATTAGATTATAATGCCATAAGATATAGCACCCTTTGCTCTGATGGAGCCCAAACTCCTTTATGTATGCAGCTATTGCTTTACTCACCATGCAAATGTCACCGCCTGGACAATAGAAACACAACATCTGTTTTACCCTGACCAAAAAACCCCCCAAAACATACCATGCAAAAATTAAGACAGGAGGCTAAAAGGAGTGGCATAGCCATTTGAAACTGCCAGGAGAATTTACAAAGGTAGAACAGAAGTATTGAATTAAACCAGGAATAGTACCCACCATAATTACCTGCATGGAATTATAATAGCAGTATTTACTCCTGTATTATTGGATATTGCGTGAGATCCACACTGACTGCAGGTTGTTAGGATGCTGATTTTACACCCAGTCTAAGGAAAGCAGTTGTTTCTGCACTGATTCAGGGTCTGCATTTATGTTTGCAAACTTTACGTACTACAATTTGCAACTGATACAACTTAATCAGACATACTAATGGTGAAAGCTATAGAGTAGTTATGATCCGAATGCTTTTTTTATCGCCTCATATCTTGCCCTACACAAATTGCACCCTAAAACTAGTGTAAAGCAATTCCCAAATAGGCTGCTGATGGCATATTTGAGTGCCATGTGGTTAGATGACACAGTAGAAAAAAACCTGGGATCCCTGTCTACACTACCGCTTCCAACATTTCTGTCACCGGTAGACTATTACTGCTACAAAGTCTGAGATTGTCAGTTCAGTATAATCTTTAGTGAATAACTAAGACCCTTTCCTGGATTTTCCTGAGAGGTCTCCCATCCAAGTACTGACTCATTTAGCTTGAGAAAGCTCACAAGGGCCTCACAACTGAAAGCAGAATGGATGAGCAGTAGTTATGATAAACCCTGCTGCATTAATCGTGGGATAGATTGTTACTATGCTCAATGATGTGCCTCACTATAACTGCCCAAGATCATAAAGCAGCACGGAGGCAGAGCTGGGACTAGAACCCACCACTTCTGCATTTCTGCCCTACACTAGGTGACTTTTTATGATAAGCTTATTGCTCTCACAGTATCACATGGCTTGCATTCTTTGTTTAATAGGGACCTAGGAGGACTCTAAAGGCAGGATCTGTGAGTGTGAGTTATGATAGTGTCTGGGAACTCTTCCTATCTGGCTCTAACTAGCACCACTTTTCTTTCCTACACTAATCACTAAATCCACACTGAAATTATTTGCACAGGAAGTGGAGATGGAGAAAGAGAAGGCAGGCAGGGGTATTTTGCACAGTTACAGTAAATTAGAAAAAGCATATATGAAATATTCCCACAGAAATGTAATAAATCACACAGCATCTGCCTTCTGCTCCTGCAAGCTGATTAATTGCAACAACAGAAATGCTGTATCTTCTAAATCATTCATTTTCAGAGACACTGATCTCTTCTCCTTTGCCCCCTCTAGTGATGTTTTCAATTAATAGCTTTTAACTGTGCATTTCCTTTGGATACTTCAGCTTTTTTTTCTGTATTCTCCTGCACTATTCATGGGGTACATGAAGTTAGCAGAGGTCACAGGAGATACCCGAAATCATACAGACTAAACTTCTACTGTACCACCGCCCCTTTACACCACTGTGGAAGTATAACGGTATAAAAGAAAGTGGAATCAGCCTCTGGGGTCTCTGCATAGGTTTTCATTTTTGCTGCAGGAGTGAGGTAGGAGAGAAAGAGTATGTCGAGCAACGGTGGGAGAGGCAAGGCAAAGTACAGTGAGCTGTGGGTATTTTCTGCCTGCCATGGACCTTACATGCTCTGGGAAGCAGAGCATAACAGTAGAGCACCTCTAATACTGTTCGAGCTACTAGCATTTCCCAAACTGCCCTAGCTTTTGGCAGAACAAGGATGCTTAAAGCTCCCTTTTCTCCTTTCCAGCCCTGCCAACCAGAAGAGCTTGGAGTTGGCTTGTGGAACCTGGCTTGCTTATATGCTTCTTGGACAACTGGGCCACCTCATTAACTTCAATGGATTTAATTCTGGCTTCAGAGAAGAATGAGACCCAAGAACCCAGATCTGACATCGACTCTATGGGCGCGTCCCGACAAGCGCGCACATGCAGGACATGCGTTTCCCATAGGACAAGTAGCAGTAGCACATATTTGTGCCACTGCTATTTGTCCCTGGGCCCGCCCCTGCACACACACTTCGGCATGCTGCAAAGTAACCTGGGTGGGGTAGGGGAGAGCTTAGGCCAGCACCTGTGCTGGCCCCAGCAGCCTTACCTGGGGCTCTGGAGGCCTCCCTGGGCAGCTGCCAAGCAATCTTGCATTCTTTGTACACCCCCACGAACTTGGTGTTGCATGAGTGTCTTGGGTGTGTAAGGACCGCATGATTCAGGACTCACATTTATAACAGCTGGGCCCGAACGGAAAACTTTTGGATCTAACAGTACAAATACACAGGGTTTCTTGTTTGTTTTATATATAATCCCAAAATCTGTGGCTCCATTTAACATTATTCAGAGTTTAAGAACATATTAAAATGACCCTCTGCAATACACCCTGGGCAAACACTGACACAGTTTAAACTGCTGCAAAGCTTCTGCTGAACAGAAGCAGAAAACTGAAGAAAGCCTCTGATTTGGGCACCTGAATACAAAGTTGCAAGTTTGTTTGCCTCTTGTGTTACAAAGTAATTCAACAATGATGAATAATTTAAGAAACTGGTCAGCTTTAAAATAAGCCATTGCACACAGTTGCTGTTGATTAAATAAAGCTGTTGTGATAATTTAAATAAACCAACTGGGGACTAAAACATATTTCTGGAGGATTAAGTTCAACTGAATGAAACTAATAATTAAAAAAGTCAAGCATTTGATCCATATCGTATTTCTCATACGCAGCCCACATTTCTTCACGGACATATCCAGAAGTCCTAATAGATGCTTCTCCAGAGCTAAATGCACACAGAGGAGACCTGGATCTGGCTTCCTTTGTGGCACAGAGCAGGCAAGCATTGCACCCACTGACCATCTACAGAGCAATTCTACATCCTACGGCTGAACCTTTACACAGGGGGGAACGGGTGTCTACCTCTGGTGGTAGGGAAATCCTTGTCTTTGCTGGGCAAGTCTTTGCCAGTGAAAGGGCAAAACCACAGTCAGTACTGAAGTCCATTCAGATAAAGGATCTTCCAGAAGATAACCCTATACTTCCCATGAACTGCGTCATGTACAAAGTCTGCAAAAGTTCCAGGTGTTTTGAAGGATGTTGCTCTTCTTCCATGAAGCAGGACCACATTCCTTCTTTCCTCATTCTTCTCTCCTTCCCACCCAAAAGAACAGATTTACTATAACCCTCATCACTGAAGATTTTGAGACCAGGGTGGATGGGATGGGACACACTCTGTGAGATGCTTCTTGGAAGTTGATTGAGATTTGGCCAAGTAAAGATTAGGCAAAGGCTCAGAAGCTTCAGGTTGGGCCTTATCTGGTTTTCTTTTCAAAACAAATGCTCTATGAATCATATAATAACAGAATGATTGAAAACAGGGCTGGAGGAGACCCTAGGAGGCCGTCTAGTCCACCCCCTGTTCAATGAAAAATTCAGATAAACCTTTCCGGATAAACATTTGTTCAACCGGCATTTAAAACTTCTCAGGACGGTGATTCTAGCTCTGTTCCAGAGCTTGCCCAGTCTCATGGTTAGGATGTTTTCCCCACTATCCAACCAAATAATCCCTTGTTACACTTTCCTCCTTGCCCTGTCAGTAGTGAATACTAGTCCCTGGACTTTTGGCCAACTTTCCAATAACAAACCAGTTTGTGCCTGTCATTGGAAACCAGTAAGGAAATGGTTTGTTTGAAGCTTCTGGTTGGTTATTCTAAACAGCATGCAAGATATTTTTATCATGAAAAATTAAGGAGCTTAGAATAGAAAGGCAGATTTTGAAAGAGGGGGTGGGGTTTAGGTCCCAACGGGAGTGAAATACTTCAGTATCTTTCAGAAATTGGGCCCGATATTTTTTCTTAATAATCATCCGACAAATCAAAATCCCACACAGATGTATCAGTGTAGCTATCCTGCTACCTCTTTTTTCCCTTACACATCAGCTGGCACCCCCTGAATGTTCCTGCTGTGCCAAACTATACTGCATGGAAATACCAGGCTGTGCCACAGATGCTACCTCCCAAACAGGAAGCAGCAGAGCTGCTTTCATGAAGCATTGAGGGGCTGAGCTCATTAGCTCTGTCTCCGCAGCTAAGCTGGAGCCAATATTCTGGAGCCAGCTGTCCACTGGCATTTTTGCCACAGCAAATTCTGTGGCTACACCCTTAAACACACCCCGAATATTTCCATCTTTTCTGAGAGCAATGCAGATAAGAGATTGTTGACCTACAGTGGATCTCAGTAGTTGCTATGAATTCATTCCATGTAATGCCTCATTTTTCCTAAAACATGACATCTGGAGTGTTTTAATACATTTGCTTAGAAATAGTCGGTCAAGAAAAAAAAAATCCCCTCTGTGACAGAACATTTCATTCCCAAAGCAGCCCCGAAGTAGACGCAGGCGGTGTTATAGGATCGTACGTTATGTAAGTAACATTCAGCCAAGCACAAATTATATTAAAAATCAGCTATAAATGTTCCATACATGTTTTTAACTCTGATCCTACTAACAATTTTAAACCACAGCAGCCTGTTATTAGCTGAGTCACCTACCTTAAGGTAAACTTGAATACCATCATTTTAATTTTTTTTTCCCAATCCTCTCATAACTGCCAGCCTCCATGCATCCATCCCATTATTTTGGATTTGATTCTCAAGGTATAGCTACACTAGACTTTAATTTTTTTTTTAGCCAGGCTACCCAGATCCTCCACTAAAATCAAGGAGTAACAAAGATTTATACAAGCTGAATCTATTACCCTCTGGGTCAACCCCCCTCTCCCCAGCTGAGAAAATATTTACACAGATGCTTATTACCATATCTATTCAGCAAGCACATAGGCAAACACTTTTAACACTTTGCTTATTCATTGAACTTAAGAACAGGCTTAAGTGCCTTGCTGAACCAGATTCTCCTTTACACAAAACACTCGCTGAAGTCAGTTCTGCAGCAAGAAGAATACCTGTTGAATACAGTCCTGGGGCTTAGATAGTAATGAAACAAGAAACTAAATAAGTTGTTATGAGCTTTTGGTCTCCTTTCTTGCACAGTGGAATTAGCTTATCCAATTTCCATGCTTTTGGTAGAATATTCACTGAACAATCCTATTAGTGTAACATAAATTGAATGGGCAGCCAATTGTGAAAATAATTGTTCAACCTTTATCTCTCTAGCTGATTTCTGAGAGTTTGTAGTCAAGAGTCCTGTTAATGCTAAGCATGGATTGATCTGCCTAAAACTGAATTAATTTGATTTATGAAGAGTCATCTCTGAAGATACAATGTTGCTTGATCCAAATTTAATATTTTGACCTCTGATTGCAGTGCACAGCTAGCCCAACATTTACATTTGGAAAATAGTGCACGATGACCTAGATCTACAGCACGGCAGAAACAGCCCTGTTCAATGAAACAAGAACACAACAGGCTATAGAGAGTAAGCATAGTCCAGAAAGTGAAGCGAGTTAACCTAAAGCCTCCTATATAGTCAATCGTGTTTTTATACCATCCAGGACTGTAAGATTATAAGTGGTAATAAAGATGGTATGTGACCCGAGAGCCTCAACTCAGCAAGATTCCTACTTAAGTCACTAGGGCCTAATTTTCAGAAGGGCCGAGATATCAGAGTCCCCACTGACTTCACTTGCCGAGTAACGGATTCATAGCAGCTCTAGAAATCAGGGTCTAAGAGTTCAGATTGCAGGAGCTGGCCATGTGTTAGCACGCATTTCTCATCAGACAATCCTTGATCAAAAGTCACTGTTATCATGTTCAAATATAGAAACTATTTGGTTCTCTCCTCATTCTTACCAGCTACTCAGTCTTTGCAATTACTATTTATTTGCACTGCAGTCATGCCCAATGGTTGCAGGCAGAACTCCATTGTGCTGGGTCCTGTACATACACCTACTAAAATACAGATTCTCTGTTGCCGTGTTTATTTCATAGCTGTTTACGGCCATATGCTGATGTAATACCCTGCCATTCTGATTGATGGCACTACGAACTCACTGTGCACTGAAGTAAACCATAGCACAAGGTGTAGAACAAGGCTAGGGACAGACATTACACATAAACTGGTTTAAATGATCAGAAACTGGCTTAAACCTGTAACAGACCAGATGTTTAGTGCACATAAACCAGTTTGAAAATGGCTGAAACCGGTTTGAGATAAACCTGGTTGAACGTAGTATCAGACTTAACTGCTTTGGGTCAAACCAGTTTATGCAATGTCTGTCCCAGACCCCTTGCTGGTTTAAGATAAACCAGACTCCCCCAGCATCCCAGCATGCTCTCTGGGCTGGGTAGGGCTCTCTGCTCCACAGCAGGGGCCCTCCGCTCCCTGGCTGCAGCTCTGGCAGAGACTGCAGGCTGCTTCCCCCACCCTCCTGCTCACCACTCCCTGCTAAGCAGGAATTCCCACACCACCACTCTGCTCCCTCTCTGGCAGAGATTGCAGGCATCTGCCTGGCTTCTCCCTGCTAAGCAGGGATTATTCCCCCTGCCCCTTGCCTCACACCTCCCAGCATTATCTAGCAGACCACATGCTGGCTACAGTCTGTGCTGTAGGAGACAACAAAGACAGACAAGTTTTTTGGAGCTGATCAACAGGTAGCTGGTAATGGCCATCCTTGGAAAAGCAGTTTAAGAAGAGCTTGAACTAATGGAGAGAGGCTTTGTTTTCTCAATGGGGTGCTAAACACTGAGTTAGGGGTGATAAACATTCCCTGCTGGGCTGGTCAGGATGAGGGGGAACATCAGAGTGTCCTGCAGGGCCTGGCCATGCCCCCCTCAGCTCAGCTCAGCTCAGCTCAGCTCAGCACTGTGGAAGGGAGGGAGGGCTGCTGTAGCGCCTGAGCTACTGCAGGCATGTGCCTGAATTTTTTCAGTCCAGAAGGGATGTCTGAACAGTTATATACTGGTTTAGCCTAGCCAGGTTAAACTAACCTGCAAAGATTGAAACAATTCAGGCTCAGGATTTTTGAATATCTGTCCCTAGCCCAAGAGAGAATACAGCCTGCTGTGTCCCTCCAGAGGGTTTATAATCCACATCATGCCTAAAAGGCATCTTAAAATGCAACTTGTATTGTTAGATCCTTCTGGAAGTGCATCTGTTTTTTTGTTCAGTGTTACTAAGGTTTATTTGGAATATTAGGTGCTACCACATTATACACTGTAAATAACACAAAGAATAGTAAGTACAAATAATAATAGATATATCCTTTAGTGTTTCCTTACGTTGTCACACAATTGACAATGTAAACTTGGTTGTACTCTGTTGCCATATAAAGGAAGTAGGCTTACTTCAGGAGAAAAAAATACTTATAAGCAGAGGTACAGAAAGAATAAAGATTAATAAATATACAGGCTCATAATTCTAATGCAGAAATGATCAGTCATGCTTGGAGTCTGAGTGAATTCTCACAATTATTTATAGAAAAGCTGGTAATATTCATGACTTTGTCTTTGTACATCACACATAAGCTCCAGATTCAAGAGAATACATGCTTAATTTACAGCATATGCTTAAATCCTACCGAAGACAATTGAACTTAAGCACATATTTCAGTGATCTGCTAAATGGAAATGAACAAAAGACATGTCTAAATGCTTTGCTGGATTATGGCCTAGATGAATGCTGAACTAAGTCCACTGGTACTCATCTCAGTAAGTTATTCAAAATCATGTAAAACAGCAGTAGGCAACCTACTCTACATGCTGGCCAGAATGATCCACATCAGGTCAAAGGTGAGCAGGCACTAGGACCCATCTGAAGCCAGCACTTCTTCCCACATTAACACAAAGGCGGCCAAAGCGCCCAACCACCAAATGCCACCAAAGCTCTGTTACCACGGGCCAGGTCCAATAGTTGCGTAGGGTGGATCTGGCCCATGGGCCATAGGTTGCTGACTCTTGAAGCAGAGGGTAACTTGCAATGAATAAGAACTACTAGCAAAGCTTTACTGTTAATTATGGTTGAAAAACAAGCAACTACAGCAGGCCTATTTCCTGATCTCCACTGGTTTTTCTTGTTTAAAGTGAACCCCACCTTTAATAATCCTACTGGATCCTTCCCCAGTTGCTGAGACATGTTCTTGGCTGTTCAAAAGATCTAATTAGTTTTAAGTCACTTTATCAGCGAATCTGGTATTTTTCTGCGCCAGCTATCTTCCCTCACTTAAGGAATTAATGCTTATTAATATCTTGAGGTCATTATTAGCATCTGTACTTTAATCTGGAAGTTTGAATTGATGGTCCTCTGACTGAAAAACCCATTGCCTGTGAATCTGTAAAAAAAAAAGAAAAAGAAAAACGGATGGTGGGTAGGGGGAGGGGCCTTGAATGAACATGAAAGGCAGGAAGAGAGAATTCAGACAACCGTGTAACTGAAAGCCACTGAACAGGGGCAGGCAGTCAGGTTGAGGCAGAATTTGACAGTAAGCAGCTTCCACTTCCCCCATCCAAGACATATTGTAACTCTGTTAAGCTCCAGCACAAGCTAAGACAGATCGGACTCTGAAATTCTTCTTCAGAGTCAATCACTGCCAGGGAGAAATCCACAGGGTCTCACCCCCATCAACCCTGCACCCACCCCTGCTCTGCTCCTCACTCGCAACCCTGCACCAATCTGTACAAAAACCCTGCACCAGCAGCAACACAACCCATTCTGGAAACACTGCTGAACTGGCATGGGGACTGCAGCTGGTGTCTGCCTAGCTTTCCCCCCCTGCTGGCCGCTCAGACAGCGGGGGGGGGGGGGGGGAGGCAGGGAAGCTGGGAAGACCCTGGCTGGGGTCACCGTGCTGGTGGGAGAGAGGGGAGATGGGGGGCGTTTAATTCTCCTCCCTCCCACCTTTCACCTGAGACGCTGTCGTGACCGGTATCTGGCCATGCCCCCACCACACAAGCGGCAGCGAGGGTTGGAAAAGTCAGGCAGACCCCAGCTGGGGTCTCCGTGCTGGTGAAAGAGTGGGGAGACAAGGGAGTTTAATCCCCCTCCCTTCTCCTGCCCCGTCTGAAGTACTGCCCGGGCCGGGTCCAGTCATGCCCCCCCATCACACGAGTGGCCAATGGGTGGTGGGGGGTGGAAAGCCAGGCAGACCCCAGCTGGGGTTCCCTTGCCAGTAGGAGAGGGGTGACAGGGGGGTTAATTCCCCTCCCTCCTCCTCCCCTTTTCCTGAGCCTGCTGCCTGGGCAGGCTCTGGCCATGACCCCTGCCTCTAGAGCAGTGAGCAAGGGGGAAAGCTAGACAGGCCCGGGCTGGGGTCCTGTGTGGGTGGAAGAGAGGAGGCAGAGGGGTTTAATCCCCCTCCCTCCCCCTGAGCCTGCTGTCCCACACCCTCTGCCCCCTGCACTCCAGCAGGGAAAAGTCTGGCAGGGGCTCCTCCACCCCCTCCAGACAGACAGGGAGCAGACAGGCAGGGCCAACCCTGCTCTGCCCAAGCAGACAGCCCAGCCCAGCCCAGGGCTGCAAAGCACGCTGGGATGTTGGGGGGCTGATTTAACTTGAACCAGGAAGGGGTCTGGGACAGAAGTTCCATAAACCAGTTTGACCTAAATCAGTTAAGTTTGATACTACATTCAACCAGGTTTATCTTACACTAGTTTCGGCCATTTTGAAGCTGGTTTATGTGCTCTGAACTTCTGTCCCATTACTCGTTTAAACCAGTTTCTGATCACTTAACCTAGTTTATGTGTAAGTTCTGTCCCTAGCCACAGTCTGCAAGCACAGAAAGCCAGCTAGTAGCAATTCCTCAACTTCCAGCCCTAGTTTACACCATTTCCTGTCTCTACTGCACATAATTAGAGCCAAGTACAGAAAGAGGCATGTTATTCACAGATCCCTAGAAGGGCTTCATTCAAAGAATAGGAAACAGGAAATGTTTAGCAGCTTGAGTCACATAGGTGCTTTAGCAAGTTTTACCTAGATGCTGACTTTCAACCTCTTGACCATTCTCAAACTGCTAGCTGCAACTACCACTTCCTCAGACTGTGTAATGGTCATCTGAGTCACATGATAGTTTTTCTATTCCCTGTTTGGTTGAACCATTTTAAACAAATGAATAGTACATTTTTAGCCTGTATTTTTAGAATATTATTCAGGCAGCATTCAAGATTTGCAGAAAGGTTCAATGAATACCCCGGGTTGGCTAGGGCTGAGTAACAAATAATCCAACCCCATGAATCACAGCAAACAAAACTCAGTGCTTTTATTTGGAAAAATATTCTCCAACCACCCAGTTCTATTCTAAATTCACTGGATCTAGTAATTTTTTTCCATTCCATTACAGCACATGGAAATATTATAGCCCAAGAAGGATATAAAGAAAGCTGAAGAGAGAGAGAGAAAGAAAAATAAAAAACTGCTTTTAGAGACCTTTTCTACAATCACTCTTTGTCTTGTTGCTTTTAGTCATATGCTGTTTCCCCGTGGATAATAAGAATGGTGAGTGCATCTGCAGCAACTGAATGGTACCCCCTATGTCGCACCACCAATTTGAGACACTAAAGGATGCCATTAGTTCAAGGAGCAAAGGAGGCTCCCTTCCGAGATCTTAGCAGCAGCATCTGTCTCTGCCTTGTGGTATTTTTTTTTATTTCCCAGCACTGCTTTCAGTCTTTCTCTATCAGCCAGTTTGCAAGCCACACAGTGACTGCATCTCCTTCACAAAATTGGTCAGCCTGTTATTAGGTCAGGAGTGCAAAGAGCCTGCACAGCAGGAACAGGGACAGACATGAGGTCCACAGCCAGAGAAAGAGGTGCTGTCCCACTCCAGCCTCGGAGTGTGAGCAGTTGTCTGATCTGGCGTGAACTGAAGCCAGTGATAAGTGCATGTCCTGAATACAAGCAGAGCTATCACACTCTGTGGCCACAAACACCTCCACCATCTTCAGAAGTATCCCAGTGTTACTGAAGTCAATGGGAGTTTGTTATTCACTTCCAGTGGAAGACAGCCATGTCCAGTGCACTGCCAATCACTACAGTTTTGGCTGTGCAGCATATGCATGACTGTTAGGGCTGTGTGAAGCTTCGGTCCCTGATTTGATTTGGCAGAAATTCGGCCCGATTTGGTGGCCGAATCTCCGAATTGGAATCAAATCAGGAGACCCTTTAATTTCTGTGAATCGAAGTGGAACCGTCCGAATAGATTTGGAGAGATTCGGCAATTCAGACAAATACAGCTTTAAATGTTTTTTCTACGTACCTGTAGGTACCAGGCGGCTCGTGAACGCTGTGATGCTGGGGCACATGGAGTGTCCCACAGGAGTGTGGGGGGCTCCCCTGTGTGCTCGGCAGCAGACCTGGAAGTGGACCAGAAACACTTCCAGTCCACTTCCAGGTCCGCCGGGGAGCATGCGGGGGGCCCCCCTATGCCACCCAGGCTTGGTGACTGGTGCCTCCTGGGTCTGTGAGGGGCACCCGAAGTCCACCGCAGCTGATTGCTGATCCAGGAGGGTGCAGGGTTCCCCCACCCACATGCTCCCCAGTGGACCTGGAAGTGGACTGGAAGTAGTTCCAGTCCACTTCTGGGTTCATCACCAAGGATGTGGACCCACCCACCACCCGCACTCCTGTGGGACGCTCCATGTGGCCCAGCATCATAGAGATCACAAGCCACGCTGGTACCTCAAGGTATGTAGAAAAAACATTTAAAGCTGTGTCTAATGGCTGAATTGATGATTCTCTGAATCAGCATCGAATCTTCAGGTTCGGATTTGGCCGGATTGAATCAGGGACAGAGATCCGAATCAGCGAATAGAATCACTGTCCCTGATTTGGGCCGAATTCAAATCGAATAGGGCCCGTTTTGCACAGCCCTTATGACTGTGCTCTATTGTTCCTAAGTGGAAGTGGAGGAACTATTAGACTAAGAGTTCCACAGTTGGCAGGCCACATGCTTCATCTCTGATTATACATCAGCTTTCTTACAGCATATATTTTGGCCATTTTAATACTGAATTGGCTGAAATCTTGGACACAAATTGGCTTGGGAAACTGCCTATTTGACAGAATACCTCTTCCCCTATGCCACACTCGCAGTTGCCAGCTCCTGAGATTTTTATCACTTAACGCAGTAAGTTTCCTAAAGCTCCAGTTCTTAGAGACATGCAGTTACATGAGAATTTTAGCTATAATGTTTTTAAAAGGTAAGTTTCTTGTCCTCGCTGTTGTAAGGAAAAACGTAAGGACATGACCCAGCACACCCTAAAAGCTCAGGAATATTAATACATTATTTTTTTAAATCTCATAGTTTTGAAATCAATTTCATGATTGTTTTGGAACCCGAATGGGACAATGCTGCATCTTACTGTCATGTACATCAGCCAAGTCTATGGAGCTGGATCATTCCTGGGTTGTTTTTTTTTAAAGAGCATTCTCCAGACTTGGGTTTGAATTCTATCACAAGCCACTGAACTCCAAGCCCAGAGACAAATCACACCTGGCTTTGGACAAAGCAAGGCTAACTGAGAGGCAATGTCTGGGAGGAAAGGAAATGTAGTCAGGAAAGAGTTGGAATTATTTGAGTGTCGCCAATGGATGAGCTACAATTTTGCTTACTGCTTTTTTCCATTTTCACAAACAAACAGTAAGCAATAGATGTGAACCCTGCTAAAAAACAAGTTCACAAGGCATTTAAAAATAATCATGGTTTCAGTGTTTTTCAGTGTGCATTCAAAACTTTCTAACTAAAGAGTAAAACCTTTATTAATTCCTAAAACCAGAAATTTCATAGTTTCATAGTTGGTAGGGTCGGAAGGGACCTGAGCAGATCATCAAGTCCGACCCCCTGCCATGGGAAATTTGTCTGATACTTAGCCCTAGACTGCTACTTAAACTGATGCCTTTCCTATAGGTAGAGATTCTTTCATTTAAAAAGCTGTGTTATTTAACACTGAAAAGCCTTGGCTATGGATTCACTCTAATTACTTTGGAGAACAGCTTTGTCTGTGCTGTGGATGAGATAGCTGGCAGGTGAGAGTAAAATTGTAATGTTCCATTAACACCCTATTGTGCTGGAAGGAGCCTTGGTCAGGGACATGCTGCAATATTTTCACAATGAAATGAACAAAGTATAATTCTGAGGATTTTGTGCGATTCTGGGTAGTTTCAGACATTGTGAATAGCAGCTTGTGCATGAAACAACTGACAATTCACAGCAACCAAAAATGGTGGCTTGCGCTGACCTCCATGAAACACTAGACCTTTCTGAGTTAACAATTTGGCACAATTCTTCATTCAAATAATGTAAATTGGCACAGTTAACACACAAGTCAGATCACTGTCTTCTGCTTTTGCTGTTCTACCCACTGAATGGGGCCTGCAGTCAGTTTAGCCATCTGCAGGAGACTCACCCCACCAAACGTGGATCACCAGATGAGGATCCCATGGCCGCTTCAATCCTGGCAGTTGGTCATGGGGCATGGCCTGAAGCAGAGAACGACCACGATTTCCTTGCACATTGGCGATATTCAATTTGCGTACCAGGCTCTGGGCTGGTCCGCAGCCTGCACAAGAGCAGCCTTCAGATAACTCTAATAACTCACATCAAAGTCCTCAGGGATGGGGGGACCACAGATGTTAATCAGTGTCACTTCAACACACATACTATTCCTGAGCTGGAATGAATACTCCTCTACTGGAGCCAAGGCTTGGGACTTATTACTGAAATGGACCTGTGCAAATAATTTGCTGTAATGAATTTAACCAACACATTTTGTTCATGCTTGCAAATAATCCACAGACAGACTGCTTTTTTTTTTTTTGTGACTTCATTTGGTAATTCCAAAAACGTTTCTTAATCTTTCATGAGCAATGTTCAATATTCAACATTTGAGACGACAGTCACATGATAGGCTCTTCCAGTCAAGGAGTAGAAATCTTAACTCTGGAAATTAGGTTCCTGCAATGATCCTGTGATTATCAGTTGTGAATTTGGCAGTCTCCTGCAATATTTGTTTAAAACTTGCTGTTTCAGAGAACAGGTTTGACAGTAATATAGTTTGTGAGAATATTCATTGTAAAGGAAACATATTTAATAATTCAAATGAATAATCAAGAAAATATTGTTGCAACATTCATATGGTTCAAAATAAAGGGGCTATTCTATTTTCAAGGGAAAGAAACAGAGACAAGATTATTTCATGCAGACAAAATGTTTTTCTTATAATGGCTGTACAATGGTTTTCCCATGCAAAACCTAAAATATGCTGGTGTGTAAGATTCATGTTACTGTATATGCATATATACAGTATGTTTGGAGAGTCTAAGAGCTGATGCTTGAGAGAGCAGTGCAATCTGTGCAACGCTTCCCTAGGCCAGGGCAATGCCAGGGGTTTACCTTGCAGGGATGCTGGAAGAGTAAATGACTTATTGATTGCTCAGCTCTTTGAAGATGAAAAGGGCTAGGTTAGTACTAAGTGTTCCTCATAATTTATTATTTATTATTATCTACCAGCTCTGCACCTTTGTCGGTGACTCAGTTCAAACAGGGGAACAAGCATATCCTTCAGAGACATGCAGGGCACCCGGTTGTTGGTAGCTACAAGCACGTCTTCTGGTCTTGGGGCGCAACATGCAGCTGCAGCGTGTAGTTACCGCATGGCAAGTTTGCCTCCTGTGTGTACTGCTTATCCCTTGCTGCATCCTGGCTGTCAGCTTGATACATTGTAAAAAAGTATTAGTGCTGGTTTATAATGAACCAAATAAACCCAGATGGGAAGAGAGTCTGACTGGGAACTCCTTCCTCAGGCAAACCTCCTCTTGAAGTCCTACTAATGCTCCAAACTCACCTAAGTGAAGGACTTCATCTGCAGCAGTTAGTCTGATTCACCTCCACCTAGGTAAATCCGTAGGAGGTAGATCTGGAAGAGGGAAGTGCTACAAGGAACCATTTGCAACGGCCTCCCCACAATCAGCTGTCCATTCCCTAGGTGCCTCCTCGTCTCCCTCTGCCAAGACAGAGTTTACCACCTTGTGGAAATAGCAGGGGCAGGCCCAGCCATCTCTGTACAGAAGCCCTGCTTCTTCACACGGGCTTTGATACCCCACACCCCTGGTTCCCGAGGAGTACAGCTCCCTTTTGCCATGTCTGTGCTGACTCCTGCTGAGCTCCGGACTGCTGCTGAGAAACAATCCCCACTCACGCTCTCCCCCTAAGCCTGGCAATTATACAGCGGAGATGGTTTAGTGGGGTCCTGAGCATGTGCTGTAGCGCTGCTCTTCTGAAGCAGCTCAACAGCAGAGCTGGGGTGCACATTTGGGACCCCCCTATACTATCCAAGATGTCTAATTGCCAGGCTTAGGTGTGCGTGGAACAGGAGAAGGGAATGAGCCTGTGTCTTGGGCTCACAAGTATGGCTTTAGAGCAGTGATTCTCAACCAGGGTAGAAGGGGAACCATGAGATCCTTTGCAGGGAGCCACAGGTTGTGAGGAGATAAGCAGATAAGCACAGGCACAGGCTTGTCCCTGCCTGGCCAATCCCCCATCCCCACTGCCCCATTCTTCTGCAAGGAAGTAAGCACTGTAACTTCTAAATTAGTTGTTGAAACTGGATACCACTCAATTCACAAAAGTTATGGAGGGAACCTTGAGGCCAGTGGCAGGTGCCTTGAGCCAAAAATGTTGAGCACCATTCCTCAGTCATACAAATAACAGCATATCTGAGATTACCACAAGACAGTCCAAGGATATTCTCTTCTGGAGTCACCTCTCTTTTGATCACCTTGCTCCTTCACCATACAGCTAACTGACTTCCTTCTTTAGCCTTCTCTCTCTCTCTTCCAGTTTTGATCCTCAGCCCCCTTTCCTCCTCCTCCTCATTCAAATTCAGCCATTCAAAGCACTTCTTCTCCAAGGTCTTTTCATCAGCTCATCACCAAGAAAAAATACCATGGGAAGTCTGAGGCTGTACCTATTCCATAGGTAGTGATGCAGGCTCTGTAAATAGTAATCAATAAAATCCAGATCTGAGACCAGATCATCCTCTTGTACCTTTAGAGATCATTTATGAGGCCTATGAAGTCATGACCTAAGGAGCTCACTGTGGAGGGATTCCAGATTTTTTGGATCAATCCAAAATTTGATGGAAAAATGTAAGAGCTGTAATTTCCTCTGAATATAATGAGCAGCAGCACCCTGTGAGATCTCTGCAGAGGAGATGGAGTTAGAGAAAGGAATGAAAAAATGGAATGGATGAAGGGAGAATGGGGCTTTGGTGGGAAAGGGGACTCTACTCGCATGGATACTATCCCAGAATCAAAAGCCAGCTTCATCAATGCTGCCCTCCCATATACTCATCACCTATCTGCAACTAATAGCAGTGGACTCCTCTAATCTATTGCATTTATGGCCTTTCTAAACTATGTAATGGCTCCAGTAGGAACAAGGTTCTTGGAACATCAGCAAACGAGGGAGAAGACAGGAGGTACTGAACACCACTGCTCTCAGGGGTGGCAGATAACAGAACAAGGTGCAATGGTCTCAAGTTGCAGCAAGGGAAGTTTAGGTTAAATAATAGGAAAAACTCTCTCATTAAGAGGGTTGTAAAGCACTGGAACAGGTTACCCAGAGAAGTGGTGGAATCTCCATCCTTGGAGGTTTTTAAGACCCAGCGGGACAAAGCCTTGGCTGGGATTATATAGTTGGGGCTGGTCTGGCTTTGAACATGACTTCCTGGGGTCCCTTCCACCCTAATTTTCTATGATAGGATCTGATTATTTTCACAGTAAAATATGTTGTTCATAGGTGTCTTTGATGCAAGTGTACTCAGGAAAATGAGGGAGGCAGACAGCAACAGTGTCATAATGAAGTAAATGAACCTTGGGGCATAGAAAAGAAGGGGAGGTTTGGAAGGGTCTTACTAGTTACTGATTGTTTCCCTATGATAATTTCACCCATCTCTGAAGGCATTCTGAATAAGATACATACCAGGATGAATTAGTGTATTGCCCCAAGCCATGCTGTTATATAACAGGACTTGTTCATAGACAAGTATGAAATGTCTTTCCCCTGACAGCAATACCTCCTGGCCATTCAGACTCCTGTAGTTGGCTACTCTGAAAGAACTTGATACTGGTAAAGACACTAGCCTTCCATAGCAAAATGAACGTGGAACAGCCTATTTTTTGGATATTTGGTTGTCGATTTGTAATCAGCCTAATCAGTCTATTACTGACCATGTATTGCATTATTTTAGATGTGCCTTGGTAAGCCAAATCCTCCAAACCCAAGATTTCCAAATGCTGGCACCCATATTGTGTCTGCAAATATGTATGCTAATATGTTTCACTCTATACACACACACACACCAGTGCCAGCTTCACGGGAATCATGGGACTTTTCCTTTTATTAGTGCAGTCTGAGCCGTTACCATTGATCATTTGCATACCTCCTACCCAAGAAACCAGCATGTGGACATTTCTCTTAAAAAAGTAGATGTGAAAACTTTCACATGGAACAGATCCATGAGCAGTACATGAGCAGACCCACTGCTTTCTCACACATGCGACACCAGGATAATCACTCGGGATGTTTGATTCCAAAACAGTGCTATCATCTGAGCTAAAGATCTGCCTTAGCCAGCCACACTGTTGGCCTAGCCACAAGAAGACAACACCCAAAGCACACCTATGCAGCCTGTAACTTGACTGCTATATATTCTTCTAATTAAGTGCAATACTGAAAATCTGTTACGTTCTCCCAGCAATGCTTCTTGGTCACAAGAACAGAAGTTCTTTGTGTGCTTTCCGAGTTACAGCTCTACAGTTTTTGTTTAGAAAGGAGTTACGGAAACAGTAAGCAATGATTTCAAGTCACATTTTAGCTTCAGTCCCCTCTGACATTCACTGGCAAGGGCCCCTGCTGTGTTCAGGCAGTTTTGCAAGTGCAGCATAAAAGCTTTCATACTTCCTGTCACTAACTATTGAGATGCTGTGGGATCACTTTTTCCAAATGGAAACTAAGTGGCCAGATTACATCTACCTGTCCAGGCAAGAAGCCTGCAGGGCTTGGCCCGTGAGCATGGCCCCGGGGGCATACTGGATGATTTTATTTTTGATTGCTATTTCAGTAGAAAAAAAATTGCTAACCCTTTCATTTCCAATTTGTGTTAAATACAAAGTGGGAGGAATCCTGGACACTAAGGAGCCAGAAGACTGTAGGATAGCGCTAGAAAAGCCACGGGGCTGGAAGTTCAGGGACATGAAGCAAAGACTCGAGGGAAGGGTTAGAGAACCCAGAGAAAGAGAAATATGTCAGCCCTCTTAGAATAAATGCTGCAGCTGTGTGACACTGTGCACAGTAAAGATGTGGACCAGCCTGCAGGGAAGGGGAAGAATGAAGAGGCATGCCTTGTTGGTGGGGTCCGATAATTAGGGACACAGAGCTGGCTCTTTGACAAGAAAGCTTTCCTGCTTGGAACCTTTTAGTCTCCAATATAGTCTTTAGATGGCAGAAAAAACAACAGGCCAAGTCTAGACCCAATACCGAGGGAAGTAATGCTCTTAACTTCAAGTTGCAACAGCTTACTGCAAATCTGAATCTGGCTCAATGCTACTGCATTACGGGAGTCCAGCAATAGAGACAGTTCTCCGCTTAGTGCAGAGATGTCTGGGGACAGGGCGCTTCGTATGTTAACGACACGGGGAAGCACTGAGCTAAATCCTGCCCTTTTACACCCATACCACCCTTTTAAAGTAATTTGGGTTACAAGCGTGTAACAAAGTGCAATTTGCTGCATCACACTCTGCATTCACAAATCTCAGTTGCCATCCTGGTGTGTCAGAACAGAAACCAAAAACCAAAAGTTTTTAGGCCAAATTCTGCTGTCTGAAACCAACCGTCTTCACTCTTGAAATCCGGCTGAACGAAGGCACCCAGCACAGCAGCAACACTTAGGTTAAGATCCCTCCAAAAGGTTTGCTCTCAAGGGAAGGAGGCTCGGCTGGACTGTGGAAGGGCCTCCACAACATGTAGCCAAGCAGTGAAGGGCAAATTCTAACCACCATCGATTTGCTACTCAATTAAATAGGATAAAAATGTGGTTCTTAACACTGGCATAAACTGAGAGCCTCGGTGGATTTCTGCAGCGGGGTGAATTTCATCTATAATGAACTTTTCTACATGTGTGACTACATAAAATCTGCTTCTTTTTTTTTTTTAAACAAGTAAAACAGTTACATATATATTTATTTGTGCTTTCCAATCAAAAATGCTCCAGGCTAACAGGATTTCATGTAGCTAAGAATACATATTCTTGCATTGTTATATGCAGAACATTGCCTATCCGTGCCAACGTAGTAACAACATAGTTATTTTAGCTGATAAATCCCTATGGGGACACTATCTATATGGATGAGCAGTTTTTACTAGGTGTGCAAGCCAAAGAGCACCACAGTTTATGTTAACAAGTGTAACTGGAGCAGCCATCCTAAGAATCTGCAGCTGCTTTTTGTAAGCTCCAAACAGAACTTCAAAGCTACAGCTGAACTCAAGGATTTTTATCTTGCAGGAGAAATTCAAATGTGCAGAGATTGTGCCAGCTAGTTTTCAAAGAAAATATGAAAATTTGTCCCTGGACTGAAAAATAAACTCCACCCAGATCCTCTCTAATGTTTGTGTTTCCCACCCCTCTCAGCCACCTGGGGAGAAGATCTGAAATTGCCCATTAGAAATCCATTATCTTATGTAAAAATCTCACAGTCAGCAAGAACTAAGGTTTTTGGTAACAACTCTAGTCACCTTAGCAAGAGAGTCAAACTGGCTGGGTGGGCTCCAAGTGTCATTACCACTAAATAGCAGTGGCAAGTGAGAAAGGATTGCAGGGGCCAAGGCCACCCCTGTAGGTTATGACTGATAGTACAGCACGTTCCTAGTGTCCTTTGGAGGAATCCATGGGGGTTTTGGAGCTGCTCCTTGCTTCGAGGGCTTTAAAACACTGACGGTGCCACCACACGGTCTATGAGATGGTGGAATATAAACTGCAGCCAGAGGCGGTAGGAAGCACAGAACAGGAACTACCAGCTTTTGTGAAACTATTTCAGTTCAGTCCCACAGAGATGGATTATATGACTGGACACATAGGGTCACTGCTACCTTTCTTCTGCTTGCTACCTGCAGCCATGTCACTTGTTTTGGCACATACTCCCACTGCAAATATAAAAACAAGAAGGATTTGAGGATGTGTGACCCAAGCTGGATTCCCATGCAAAGCTGGAGGTCTGAAGGAGCGAGTGCATATGTCACTTCCTTTTTTTATCCTGTCCTCTCCTGGTGCTTTTAGGGTATGGACAAATCAATAAATTACAGCTAGTTAAAAAGGGGAGAATGAATCTGTGACACTTTAAGCCTCTGTCACTGCTGGGTAAATTATGTTTCTGTGCTCACTTATCCCAGTAAAAGCATGCACATGAACAGTTACCATGCTGAGTTGACGTGCATAAAATGTCACCGTGATCAGTTAGTTTGTCCACATACTTCTTAAAATAAAACCAAAAAATTGAGGTTGAACAAAATGTTTTGTCTGATACAACGTGAAATATTAGTTCTCTCTTAACAGGTAAAAAGATGTGAAATGGAAATCAAGCTAATTTCAAATCAAAACGCTTCAAACTAAACAGTCAAAATGTTTCAAATTAGCTAAATTTCACACATTTCTTCTTAGCAGAAACTACTCATTGATTCCAATGGTAGTTTCAGTCGCTCCATTTTTAAGTGGGGGGAGGGAGGAGGGAAAGGGGATGATAGACTATTTTAAGAAGTATTCAGAGTTATAAGAGTGCTCTATAAATGAGTTGTATTTAGGCCAATGGATAACAACAGATAAGCCTCTGATAGAGGATTCCCAGGAATATGTAGTGTAGTCACTTATTCTGTAGGACCAACAGAACTTGTTGAGTCAAGCACGTGGCTTCAATACAGCACTTCATAGGGATCTTTTACAGGTGTCCATGAAAGCAAGCCCGCTCAAGATACCCTTCACTGGACTCTGGACTTTGAGCCAGCTGCAAATATGCTTCTCCTGAAGTCTGGGTCTAATCTTCCTTTGACTTTCATGGGGCATGATTACAACCTACAGGTGAAAGGCACGTCAAACTGGAGTTAAAGATGATCTGGCATCTAAATAAGAGAGCCCTGAACACAGTTCTAGAGGGAAAGAGCAAACCTGGAAGCAGAGAGAGGCAAAACCTGAGCAGCTACAAAAAAGAGATGAAGTCATGGGCAGTGACAATGCATCTTAAGCCCTGAATTTCAGAAAGAGAGCTGTTGTCAGCAACCAACAATCACATAAATGAGTAAGCTTGATTGTTTATGATCTGAGATGTGAAACAGCAATTATGAAGCCCTTCCTGGTCCTATTCATATCACCCAGAACAGGGAAAAACTCTTTGGTAAAAGACAATGATGGCTTTCAACCCTCCAAAATTATGCCAGAGAGGGAGGGAGAAGGTCCCTTATTATCCACTGCACAGGTCTCTGAAAGAGCACAGCTATATTTATGAATTAAATAACTTAACTGAGCTGTAATTTCAAAACAGCTTTCTAAATAGGTCTTGCATCATACAAGCTGTCAGAGTCAGTGTAGAAAGAGAGCCCTATACGATATAGCAAATAAATAATGGATGCCCTGCATGGAAGACAGTGCTTCTCCTCTTTCCAGTCCTGGCCAAATGCACAAAAGCAAACCGATAGGACCCAAAGACCACAATGATTTTGGCTCTTTGGGGAGCATGTTAAATGATGAAATCACGTTTTCCTCCTCCAAACAATATTTCAGGCAGGATATTTACTTTGCATGTATAAATAACACTTTTTTATTGTTCTATTTTAACAGCACTTTTCCTCAGATCACTGCAAAAGAGGTTTCCATAGAAACCCAAAAAGAAAAGCAAAGGGAAACATAATTTTGCTCATTTTATATTGACCTTAAATTCTGAATCGACAGCATACCTTCCGTAGCCATTTTTAACCATAAAGACATCTGCATACAAGAGTCAGGTAAAATAGTTTTGCCTTTTAAAATGTCTGGCAGTTGCTGAGCAGAGCGTTGGGAATTGGATGCATCGTGCTCACTGGCCGGGGAGCTGCGAACATGAACCTGTGTTTAAGCTGCCGTAATGAGCTCCATTGTCCCATGATCTGTTGAGGTCCCTTCCGACCGTAGCATCCATGAATCTATGAAAGAAAAGGACTGGGAAGGAAGCTGCCTTAACGGCCATGGTCTTTTTTCTTCCCTCAAGGTGTTAATAGAGGATTCTTCACGTAAAAAAAGCCTTACAGAAATTCCTAAATAATAATTCCTCCAATTACCCAAGCTCTCTGTGCCTGTGATTGCCATTGCCCCCCTGCTTTACCTCTGGTAGGTTCGGGTTCTGTGCCCGATAGTGGGACATGGTTGATCGTGTAGTTTTAGTAATAGGTTAGACAGTGGATTAGTAGGGGATGGTTTGGATATGGATGATCCTGGCTCAGGCAAGGGATTGGACTAAATGACCTACAGGGGTGACCGCCAGTATCTGGGGGAACGTTTGTTCACCAGAGCGCCCCAAGGGATGATGAGATCAAATGGTTATAAACTACTGCAAGACCGTTTCAGGCTGAACATAAGGAAGAATTTCTTTACTGTCTGAGCCCTCAAGGCCTGGAATAGCCTGCCATCGGAGGTGGTTCAAGCACCTACATTGAACACCTACAAATGTAAATTGGATGCTTATCTTGCTGGGATCCTATGACCCCAGCTGACTTCCTGCCCTTCAGGTGGGGGGCTGGACTCGATGATCTTCCAAGGTCCCTTCCAGCCCGAATGTCTATGAAATCTATGAAATATATGACCTTGAGAGGTCCCTTTGAGCCCTACTTGTTTATGCTGCTCAGATCCAGCACATAAGGGCCAAATCCTGAAAATATTTACACTGGCCTTACTCCACGGTGTTGCCCCATAGAAAAATGACATAGGTAAAAGCTTGCAGGATCCAAGCCCTCATTTCTTTCATAACTCGTTCAAGCAAATGCCTCGCTTTGCTAGTTGCTAAAGCAATGGGAATGGAGGCGCTGAGCATCTTACAGGATCAGGCCAAATGTTTCCTGCAGTTCAAGTTCCAGTTTCTTTCCTGGAAGTTTTATCTTCCTTCTGTGCTTGCTTGCTTTGCTTTAGTCAACAGTGCTATGGATTTAAAAGAGCAAGGGGAAGTGTGGAAAAACAAAAGGCAGATAGCAACAGGAAGCCCAGACCCCCAAAGGCAGGTGCCTAGAACTGGGGAAGCTGCTCTCACCAGAGATGCAGCCTCCTTCCTTAAATGAACTGTATATCACCACCGTCCATGATGGGCTGGTTACGTATACATGCAGAGCCATCCTAGGAGAACCAATTCTGACCAAATGCTGCGTTCAGAGATTGAGCTGCATACTAAGATACCTTGGAGATGTGTCTGCACCTTTGAGAAAACACTGAAATGTTCAGCAGGAGATCCCTCTCTCATTTTTATAGGAAATTGCAAATTAGTAAACACATTTTAGGATTCACTAAGAAAGCCTGAAATGCCTTTCAAATGGTCTGTCCTAGATGGCAGCAAAGTAAAGTCACTAAACCATTAAAAAATAAAAATAAAAAAGGTCAAACATGTCTAAGTCTGATACAAAGGGTTGCAAAGCTGGTATTTATTTTTATTCCATCCCAGCTTTGCTTTTCATAGAGGTACCCAGGAGACATGATGTATGAAATTAAACCTATTGTAAGTGCCAAGCAAAAAAAAAGAATCAATGATTTTAGTGTTGGTGCTTCAGGTCCATAATTTTCTCTGCCTCATCAGTTCCATTTGAGAAAGTATAAAGACCATTTATACTATAAATGCAAAATAACTACTTTACTGCACATTAGGCCATGCCATTTAAATGAAAAATGCCAAAGTTCAGGTTCCCCCAGCAACATAGCTCAGTTAGTGTTGCATGTTTTGTGGTTACTTTTAAAGGCAAATAGCAATGTATATTAAATCATACAACTATTCAGAAAAAAGTGAATACTTCATATGTGCACAATGGAAGCTTTAAGCGGACTTTTGGAAGTGGGGACAAAGTGGATCAATGTTCTTTTTTATTTCACTATATTCTATGAAGAAGGCATGTGAAGTGGAACTTTTGTCCCTCTTGGTTTTTTATCCATGCAGTATTAAGAACGGCAGATCTTTTCTCCTTGGCTTCAGTTAGAGCTCTCTTTTGAAGGACCTGGATATTTCTGAACCCCTAACTAAAGCTATAAAGATGCGAAACCTTTGACTCGAGAGCATTTCTTCCATTTCTGTCTCTATAAACACAGAACTGCAAGTAAAAATAGTAATGTAACAAATTACGGTGCTGTCTGCCAGGAACATTTATATTTGTAGTCCAAGTCACAATCTAACCCTAAGCGATTTGCCCACCGTCACCCATCACAGAGAAAATAACAGAACCACATGTTTCCTCACTTTTAATTTTATTTTATCCATGGAGCCATATTGCTATAATTACACTGGTTTTTCAAAGCCATGGAAGTGATGAGCTATTGAGCATTTAACTATTTTTGCCATTAAATCTAAAAAAAAGTGAAAGATATTCCCTCCATGAAATGCTTCTGAATCTGTCCCCAGCAAGTTAATGATGGTGATGCTTGAATGATGGCCAGAATGGGCTACAGTTTGTGCCTTCAGTTTAGAAGAAGATATATTGGCCTATCTTTGCTTGATCTCCGATAGTGAAATATAAAAATAGAACTACTCACTCCAGAGGGCTCCAAGGGCTCCCTTCATTAACGGAAAAAAATCCATCACTTGCAGCACTGCAGCATGAATAGATTTTGAAGATGTCTAATCGCTAGTAAGAATGCCAGAACCCCAGCCACACTAATGCAAAACTATATATCGCTTACAGTAGATCATTTGGGTTTGAGATACCTAAAGTTTTCCTTATAGTCTCCAAAGTAAAGGAATGTTAAGAGTCTGTGGTGAGAATACTAGTCCGTAACAGAAATGATACTGGGAATATATTAATACTATTTTGAAGGACAGGTCAATGATGTAGGTTACTTGTGCATATGCAATATATTTTATCCCAGGACTGAGGATGAGCTAAGGTATCATTTTGATCTATATCATGCTTCCTCTTGGCAAATGTCCCAGCAGCTGTAAGAAACTCTTAAATGTCAGAGTTGACATTATTAAGGATAGGAAGCTCTGAATTCTCAGGACTAACCTATATTGGTGTGGCTTCATCATTAAAACTTAAGCCCTTCCTTTACTTGTTCTTGAAAGTTCCTGGATATGTAGGTCTTTGCTTTCTGGCTTCTTGCTGAGGAAGATGGAAAAAACCTGTAGCTGTGGGCTACACCTTAACTGAGATGTTCTTATTTTTTTTTTTTTCTTTTAGAGGGGACATAGCTAAAGCAGGAAGTTTTTTCCATTGGATGAATACACATTAATAGCTTTCCTTTTGTTATGACATGGCCTAGGTTATGAAAAGAGCTTTCTGTTCATGGGTGCACCATCCCATTGCAGTATCAAATGAAGGTGTCCTCCTGTGGTATTCAAGTCTACACGATACCCATAGCTTCTGACAGTGTTCTTCGGGATGAAGGCACTATGAACTTGCATAGAGGATCCTTGACATTTTAGCTGCATGGTTCCCATTAACATCAAAGCACGGCTCAAACACCTCCCCCAGTGTATCACCAGAACCCTATGCACTTACTTGTCAAGGTATGCCAAGTACCTGAGAATTAATAAGTAGGGAATAGGAATCCATATCTTGAAAGTAATAGGCCAAATCTCAAAATCCCTATTGTAGCAAATCTCCAGCTGACTTCCTCAAGCTAAGGGACACCCAGCCAGCATGTGCAAATTACTGCATCAACTAGTCCAATGAGTCCTTAAAGAGTTTGGAGATAAAGTAACAATAGTTCCTTATCCCCAGATGCCCCTTAGAGCCACAGGAGTTTCATTGGAACAAAGAATTGTGAAACTGAGGAATATAAGGAGGAAGCATCTCATTTGTAAGCTGCTCCATTTAACATATATTAGACTTTACAGGTGTTCAAGGATGATGCAGTTAAGTTCAAGTGCCAGTAACATGGCAGAAAAGTTGGTAAACAGGAGCAAGACTCATGGAGTTAGGGCTGCATGAGCCCTTCAAGGTTTTATAACTAAAGGGGATGTGGGTAGCACCCTGAAGCTTGATTCATAGTAGCTAGAAGTGAACCAACTCCTGCAGATTTACTCACACAATTGATTAGGATTAACTCTAACCTCCAGAGGCTGGTTTCTCTTCTCTCTTTCTCTTACTCAGAGCCCACTCTCTCTTTCATCCAGTCCTAGGAGCAAGGGAGAGAGGTTTTTATGAACACCTTCTTCTCTCCATGTTCACAGGCACTGTGCAAGCAGGGGTTGAGGTTTGGGATTGCAGAAGCATAACTTGTCAGTACTGTGTATTTAGGTGGCAGTAGTGCATGCTCCAGCAGCCAGAGGTTCATTGGTGCTGGGGGAGAAATCGCCTCCTTTTTTTTGCTGCCAACATGCATGTCAACTGGCAAGAAAAATCACCAGTTTTTGGCAGCAAAAATGGAGGCGACATCTTCCTCCACAGCAGCAAACCGCTGGCCACTCATGGCTGCTGTCCTCCCTGCTGCTGGAGCAAGAGCTACTGCAGGGAAGATAGCATGCAGGATGGGGAGGGGGCTGGGAATGCACCCCCTTTAGGCAGTGCCTAGGGCTCATGCCCCACTCACCCACCCACTGTTATGATACTGTGCAACTGCGTTAAACCTCAAGCCCAATCCTCAATACAAGCAGGTTTTAGATTCACGGAGATTTTTCCCAACCCTGCTTAAAACCATAATCATTTCTTAACTTGTGCTTCCTGAATGCATTAGAAACCTCTTAGAGTTCAGCACCACATGGAAGCTTTGTACCACTTACTAGACATAAGAATAATTACTGGCCTGCATGCTGAGACATTAGATGAAGAACATTTCTACTTCTGTTTGTGTTTCAGAAGCATAAACACCCCACAAAGAAGGAGCAGGCACTGCACAGCCGCTCCTGGGGGAAGCTGAAATGACTTCAAGGCTGAGAATAAGCACACTGTCCAGGCTGTGCCCTACTGGGGCCCAGTTATTTTCTTTTACATCAGACTTATCTTTCTTCTTACTTTACCCCTTCCATGGTTGCCTGACTCTTGATTTCAAAGCTGTAATGAAGAGACCACACACCAACCCCATTTCTACTCCTTGTGATGTCACTGGTAAACCAAATGCAATAAAAAGTTTGCGCCGGGTCATTTTATGAGATTTAGTTCAGGAAGTTATCAGAGTCACAGTTGTAATTGCACAGTTTCACTATATAGGTTAGCTTATGATTTTAAGACTGTCATGCGCCATCTTATTTTTCTCAAAGATCCAATATTTCTACTTGGCTTGTCGGCAGGACACCATCTCGTGTTCTCATCAGACCTTTTAGATAAACTTGATCAGGCACAAATCAGTACTTACCACAGTTACCCTCCATGGACAGGAGAGGTCACAGGAAGTAAGCAGATGGGTCTGGAGGACTCATGCTTGTGTTTCAGTCTGTCCTGAAGCACAGGATAGCGCTAGGAAGCTCTGCGCATTAGAAGACACTGATATGCTAGGGAAACAAAAAACTCCTGTGATACAGATCAGGTGTGAAAAGTGGTATGTAATCTCACAAAACTAAAGAATTGTACCCAGGTTGTGGTCAAGTGGCCATCTGGGAGATTACATTCTGCGCCCCAAACCTCCCCCTGCGATACAAATTGCATTTCTTGTTCTAGGCTGGTGAGTAATATTACAGCACACTCTTAAATAGCTGTCCCATTTCACCCAAGAGGTGCATGAAGTCCTGCCAATACCTATGGCAAGTATATGCTTTTCAATAAAGTGCCCATCCACGATCCAAATCAGTGATTCTCAACCAGGATATCAAAGCACCCTGGGGTGCCACCAGTTCCTTTGAAGGGTGCCTTGAGATGTGAGGAGATAAGCTAACTAGATAAACCCAGGCTCAGGTTTGGCCCTGCCTGAACCATCCCCCACTCCCACTGCCCAGCCTCTCTACAAGGAGGTAACCACTCTACCATATATATTATTTTTTGACATTGGGTGTTACTTGATTCTCAAAAGCTATGGAAGAGTGCCTTGAGTCCAAAGAGGAATGACTCGTGTCCAATGAGGGATGACTCAAGTCCAAAAAAGTTGAGAACTGCTGATCTAAGTACTATTTGGAAGCAATGCTAACAGGTATCTAGGCTCAGTTAATGTGCCTGCTGATGCTCAAAACTGTGTGCGTTTCCTTTGTCTACGGGTAGTCATGGGTGCTTAGAATCTGCACTGGGAGCTTGACGCATTTTGCTCCCTATGAAGCAGAGCTCTGTGGTTTACAGAAGTCTACAGAGATTCACACAAGTTTAGCGCTGGAAGGGAACTCGTGAGATGATCGGGTCCAGCCCCACCTGCTCTAGGCAGGAAAGACCGCTGGGGTCAAATAACCCCAGCAAAGTGTGCATCCAGTCTCCTTTAGAAGATCTGCAGGGTAGGTGCCTGCACCACCCTGGCTGGGAGTCTATTCCAGTCTGGTCACACGAACCTTAAAGAAGTTTTAAAATCTTTTTACACCCTCCCTAGCATACATTTTGCAGCTGAGCCTATGGATTCACAGCTAGACTTTAACTAACACCCTTCCTACATGCAACTCAGCACACAAACCCCTGAGCTAGACAACAAGACTGGCACCTTCCCCTTCCCAACCTCCCTACCTAGACCAGGCACCACATTTTTTTTTTCACATGCCCCACTTCTAGGCTGACTCCCTGGGCCCAGCCCCATTGCTTAAACTCACAACCTTCCCAGGCCAAGCTCAGCACCCAGAGACCTGAGCCACAGAGCAAGTCCAGTTACTAAAACAGTTTAATACTCCATCACCTTAACCACTCGGTCACCCAAGAAGCAGGTTTAGATGCTGCAGCAGCACGAGCTGTCAATCAAAGTCCCAAGGGGTGGGGAAATGGAGCACCTATCGACTCCAGGATCAATCCCATTACGATGATAGGAAAGCTTGCATTGTGGTGAAAGGTGAAAAAAGACACTGCTGGGATTTGAACGTAGGATCCCCAGTTTACTAGACAGGTGCTTTAACCGACTCAACCACAGTGCCCAAGTAGAAGGACCCATCCTTCGGCCCCACTCCTGTGAAGAGCACTCGACTCTGTAGCACACTGTAGAAATAGCAGCAGCAGCACACTGAGGATGAGCCCACCCTTCCCCTTTCTGGTGCACACATATAGTGGCTCCAAACCGTAATTTCCCGGATACAGCGCTGCTGCATGCTACCCGCTGCAAGCTGGGGCTGAGAACTGGATGCCAAAATTGATCCAGAAGCTGGGATCTTTCAGGATGAACGTGGCATATGGAAAAGCAACTAAGAAACACAAGATTAGGATATCATCTAGAATCAAATACTTGGGGCTAGGTTTTTACACGTACGAGGGAACGGAAGGTGAAGCAGTCTCCTGAACTGACTGAAAGCTACATCTATAAAGGAAGGGAAGCCTGTTTTGATGCTTCATTTTGTTAATGAGATGCAACATAAAAATGACTTCCTAGTTATTATGCTGAAAGATGTCATGCATATTCACAACCAGTCTCTGAGGAACTGAAACAATTTAGACAAGATGAATTACCAAAGACATGAAAGGAACCGACTTCCCGATCCATTTAATGATTAGATGGCATCAACTGTTAAATATAACGACTGAGACAAAAAAAATGTATATGCATATTAAGTGTAATCACAAGAAGTTCCTGTTCAGTTTTGCAAGCTCAAGACAACTTCAGCCTCACTAACATAACTACGGGTAAGCGAGCGGGGCATCCACCCTGGGAGCCCTGTTAGGAGGGGGGTTAGAATCAGTCCCCCTCCATAGCGCCCGTGCCCTGGCAGCACACCCATGCTGGGGACTGCATTCAGAGCAACAGCCGGGGAGCAGCGCGTGCAGCAGTGGCTCAGCCAGGGACTGGTTTCGGAGTTCCCAGCATGGGTAAGACTGCTACCCTCCACCCCTGCTCTCGGACCCGTGTGCCCCCCACTCTTGGAACCTGCACGTGCAGGGCCGGCCCACCATTTTTTGGGGCTCCCTGGAAGAAATAGTTTGGGGGCCCCCTAATGCAAAGAAGCCGATGGTGGCAGCAGGGAGATGGGGGTGTGGCGAGCAGCAGAAGAAGCTGGCAGTGGTGGGGGCGAGTGGCCGGATGCAGGCGGCCCCTTGGCTGAGGGGCGCCCTGAAACCACAGGTTTCGCAGGATAGGACGGGCCGGCCCTGTGCGCATGCCTCCCACCCCATGCCCCCGCTCTTGGAACACGTGCGCACCCCTGCTCTCTTGCAGTGTTTGCCCCAGCTTCCAACTCTGCTTCTTAAGCCATGAACTTCAGCTTTCATTTGAACTGGCTTGCGTTTTGCTTTTCTTAAAAACAAAACAAAAAAAAAATCAAATTTTGTTCTTTACCCCTATGGTAATTCTTCTTAAGCTCCACTTTGGGGAGACAGGGAAAAGACTCCTAAGCCATTGCATCATGGCATTTCAAGGGGTACAAAGAGTTTGCCTAGGGTAAAGGATTCACCATGTATATTCATGAAAACTCCTATTGTAACTGAGTGGCTGATGAAACATCCTATTTCAAGACCTATTTCTCAGTTCACAGAGTCGCTGCTGACTTCAGCAAAGACTACCTTCTCATTTGAAGATTAGTCAAACAGAGAGCTATAGTACTGAACATTCAAAGCACTTCCGGTTCACAAAACCATATAACTAATAAAGTAGCTTTAAATCATTATAGTAGGTTGCAATTTTATGAGTCCAAAGCAAAAAACTGTTCTTCAGGAGTATTCAGTGACTAAAAAAGGTGCACACAATAAAGCTTCTGTGCTGGCTGTGGTATATTAACTCTTCACGGCACTGCAGCAGTGAATCTGACCAGGTAATACAAAAAGAAAAAGAAAATCAATGATGTTTTATTGCCGAGGTGCTTGCTATCCATGTTTTCTACCATCCTGCCTGTAGAAATAGAAGATGAAAAGTACATCTGAGCCATGTCTTTGGTAATTCAAGCTTTCAAACAGAGAAATCGAACTGAACATTTTATTTTCTAGTTAGAAAAATATCCAAAATCAAAACCCAGAGATGTGGATTTGATTCTCCAGCTCTCCGTGGAGCAAATGAAACCATTCAGTTAAGAATGCTCACAAAAAGATATATATGGATACTGGAAGTAATAAGTTAAGCAAGCGCACACAGTAAGTGAAAGACAGAGCATGTCTCTCTGGGCTTCTACAAGCAAGGGGTGAACTGCCTGATTTCTAAAGGCAGCTTCCTTCCATTGGTAATTAGTCCAAAGCAATTGTGAAATCACATTATTGTAAATGATGGGTAAACTACACCTCTTCCCTTCCCTGCTACTTCCAATATGAAAAGTAGCAGCAGGGAAGGCTCAACTGCTACTGGAATCGACTCCACGTGGGTCGACTTTCTGCCTACCACAAGTTCCCATGGGAGACACGGGGAGCCTGTACGAGTACAAAGAGACTCCCATATGGAGTCAGTTCCAAGACCAGGGCCTTACTTAATGGACATAAGACGGACAGCAGGAAGGGGAAGCGATAACGCGGGTAAAGGAAAAAGGGAAAGGCATCTTTATGAGAGAATTTGGAAATATTCAGCATACCTCATTTTTTTCTTGTGCGTTACTTAACTTTTTTCCTCTGGGGAAGGCAGAATAGAGGGTGTAGATACCAGTGGAGCCGAGACCAGGAGCAGGAAATGAGCTGAACAGAAGAAAGTTTTGGGCATAGTTTATAAAAGAAGTTGAGGACACTTAGACTCTGGATGAGAAAGAAAACAACCCTTAGTCAAAACTTCCATAATCAAGGTAAACGAGTTGTGCTGGGCGTACAGTATTCTCCTGCGTGTGCAAAAATCGGTAACAGTCCAGCTTTCACCAGCGCTGCTTTGCTACTGTGCTGACTACAGTGGTTTACACGCAGAAGTAATAACACTCACATTGGCCTCCAGCTAGAAGCAAGGTAGAGAAATTAATATTGCCTCCAACTTGCTGCTGCAAGGAAAGCTTTAAAAATGACTCTCTTAAAATTAAGTTACTAAGCAACTCTCCATCTCTCAAGGGACACTTTTCCAATACTGGGGCTGCTTAGGGGACTCCAAGGAATTCCTGGAGCTGGAGAACATGTACAGCCAAAGATACAAAGTCACGATGACAGCAACACGTCTACTAGCCCATTTGGAAAATGAAAGGGAATCCAAAGAAATAGCCTTGACTGTCAGTTTATCCTGAAAGTAGAGGGTTTCTTCTGCTAGTGATACAGGCCACAAGTCACTCATGGTATTGTCCAGGTGACAGGTGTCAAATAATTAGCAGTCTCTACTAGGCAATCCTGACTCATCACTCCCCCTAAGGCTGGCTCAGCTGCAGTGGTCTACCTCAAACCACCCAATTCAGCTTGTACACTTGGGCCAGTCTCTGGGCATTATGTTCAGTAAATCTGGCTCCAAAGGATGGCTCTGATTTACAGGATAGCAACCGGGACATTCAAATCATTAAACCACAGGTCTTACTACTATCAGTTTACATTATTTTCTCCAATATTCTGTATCCAGAAATGAGACTTGAAACACCATTTTTAAAAGGGCATGTCACATCCAAGGCAGTAAGGTTGGAGGCTTCACTTGCCTGTACAAGCATGAATCATGTCCTCATGTGCTCCACCTCTGGTGCTAGAACTGCTGTTCTCAGGGATTTGTGCAAGCTTTCCTTCTTCTTGCAATTTGTACAGTTCCCAATCTTCCCCATCTCCCGAGTTCCAGCTCCATCCCAACCCAGAAACTCAAAACCAGTCGATACGTACCCCTGAAGCTACGTAGGAACCTCAAGTTTCACAACATTTCAAGAAAACCTGACTCAAGCAGGGTTTCCTTTCATCTAAATCCAGCTTTGCTCAGGTGATTCACAGGTTGCAACGCACGGGAACTTTTCAGCGAAGCCAAGCTGAGTTTCTAATTTGCCATTAAACCCAAATGCCAGCAAGATTGCATGATTTGGGCCTTCATAAAAGAAGTTTTGTACAGCTTTTATGATAATTCAGGCTAGTGCCATCTGCTCAGAAGGATAAAAGCAGCAAATTAAAGACATAAGAATCCTGTTCTCACTAAGTGGCAAAAGATCTCTATTGTAAAACAGGCTATAATCCTTAACATGCTAAAAAAAGAGATTGTACAAAACAGTCTGCCAAGGTGTCATCTTCATAGTATCTCAATAACACCAAACCCAGTTTGCTGAGTATACAAACAAAAAGCCAAATCCCTATCTGGCAAATGGAAATGGGGCACTGAAAGTCCAGGAAGATCCTTTCCAGTCTTAGAGAATAAAATCCACCTCGTTCACTCGTAATTATCTTGGCACTGCAGAACCCGGAGGCACAAGAAGTTCCAAAAAGATATGTTTTGTCACTAAAGCAAACAGCTCATGCTGAAGACCCACATAAAACAGGGCAAGGGTGGCATCTTATTAGACACTAACTTTATCTACCCATAGCGAATAGGTCTGTTGAGTACTAAGGTGCCTTTTGATACAGGTCATTTTTTTTTCTTTTTTTGCCCCTTCAAGTTGAAGAGCAAAATCTTTTGTTGGTAGGGAACATCAAAATGTTCTGTTTGTTTTTTTAAATGAAGTACAGCCTTCAAATTATCAACAGCCAGATTAGATATGCAATTCTTGAAACACCGCTATATATATTCATCCCTTTGTACACACTGAAAGTGTAAAATACCGAAAGGGTTTCCAGAAAAGCTCTTGAGGATGATAAACTGTATGTTTGTTAACACCAGAATGTGTCTAAGCGGGAACACACTATTAGGGAGACAGCAGGATATAACTAGTTTGGAGGTAACCAAATCGTGCTACACTACGATGTCTGCAGTACACTGGGACTTAGGCCTGCCTCCAGACCTGCTTTCTAGTCTTAACATCCTACATTTCCTCTACAGGCAGTGCTCGACTTACGGCGGTTTGAGTTATGATGAACCGCAGTTACGGCATTTGTAAAACTGACACCTGGTTTTCAAAGTTCCAACATGGGGTTCAACTTTACGATGCTGAATGCTGGATACAGGTCTGTCGGTGGAAGGGGAGGAGGAAGAAAAGGGCCGTGGGGGTGCAGGTCAGGGCCCCTGTGGGAGGTGGGGGCTGGAACAGGGGGTAGGGCAAACACTGCCCAGCTGGGGCTGCGCCGGGCACTGGGAGCAGGGGCTATGGGTGGTGGGAGAAGCCGCAGCTTGTCTGGCTGCTCCCCTGGCTGCCCCTGCCGGGGCAAAGCAGGCAGTGCCACCAGACGACCGCAGGAGAAGCTGCAGCTCATCTGCCTGCTCCACCAGCTGCCCCCGCTGGGGCAAGGCAGGCAGTGCCAGGGCTGCGTCAGGCGGCCGCAGGAGAAGCCACAGCTCAAGCCACAGCTCGTCCGGCTGCTCCCCAGGCTGCTTGCACTGGGGTGAGGCAGGTAGTGCCAGGGCTGAGCCAGGCAGCCACAGGAGAAGCCGCGGCCTGTCCAGCGGCTCCTTCCACTTGTCGAGGAGGGCATAAGGGGTGTGGGGGAGGGACGTGTGACCCCCAGATCTGGTATATTTACAATATAAATACATATAGACAAGTAATATAGCTACATTTATTTATTTTATATAATTTATTGAGTACTGTACAAAATTCTGGGTTATTTTGGGTGAAAATAGGATATCAGGCCTTGGTTCAGGAACCAATCCCCCATTTATAACATTGTTTCCTATGGGAAAATTCGTTCCGAGTTACAACATTTCGACTTAAGATGTGGTTTTCAGGAACCAATTGTGTCATAAGTCTGAGGACTGCCTGTACTAAGAAAATCTGTTGCTTGCCTTGAGCAGCACTCTGTATCAGTGCCCACTGTTTCCCCCTAGCCAAAGCCTTCACACACTGCATTAAATACTCACCCCAGGAAAGCTGCATGGAAGCAGAAGAAGTTACCAGCCAACATATACCTGACTTCCATCCTCTGTTACCCACAATGAGAAGGAAGCTTAAAAGGAGAGACAAGTAACGGTGCCAAGTCTGACAGTGAAGGAGTACTGCATCTCTGTCAGAATTTGGTAGAGAGACACAATCCATAAGTGACAGTCCTGGCAGCTTCCTGACTGTACTGAGGAAAGGGCCAACGGTAAAAGTGTGAGTTATACAAGATATCAAGCAAGTCCTCCAAATGTCAAACAGAAAACTTTGAGAGAGGAAGAAGCTGGTCTACTTTGAAATGAGGTAGCTTAAATAACTCCTCCCTCTTAGGTACAGGCTCATCATTCATACTGGCCCACAATCCATTGCTAGCATTTCAAAGCTTGTTTGAAGTTTGGATAGAAAGTTACAGATACTTTTCAGGAATGGCTGGGATAAAGGCAATCCCTATGTGCTAGTAGCATTAGTATCTGTCCAGATTATCTGCTATGATACTGCTGCTCAGAAAACACTGCTGACTTGCACACTTCCTTTATATAGCTGCATTATAACATTGCAATTCAGGCAGAGGAAGCCAGGAGCCCAAGAAGATGCAACTTCAAGTCATCTCAAAGCAGGAAAAGTTACAGTGAATGAGTGTGCAGCAGGTGCTCCAATAATTGTTATATTGGGGTGCTCCCCTACCCGTGCGAGTGAGCAAAATTGCTGTATCTTTAACCTTGAATGAAACAGCATTATAGTTGTAATGGTTTTGCTCTGTCTGCATGCTCCTAAAGTGTAACATTATACCAATGGTAATGGTATCAAATGATGCCAGTGTAAGTTGTTTTTTCTGTCCACTCCCTCAAAATGTGGGGTAGTATGGAGCATGTGCATACATATCTATCTACAGAGATAGATAGATAGATAGATAGATAGATAGATAGATAGATAGATAGATATGCATGTTAATGTATGTGTTTACAGACATACACATCCATATAAACACACACACACATATATATAGGAGGATGGGATGCTACCAAGGCTCAGCCCCTTCTCACCCATTCCCCATCCACATGCATGGGAGGGGGAACGGCATTGTGGCACAGCCCTTCTTCCATGTTGGACAGGTTCTAGAGATATGGAGCAATGGAGATCTCTACTCCTTTGTATTCACCTCTACAGGCGAGAGACAAGGCTCATGACCATGGATGGATCTAAGATTTTAATAGATTTTAATAAGGTGGAAAGAGGGGTGCAGATGGCATGGTGCATCAACACAACATATGCTAGGAGCCCATCATTACGTTATTCAGTTTTAGACTAAAGCAAGCCTAAGTGCAACTTTATTGGAACGTTCGCTGATTTGCTAAACTACATATTAAAGTTAAAAAAAAAAAGATAACAAGCTAGGCAAAAATAGTCAAAAGATTTTGTTTCGTTACTCCCACAGTCATAGTTACGTACACATTGCATATTCAGATTCATAATATGAAATCTAGTCTTTTTGGACATCTTAACAGTGAAGTGTTGGATGTACTGTTGCTCCTTTCTTCACTTACAATAAAATTATCATACCCAAGTTAAAGCTTTTAGCTAGAACTAAAAAAACAGTCTGCAGGGCTATGACAGAGGAGAGAGATTACTGGGAATGGCTAATAGAAGGTAAAATTGCAGAAGCACATCTTGATTAATGGAACACCAAGAGCATTACAAAAAGGAAAAAAAAAGGAGAGGGTCATTAATATCTGTAGAGTGAAGACAAGAGTAGCAGGAATCAGGTAAAAAATGAGCCATGAATTCAATTGACCCCCACAGCACTGCCTCAGTCGAAAATGCTGCTGCCCCTCCTAGGCCCTTGGTTTTAAAGCTTGTGTAGAGCAGGAATCAAAAAAGCAGGGTGAGAGGGTGCAACCGCACCATGCCGCACCCCGTCCTAGCCCACAGATCCACCCCTACTCATGAGCAAGTCCAGCTCCTGCATGATAAAACATTACTCCTTGTTCACTCGAGCCATTCCTTTCTACCCTGCTGATAACAACTTCTCTTGCTTTGAGGCTACCAGAGCAAATAAATAATAAATGTTTGTTCAAATTCAAACATGCTGAAAACAAACATTTGCTGAATTCAAATACACTGCCAGGAAGAGTATTTGACTGGGGGAGTTCCCTTTTGCCTGGCACAAAATTTAAAGAAAATATCCCCTGGTATTAGAGTTTCATAGTTGGTAGGGTCAGAAGGGACCTAAGCAGGTCATCATGGGCAGGAAACGATGATGGGATCAAACGACCCCGGCTAGGTGGCTGTCTAGCCTCCTTTTGAAGACCCCCAGGGTAGGAGTGAGCACCACTTTGCTTGGAAGTTGGTTCCAGCTCCTAGCTGCCCTGACAGTGAAGTAGCGCCTCCTGATGTCTAGCCTGAATCCACTCTCAGTCAGCTTATGGCCGTTATTCCTTGTTACTCTGGGTAGCACTCGGGGGAACAGGGACTCTCCCTTTGCCTGCTGGTCCCCCTTGGCAAGTTGGTAGGCGGCCACCAGATCCCCTCTCAGCCTTCTTGTGTGGAGGCTGAACAGGTTCAGGTCCCGTAGTCTCTCCTCATAGGACCTACCCTGTTGCCCCCTGATCATGCGAGTGGCCCTCCTCTGGACCAGTTCCAAGGGTCCCGTCAGAATCTGCCAAATAAAAGACCACATGCAGTAGTTTAAAGGATAACATTCATCAACATTTAGAAATAATAAAAAATGTGGATAAAGTAAAGAGAAGAGAATAGGATAAAGGACTAGCTTCGATTGAAAGCAACAAAAGGATTTATCAGCTTACATATCAAGGTTTAAAAGGTCAGGAAGAGTGCATCAGATCAGGCACAGGGAAACAGCTTGCAGCACGAACCACCAATTATTACTACAATTATAGCAGCGATGTATAGCAATTATTTCTAACAGCAGCAATGGGAATGTAAGACTGAGGAATGGGAGGCAGAGCTTGGGAGAGAGGAAAGGGGGAATGGGTATATGCCGAACCATGAAGAGAAGGAACAGGAAGACACAGAACACTGGATGGCTCAAGGGTAAAGTTGTGCATGCGTGTGCATGTATGCGCACGCACGCACACACACACACACACACACACACACACACACACACACACACACACATTACAGACACATGCAGACATTTTTCCCAAGTGGACCCAAAGCAAAATATTATTTTTTACTGAAAAAAAAATTGTTTGGCATCCAATCAAATGGTTTTACTTTGATCTAGAAAAAAACCTCCCCTTTCAATTTCAGGAGCTTTTTACCTGTTCGTAATAATTACATCCACCATCATTTCTAAACAGAAAGTTTGGAAACCAACATTTCAAATGCGTTTATTTTCAAAACGTCAAACGGAAGTGGTCCATTCACAATTTTCTCAGGACTGGGGCTAAGTATATATTCACCAAGTTTGAACCAGGTTTGTAAGTAATTTTGCACAAACTGTTCATTCAAAAGTTTATAGATCTCTAGTCAGAGAATGCCAATAAGCTTGTGTTTCCTGTTCAAACGCCAGCTCTAATGGGTGGATTTGAAAGCCCAGTCCTAGCTGCCAGTGGAAGTGTCACCTTCATAAAAACAGCTATTCCAACTGGCATTAATGGACAACCTATCATTCTTTACTTACTATTATGCTGAAATAAGACAATAAGGGCAGATCCAGACTAGGGTGCTGTATCTTGCTAGGTGCTTTGCAAATATATTCTAAATACCAGCCCCTGCCCAAAAATTCTTATGGTTTATAAAGACAAGATGCAGCAGGTGGATGAGGCCATTTTTGTTCATCTCTGCAAGGTAACCAAAGATAGGATGGGCTGTGGAGCCTGCCCCTGGAAAACATCCCTCAGGGTCAGGGAAGCACCTTGGCAAGGAACTGACACACCTGGGGTTTTTTTAGTCAACTGAGTGCTTTGTTATCTGGTGTTCCCGAACCCGCACATTTCCTCATTACTAAATCTAACCATAAGCTATTCTATCATCTAAATTAGATAAGTTAGGAGGCTTGTGCAACAGGACTGGCACCATGAAGGGTAGCTGTGGCTGTCTTAATCCTGCCTTACTTCTGCTCCTCAGTGCATCTCCTTGATGTCTCGCCTGCCATGCCTTGAAGACAACGTTATCTTATGTTGGGAGTCTGTCCCCCAAAGCCCTGGGAGTGATTTGGTACTGGCACTGCACGTAGTCAAACTTACAGCACTTAGTAAAGTCCTACTTGTTCCTCTCTGGGGATCCAGCCCCTCCAAACTCAGTCTTCCTCTCCTTCCCTCTTGGCTCCAACCCCTCCAGACACCAGCTCTCCTTGTAGGCTTCCAACTCCCTTGGACACCAGCTCTCTGACGCTGGGCCTTAAGTGCTATAACATGTCCTGCAGGCACTCCCATAGCCCCCCTCCTCCCCACTTCACAGATATTATTCTTATCTTCTTACATCCTTTGGCCCTGTCCTCACATGCACTGACTCCCTAGCCTACTGCCTTGGTCCATGACATCCATGACTGGACTACTCCCCTCCCTTGAATAGGGACCCTATCCCTGTTGCTTTCTTACATTCAGTCCCAGGCCCTAAACTGGGTTCAGCCCACCAAGCCCCTAACTCTATCGGACTGTTATCTACAGCCTCTCACTGCTTGACTGTAGCCCCACACAACTTACCATGTCCCAGACCCTTGCAGGGCTCTCTCTGGTCCACAGCCTCTTCACTGCAGAGTTCCTCCCAGGCACCCCACACATGGCCTCCATAGCCACCATCCAAACCCCCAGTACTTTACCTGCTAATACTCCAATGCATCCCTTCCTCAGTAGGGTGGCCATCATAGAGGACAGTCCAGTTGCCCTCTGTCCTCTACTGATACAAAACCGGATGCCTTTATGTCATAAAGACATTAGGTTCCATATCAATAGAGGACAGAGTAGCAGAAAACTGGACTGTCCTCTATGATGGCCACCCTACTCCTGGGGCTCCCTGGTCACAGGAAATTCCTACCTCCTTTCTGCTGATTCCTTACAGCTTCCCTGGGTATCTGCATTGCTTGGGTTTCTAGAAGCCCAGACTATCAGTCCTACCCTGAACAAGAATACAGGACCATGCAGAGCTCTCTGGCTCAGGAACCAGGCTTCTAGTGTGCTGAGGCTTCATCCCTTCCAGTCACCTGGCCTCCACCTAGCCCAGGGGTTTCTAATTAGCCCAGTACTCAGCCCACTCTGATTTACTGCAGTCTGCCTCAGCTGCTGCAGTGCAAGCCAAGGAGCTTCAGTCATTTCCCTCTTACCTGCCTTGAGCCCTTCCTGCCTGTGGCCATGCAGCTAGCTACCAAGCAGCCCCCTGCTGCACTTGAGCTCTTGCCTTTGGTTTCCCCTGGTTGCTTATTTGCCTGTAGTTATTTCTACCTTGGCTGCCTCGCTGACTGTAGACCTCAACTGCTGGCTTCCTTTTCTCCAAGTAGCATGGGTTAGGGGACCCTGTTACAGACTGGCACAGACATTAACGGTTGTGACTCCTGATTGCAACAGCATCAATAATAATAAAGAAATAAACACTCCAGTTGTGTGCACCACAAACTCTCAGAACCAATTAAGAAGTTGCTTGTAATTTCTGTTCAAATTTTTAAAAATGACTTACTGAATCTAAAATAGACATGTTTAACTGTCTTTTGCCTTTAATAAAGGATTTTTAAAAATTACTAATTTCTGGTGATTTTACTGCAATAACAGGGACAGTGTTGGTTGAGTTGCAGTAGCAAAAGCCTTCATCTAATCCAGTGAAGGACAACCTTTTTTGCAGATGTGGCACAAATTCGCCCAGTGACCTCCCTGGGTGCCAATCTGATCTCCATCCCTTACCCATCTGTTGCTTGCTTTCTGCTCCCTGCCCTTTTGTGTCTGCCCAATCTGCTACTCTGCTTTTTGCTTTGGGCTTGTGCTCCCTGCCTGATCCACTGCATTGCTTTTTCCTCCCTCCCTGATCTGCCACTTTGCTGCCTGGCTCCTCCCTGATCTGCTGTGTGCCACACATACAAGGGCTACGTCTGCTACTTGTGGTGTATGTGCCGAGGTTGGCCACCTCTGATCTAATCTATGATACCAACATATATTTCTGTATTTTACACTTGATAAGAGCATTTATGGGCAAAACGACTCAAATTTAATCAAAAGTAGAATAACAGAACTATAGAAAGGCAGGCCTGAAGTGACTTCCAGAGATCATCTAGTCCATCCCTGCTCAGGGCAGGACCATCCCCCCATCCGAACCATCTTGTATAAGTGCTCATCTAACCTATTCCTAAAACTATGCGATTAACCCTGGCGCACACATACAAAGCATATTGCACAAAAGCTACCAAGACCAGCCTACTCTTCTACAATAAAATGGGGGTACAAGAGCTTAGTGCCAGTGTCAGGACATTGCTTTGTTAAAATACACAAGAAAGATCCAAACAAATCTCCATATTCAGCTTCACTAGCCCATGACTCCAAAACCGTTTAGAGATGGATTTAAACCAGAATTTCTGATAGAAATCCCCCACATTTATTTTGGAGATGTGGATTCAAGTCCCCAGAAACAAATGTAGAAATTTAAACAACAAAAAAGCAGTTTTTACTCCAGATTCAGTTCATCTATGATGCAAAATGAAAATCATGAGACAGCAGCTCATCTTCTTTGAGCATCAGCATTTTTGGGAAAAAAAAAAAAATCTTACCAGACCCGATATCAGGGTTTTAATCTCAGTGGATCTGAGCTCTAGGGACTCTCCTCAACTTTCAAGATCTGAAACAAGGGGGCTGATCCTCAGGTGGTCCATACTGACTCAAAAGGGAATCAACTGATGCTTCTTAATTCAACGGCGTATCACAGTTTGTATTTGAAGTCAAGATCTGTGCTATTGTTTTTAAAATGCAGTGTGATCCAGCCTCCAGCAGCATTAGACTGATCTTTTTCCCAATTCTAATCACAACCAAAGCACTGCTTCACATTACTGTACGGGTTGTGTGTGTGTGTTTAGTCAATAAAGGTGCATATCTACCCTGTGGCTTCAGACTAACACAGCTAACTACCTCTGCATGTGTTACAAAAGCATGTGTCTATATCTATATACACACGTGTGCACGCGCACACGCACACAGCATTGTAAATAGACACAACATATTACAAACACATTAGAAAACCAAGCCTTTGTTCTAATCGCTTACAAACAAATTCAAATACGATGAGGTGGTGTACACAGAGGGTGGATTTAAAAGTCTAACCTTACCTTGATGGTTCCTTATATATGTGCATACACAGCATCCTTGAATTTCCAAATATCAAAGAGGACATAGAACAAATTCAGATAATCAAGGGAACTTCCTGACTAATTAATAAATGTAGAGGTCCCTATCCTTCTGAAATCAGGAAGGGTTGCTTAATTGAGGTTTGGATAATCAAAACTGGCTTGTGTAAATGCCAGATATTCTAAAAGTTTAACAGTTCTGAATGCAATTCTGAAAGAAGGAAAACATTGATCAAAAGTTGACATGTTTTTTATTAGTTATCTCACTGTGCTGAAGGATGATTTTTTTCCCCCCCAAAAAAGTCTTGAAAAAGGATTTTGTAGAAATCATACTCCGGACAATATTTTAAAGCAGTTTATCAGGATGACAGAGCAGATGCTTGATACAAATCAATTTAATGTATATTGATGTCATCTCCACATTCAAGTAGATTGAACCTTTCAAATATTAAAAAAGATTAAATGAATGAGGTATAGAAAAGAAATTTGGGCAAGAATTGCAAATGGAAGATTTGTGCAAAATTCCTGATGCAAGCAACTTGTGTGCTCTTCACTGCAAGTCTTTTAAAAAAGGCGCATGAATGGAATTTTGTTGCCAGCTAGATAATTAAGACAATAATGTAATTATACTTTGAAAGAGTGAGCAAGCAAGCTCTTTCCAAAACGCAGCTCATCACATGAGCAGAGCTGTGACAATTTGCATCTGAAGATCTGTGCTAAGTTTGAAGAGGGCAGTGTAAACTGGAGCCTATGGCACTGGCCTGGGACTCATGAGACCTATTAGATTCTACTCCCAGCTCTGCCACTCATTGGCTATGTGACCTAATTAAGATACCAGCCTTCAATCTAGTCTAGTCTAGTCTAATCTAATCTGATCATGAATTCTTTGACGTTTCTTTCTACACTATCCATGTGTACAACAAACACACCATGAGGCTCCAATCCCTGGTGGGGACCCTCGACACTAGTTTAATATTAATAAAACTAATACTACAGATAAATTATAGAAAAGTAGGCCTGAAGTGATTTCCAGAGGTCATCTAGTCCATCCCTGCTCAAGGCAGGATCATCCCCCATCCAAGCTATCTTGTATAAGTGCTCATCTAAACTATTCCTAAAACTATGCGATCAACCCTGGCACACACAAACAAGGCATATTGCGCAAAAGCTACCAAGACCACCCTAGCCTTCGACATGTAAAATGGGGAAACAAGACCTCAGTGTCAGAGTCAGGTCATTGCTTTGTTAAAATACACAAGAAAGATCCAAACAAATCTCCATATTCAGCTTCGCTAGCCCATGACTCCAAAACTGTTTAGAGATGGATTTAAACCAGAATTTCTGATAGCAATCCCCCACATTTATTTTGGAGATGTGGATTCAAGTCCCCTCCACGTTTATCATGTATTATCTTATTTAAAGAAAGAAAGAAGACAACACATGCTAAACGAATACTGAGAAGAATACCAAACAATCTCTACCAAAACCAGACTCATGATGACATGGAAGTACATGACGGGTCATCACAGATCGGGTGCTTTGACTGTGAAGTGTCCAATACAAAACAGACCCAACTCTAGTTTTTCTGTTGAATCTATGAAAAAAAATGTGCGAATCCCATCTAAACCACCTCTTTTTTTAAAGCTTGGGCCCACCTACTCTAAAAACCTCACCCCACTATTTTCTGCCAGAAAGGTGTCAGGAGGAGGCAAGTTTGGTTTGTGGGAACAAATTAAGGGAAAAGGAAAGATGAAATTGTCTGCTAAATTTAATAGCTTTGAGCTAAAAGCTAGGACAGTGACATATAGCTGGTAAAGGAAGCACTCACGCCGAAGTGGTTCTTGTATCGTAGGAGAAAGATTCGACAAAGATAAGCAAGTGCCTTCTTTGACAACTTGGCCATGTAATGCATTTTATAATGGAAGCTGAATTTCAGGTTAGCCAGCTCAGATGTATTATTCAGTTCCCTCTTTTCTAAAATGGGGCAGGCCTCCTGACTGACCTTCATTAACCCAACACTGTTGCTACGGTTAAACTTGAACACCGTCGCAATCCCACCAAAAACCAGCAAGAGGCAGGGGCCAAATCATCCCTTGGATCACTCTGCTGGACATAGATTTGCCTCAGTGCATACTCATTACCACATCAACTGCAACAATACGTGTTACCAGAAAGACTGCAGTCTTTGCATTTTCAAAACCAAGACGTAGGTATTCAGGAGAAAGGCTTCCTTCTTCAGAGACGGAAGAACGGCCAACTGAACCTTTTTCCCTAAAACCCTTCAGCCCCCAAAATGAAGTGGTTTGGAATCCAAATTAAGATGGTAGTTGGGATAACAGAGACCCCCCCCCCCCCACCTCATTTGGGCTTTTAGGAAACCCGAACCTATAAATAAGTGGAGAAACAGTTATCAATTGTACTAAGTTGCCATTATGCTTCCATTTTCAATAAAGATCGTTCTTATGCGGTTCTACAGCAGAGAGCTCTGATCCAGAGGCAGGTATGTTCCAGTCATCTATAATCTGTATTAAAAGTTGCTGCAGACACAATGCACCTTTCTCCTACAGCAAGCAGATCAGTTCACCAATTCCCATTGCACCTGTCTTTCCCCACTTCAGCTCCACTCAGTTTTTTTTCTTTTAATGTGTCTGAAATGGTCTAATTGCTTTTCACTCCTCTCTACAATGTGCTCCCATCTTTTGGGATTCAGGCTTGCCACAGCCGTGCTGATAACTTATCATACTATATGTTTTAGCACTACTATTTTATTTTCTCACTGTAGGATGGAAAATCTTGGCCAGCTTTTCATACCTTTTAAATTCAACCAGCAACTAAGAAGTGAGAGGCACAAGATTGCAGGGAATGAAGGATTTCTCTCTCTCCAGGTGGAAATTCGCCTAGCCAATTACTGACTTTAACCAGAGACACTTAAGGATATTCCCTGTCTAAAGGAATGAAGTTTGTAGTTGAAGGAGGCTATTGCCTTCTTTCAGGTTTTTATGGTCCAGTTCCCAACATACAGAATGAACTTTCAGTTGTACAATTTATATCATAATTATCCCCTTCTGTATCTTGCTGCTTAGTTTCAACCCCGGGTGCGCTCTCACAATGACCTTTCTATAGAACAATCTGTCTTTTCCAACCCACTAAATAAGCCACTGCAGTATATATATGACTTATTAACCTTCACCACAAAACCGATTACTCAGGCCTCTCAGTTTAGTAGGTTAAAGCATCCCGTTTGCCAGGAGGTCACCTGCCATGTGTAGCCAAAGCTTCCTGACCTTTCTGTGATATAGGTTTCCATCCCCATTCATATATTTTCCAGCATAAATTCAAGCATTTTTCTTGCTTGCAACAAGCTCCTTTCTACATTTCATCTCATCTTTCACAATGACTGTAATCTTAATTTATGCTTTTCTCATATTAGCACTGGCATAGCTCCTTATGGTCTTTTGCTTTAGGGAAACCATTCCTTGAGTGGCATTATTGCTCTCCCTGTCATCCAGTCTTCAGGGGAGCAATGCTGTTGCATTTAAGAACACTTAACGCAAAACTTTTCATCCTTTCTCCTGTCTCCCCACTTCTTTCCCCCCTTCTCTTTCTATGGGTCACTGAAACCTTCCTTTTCAGGACTTCTTTTGATTCCTGTCTTTCCTTAGGTTATCTGTGCATCTTTTCTTTGTATACCCATGCCCAGATCAGCCCCTTCCCCATTAAATAGTCATTTCTCATTATCATTTTGCACCTGAAAAATGCCATCGTTTCTCCGTCCAGCTCTTCTTTCAACAGCCCATATGAAATTTTGAAGCTCAAATCATATACACAACTGTGTTGGTATTCCTCCACTGGTTCCCTGCCTCATTCTGTATAAAGGCTGGTCTTCAACCTCATTTCCAGTGCTCAACACAGAGCTCCAATCAGCACCTGAGGAAATGCATAGGGCTGGCTAGGAAATCATTTTTCTGACCCAGGAAAAATTTGAGATTTCAGATTTCTTTTGCATCCCGAATAGGAATGCTCTTAAGCATGAAGCAGGAATTGTATAAAAATGCATAAACTGCAGTGGATGCTGGGACCAAAGCCTAGATTTCTCTCTCTTTCTCTCAGTGCCCATCTCAACCTCTTTCTTGCATGCATGACTGCTGGCCACCTGATTCTTCCATTTTTTTTCTACCTAGTGGTCCAGGTTGAACAGGAGGTACAGAGAGTCCTGTCAGATCCATACTGTCATGGTTTAGGCACTTTTCTGAAACTGGGAGATATGGGTTCAAAAACCCCTACATCTCTGTATGAATGAAGCCCTAAACCCATGGGCAAATGCTGTAATCATTAGGCTATTGGACAAAAGGTGGGCATGCCCTCCTCGCCCAGCTGCTCAGTGTAGTTTTTTTCCATTTAAGGAATGGGAGACCTGGGTGGTGTTTGTGCACTTCCCACACAACTGGTTTAAAACAGAACTTGGGTAAAAGAGAAAGGTTGATTGCCATGCAAGTGCCAATTAGGGCCCTGACAGGCCCGATCGGGATCTGAGGAATTTTATGCCCCATCCCAAACACTGCATGTCCTGCCATGCCAGAAATGCATGGCAGGATGTGTGAAGTTTTGTGATGGAGCGTAAGATTCCTCAGGTCCAAACCACACCTCTGGGGAGCTGCGTCCTGCAGGACAGGCAGGGAGAAGCTCTGTCTCAACACAGGGGCTGCCCCAGGTCTGATCCTGACATGCAGCTGAATATCAGAAATCTATCATGGGCAGACCTCAGACCTAGTTTGGCACACAGCTGCCCCCAGGGATCGAGCTGGGGGTAGCCTCAGGACCTGGGACTATCAGCTGACTGCTGGCTCTGCCCTGGGACAGACCTGGGTCTGGTTTGATGAGGCCTGGGGCAATCCATGGCTGGGGATGGCAACCTACTGATTATCAAACCCAGCCCTGGACAGCACTGGGGTTTGAGAGGCTCCTAAATCCAGGGGTCCTGGTACCCCAAGATGCCTAAAAAAAAAATCACACATGCAAACAGCACCCTGCAGCTCCCTGAGACGTGGCCTTTTAAAGTGCCTAGCTCTGCAGCCATCCTGGGGTCTGCAGGGCAAGGCAAGAACAGCTGCTGGGCATAGGGGCTGCCAGGTTCCCAGCAGGCAGAGAGACGCAGTTTCCCGTCTCCAAGGAACCTTGCAACCTGCTCCCCTTCCAGCCCATTTTTGGTACTGGGACTTAATGCTGACCATGCCAATGTTGATAATCAGCTGCTTGTCAGTAGTGAGATGCAGGGCATGCTATGTGTTCAATTTATGGTGGTATGCAAACAAACCACAACCATGTGCCACATATTTGAGGAATATCTTTGTGCTGGCTTGCCCTTTATGGCACCATAAATCAGCCAAACTTGCAGCATTTACTATTTATGGTATAATGAACACATTCATTACACCATAAATGTAACTTGTGCCAGGGGCCTTAGAAGCAGAATAAGACCTGAATCACTGAAGACACTCAATATAAGAATAGAATTGATGCACGAGACCAGCTTATGACCCTTCTAAAATCCAATGAAATGTGTGGAAAGACCTCCACTGAGAGCAGCACGAAGCTGAGGTTGAAAGACAAATTAAAAGGAGTTGAGGAACCTCTAGGTTTCAACAAAAAGTGCCAGAACATCTACCCCAGTTACTTTTCAACCTACCAGCACCAGAAAAACATGGTCAATCTTTGGTACTCAATACAGCAAAAGACCAAAAAAAAAATCCTCTTTTAAGAATTGGCAATCTATTCTGCAGAAGTAATTATAATAATCTCCATTGAAGTGGGATGAAAGTCCCCTTACATGTTTGTTACTAGCAAATTACAACATTTCCTCAGTACCCTCAGACCTTCAAATGGGCAAGACTACTGGAACTTGAGCATCAGAGACCTCGGGTCAATCTTCTTCAGACCTGCTTATGCCATCAGTGTGGGATCAATCAGTCCAAATCCACAACATGGTATTCATAAACTAGATGCAAGACTCCTGAATGAGAAAGAAAAAAAAAGATGTTTAAGGACAACTGAACAATCTCTACAGAATCCACAGAACAACTCCTCTAGCTTAGACTTTTTGGCTGCTATGGCGAAAAGAAGAGTTACCTTGATTCCACAGTTAAAATGACTGTAATTGTTTTATTTAGCTGTTATAAGAAAATTATAATTGCACCACAGGCATCTCTCAAATTAAATACCATGTGCAGTCCCTTCATTTGGTTGATGCAATAATGGCATATTGTGTACAGTCACAGATGTTCTTTACTGTGCTAAGTTGAAAACAACCTAATTTAGGAAGACGAATGAGGTGTCTTGATTTCAGGACTTCATTTGCTGAACAACAACAAAAAGAAATCACTAAAAAAAAAAAAGTGGAGCCTCTCACTACCCGAAGTTCAGATAAATGAGCTAATTTTTCTGCAATGGCCTCTGCCATTTAATCTTGAATTATATATATATATATATATATATATATATATATATGAAAGCAACATCCATCAGCTGCATGGGAGATGCATGGGAACCAGAAAAAGATTACATGGATTTATTAGCTACATAAATTTAAATAGTAATTAAGCATCTAAATATTGCTTAAACATTGATATGGAGATATTATATTGAGTATCAGTGTAAAAAAAATGAAGTAGGAAGAGTTATCCACAATTTTTTTCTTCATCTGATGACTACATGCCTCAAGAATTTAGTAGTGGGATATGGCATCAAATTCCATATCAAGAGGGAAGATCTGTTCCACGTCACCAGTAGCTCCAGCTCACTGCCAGGTCAGGAGTGTTTAACGGCTTATGTGAAATGAGCTGGTAGCTTCCATTTAGTTCTCAGTAGAGTGAATTCTTTATAAATAAAATTTATCTTCAGAGTTAGCATCTTGCAGCACATTTAGCTGAGAATGAAGGGTATGTCTGATATTTAAGTTCAACTTCAAGGTCACCCTTAACTAGCCCACATGATATGAGCCACATCTATAAAAACACAGTTTTGTCAAAATCTAAACCTTGCATAGAGATTCCCATTAAAATATTTTTTTTCCTATTTTCCCTCCAAGAAACATCAAAATTGAAATTGGATTTGAACCAACATTTTGAAATGAAAGTGTTTATTTCTACTTCAAATAGCCTTTCCTTACAGCTTTTCAGTTGAAAAAAAATGAGGATTTTTCATCTGTCTTTACTCCTGGGAAAAAAATGCTGGTTTCCCAGCCAGGATTCCTTATATAACACTTGCTATCCCTGGATATCAGAGTGTCCTACAATAAAAGGCAGGTGACATTCTCTTTGTTATAGGATGGGATGGGAAAATTTTGCAATTCCACTTGCTCTTGTGCATCTTACTAATGAAAAAGGATTTGGGGTCCAGGAATTTCAGTCTCACTCCTTTCAGAAGCAACACCTCAATTTCATAGAATGCAGAGCGCCTCTAGAAGGACAGCAAAAAATAAAATCTCAGAGAAAGAGGATGAGCTATGGTGGAGTTCAACTACCTTTGTACTTACCTAGTCCTGGGTTGCTCCATGGCCACCAGCATAACTTAGCTCCTTGAGTGAGCCCAAGCTTTTTAGGACCCCTCATACTCTAGCATCAGAGGGTCAGAGGATAAGGATGCAAGTGTGTATAAGGGAGTTTAAAACACACAAAATTTACCAGTAAATTGAATGGATTTTTTTCCTAATGGCTTGTACAGAACTGACTGGAAACATTTGCTATGGTAGTGATAACATATATTTCATTCATTTGATATAAACCACTGTAACAAGCAATACACACTAAACTTTAGGAAAGCAAAAGTATCACAGCAACAAAGGCAGCAACTCTAATAGAAGTATGATTTTTATTCCCACTTAGGATAAGCAGTGAAACCTTTAAAACAAGTGTTCTCACCCTGAATAGCAGAAACAACACTGCAGATGTCAAAAAATATGTGCTTTAGAAAGCGCTGAACTAATCATCCTTCCAGGCAATCTTATCCAAGTGTGGAACAAAACTTTAATACATTTTATTAGTGTAGTGCCTGGAGGCATCAAAAAGTATTGGGGCCCTGCTGTGCTAAGCATTGGAGGCACCAACAAGTATTGGGGCCCTGCTGTGCTAAGCATTGAACAAACACATAGTGAAGATGGGTGCTTGTGTTTACAGACAAGAAAAGTATGGGAGAAAAGAGTAGCACTGTCATCTCTGGACAGACGGGGAGGTAAGGCACAAAGACTTTGAATGAGTTACTTAAAGGGGAGAGCCAGGAACTGGAACCAGATTTTCTAATCAAATGCCTTAACTGGCAAGGCTTTCCCCCTAGGGCACATGGCCAGGCAAAATGTTTCAGGTATTTAAGATAAGCACTGAAGTGTTTGCAGGACCGGAGCTTAAGAGCTTGACTCTGCACCCAGGAAAGCCAGAAGGAAAACTCCCAGTGAGCGCATCAACATGAGTTGCTTAATGTGCAGTAAACTAATTCTACTGCCTATTAACACTTCATGGCAAAAACTGTGCTAATTTAGTCTAAATCTAATTTAGTCTAATGTATATTTAGTCTTCTGCGCATTAAACATCATAAAAAGACCATGTACCTTTGCTACTGTGCATTAGCACCAGCTATTGTACATTTATGTAGTGCCTCGTATTCAAGGTTCTAAACTTAATGTGCAGTAGCAATGGTGCATTAATGAATGTGTAGATTCACCCACTGGTTGCCACAGTGTGGCATTCAGGGCCTAAGTGGGTGATTTCTGTGTGCATGTTTGGGTGGGCCTCAGCTTACAGTCGACCATCAATGACCATAGGCCTGATGTCAGAGCAAATCAGTCACAGGGCAAATTATTTAAAACACGATCAGATTTTGCTGGGCCTGGGAGGTGGCTATGCCACTCAGAAAGCCAAGCAGCATCAGGACTTCTGGGTAAGAGAAATATAAAATGTTTTCCTTTCTATTGCAAGAATGGAAGAAATTGTATCTGAGGATGGAAGTTAGTCTGATTGGCCTATAGTTATCCAGGTCCTCCCTCCTGCCCTTTTTGTGAATAGGTACAACATTGGCCCTCTTCCAGTATTCAAGGGCTTCTCCAGAGTGCCCTGAGCTGTGGAGGAGTTTCACTAGGGGTGCTGCAATGACTTTGGCCAGCTCATTCAGTACTCTTGGATGAAAGTCATCCAGTCCTGCTGGCTTGTATGCATCTAATTTTATTAATTGGTCATACACCAATTCTACAGCAATAGTAGGAAGGCGATTATTCCTACCATGCTCATCCTCTACACTACCTGGCATAATTTTCTCCTTGGTCAGGTGAAAGACCAAGGTGAAGCAGTCATTCAGAAGTTCAGCTTTCTCTTGCATGCCAGTATCCAGCTGTCCTGAGTTGCTGAACAATGACCCCACACTCCCATTTGTTTTCCTCCTGTTCCCTATGTACCTAAAGAACTTCTTGTTGTAGCCTGTCTTATCTGTTCCCTGCAAATGTGGGCCATCATGGAATAGTCCTCTGAGCTGGAAACTGTTTGCTTCTGGGTTGGGCTTTGCCACAGGAGTCCAGGCAGGGACTGTATCCCCCTGCCCCGGCAGCAGGAAGCTCTGAGATCACGATCGGGGAGCAGGGGCTGGGAAGTCATCTCCTAGCCCTGACTCCGCTATCACAATCAGGGAGCAGGGCACTGGGAGATTCTTATGCCAGCCCTGCAATTGGGGAATGGGGTACTGGGAGATAAGGATCTCCCAGTGCTGGCCCTGTGGCGCAGAGCTGGTGCTGGAGATAAGGAACTCCCAGTGCCAGTCCCATGGTCATGGAGCTGGTGCTTGGGAGATAAGGATCTCTCAGCACTGGCCCCATGGTGCAGAGCTGGTGCTGGAAGCTCCTTGCTGGGGAGCAGATCTTGTTCCCCACCCAGCCCTGTGCTCATGAGCTGGGTGGGGAACAGGCTCCCCAGCTCCCACTAGCAGGGAGCTTCCAGAGCCCATGGGGCCAGTGCTGGGAGACCCCTATCTGCCAGCACCAGCTCCACAATCCTGAGGTCAGCTCTGGAAGATAAGGGTCTACCATCCCCCTGCTCACAATCTTACAGCAGGGGCTTGGAGTGCCTTGTGCTGGGGCAGGGAACAACTCCCAGGGGCAGGGTGTAATGTCCCAGCTCTGGCCAGGAGACAGCTGTCTCCTTGCCCAGTGCTCCCTTCCAGCCCCTGGGCTAGCACCCAGGGGCCCATTGCAGGGCCCCAGGAAATGGAAGCAGCATTGGCAGCAAATCCTCTCCTGCTTACCTGCACATTCCTGCCTGGGACCACTTACAAGTATTTTCCTTATTAGTAAACTGGTCCCACATCAAATGCATGTGCAGACATGCCCACTATGTATAATATTAGTCCAAAGCCAAAAGGCTCATGATTTACCACGCGGTTCATTGGGCTGGGCCAGCAGAGTCAACAGCATTTCAAGCCATGGTTACCCCATAGCTGGGCACAGCTCCGCATATGTGTGTACTCCAGATACCCACAATAAAGGATCCACGTGCTAATTAGCCTCCCACTCACAATTGGAACCGGGTGTTCTTGTCATTAGTCCTGGGATCCTCCGAAAATGTATATGAAGATGAGGCACAGAGCAACCTGGTGTGGCTCCACATCATGGAAGGTGAGGCCACACTATTCATGAGGGATTCCGGTTTTCTCTGATAAAAAAAGTCCTCAATTTTCAGATTAAAAAAAATAACCAAAAATCCACATTTTTCCATGATTAGAATGAAATACCACTATAATCATGATGTTTCATTTTAATCACAGAAAGATGTAGATTTGGGGTTACTTTTTAAATCCAAAAATTGAGGATTTTTGTTTATTAGAGAAAACCAAGATCCCTGTTAATCATATACACCAGGTTGGGAAAAGGAGTGACAGAGGGATTCTGGGTGAACTGTTTGGGGCCCCATTTGGTGGTGCTTGCCAGACATTTAAGGCTAGTGAAGAAACAGGAATAATTGAAAATGGGAAAAAGGTGCAGCTTAGCTGTGGGAGTGAAGAAGTAGTAAAAATATATTTCGTGTAGTGGCTCACCATGACTTGAAAGAGAGTCAGCTCTGAGGAGGGCTGACAGCAATGAGCACTGCATATATCTAGCTGCACTTAATCAATGTCTTAGTTGGTTTCTATTACTCAGCACATACTGCTTTTGCAGCAGTTTAATGATTGACAACATATTTAACGTGGTTTCTTTGTACGTAAACATAAGATGAAGAACTGGTTTCCCTATACTGATGGGGGGAGGGGAGCCTCAACTTGTGTTCAAGTAAATATGGTATTTCTAGCTTTCAACCAGTGACAAAGTTTGTTGAAAGTAAAAAATTTCAAAAATTTGCAGTAGCTATTCAAAGCTCCAATATCAAATCTTTTTTTTTTTAAATCAGCTGTAGATAGGACAATGATAGGTAGCAAGACAAATACCTTGTTTAGACTGATAGTAAGCTCCAGTCCATTTACAGGAACTTAGAGCAGACCCCTCCACACTGCAACTTAACTGTGCTATCACTTGCTCAGGACAATTGTTTATTGCTGTTATGTGGAAAAGTCTATGGAAAGAGAAATAAAGACGGTGTCATATGAATAAGCAGAAGGAAAGCCTACTCTATGAGGATGCCAAGGAAGTACATTTCAAGCACATTCGACTACATTCTGTTGGGAGAGGTTTATCTCATAACATTATGGTATTGTAGCTCTTCCCAGTGGGACATTTTGCAGCCTGCAAGTCAGTGAGAGTTTTGCCAGACAAAGTACTTCGGGGCTAGACTCCTAAAGTGCTGCTGACTGTCCAGGCAAGCATCGCCACAACCCCTTTGCAGAATCAAAAGAAAGTGCTTCTTTGAGCCAGTGTAAAATTCAGACTCAAGCAAAAATCTAGGTTCAAACAAAAGCACACTGAAAACAGGGATGGAAGATTTGAATGTTTAAGATTCCAGCAGGTCAGTAGTAGGGTATATTGACTGCTGGAATGCACTATGGCTCTTAGGGTATTATTTGTGATGGGGTTTTTAAATATTCCTCTACTCGTGCTTCTGCTGAGAACAGGATAAGAAAAAACACAGCTGTGTAGTCACATGCATTACTGAGAAATGTTCAGAATGTTTCAGGGAAAATCATGGTTTAAGAAACAGAACAGAATAGACTAGAAAAGAAAAGAATAGAAAAGAATAGAATAGAATAGAGGGGTATTTGATATTTATAGAATATAATGTTATTTGTCTTTCCGTCTGTCTTTCTGTCACGTATGTCTTCCTCTCACATATTCTCTCAAATGCGTCTTGTATTTCTATCTTTGTTCCTAGCTTACAGCCCTTCTCCACTCCTTTAAGTCCCCATTTCCTTTAACATATGGAGTTAAATACAAGCTTTCATTTTATCTGGTATTTAGCATAGGCAAAGCATAGGCACCTGCTTCTTTCCCAGACTGGGGAAAGGGCACTTCGTGCCTGAAAGCTAGTTTAATATGTCTCCCAACTATACACTTGGTCCAATAAAAGGCATTACCAAAAATCTTGCTTCTCATATTTCTTTCCCTCTGTTTCTCTCTCTGTATTTCTCTCACTCCCCTCTCTCCCCCTCTCTCTCACGCACACACACAACCAGTTCTACAGCAAAAAGAAGTCATGGACTGCAAAGAAATCTTGTCTGATTAGCTAAAAATAGACTAAAGATGCTAGTTCCTCTCAGGTCCCCAGTGCAATGTCTGTTTTTCCAAGATAGAGAGAGGCAACAAGGCCAGCTTCTGTTCTTCGAACCCATGACAGGAGGCTGTGAGGTGGGTCCCCCTGACTTTGTCCACAGATACCCCAACACTCTGGAAATCTGAATTAAACTGCTTGTTGTCCTAGGACAGTGTGTCCCAGATTTAGGAAGATCAATGTCTTCTCCACAGATACCTAGTCACTAGCAGAGAAATCAATCACTTAAGCTTCAGCAGCTGCCAGAGGAACAGCCAAGGGCATGGAGCCTTAATACCAAATTCAAACATTGGTCCTTATTTTCTATTTTTCCAACCAAGGGGTTAAATGTCAGACACAAGACCTGCCATCCATAACTACTGTCACATGCTATAGGGAAGAGAAGAAATAGGCACCCATTTGGGGAGGAGGATGGAGAATGTAGTATTTTAACAAAGTGATCCTCTCTCTCACATCCTCCATATTATTGTTGTTTTTTGTGGGACACTCTTACAGCCCAGGTGCCCTGCAAGGGGGATAGCACATGTAATGTATTGCAAAAATAAATAAATAAAAACCTCCCCAAAAAAACAAAAAAACCCAAACCCTCAGGAGATTTCACAAATAACTTATTACCAAAAGCCTTTTGGGTCTTTTACTTAAAACACAGAGCTATAAAGCAGAAGACTTGAATTCTACTTCCAGCTTTACAACAGTCTCACTGTATAACATTGGTAAAACCATTTCATATCTATGCCTCAGTTTCCCCACATGCTAGATGGGGATAATATTATTTGCCTGCTTCATGGCTGCATCATAAAGCTTGTTTGTTAATGGTTGTTAAAGTCTTTGAGACTTTTGCCTAGTTGGTTTTATAGGAGCAAGGTATTATTTTAAATATTGGTGGGTTTTATTAATTACAGGAAAAAAGTAAAAATTAGCTCAGCTATCTAATGCCAAGTGTTCCCATCCTGCAAAGTTCAGCACCATCACCACTGATACTTACAGGCACCCTCTATGGTGCACCAAGCTGCTAGGCACCAGGGCAATAGTTTGGCTGCCAGGATAGGCAGTTGGCCAAGAAGCCTGGACCCCAAGAGTTGACAGCTCAAGAAAGTCCACATGGCAGGGCGCTCATCCCAGGGTGTAGCCTCTCAGCCTTTGCCTGGTGTGCCCCAGTAGTTCACTCTCCCTTTTGCTCACCAGCCACTTCTTGATGTTATAGTGTTTAGAAGAAAGGGGAGCTGCCCCAGAGCTTCCCGAGCCTGGTCTCACTCTCTGGCTCCCAGGGTTAGTTCTACATTTTGGGGGCACCTGGCCCTAACCCAACACTGGGCTGCCTCAGGTCTTTATGTATGTTGGGACTCTGCCTTCCTGGTCTTTCTTTTGGCTGCTCCCCGCAGCCTAGGTCCACTGTACTGGACCTGACTTTTGGGTCCCAGCCTTGTCTCCACCTGGTTCTGGGCCACGGGCTCTCTGGCCCCGCACTCTGCCCTGCTCTGGGTCTGCTCTAGTGGAGTGCCTTGAGCCGGTCCCTGCAGGGCTGAAATCACGTGCCCCAATGGGACCTCCAAAAAACCACCCCTCACAATCCCTACCACAACCACCAGTACAATGTAAGATGTATCGAGCAACTGTTTAACACAAACTTTCCCTTCTGGGCAACTGAACAGCAACAAAAGGAAAACAGGCTACTGCTTCGGAAAAAGGCAACCACCCCCACCAAAGTAGGTAAGCAAACACCCTGGGTAGCAATATAACCCCCAGCGTGGGCTACATCTCCCTGCAGGCTCTCAGGGTCTTGCTGGTAGTTCCCAAGCATCTCAGCAATCCACCGGGCACTCCCTTGCAAACCTTCCTGGCCAGAAGCTCCTTCCCTTGCAGGCTGCTTCCCTCTGGCTCAGAGCCGGCAATACGTGGCTCCCTGGCCCTGCTGCTCACCTGCCCCCCCAGAGCTGCCACAGGTGGGTTCTGCTTTGGCTTGTTGGGGTCGCCTCATGGAGGCCCCTCGCTGCTAGGACATTTCTATGCAATCCCCCAACTCCTGATATCGATGTTGCTGCTGGATCCGTGGTGAGTGTTTTGCTCCAGTCTTTTCCCTCCTTAAGTCTGCACTCCAATGGCTGTCAGGCCCTAGGGTTTGCTGCCCCTTCTCAGTAATGGTGTAGGTGCCCGTTACACAAGGCTATTCCAGAACTTGGAGGGTCTTCCCAGAGCTTTCATTTCCTGCCTCTGCGGCAGGAAGTCTGGGAGCCCTGAGCTGCCCCAGGTCAAGCTGTGGTTCCCAGAGCTCCCTGGGGCTGAAATGCACCCCTGGGGCAGTCCACGCAGCGAGGCTGCCCCAGCGTCATCGAACAGTTCAGGGAGAAAGCCTGCTGAAAATCCTGGGAACCCAGGCAGCCCAGCACACGTTGGTAGGAAATAGTTTAAGTGAAGTTCATTAAACCAATGCCTTTCTCTGAATTTGCATTTTCCCACTAAATTGTGCTTTTTCAAAAAAAATTCCTGACTCAAACAAACACTCTCAAGCCCTACAGTTGGTCCTCCGGACCTGGGGCAAGACAGTTTAGCAATGTAGAGTTGGGAAGCTCATACCAATGCCGTCCATATTACACTTGTTTAATTGACAGATGCAAGATCTACTATATTTTTTATGGATGCTCTTCAGTTCTTAACGCTGTCAATCTACCACCTACTTCAAGCAATAAACCCACATGAAGAAGTAAAGATACTCTTGGAGCACAGGTTAGCTGGCATGGGGCATTACAGGGACAGGGAGAACAGTACAGTATCTTCTTTTTTCTCTGCGGGACATTCTGCACTCCACTGAGCTACGGGAGGGAGAAAGAAATCCCCAGGGTTTCTGCTTCATCCAAATTCCCCCTATAACATGGCAAAATATGTAGCACTACTGTTCTGACACTCGCACAACTCTATGCAAACATCCTAAAACGTGCTGACCACAATACCAAGGACGGCCACTCCATCATTAGCTGTCTCAGAACTGCACACAGCTGGTGTACTCATTGGTTGACCTCGGCAGCTGCCGTTCGAGGACAAGAATGACTGCCAAACTGAAATCTTTTTATGTATTGCAGATCCCAGTGCAAAATAAGATCTGGGATTTGGAGATGGCCATCCTCATTTTGCCCTTTATATGGGCATATTCAGGAAGGGTGGTGTAATTTTCTTCTTTGCTATTCAGTCTCTCCCCACTCTTTCCTTAACTGATCAGAACTGTCTGGAATCATCTTTGCTCTTTCATAGTAACGAACACCCCCATGTTTTTCATACACCAGCCTGTAACTCCCCCAAGAAAAAAAAAAAAGGAAACTGGAATTAAAAAAAAGAGGTCTCTGGTCTCTCTCCTCCTACGGAAAGTTTAGGTTTCATTGATTCATGTTGTTACATTTTCTTTTTTGGAAATGTTTATGAATGTAGTGCTTTTAAGTGGCCTCCTTCAAGCTTCATGTCCTCTTGTTAGCCATGGAAAAAGTATATTCAGTAGCAGTGCATGCTTCCCTCCCATAGCTCCTTATAGTCTTGAAGCCTGACCTCCAGGAATGGCTAAATAATTCACTGCTCTCATCCATTCAATTTCTGTGCTGCCAGCAAAAGCACTAATTAACAGTAGGGGTTTCTGTGATCGAGGTGCTTATCCAGATGCACTTTTTACTGATCAGGCTGGAATTCAGATGGGCGACCTGAGTGACGGCCCAAAAGCTATTACCCTTTATGCTGCTGCATGCCGGTTTTCCAGCTGTGTAAGTGACATTTCTGGCACTTAAACACAGTTTGTAATTCTGTTACCTGTGAAGTGTGTCCACGCAGTGACTGCATGCGTTCAGGAGGCTACACACTGGCTGGGCAGGTATGTGCCTCTTTGTGCATATGCTAGGCATGCATAAATCACAACATTCTGCAAGCCCCTTGCATTTAATATTAATTGGATGGGGAGCAACAGGAAAGTTACTGCCCTAAGATAGGGCCCGAGGGGCCTGCTGCCAAATCATCATCCATCTCACTGAGACGCATGCTATCTACCTTGTTTGCCTCTTTCTGACACTGCATATCTCCTTTGCATAGCTGCCCAGGAAGCCAGCTTCAAAAGGAAGGGTGGAGAAGGGCCTGGATGATGCCTGACTTATGACCTGGTGGTTAAAGTACCATACTGGGAATTCAGAGAGATGCAGGTTCAAAGCTCTTGTGTATGAGGGGGCCTTGAACCCAGGTATCCTACGTCCTGGGGGAGTCCCCTAATTACTAATCTACTGGGGGCTAAAAGAGGGGAGAGAAGCTAGCTCTATCCTCCTTCAGCCATAGGAGTTTCCAGACAGAATTTTGCTGCACACACCCACCCACACCTATATAGCTGCCTACCTGTCCAGCTAATGCATGCTCAGGATACATGTATGCACTTACACATCCACACCGCACAGATAATGGAATTGTAATCTGTACAGAAATGGCAAAAATACTGCTATGGATCTGGGAAACACGCATGTAGGTGCATAAAGGGCGAAAGAATTTCAACCAGAGTCTTTGGTGTTTGAAAAGCAATTAAAATCTCCATCCTCTCCTCATTTCCTTTTTCACCAAGAACTTACCATCAATTCTAAAATCGCTCATGCAAGTTCACCGTCATAGCAAATCTATATAAAAAATAAATCAAGGATGGCCAGGGCCTACCGTGGGATGTAGGTGCTGTCTGCGAACACCTGAAAATAGGAACAGAGCAAGCCTTCCTCATTTCTTTCATGCACTAATCCAGAAGCATTACAGCTCCTTTGCTTCTACTAGGAACTCACTCCACACAGGAAAGCCTCAAGTGTGTGGAAACAATGCAACGCCTATTAAATCCAGCTTCTAACTAAAAGTGGGTCACATGCAGCTCTCGCATAGACAGGGATAGCACTGTCTACTTCAGTGGGGATGTCCTTTCTTATACAAGAGCTGCATTGGTATTTTCTCAAGGACAACCAAGGTCTAAACAAGCACCCCCAGAATAACACTGCATTAAAGCACCTTGTACCCTCTCATTACCTTAATAGTATTATTAGAAGTCTGTTCACTTGCCAGGGGTAAAACTCAACCACCGTGTAAAGTCCAAGTAAACAGGCTGTGTAGATGAGACTTCTGGGGTGGCAGGGGACTGAAATCCTTCCCCAGTCCACTGAATACATGTTCAGCCACGCTGCAGCTGCTATGCATCTCCTGTAAACTGGAAGAGCCATTCCCTTGCTCTTCCTTCAGTCAGTCAGCAAAAATGCCATGGAGAGACCTGCCCCAGAACTCAGATTCATCAATCATCTCATGCAGCAAGGTGTCTGAACCAGCAGATTCCCTGTGGGATCGGGACTTGAAAGTGTGACAAGCTAATAGTGGTGTGCTGCATGTTCTGCCTGTATATCCATGTTAGAAAATTGTATTTTCTTTCTCATTATCTTTGGACTCTCTCAGCACAGCGTGGAAGAACCGCACATAGAGGAAAAGCAGGAACGCAAAATGTTCCACCCCCGCTTTGTAGGATCTGCAGAGAGCAGCAGGGTCAGTAGGTGAATGGGCTGGGCTGGTAGACAGTCATCCTAAGTAGTTTGCTGCCTTCAGCAGAGATTTTAATAAGCAAACAAAATGGGAATTACATCATCCTGGAGAGGAAATGAGACAGAAAGTAACTGCAGGTGCAAGCAGAGAGAGGTGTGATAGGGTTAAAAAGGAAAATTCAGTCTATCTCGTTTTCAGTTGCCAGACTCTTACTGCTTCTAAGGAACAAAGGTTAGACATGCTACATATGTGCAGGAAAGGGCCCCATATAGCATAGCAAAGCTCCTAATTAGCCTGCTATTCCTAAATCTTAAATTCTGTAGGCAAATAATTTCTCCAAGCTGGTATGAAATAATCAAATCACCAGACATATTCCGTGCAACTCACTAGGATCTCATCAGAGGCGAATTTGTTTCCAGATCTTTAAAATTGTTAATGAGGCTCTTTACTGACTGCAAATTCAAACTGTGATAAACAATCTGCTCTACATTTACCATATATTCATGTGCTGTATATTCTCGCTTCTCACCCTCTATCTGGCCTGCTATCTGGGTGCTATCTCACCCTCTATCTGGGCTACTGGAGGATGTGGGGTGTGCTACACAATGTGGGGTCTTTAGCCCCTGTGGCCATGGCTGTCAACCCCAAGCTTGGCTCACTACCACAAATGCCCCCAACCTCTCACTGTGTCCCTGGACCCCTGTCCCAGACCCACTGCTGCACCCAGGACCCTTGCCACCCATGGACTTGCCACTGCCGGGCCCCTCACCACCACTGTGCCCCATGGTCCAGACCCAGCCCGCAAGGAGTCCTGTGGGCTGGATCTGGCCCGAGGCTCCAGGTGAGTTTGACACCCTATAATATAGGAAAAGAATTTTTAAAAAAATCTCAGCAATAGCACTGAAGCCAAGCTTTCAGCACAAATGTTTCCAGAGATTTGCCATGAACTCATCTGAAATGGAGGGTAAAGTATTTTGAAGCTAAATGAGAAATAATTTGCTTTCAGCACATAAATCTGTTTTAGATAAATCTGATTAATTGACTTTTTCTAGCTTCGTGTACAGATACTTTGTCATTTCTAAAGAATATCACACCCAGTCTAACAGCCTTCTCTGTGAAACCAAAATTCAAGGAAAGGGGGGTGGGTGAGTGGGAATAAAGAAATTATTCCATACCAACCCATCTTTCTTTGCAAAAGTTGTTCTTTTTTGCTCTCTGTATATACATAGCTCCTGTGCTAATGAATGCAGGCAGTCACTGAAAGACTTGGGGGTCACAATAAAAAAAAAAAAATCTCACAAACCCAACTCCCTGAGTTACACATTCCCATCTCAGAGGCGGAAATAAAATACACACCCACAGCAATAGATTGAGAATGGGGAATCGTTTGAATAAAGCCGAGTACGTGTTGTTAGTCCTGAAATGACAAAACTACTCATCACCTTGGCTCTGCATTTGTAAACATGAGTAGAGTACTTGTGTGTCCTGTGTGTGTCAGCAAAGGCTATGCCTAGGATGGCATCCACATCCCATTGTAAACAATGGCAAACCTCCCACTCATTTCAATGGGGCTGGGATTTCACCCACAGCATCTATACGTTTCTAATTTATCTGTCCTGTGGCATCTAGGTAACAATAGTGTCTTGAGTATCCATTATAACGCCCTCTCTGCAATCATCTCAAAGTTCTGAGTCAACATTAAAGCCAAGATTTAGCACTTATGTACATTATGGAGGATGAAATAGATAGTTATTTCCTTTCCCTGCAGGCCCAGGCACCAAAGGAAGAAGCAGCCCGGGGAGTGCCCTCCACAGCAGAGTGGCAGACAGTCACAGCCAGGACCAGAGCAGCACGCAGCGAACTGGTACCAGCTTCTCCAGTCCGACTGGTGAACAGGTACGAGGCCCTGGCAACCCTGCAGGAGATGGAAGGGGAGGAGGAAACCCTTGGGCAAGAAGAAACACCACGTTCTTCACACTACAAACAGATCAAGAGATCCACGATGATCCAGAGGAGGAGGTGACGAGTGCTCGTCATAGGCGACTCCATCCTGAGAGGTACGGAAGGACCCATCTGTCGCCAGGACCCCTCGGCACGAGAGGTATGCTGCCTCCCTGGAGCAAAGATTCGGGATGTGACGGAGGTAATCCAGGCCAGGATCAAGCCCACCGATTATTACCCCATGGTCCTAGTCCATGTGGGTACTAATGATGCGGCCAGGAGAACCCCCGATCACCTGATGGTGCTCTGGGTGGCGTGCTAAAGGAGTTCGGTGCCCAGGTGGTTTTCTCTTCCATCCTACCAGTGACCGGACGAGGAAGACGGCAGGAGAACTGCATCAGAGAGACCAACTGGCGGCTTCGGCAGTGGTGTCTCGAGGTAGGCTTCGGCTTCCTGGACAATGACCCGCACATCACGACGAGGGACATACTCAGCTGGGATGGGCTTCACCTGTCCCCCAAAGGTAAGCGTGTGTTTTCTACTAGGCTGGCGGATCTCCTCCGGCGGGCTTTAAACTAGGCTCGTCGGGGGGGAGGGGAGTACGAGGGCAGGGGAAGCTGTGGACCACCAAACCATGTGGCACCCATAAGGACAGCCCAGCCTGAAGAAGGAGAACATTGGGAACCTGAAAGCCATGGGGAGGCCAACACTACAGAACAGGTAAGAAACAAGAAGGTAAGAAACAATGGGCCCCATGGGACTCGGAGCAGGGGGGCAGCAAAGGCACCAGTTGCAGGGCTCAAGTGCCTATATACTAATGCTAGGAGCATGGGGAACAAGCAGGATGAATTAGCGCTCCTGCTAGCACTAAACACCTATGACTTAGTGGGGCTAACAGAGACCTGGTGGGATTCATCCCATGACTGGGCGGTACATATTGAGGGCTATAGATTGTATAGAAAGGACAGGTCGGGGAAGAAAGGGGGGGGGGGGTTGCACTTTATGTCAGTGAGCAATATACGTCAACCCTCATCAAGACAGAATCCGAGGTTGAGGAAGCAGAAGGATTGTGGGTTAGGCTACATGGGGGGCAAGGAGAAAGGGATTTGGTGGTAGGGGTCTGCTACAGACCCCCACACCAAGGGGAAGAAATAGATGCGGGGCTCCTGAGGCAAATCTCGGAGACCATAAAAGCTAAAGAGGCGGTAGTCATGGGGGACCTAAACTACCCGGACATCTGCTGGGAGACGCAGACAGCAAGGTCCCATCGCTCACGCAGGTTTCTAACCTGTGTACAGGACCTCCACCTGACCCAGGAGGTGCATGGTCCCACTAGGGGGAATGCCATACTGGATCTGGTATTGGCAACGGGAGATGACATGATAGGGGACCTCCAGATCGGTAGCCATTTGGGAGACAGTGATCACCTTATAATAGAATTCAACATAAGACATCGAGTGGGTAAGGTAACTAGTAGGGTGAAAGTGCTAGACTTTAGGAAAGCTGATTTCAGTGCACTCAGGCGATTAGTCAAGGAAGCACTGCAGAGTAGGAGTTTTGATGGGATGGGAGCCCAAGAAGGGTGGCTGTGCCTAAAGGAAACGATCCTTCGGGCACAAAGCAAGACGATCCCCAAGCGAGGCAAAAGAGGGAAAGGGGCCAGGAGGCTTCCATGGCTGACCAGAGAAATCCAGGGCAGCCTAAGGGCCAAAAGGGGAGCACATAAAAAGTGGAAACAGGGTGAGATCACTAAAGATGAATATACCTCCTCTGCTCGTGCTTGTAGGGAGGCAGTTAGGCGGGCCAAAGGTACCATGGAGCTGAGGATGGCATCCCAAGTAAAGGACAACAAGAAATTGTTTTTTAGATATACTGGGAGTAAAAGGAAGGCCCAGGGAGGAATAGGACCGCTGCTAAATGGGCAGAAACAATTGGTGACAGATAGGGGGGACAAGGCTGAACTCCTCAACGAGTTCTTTGCCTCAGTGTTCCTAAGTGAGGGGCACGACAAGTCTCTCACTGGGGTTGTAGAGAGGCAGCAGCAAGGCGCCACACTTCCATATGTAGATCCTGAGGTGGTGCAGAGTCACTTGGAAGAACTGGATGCCTTTAAGTCGGCAGGCCCGGATGGGCTCCATCCGAGGGTGCTGAAGGCACTGGCCGACATCATTGCAGAGCCACTGGCGGGAATATTCGAACGCTCGTGGCGCACGGGCCAAGTCCCAGAAGACTGGAAAAGGGCCAACATGGTCCCCATTTTCAAAAAGGGGAGGAAGGAGGACCCGGGCAACTATAGGCCAGTCAGTCTCACCTCCATCCTTGGTAAAGTCTTTGAAAAAATTATCAAGGCTCACATTTGCGAGAGCCCGGCAGGGCAAATTATGCTGAGGGGAAACCAGCACGGGTTTGTGGCGGGCAGATCGTGCCTGACCAACCTAGTCTCCTTCTATGACCAGGTTACAAAACGCCTGGACACAGGAGGAGGGGTGGATGTCGTATACTTAGACTTCAGGAAGGCCTTCGATACGGTATCCCACCCCATACTGGTGAACAAGTTAAGAGGCTGTGATGTGGATGACTGCATGGTCCGGTGGGTGGCGAATTGGCTAGAGGGTCGCACCCAAAGAGTCGTGGTAGATGGGTCAGTCTCGACCTGGAAGGGTGTGGGCAGTGGGGTCCCACAGGGTTTGGTCCTTGGACCGATACTCTTTAATGTCTTCATCAGCGACTTGGATGAGGGAGTCAAATGTACTCTGTCCAAGTTTGCAGATGACACAAAGCTATGGGGAGAAGTGGACACGCCAGAGGGCAGGGAACAGCTGCAGGCAGACCTGGATAGGTTGGACAAGTGGGCAGAAAACAACAGGATGCAGTTCAACAAGAAGAAATGCAAAGTGCTGCACCTAGGGAGGAAAAATGTCCAGCACACCTACAGCCTAGGGAATGACCTGCTGGGTGGCACAGAGGTGGAAAGGGATCTTGGAGTCCTAGTGGACTCCAAGATGAACATGAGCCGGCAGTGTGACGAAGCCATCAAAAAAGCCAATGGCACTTTATCGTGCATCAGCAGATGCATGACGAATAGGTCCAGGGAGGTGATACTTCCCCTCTATCGGGCATTGGTCAGACCGCAGTTGGAGTACTGCGTGCAATTCTGGGCGCCACACTTCAAGAAGGATGCGGATAACCTGGAGAGGGTACAGCGAAGGGCAACTCATATGGTCAAGGGCCTGCAGACCAAGCCCTATGAGGAGAGACTAGAGAAACTGGACCTTTTCAGCCTCCGCAAGAGAAGGTTGAGAGGCGACCTTGTGGCTGCCTATAAGTTCATCACGGGGGCACAGAAGGGAATTGGTGAGTATTTATTCACCAAGGCGCCCCCGGGGGTTACAAGAAATAATGGCCACAAGCTAGCAGAGAGCAGATTTAGATTGGACATTAGGAAGAACTTCTTCACAGTTCGAGTGGCCAAGGTCTGGAACGGGCTCCCAAGGGAGGTGGTGCTCTCCCCTACCCTGGGGGTCTTCAAGAGGAGGTTAGACGAGTATCTAGCTGGGGTCATCTAGACCCAGCACTCTTTCCTGCTTATGCAGGGGGTCGGACTTGATGATCTATTGAGGTCCCTTCCGACCCTAACATCTATGAATCTATGAATTTACATTTATGCGTGAGTAGTCCCACTGAAACAAATAGGGTTATTTCCTGTATGTGCTTCAACCTTCTGCTGGACGGGGGTCTAATTAATCAAGCCTACAACAATTCTCTCTTGCAAATAAAGCTTTTCGCATTTAAAAGATAGAAAAGATGAGATGCACAGATTTATCCTTCCAAGTGAACTTTAAGCACCTCAAATATTTTGCTTTAATGGCAGATCTGCACCTTTGAAAAGCAGTCCCAAAGCATTTTAACACTGCCATCCAAAAATAGCAGTATCCAAAGCACTTACAGCTAAATCCTATATCACCTTTAAATGTTCAAGTGGTATTTACATATCTGCATTACTGCAATTTTGGGTACTTACGGGCCGCTTAATGGTGGGTTATTGAAATGGATGCTGCTCTGGAAGAGAGGAATCTTTTGATTCCAGTCCTGCCCACTGCCACAACAAGGCAGAAGCTGTCCCACAGGTGTTTATCCATTTTATTCCCTGAATTTTAGATGTGAGATGCAGTGATCCAGCTTTAGAGGAGGCCTGGAGAGTGCTCAGGACACTGCCAGGAGGCTTGGACACTTACTATTCATTTTAACAAAAGATGTGCCTGAATCTTCTGCACTGATTTCAAAATTTGAACTGAACTTCTGTTACATGAATATCAAATATAAGAGCAAGACATTTTTTCTGAAATTCATGCATTATTCCTTATTAAAAGGAACTCAATTTTTTCTGCCCAGTGTCCCTGGTGTTTAGCTTTTCATAGTTTATTGCTTCAAAAATGCTACTGTAAGTACATCTACACGAGATGCTTCCTGCACAGTAGTAAAAAAATACTGCACAGTAGCACATCACAATACAGACTGTGCTAATATGCTACTGCGGAGTAACATCCTCTAAAAGACATTCACCATCACTACTGCGCAGTAAGTCCAGTTACTGCGCATACATTTAGTACTTTTTAATACCAATACTAAATAAATGTGCAGTAATGACTGCACAGTAGCATCTCATGTAGGCATGCCCATTGAGTACTATAAAATGCTGCTCTTCATGAGGCTGATAGTGACTGCTGATTTTCTCACTAAGAAGCTGCACTGTACACCATAAAATATCAAGTGAATGTAGTGCAAAATTCAATAAAATGACGGGTGGTAAAAAGAACCACATTTGTCTCATATATAATGTTACTGAATTCATGAGTCAAGCAAGGATGTATTTAGTTCAGTGTTCCTAACATACATTCAAAAAGGAAATTAAAGCAGGCTGCTTAAACACCTTTTCTGGTGTAAACTGGCTTAATTCCATTGAAGTCACTGAAGCTACAACAATTTACACCCAATTGCAATCACCCTGACATCTGCTGGGAGGGCAATACAGCAGTGCACAGGCAATGACTGAGTTCAGGCTCCAGAGGAAAGGAAGGATAGAGAGCAGCAGAGTAAGGACCCTGGACTTCAGAAAAACAGACTTCAACTCACTCAGGCAACTCATGGGCAGTATCCCCTGGGGAGCCGATCTGAGGGAGAGAAGAGTCCAGGAGAGCTGGCTGTACTTTAAAGAAGTCTTACTGAGAGTGCAGGAACAAACCATCCTGATGCACAGGAAGACTAGCAAGTATGGCAGAAGACCAGCTTGGCTTAGCAGGGAACTCTTCACTAAACTGCCTCACAAAAAGGAAGGTTATAAGAAGTGGAAATTTGGACAAATAAATAGAGAGGAGTATAAGAGCAGTGCTTGGGCATGCAGGGATGAAGTCAGGAAGGCCAAAGTGCAACCGGAGTTGCAGCTAGCAAGGGACGTGGAGTGTAACAAAAAGGTCTTCTACAAGTAAGTTGGTAGCAAGAGAAGGATCAGGGAAAGTGTGGGTTCCTTACTGAATGGAGAAGGCGACCTTGTGATGGAGGATGCAGAAAAGGCTGAAGCACTCAATGCCTTTTTTTACCTCAGTCTTCACAGTCAAGGTCAGCTCCCAGACTACTGCACCAGGCAGCACAGTTTGGAGAGAAGGTGAACAGCCAACAGTGGTGAAAGAACAGGTTAGTGACTATTTAGGAAAGCTGAACATATGCAGTCCATGGGGCCACATGGGATGTACCCGAGGGTGCTGAGGGAGTTGGCTGATGTGATTGCAGAGCCACTGCCCATCATCTTTGAAAACTTGTGGCAATCAGGAGAGGTCCCACATGATTGGAAAAGGGCAAACATAGTGTTCATATTTAAGAAAGGGAAAAAAGGAGGATTCAGGGAACTATAGCCCAATCAGCCTTACCTCAGTCCCTGAAAAAATCATGGAGCAGATCCTCTAGGCATCCATCACAAAGCACTTGAAGAAAATGATGATTAGGAACAATCAGCATGGATTCACTAAGGGCTAGTCATGCCTGACCAACCTGATTGCTCAGAGAGTAGTAATCAATGGCTTGATGTCTAGGTGGCACCCGATATCAAGTGGAGTGTCCATGGGGTTGGTCCTGGGGCATGTTTTGCTCAATGTCTTTATCAATGACCTGGAAGATGCCATAAAGTGCACCTTCAGCAAGTCTGCAGGTGACACCAAGCCAGGGGGAGCAGCAGATACACTGGAGGGTAGGGCTAGGATTCAGAGTGGCCTAGACAAATTGGAGGATTGGGCCAAAAGGAACCTCATGAGGTTCAACAAGGAGAAGTGTGAAGACCTGTACTTAGGAAGGAACAATCTGTACAGGCCGGGGGTGACTGGCTGGGCAGCAGCTCTGCAGAAAAGGACCTGGGGGTGACAGTGGACAATAAGCTGAATATGAGCCAACAGTGTGCCCTTGTTGCCAAGAAGGCTAATGGCATCCTGAGCTGCATTGGTAGAAGCATTGCCAGAAAGTCAAGGGAAGAGATTCTTCCACTCTGTTTAGCGCTGGTGAGGCCACATCTGCGGCACTGTGTCCATTTTGGGGGCCCCCACTACAGAAAGGATGTGGACAAATTGGAGAGAGTCCAGCAGAAGGCAACAAAAATGGTTCAGGGGCTGGGGGACATGACTCATGAGGAAAGACTGAGGGAACTGGGCTTATTTAGTCTAGAGAGGAGACTGAATGGGGCTTTAATAGCAGCCTTCAACTACCTGAAAGGGGGGTTCAAAAGAGGATGGATCTGGACTGCTGTTAGTGGGGGTAGATGACAGAGCAAGCAGCAAAGGTCTCAGGTTGCAGCAAGGGAAGTTTAGCTTAGATATTAGAAAGACATTTCTTACTAGGAGGGTAGTAAAACACTGGAACAGGTTACCCGGAAAGGTGGTGCAATTTCCATCCTTGGAGGTTTTTAAGACCCAGCTAGATAAAGCTCCAGCTGAAATGATTTACTGAGGCTGGTCCTGCCTTGAGCAGGGGGTTGGACTAGATGTGACTTCCTGAGGTAAACACTGCAGTGTTTTACTACCCTCCTAGTAAGAAATTTCTACCTAACATCTAACCTAAACTTCCCTTGCTGCAACTTGAGACCATTGCTCATGAGGTACCTTCCAACCCTAATTTTCTATGATTCTAAGACTTGGTCATATATATTTATTAATAATATCCTGGGTCCAGATTCACATCTCAGTTACTCCAGCAATGTCAGAACAGGTACTCTGAGTCTGCACTGGGATAACAAAGACCCGGGTCTGACTCATCATACGGGTCCTCATTTCAAAGGTTGAAGAACAGTATCTGGTACCTTGAGAGAGCTGAAAAGCAACACACAAACCCAGCTCCCATGAGCATCTGACTCTGCTGACCTTACTGATAAACATTAGCTTTTTCTTTAGCAAGAGACCTTCACCAGAAAAACTGCAGGATCTGCCCCAAACTTTGTAACGATAAAACCTCCCTGTCCTTGGGAATACTGTTCTCCCTGGAAATTGCTGCCTTTCTATGCCAAGATTAATTACCATTAAGCAACTTTAATTCCTTTTAATTGAAATCCATATATGTTGAAGATTGCTCTTCCGACCAAGTCCTCCTGAAGGCACTGATTCAGCCAGGTAAGTGCAATGTACTTAAGCACATGCCTAATTTCAGGCATGCAATTAATCCTATTGCAGTCAGTTAGGCTACTCAAGTACTTAATGTTTGGCATGAGCTCAAACAGTTCCTCAGATTTCCTTACTTAAAGTCATTATTTTTCAGTCCAGAGAGACATGCATTTTCATATGCCCCTTTTCCATGGCAAAGTCACATTTCAGACCCTTTTGAATTCAACTTGCTGTCTATAATTAACTTCCCATTCATTTTTATAATATCATTAGCCAGGTAATTAGTTCACATGGCTGCCTCAGTCTGCATCTGATATATTTTTAATGCAGCAATGGCTCAAACAATGACATCTCTTACTAAAGAGCTGCCCCTGTAAACACTTCCTATCATTTATATTTCCATCTAGTTCTTTAGTAATGCCAGGGGCTAGCAGCATTTTAGAACCTCTAGCTGGTAATTAAAATACTCCCCAGTGAAAATTATCAGCAGAACGAGTCTTTCCTCAAATTTTCCATAGTTCTTTGGATGAAATCCTGTGCTTCAAATTGCAGCCCACTGAGAGAGAGGCTAAAACAGCTTTAAGCCAGACTTGCAGCCTCCCAGCATAATGCAGACACTTGTGAGGGGATGACTAAAATTACACCCGTCACCCAGGGCAGCACTGTCTGAATCGCTGCAATGCTCTGTGCTGTGGCCCTCCTCTCTATCATGTATCTTAAACCAAGGGGTCCCAAACGGTGGTGTGCGTACCTCTGAGGGCATGCAAGACATCTCTTGGGGTACACAGGAGAAACTGTATAATGACGGATTTATTTTTCATTATAATAATAATTGGCATTTAAGAGTAAACTATTAAAGTATGCTGGTAGGGGTACATGGGCAGCTGATAAACCTGGAAGGGAGTATACAATAAGAAAAAGTTTGGGAACCTTTGCCCTAAACCAACAGCATTTTCTAGCGTGTCCTCGGAAGGCTGTTTCATGGCTGTTTTCAGCAGTTCCTGAACTGGAGATTTTTCCTGGCATGGGTCTGGGTCAGCTCATCCATAGGAATTTCTCATGCTTTGTGGATTAGCTGGCCATGGTGCTCTGCACTCTTGGATAGGACTTCATGTCATCGGCCTCTTGGTATATTTGTTTGCTTCATCGAAACGTGGATTTTATTCTAGTTTGTCTAATGTCCTATTCTATACCTGCTATTTTCTTTTAAAGGCACGCGGCACCCTCCTACAGGCTTCCACGATGTTACAGAGCCACAACTACCTTCTTTTTTGACCTTTCCAAGCATGGGTGACTGGTGCTTCCCGAGTTTGGGGGGGCACCAGTTCACTGACAGGGGGCGGGAGGCGAGCGGTCCCCTAGCAGCCGATCGCCGAGTCAGTGGCGAAACTGGAAGTGCACTTCCAGTTTCGTGGCTGGCACTTCCAGGGGGTGCACGTTTACCCACATGAACCCCCTACACATTGCCAATGTTTCCAAGTCCTTCAGGCTCCAGTGTGGATGAGGTGCTGCAGCCCATTTTCCTTTGAAACTTTTTCTTGTCTGCAGGATCCTTATGTGCCCCTTCACTATCTTGTATCAGCATCTTCTCTTAACTCTCTGCCAAATCAAAATAACTCTTCTGGCTCTATAGTTCTTGACATCTGAAACAGCTTTCCTTTATCTTTGACTCATGATTTCAAATCTTACCTTAACCATTCTGGGTGAAATCTGGATCCCATTGAAGTCCATGTTAACTGTTGTCCCTCACTTAGGCCTCATAATCAGGGATCCTCGTTTTCTTGGTCTAAAAAAATTACAAATTCTCTCATAAAAAACCACAATTTCTCTGATAAAAAACCCAAAATAATTAAAATCAAAGACCACTATACATATAGGTATCAGTTGAACATAATATTTTATTGATAAATTTCCAGTTTTAAAGCCATTTGGAAGCCTACCAGTGCCTCAATCACTATAATAAGATAAACTCTAAATACCTATATATTTTGGCATTTGATTTTGGGTTTTTCATCATGGAAAAATCAGAGCTCCTGCTGCCCCCTCATTTACCAGGGCACAGGTCCAACTGCAGTTGTCCCTCCCCACCACTGCTTTGTGGTGCTGAGCACCCCAATACGCTGTTGCCCCTCACTCCCAAGTGTGGTTATGGGTTTGTGTGGGGTTTGTGGGGGCAGGGGGGTTGTGAAGGGGTGTGGGTGTGTGTGTGGGGTTTCTGGTGCACAGCCCCCAATGTCAGTAGGTCAGCGGCAGCAGCCATCAAGCCCTTGGGGCGCTCATGGCTGCAGCAGGCAGATCCCCTGGTGGCACGCGCATCCCAGGCCAGCTCATGGCATGCACATTGAAACTAGACCAGGCTAGCTCCGTGCCAGCATGTGTGGAGCATAGCACTGTAGATGGGAGTTATGCGGCATTGGGCTGGGCAGGATCTGTGCCTTCATGTGCGGCTTTCTGCTGGAGTGCTTGAAACCCCACATGGAAGGCTGGCCTGGCCCAATGGCACATGGATTGGGAGCTGTATGCCATCAGGCCAGGCAGGCTCCATGCCTCCACGTGGGGCTTCCAGCACGCCAATGGGAAGCTGTACATGGAGGCATGGAGTCATGTACCATTGGGCTGGGCAGGCTCCTGCTTGCTTCCACATGCAGCTTCCCATGTGGCGGCATGGAGCCAACCAGCCTGGCCCAATGGCATGTGGATGTCAGAAGTATCTTAGCACCCACCTTGGCTTTTGGCATGCTGCAGTATCCCCAGAGCTGCAGTGCTGTGCCATGGCCATTGTCTCCTCCTTGCAGGAAAGTGAGGAGGGAAAGTAAGCTTGAGCCAAACCTTGGCTGACTCGAGAGTCTTAGGCCTTGCCCCTTCCCCCTTGGGACAAGGCTTAGGGGTTGCAGCCCTTTTTGCAAGAAGCTCTTGCAGGCTGGAACTCTGCCAGCCTGCAGACAGACAGCTCTTTGTAAAAGTGGAAAATCTGCATGTATCTCTGTTAAAATGAAAAATCTGCTTTTTTCTCTGTTAAAAAGGGGAAGTCCATATTTTCCCCCCTTTTTTCATGGGAAATGGAAAACCTGGATGCCTGCTCATCATTCTTCTCTGTCCACATTAAGCAGTCATTCAATTTCCCTCTCAGAAACACTAGACATTACAGTTTACATGGAATAAAATAACAGCACACTTACAGTTACATTCTCTCCAGTTTCTTCTTATGCCATGTGCACATTTTTGTATTGTTTTAGGAACTAGCTTATATTATTGACCGGTTTGTATTGCCTTATTTTTTGTTTTTTAAAGAGATGCTCTTGAAATTCTGTGGATAGCTTTGTGGACCTAGAAAAACTTTCCTTGCAGGTAATGATCCGATTGCCTATGTTATCAGCGTATCATTGCCAGGAACTGAAGATGTCAGGTAGACGGCTTTGACAGTATAACTTTCTGTGGAAAGTTTTACCTGCTCATTTATTATTTGCCTTGAAGTTCCCATCAAAGACAAATGACAGTGTCATTTTCCCAGATACGTGCAGGATGAACTTTGAAGCTGCTTATTTATATTACTATGGCAGAATAAAATAACGATCGTATTGATATTAATAAACCTCTGACACATGTATGCCTTCCACCCACTCTGAAAAGAATGTAAGTGTGTGCGTCCAAAAGGAAACTGTCTATTCCTTTCACTTCTGAGGTACCATACAAAGTGCTGCTTTCAGCCGCCTTCCTAGCGCAACTGTAATGAACTAGACAGATACTTGAAAGACTCTTTCTTTGATTAGTTATTTGGTAGCAGGGAGGGAATCATCATCTGCCTAGGGAAGACAAGCAAGGATTTCCTACTGCTCTTTAAACTAAGGAAGTAACATAGTGCTGCATGTGAATGCTTGGGGAGCAAAGAGCAGTGGCTACAGCTACACTCTGTTATAGTGGGCACTGGCAGCATGAGATTCGCTTCCCCTTCCTGCCTGGCCTCCATGCAGAGCCGAGAGCTGCCGTGGCTGCTTGCTAGATTCCCCAGTCCTTTGCATACTGGGGAAAACAGGGCTGCTACTGAGGCCAACCTTTGACAAGATGCAAAGGAGAGGGCTCCTTACATTTTGTTTTTGCTTTCACACACCTGCCTTGGGCAGCTCAGCTTGGCCGTTAATAATCTATCCTTTATGTTTTGTTTTTGATCTATTCCTCTTAAGTATTATTACCATGAGTTGCTAGTCCCAGTGACCAAGTGAGAGGACATGTAGCCAGCTGTGTATTACTACAAGTACTTTCCATGCTGTGAATAAATTTGCTTACTCGTGTTCTTGATGTTTTCTGTCTTCCTAGCAGGATTTGAGGGATAACAGAAATGCTTCGTTGCTTTCCCAGGTTGGTGAAATCTGACCGAACGTGGGTGCCGAGTTCTGTAGAAAGTGTGGCTGATGCTAGGCTTGATCCCCTTTTGTTTTCATTTTCTTTTTTCCTATTTTAACATTTTAGGATAAATTAAACCCTCAAAAATGTTATTTTAAAATTAGAAAATGACGAAACAGGTCATGTTAATGTTTTTAAAAATGTCCTCTCCCCCTTGTCAGATTCACTGGGGCCACGTATAGTTTCAGTTTTGGCAAACCTATGTTTTAAATTAAAAAAAAAAGTTTCCAGACAATTCCAATCAGCCGTAGCTATTACCAGCACATAGTACATGAAACATGGTGGCTCTGCTCAACCTACTGAATCCCACATCAAGGAAGAGGCTGTTATTCATAGCAAACAAAGCAGCACGTGTCTGCAAACAGGCATCTGAGTGCTGAGAGGCTCACTGTGAAGGCTGGATTTCCAAACAAAAGTTTTGAATGACAAGAATGAAGTGAGACTGGAGTGTTATTGCAATTGCATCTCAGATGGCCCAGGAAATATGAGAGTTGAAAAGGATTTTGTGACAATTGCTTTTATCAGGATGAGCTGTATAGTCAAGAGAGATGTTAAACAAGCTTTTGGGCACTTCCTGAGGTCTGAAAAAGAAGTAGGTACAGACTAAACTAAATACCAGATAAAAGAATGGCTTATGTTTAACTCTGTATGTAAAACATAAATTTCTGCTTAACACTATTTTCCATATGACTTTAGTAGATTCAAAGAACAGATCAAGCATCTCTTGCAAAAGCAAGTACACCAGGCTCTACAGGGATTTCCAAACATCAAGATCATTGCTGATGATGTTGCAAGTGAAGGAGATGCCAAGGAAGGGACAGGACCATGATGATAAGCTACAACTTCTAAGGAGGTACTCGGAGCAGAATATTGGACTGGAGCTCAGCATAGCCATGTGGACTGGAAAACCAAGTCTCTGCTTCCCATGATGGGTAGATTGCTGCAGCAATGACAGGCAGGATGCAGTTAAAAGAACACCAAGCCAGACTGCCTGTTTTAAGCCAAGGACCTATCCACAGGCAAACATGTTCAAGTCCAAGCAGCAAATGCCAGGATCAAGCTATGGCAAAGGTCAATGGTCAAAAATGCAGTGAGGAGACACTGATCATACAAGTGTGCGGGCCGAGCCCCGCTCCCGCCGCCGCGCGTGGGTCGGGAGGGGCGATCCGCGGCCTGTCTTTCGCGCACGCGGACTATGGCCAGCAGCCCGGGCACGCGGGGTCAGAGAGAGCCAGCGGCGAGCTAGAGTTAGTCACAAACGCGTAGCGGTTGATTAAAAGATTATTTACTTACACCGAAGATGGTCGTGGTGCAGGCAGAAAACTTGCTTGAGTTACAGTTGCAGATAGAAAAGAAGAGAGACTGACTAGAGTTCCTCCCGTGAACACTCTTCTAGCCCATCCGGTTGGAGGCTGTAAACCGCGAGCCCGTCGGACCAACCGGAGAAAGCACGTACGGTAGAGCTCTGAATAAACTCACTCACACGAAGTTTGTTAGGCTCCGTGGATCCGGCTTGGTTTCTTGGTTCCCCGGAGTTGTTTAGGCTCCGTGGGTTCAAAGTTTACAGGAAAGGGATACGTCTGGGATTGTGATCGGCGACGGGGAGAGGCTAGAGGCGAAAGCTCCGTAGGTTCGGTTATTAAGCCTCTATTGCCTGCTTAGGAGAGGCGCATTGGGTCCGCGAGGGTCCGCAGCGCTTGGAGATCTTCACACGGAGTTCTCTCCCTCCGACTTGGGCAGAAGCTACCCAAGCCTTTTGTACGGCTAGCAAGCCAATCACTAGCCGCCACGTGTGCATAATTTAGAACTAGCCAATAATGGGGCTCAAATTTGAATACGAATGGCGGGAACTCCTTGCAACGAGCATTTCTGTGCTGCAACAAAGAAATGCACCCTGCAAAGAAAGCTACAAAACAGCGGGAACTTCTTTTGCACCCAGGGTTCTCCTTTGCAGCAGAAAACTCCACCGTGCAAAGAAGCTGCAATTTGGCGGGAAATAATTCAGTGGTGCCAAAGCACACACAAAACAAAAATCACAGCTTTGGGTTGTGACAACAAGGTACTTACAGACTCAGGAGAGCAGTAGAGACAAAACTGAAGACAACTGCAGAACAGTAACAGACTCCGGTACACCCAGAGTCGGGGCCAGAAGTAGGAGACTGTAACAGGACCAGGCTCCAGGGGCACCAGTGGGCTGCTAAGGGCTATTTGTGGCCTCCTTCCACCCCTACAGCCACACCCATGCCTTGCAGATGTTATTCGGACAATGTCCTGGACCTGTAGGGGTGCCTGCCCTCTTGGCTTTAGTCCGCTATTATTCCGGCTGCCAGCCTCCAGCCACAGCCTTGTTCCAGACTAGCTCTCAGCCTTAGCCCTCTCCATATATCATTCGCTGGGCCCCTGTCTCTCACCCTTCTTGAGATCTGGGCCCCCTGACCCTGGCTTCACCCTTCCCAGGCTCGGGACCCCCTTGGGGTCCCAGGCCCTTCTTCTCCACCCTCTGGGGTCACCGACTTGGGCAAGGCAGCTTATACACCCCTCAGCCTCCTGGATGCCCAACCCAGGCCAGGTGGCTCTGGTGCCTCTCAGACCCCTTATGGTCCATGGCCCCTATAGGGCTCTGTTCAGGCTGCTTTTTGGGCACCCTTGTCATCTTCCTGCCTCCCCCTGAGCCACAACCCAGTCCCCAGTTCCAACTGAAACAACAAAATACAAGCAACTAGTCCTAACAAAGAAATCTCCCTCACTCTGGGTTTACAGCATCCTGCAATCTGCATCTCCCTTCGGGCTCTCACCTCCTTGCTCTCGTGGGTGGATAGGGTGCTTGCCAGGCTGCCTTATGCAGCCCTTCTCCCACAGGAGATCTTCTCTCTGTAGCATGCAGGGCCAAACTGCCCCCCTTACTTCTGGTGCCTGGCTTTTATGTTCTGGAGTACTGCCCTTGACTCCCCAACCAGGCACAGGGGTTTCACTTTGGGCTTAATGGTCATCCTACTCCTGGCTGCAGCTTAACCCAACTGCTTGTGGTCTTTACTCTCAGGCTGCCTGGAACCTGCCCCACACAGCCAGCTTGTGGTGGAGCAGCTAGCTCCTACTTAGCTGTCTGCCTACCTATACCTCAAGGCTGGCCTGCTGCATTTTCCCCTTAAGGTATCAGGAGCCTCTGGCTCTCTCTTACAGAGATATACCAAGAGCTTCGATCATAAAGCATCCTGATGTAGGAGAGGCAGAAGCAACAAGGGACATGAAGAAGAGAGGACCAGCAGAATAAAAGCAGCAAGAAGATGGAAGTAAGTCCCCCACCAACACCAAAGATCTCATAGGTGATACGTAGCGGGTGCTCGTGCACCCCCTGACAGCAAGTGCTTCGGCTGGTTGGGGGGCACATAGTGCCCCCCCTGAAATTGGTTTCCTGAGTGGCTTATGATTGGAAGGGCCAGTACTGTATGCAGAAGTGCTGGCACTTCCACCACCTTCCCCCCACAGTTGCTGGCTGAGGGCCGCTGGGGGACCCCCTCCCACCCTGGTCACCGGCTGGCCGCTGGGGGACCCCACCCCAGTCATGCCCCGCTGGTGTCCCCCCAAACTCGGGAGGTACCAGTCGCCCATGAAAGATGCCATAAAAGAAAAGAAGCAACGGGGGGCTAGTTCAAAAGCCAGAATGTCTGCAGACTTCATTCCTATGCTGGCTGGCAGCAGAAGTGGACAACGTCCTAGAAACCTCTGGCCTGAGCAAATCAGCAACAGCTGGCACAAAAGTACAACAACCAAAAGTATTAAAGGGAAGCTTGCCTGGACTTTGGGGAAGAGGAAGAGCGCAGGTTCCAAAAGGGAACCGGTTTGAAAATGCACCAAGTCCATCAGTCTGTGTGCATGGCTAGAACGACTGCCAGCTGCCATTACAGCTTCTCGGGAAGCCGTTCTCCTAATAAGGAGTCGGTTTAGTTTTACAAGCCTTGAGTCTTTTTGTGTTATAACCCAGCACGTGGTACATGAAACACTAGAAGCTGACTCCATGTGATACACTGCAGGGATCCTCATATTATGTTTCAAACAATAAAATATTCAGAGTTCCCCGCCGTTCTGCTGTCGGAATTCTTCAAGCTTTGTCTCATTTTCACAGGGAAATTAAATGCTTACTATTAGTGTTAGCCTCATTTGGAGCAGCAACTCCTTGAAGATATCCAGGAGGACAAAAGAACAGCAAGCTGCTTCTATCACATTTACATCACCACACAAGGGAGGCAGCACCAACATCACGACATGAAAAATGCGATGTTGTTGGCACCCCATGATGGCACTCTCCAAATCATGACCAACTGCTCCACGAGCATAGGAAGATCTAGAGAAATAGTATGGCATGGTGAAGATGCCAAGCTGCAGGTGACTCGTTCCATGCGGCACTTGAAGCTTGTCAGGATTATTAGCACAGCGGATTTCATTTTTAAACTTCCCGAGTGGCTTATGATTGTAGAAGAGGGAAGAACTAAAGCATTTAAAATTTGACAGGTTTTTTTTGACCGACCCCCATTTCAGTGATTTTATTCTATGACACAGTAAGGTTTGAAAGGAGCGTACGCATTGGGGGAAGCCATCCACGGTGTGATAATTACAGCTCCGCGTGCATGATGTATATTTATACATTATTATTGGAATGTCCATTTAAGAGAAATAATTAGAACTTAGCTAATTATAAATCAAACGGATTTGTTCTTTCTGGCAAATTCCTTAATGCGACAGATTACCCCTAAAAGAAAATTGACCATGGCATGAGACTTTGAAATAAAACCTGCACAATGATCTTTCCATCTGTCAAACTATGATAATTAAAAGCATCAGTGGCACACAGAATTAACACTTCAAGCTTTGTTCTGAGGGCTGGATGGCATCTATCATTAATTTGAGAACTGGGATTATTGGCCTTCATTTCACTGTTCTGCTCTCACTTTTCACCAGTACAAAGAGACTGCAGGAGACCAAGAAACACTGGGCTTTAATTATGCCAATGCAGACTCGTACAATGCCATGCAGGTTCAGCAACATCCTGGTATAACAAAGAACAGAATTGAGCCCACTCAATTTGAAGTGAATGGTTGCAGCCAGGATTAGTGGCTTCTGTGAAATATATGATTGCACTTGTAGAGAAGAGTAAGGAAAGGAAGTGTTCTTTTCACAGGAAATAAGAAAGTGGCTAATGTCCTGCACAGTTAATTTTTTGACTATTTTCAGATCATGTTGGAGCATTCGAGTGAAATTCTCTAGAACGGAAAGTTAATGGAAATGACACTTGCTAGAGATGTGGTCCCAGCTGATGGATATTGTCACAGAACCATTACAGTCTAAATGTGCCGGACACTATACCAGCTGAGAACTTGCCCCTGAACATATCTTCAGCTCTGTATAGGCATGCTCGTGCTCCTGTTGAAATTCATGTCAAAATTCCCCTTTGATCTGATTATACGATACAACATCCAAAGTCAAGTCAACATTCAAGTCACTTATCAGCAAATGCCTCTACATATGCATGACCATCTTTTGTCCACGTCTCCCAAATCCCTCACTACCCCTCACCCCCATTTTCTGTGTCATCCTCACAGGTGACCCCTGGCAGATGAAGCAGGAAGGCAGAAGGCTAGAATAATAGAAAATGGAAATTATGTTTTGCATCTCATCTCAGAAAGTGTTTGATGCCTCAGCTTTGATGGAGACAAAGAGAGTCTTCTGCTCTACCACAGCAACTCAGGGTCCTGATCAATGAACCAGCACCGACTGGGAATGGAACAGGTTTCTAATATTTGTAAAGGATTGATTTCGTTTGGTTTGTGGCAGGTTTGTATTTTGATTGTGTTATGGTCACTAATACAGCAAAGCGCTTAAGCACATGATTAATTTTAAACTTTAATTCAAAGACAAAGGAACTCTTTCTGTGCTTAAAATTAAGCACATGCTTAAGTGCTTTATTGGATGAAATCCAGAGGGCTCAGCAACCAACAGGACTGAGCCTGTAGGCTTTGCTAGGTTGGGGTTTAACGCACCTAAAAGCTGCAATGAACACCCTGTAAAAAATAAAAGCAAACTTAGGTCAGACCTACACTTCCATTTGCTGGTACAACTATTCCAGTTAGTGATGTGATGGTTTTTTCCCCCCCAAGCCGGGGAATCCCAGCAGATCCTCCTAAGTAGACACAGATATACCAAGAAAAAAAATATATCCTTTTGCCTTTCCCGCAGGGAACTGGTAGAAACCATCCTGGCACAGGAGCTTTTATGCCAATATAAACTTCTTCTACACTACGAGGTCTGGCATGTATAGTTACACAAGAAAATATTCTAAGTTCAGGCATTGCTTCAGTTCTAGAAGATAGAAGTCTAAACTTCAGTGAAAACAGTACAGTGCTAGACAGTGAAAAACTGGTTTCAAAGCATCTATTAGTTCTGTAATTTAATTATCCTTAGAGGGGTTTTAGAGGGATGACATTCCTTGTCCACAAGCAGTGAAGCACGAACACTGGGATGTACAAATAACTCACTTCCCATAAGTGTAATTGTTTCAGAAAGGCAACAAAAGTGCCTGGTTCTAAAAAACAGATTTGAAATTAAAATGAATTGCACTATTTGGGGGTTTTGGCATTCTATATCTTCATAAATCACACATAGCTGATGCAGTAAGTATCTAAATTAGTAGTTCTCCATTTCAAATGTGGTTTTCTTTTTTCCTGGCTAGAAGGACTAGAACAAGATTCCTGATTCTGATCATTAATAAAATGACTCTGAAGCACATGTCCCTTTGAGCAGGGGGTTGGACTAGATGACCTCTTGAGGTCCCTTCCAACCCCAATTGTCTGATTCTTTACTGGTTGTTTCTTTACTGGGATTGGCTGGTAGGCATGTCTCCACAGGGGAGGTCCTGCCCGCTGGTATTCGAGTCACATACAGCGCAGTCTTTCCCTGTTGCTAGGAACTGGTTTGAAGCATACCAGTATGTGCCAATTTGGCCTACCCATTTCCAGAAGTCAACCCCTGCTATCATTTCCTAATGCCAACAACACACTTCCCACGGGAAGGAAAGTAAGCAAGTACAGGTGCCACAAGTCAGAGAAAATGAGGATGGAATCGAGAGATCACCTCATCCATCCCCCTGCCTCAAGGCAGGATCATCTACACCTAAACCATTCCCGACAGATCCTTGTCTTGCCTGCTTGCAAAAATCTCTACTGATGGAGAGTCCATGACCTCTATAAGTAATCTATTCCAGTTAGAAGGCTTTTCCTGATATCCAACCTAAATCTCCCTTGTTGCAAGTTAAGCCTATTATTTCTTGCCCTATCCCCAGTGGACACAGACAGCAATTTATAACCTTCTATTTTGCAGTAACCACTGATTTACTTGAAGACTGTTCTCATATGTCCTCTCAATTGGCTTTTGTCTGGACTAAACAAACCTATTTTTCCCCATCTTCTCTCTCTTACCTGCTTTCTAGACTTTTGATCATGCTTATTATTCTCCTCCGAACTCTCCCCAGCTGGTGCATGTCTTTCTTAAAGCAGAAACAATAGTCAGGCTCAAGCCCTATAAACGCTAGAGTATCTCATACATAGTGATCCATTTTATAATTTGCATGTATGGTAGTGGGATTTTTGTCCAGTTTGACATTGATTCATGTTCAATTTGTAATCTACTGTGACCCCTAGATCCTCCCCTGCAGAACTGCTGGATAGCCAGCCATTCCCCATTTTGCATATGCATAGTCAATTATTCTTACTTGTATAGAGCATTCTGCTTTTCCCCTTAAATTTATTTCCAGCCATTTCTCCAATTTATCAGGATCATTTTAATGCTCTTCTGCTATTCCAGATACAATATAATGCCGTTCCAAGGTGCTTGCTAGTGCTTGGAACCATTTACAAATTGAATGTGTCCCCTCAATCCCATCATGCAAGTGATTCATAGAAATATTAAATAGTACTGCACCCAGGACTAAGCCGTGCAGGTACTCAGCCTGATACATACTTCCAGTCTGAGTGCAAGCCATTGATAAATATTCTTTGAATCGAGTTTTCCAGCCAAGTGTGTACCATATCTTACAGCAGTCTCCTTTCGACTGTATTTTCCTAGTTTGCTTAAGAGAAAATCATGTGTCACAGCATCAAAAGCCTTACAAAAGTCACTGTAGCCTAGCTATCATTTCTCCCCTATACGCAAGGCCTGTTACCCTCTCATACAAGATTATGTTGGCTTCGCATGACTTGTTCTTAACAAATCTACTTTCCTTGTTATTTACAGACAAGAGTACTTGATTATTTGTTCCAGCATATTCCAAGGATTGAAATCAGGCTAAGATGTCCATAATTCCCCGAGTCCCTCTTTGCATGCAAGAGAGGTCCTGTTTCCTCTTTTCCAGTCTCCTGGAACCTCACCCGTTGTCAAGGTGTTCTCTGAGACGATCACTAACGGTTCTTAAATGGCTTTAGTCGGGTCCCTGTATAGTTAGGGTAAAATGCATCAGGCTCAACTAATTTGAAAAGATCTGAATTTTTAAACAGACTCTAACTTCCTCCTTCTCTATTCATCTTAAGTTCTTGCCACGTCACAGATGCTGATAATAGTAGGCAAGTGATCAAAAGTAACCCTTTTCAGTAACACATGTAGCAAAAAAAAGGCATTAAGTACTTCTGCCTTCTCTGCATCATCTGTTATTGGCTTTCCCTCCCCACTGAGTAGGGAACCAACCCGTTCCTTGGTACGCCTCTTACTACAAATGCATTGCTAGCATGTTTCGTTACCTTTTGTGCTCTGGTAGTTGCATCTCATTTTGCACCTTGTCCTTTCCGCTTTTGTCTGTACACACACTTGCTATACGTTTATACTCCCCCTTAGTCGTTTATGCTAGTTTCCACTTTTTGAACGATTCCTTTTTGAGTTTTGTATAATTGATTAACTCATTATTTAGCTCCTGCACTTCTTTTTGTCCTCCTTGTTAGGCTAGTCCATGTTTCTGTCCTTAACATTGTTTAAGACGCTGCTGGCTCTCCTAAATTTCTTTCCCCTTTAGACTTGCTTCCCATGGGATCTTCCTGATCAATTCTCTGAGTTCATTGAAACTTGCTCCCCTTCCACATTTACATTCTCAACCAATTCCTCCTCAAATTGGTCCTTTATCCTGCTGCCTTTTGCAGGCCAGTTAGCTCTGCTATTAGACTCTCCAGGCAGTTCAATTCCCCCTAGAACAACCCAAACTCCTCTGTCCTCTCAGACATCAGGAGAGCCATTTCCCACTGGCATTTCCCTAGTACATCCTGGCTTCTCTCCTCTTTGCCAGCTGTTTTCCAGGCATGTAACCCACCGTAAGTGCGAGGACTGCCTGTACTTTTATAAGCGTCTGAGTAGTTAAAGTCCCTTATTATCACCAACTCCTGCCATGTGGCTGATTCTGTTACTTAGTCAGAAAGAGCCTCACATACCCAATCTTTCTGGTTTGGAGGTCTAAAGTAGACCCTGTTGTGAAATTGTCTTTTTTGTTCTGCCCTCCCTTTTTACCCAGAGACTTTCAATCAGGACCAGCTTCAACCACACTCTGGAACTCGGATCCGGCGAATACTCCCTTAATGTACCACCAAAGTAATAGGTCAGCGTTCACAAAGGAGGATGCTTCGTCTTAGAAACATAGTCCAAGAATAGACAGACTGACCTTCAGTCCATGCTTTATAGACTCAGGAAGAGCCTTTTTGTTTTTAAACTGAAAGAGGTTTTGAGTTATTTAAATGGAGTTCTTCACTTAGCAGATAAATAGAAAGGAAGTGACTATTTGAGAATGGAGTAAATATTTACTTTTTCCATTAGGGCTCAGCAGGTCCACAGAGAAAACTCATTTCAGAAGATCTTACAGCTACAAGAACAGTGTTTGCACAGTCATGTAGGGAAAAGTGAATGTGTGTGAGAGGCAGAGAAAGAAAAATGAGAGTGGGCCCAACCTAGGCAAGCAGAGTAAGTAAAATGAAGCCAACATCTATTAGTCTACTAACAGGTACAGCTAGTTATGGAGCCAATCTGGAGACAAGAAACAACAAATTAATTAATACTTCTTTACACTGAAGTTAAGTGTATGCTAGGAGGGCTCTCATTTCCTTAACCGCAGGGCCCAGCAGTGTGGATGCAGCTCTGCTGCTGGGAGGAGTTGTTCTGCCACCAGAGCTATCCCCGCTCCACAAGCAAAAGAAGCTTTGCTAGCGTGGCTGTGCCAACACAGAGGGTTTTGCCTTTCAGTTATGGGCTGTGATCTTTTGACATCCCGCAGACAAAACAGCTTTGCAAGCTGAACTCTGTAGTGCAGACTAAGCCTAATCTTTGTACTCCTTTAGCCACCTACTGGGGCCTTAAAGTGGGTTTAAATGTGGTTTATAACCAAGGTGCATTCATTTCCTTATGTCATCAGCTAGATGTTTAATTCTCACAACTCCCCTCCTACCTTCTGCTTCTTCTCCCTCCTTGCAGCCACTTGGTCACAACCACACACTTGCCCAAGAGCTCTTGAATATAAATAAGGGGGTGATCTTTTTCACCCTATCTTGGCTTAGTAGCCAGGAGGAGAGGAGTCGCTTTAAATCTAGCAGGGACTGCGTACAAGAAAAAACAAAGTCAAAATCAGAAATGCAAGAACAGAAATTGTAAATATGGGTCCCTAGCAAAGCTCAGTGTAGGAAATGAAAGCTTGTCTTCAGCTTCCATGGATAAATCCATATGAAAAAGCTTCGTCTCCCAAACATTTGCATTAAGATGTTTCACAGCTCACTTACTAGTCCTCCTTTCCAAAAACGAAGCATGCTGATCGCTACCCAGTATGATTATTCCCCTGCTTCAGGTTCTCCTTTGCCTTCGAATTGGAATCATTAAGATATATTCTGTTCACATGTTTAGTGTTTTTAGACTTCTTCTAAATGAAAGCAGTTTCTCACTGAATCACCTGACTTCAGTAGTTAGAGCTTCAACAAAAAATACCAATGATCAGGAGACCAGAACGTGGTTATATTGCTTTCTGGTTGCAAAATAAAAAAAAGGCTTTTAACACAGGTGTTTATTTTTGGTTTTGTTTTTCAAGTGAAGGAGTACCTCTTCAATCCAAAATTGCTGCTGAAATTGTGGTTGGGGTTGCTGGGGAAAGGAAAAGGGGTTAAATAATTCAGGTAACCTTACACTCATTAAAGGTTAGTTTAAGAATAACTGTCCTCCAAAACTTGCATTAGAGAAGAGAGACCTATAGTCTATGACTTCTCTACTATTATTTTTCCCTGTGCAAATACCTACTCTAAGCAGAATATTATAAAGATAAAACTAATCAAGTGCACGATGACTGACCCATGCTTAAAATAGCATTGCTCCAGGGGCATTTCACCAGGCTCCCCGGGCTTGCATTAGGTTTTTATCATTAAAGCAACAGCAAAAAAGGGACATAAAGCTATTCTCTTCCTGGTTCTGCTCCCTCTCTCTCTGCCCCCACACATATTGCGAGTCACCTCTAAAATCAGAATTTACAACCACAGGATCATAGATTTCAGGTAATCTTTGGGAGTGTGAAAACCTTCATTTGCACTACCGTTTTACATGGTCTTCTGGGGAAAAAAAACCCTCTGTCAAAAAAGTTACAGCTATTTCTCTCTGTGGAAACAGAGAAAGAAAAAAAAAACCCTGCACCCATCAATAATACTGTATCGGCACCACCATCAAGAGCAGCTTGTTACAGACTCCAACAGTATTTAGCTGAAAAGGTTCACTATCACTATTTCTTTTAGAAGAGAGGACTGCTCAGGATCTTTTCTTCATGCTATTTGGTGTTGGAAACTTTTTCAGAAATAAAAGATCAAAGGCTCACCTGGGCCTATAGGGCTCACTGGGCTGCTTTTGTAGCCAACAGCACACCAGAGGAGGCGGCTACAGTCGCATCCAGCTGACGCCGAGTACCCAGGTTCCCCCTTATAGGTAAGGTGGCCTTCAGTTTGCTCAGAGTGAATTTGAAAGACACTTCCCCCTTCTTGGCCAGCACCCCAAGCTGTAATAGAGTCCAATTCATTTCTGATCAGATAGAATCAAATGATGGAGTAATTATGGCTGGGCTGCTACTACATTTCACACCCGAGATAATGTGCTTTACAGCCACGTTTCAGCATGCCTAAAAATTACACCTCTGCTACTCCCTACTACCGAGAACGAACATAAGAAGGATGCTGCTTTTATAGATCACAATTTTATAGGACATGAAGTTTCCCTTAGGAAACTCAGTGTTATATCTCCAAATTATTGCCTGCTTAGGAGTCTTGAGCCTCACTAGATTAGACGTCTGAAGAACAAAGGCTAGTTAGGATACATCTTTAATCTCAGAAAAATGGAGAAGTCGGTATCAATACATACATTTCTAAGGCTGGAGTCTAAGGACAAGGCTTCAATCAAAAATGATAAATTATTCATAACTTCTCCTGACACATTTGGAAAGGGGTCTGAATATTCATTTGCCACCCAGTTGGTGAAGTCCCTATGAATGCGGATGTATGAGGGGAGTGTGAAAACCTTCATCATTTGCATTACTGTTTCACAGGGTCTTCTGGGAAAAACCTCTGTCAAAAAGGGATTTGCTGATACAAGATATGCAAGCTGAACAGAAGGTGCTAAGGGGCTGAGTGGAGCCTTTGCATTACGGCTCTTCTTATTTGAAACAATCCCCCCCCCCGACAAGTGAGACTATCTGCACCATGTGGGCTGCTACCGCTTTAAAAATGTCAGCAGCACTAAGATGCCTGCACCCCTCGTGTGGGCACAGCTCCCAAGGCAGAAAGAGATTTTCTGCCTTCAGCTAACACCAGCTCCTCCAAACAGCAGGATTTCTGATGGTAGAAGATGCTTTCCACTAATGGAACGGTGCCCACACCAGGGGTCTTGCCAGCAGAGCTGCATCAGCGATGGGGTATGATCTTTTTTACACCCCTTGTCAACATAGCTGTTGGCAGCAGGCCCTGTGATGTACACAAGGGCGCACACAGACAAGATTACTGACCATTTTGCAGGGGCTGCCTGATCAACTTAGAAGCTCTTTACACAATACACCAGTATTTGGCCATGTAAAGCCCAAAAGGCAGGATTCTTTCTTGCCATGCATCATGGCTTGTTTCTGCCCATAAACAGCAAGTGCAAAACCATCATTTTGCTGCCCATTTTGCAGCAGCCAAGCAACTGCACTAACTACAGGACCATGGGAAATCAGGCCTCCTCAGTCCTCTGCAGGCATCTGGAACAGCCACCCACCCTCTTAAAAGTGAGTGGGAAGTGTTACAGGATCAGGGAAGTAGCATTTTACACCAGTGCCAAGAAGGTATAAAACTGGGTCCAGAACACTCGTCTCTCTCCCTTGAAGCAGCAATAGACTCATCTGAACCTGACCCATATGAAGATTTAGGAATTTCAACAAATTAAAAGAAAACCAAATCATACAAGGTTTTGTATGTGAATCCAGAAAATTAAGCTCTTAGTATTCCTGCTACACATATATACATGCCCCAAGAGCTGAAGCCCAGTGCTGCGAGGAAGTCTTCTGGACCGCTTCTGGCACCCTTTACAAGACTGAAGGCAAGGAATGGACAGAAGGGCTCACTGCCCCATGCATATCACTCCTGGTCTGGGCACAAACAGGTTAGATATGGCAGTGTGGCCAGTAGATGCTCTTGTTTTGGAAAAAAGTAAATACAAATGGATCCATAAGTAAAAAGTTGGTTTTGACAAAGCTACTGAGGACACTGGGTATGTCTATACATGTTCCTGACTGCGCAGTTGGTACTACGCAGTCTTGGCGGTGCACAGGTCATTATTGATCCTACCGCGCAATAGCAGAAGCACCACAGTTAGTGCTTGCCTACACTACATCACTATAGTAATGAGTTACATTGACATAACTTGCTGCTACAGAGACACAGAGTCTCATGTAGACGTGCCCACTGAAGTCTAAACAGACACTGGAGACATAAACAGACACTTTTTAGAAATTGTTGCTTGCTTTGAAACACACATCAGGGGATGAATGAGTTCATAAATGAAAGCACACAAATCAAATTTCTGGTCAAAACCAGTCTAAGAGCTACTGCAATACAGACTGCGTGCAGTACCCCGAGCAGGACATAGATCTTCTGCCTTTATTTAACCTTGGGGATTCAGTTTCCCCATTAAGCAGTACTACTTTTGTACGTGCTCATCAGGAGTTCTGCAAAGAGACTGGGGATAATGGCAGACTGGGCTGGGAGGTGGCGCACTGCCACTACCCTGTCAGGTTGCTTAGCTCACAGGATAGGGGCAGGGGTTCTGCGGCACAGAAGTGATATGAAAGGGCTCTGTGACTTTAGGATGCTTTAGGAGTGAACAGGGAGAAGCAAACAGGACAGTTTGCAAGCAGTTTGCTGGGAGCAAGAGGAAGAAGGGGAAGAGGAACCAGGCACCAGATCCTGCTCTGGGATGCTAAAATTCAGCAGCTAGACCAAGACTCAAGCCCCTTGTTTAACTAGAGCCCAGAGTGAGGGGGAATTTTCTTGGACACTCTCACATTCCTTCGCTGTAAGCTTGCAGAGAGAAAAGAGGTTGCAGGGAAAAGGGCACCGTTTAGATCCAAGGAAATGCAAACAGGCCGGCTACAGAGGAGTTTGCTAGGGAAGGTTTGCTTGGAAAAAGAGGCACGAAGTGAGAAACAGCAGATTAGAAGACCCAGAGACATGGCTGGAGGATGTCACAATCCCAGAGCCACTGCCACTTCCTGCTCTTCCTCTGCTTCCACCTGTGAGGTGTCTGTCCAGGCAGGACCACACACTGTTGAGGCTTCCACCCAGGTCCTGGTTTGGGGGTATTCAGACTGCAGCTTGCAGATTCTTCCCAGTGTCATCCAGGTGGGAGTACCTGCAATGTGACCAGTGCCTTCTGGTGGTGTCCCTCAAGGAGAAGGCAAGAAAGCTAGCAAGGCTCCAAAGCATCCTCTGCCATGAGGACTTCACTGATCCCATGCTGGAGGAAACCTCTAGGACTGAGGAGGAAGGACTGCCAGAGGTGGTGCTAGAAAAGGAAGAGGGCATGGACTCCCAGGAAGGTGAAAGCTGCACCCATATGCAGTGGTCTGCCTGGAGAACAGATATGGAGCGCTAGCAACAGAGGAGGAGGAGGAGCATGTTCCACTGTTGGAGGAGGCCAGGTCAGGAATCCCCAAGGTGAGGAGGATTGAGACCACTGCCACAAAGAAGAAGTGATGGGTGGTGGTGGATGTTGGAGATTCCCTTCTGCAGGGGATGGAGGGATCCATCTGTTGGCCTGACCCGTTGTCCTGGGAGGTCTGCTGTTTGCCTGGGGTCAAGATCTCATGGAAAGATTACCGAGACTTGTTCAACCCTCTGACTACTACCCTGTGCTGCTCATCCATGTAGGCACCAATGATACTGCCAGTGCCAGGGGTGACCCTAAGCAGATCAAGAGTGACTACAGGGCTCTGGGTAAAAGGGTGAAGGGGGCAGTGGCACAGGTCGTGTTCTCTGCAATCCTTCCAGTCAAGGGGAAAGGGCCCTGGTAAGAGCAGATGGATCCTGCAGATCAATGTATGGCTGCACGTGTGGTGTCACCAGCAGGGATTCAGCTGCTTCGACCATGGGATGCTGTTCCAAGAAGGCAGCTTGCTAGGAAGACAGGGGATCCATCTGACGAAGAGAAGAAAGAGCATCTTTGCAGGCAGGTGTGCTAACTTAGTGAAGAGGGCTTTAAACTAGGTTCGCTGGGGGTGGGGATGGAGACCAAAGCCCTGAGGTAAGTGGTGAAGCAGGGAAACAGATGCAGGAGGCACCGGGTGAGATCTCATTGTTCCCGAGGAGGTAGGGCAATTGCCTAGTCACCTCAGGTGTCTGAACACGAATGCACAGAGCCTGGAAAACAAGCAGGAAGAACTGGAAGTCCTTGCGCAGTCAAGAAACTATGATGTGATTGGAATAACAGAGACTTGGTGGGATAGTTCACATGACTGGAGCACTGTCATGGATAGGCACAAACAGTTCAGGAAGGACAGGTCGGGGAGAAGAGGAGGAGGAGTTGCACTTTATGTAAAAGAGCTGTTTGACTGCCCAGAGCTCTAGCACGAAACCGAAGATAAACTGGTTGAAAGTCTCGCGGTTAAAGTTAGAAGGGAGAACAACAGGGGTGATGTTGTGGTCTGCCCAGGAGGGTCTGGTGGTATACAGCAGACACCCACCACAACGTCACCCTTGTTGTTGATGTTGGGAGGTGTTGCTTTCTTCAGACAACTTGCAGCAGTTTCCAGATCACAGGCCCTGGTTCTCATGAGAGACTTCAGTCATCCTGACATCTGATGGGAGGACAATACAGCAATGCACAGGAAGTTTTTGAAGAGCACTGGAGACAATTTCCTGGTGCAAGTGTTGGAGAGACCAACTAGGGGCCGTGCTCTTCTTGATCTACTGCTCACAAACAGGGAAGAATTGGTGGGGAGTGTAGAAGTGAATGGCAAGTTGGGCAGCAGTGACCATGAGATGATTAAGTTCAGGGTCCTGACAAAAGGAAGAAAGGAGACCAGCAGTGTGTGGACCCTGGACTTCAGAAAAGCAAACTTTGACTTGCTTAGGGAATTTGTGGGCAGGATCTCTTGGGAAGCCAGACTGAGGGGGAAAGAAGTCCAGGAGAGTTCGTTGTATTTTAAAGAAACCTTACTGAGGGCATTTGGACAAGCCATCCTGCTGTGCAGGAGGACTAGCAAATATGGCAAGCAACTAGCTTGGCTTAGGAGAGAGCGCTTTGGTGAGCTTAAACACAAAAATGAAGCTTATGAAAAGTGGCAGCTTGGACAAACAACTTGGGAGGAGTACAAGAGCATTGCTCGGGCATGCAGGGATGGAGTCAGGAAGGCCAAAGCACAATTGGAGTTGCAGCTAGCAAGGGATGCGAAGGGTAACAAAAAGGGTGTCTACAAGTGTGTTAGATACAAGAGGCAGGTCAGGGAAAGAGTGGGTCCCTTACTGAATGGGGGAGGCAAACTTGTGACAGAGAATGAGGAGAAGTCTGAAGTGCTCAATGCCTTTTTTACCTCGGTCTTAACGGGCAAGGTCAGCTCCCAGACTACCGCACCAAGACGCACAGTTTGGGGACAACAGGTCAGAGTCTATTTAGAAAAGCTGGACGTGTACAAGTCCATGGGGCCCGATGCAACGCATCCGAGGGTGCTGAGGGACTTGGCTGATGTGATAGCAGAGCTGCTGGCCATTATCTTTGAAAACTTGTGGCAATTGGGGAAGGTCCCAGACAATTGGAAAAGGGCAAATATAGTGCCCATCTTTAAGAAAGGGAAGGAAGAGGATCCAGGGAACTAGAGACCAGACAGCCTCGCCTCAGTCCCCAGAAAAATCATGGAGCAGGTCCTCAAAGAATTAATTTCTAAGCACTTAGACAAGAAGGTGATTAGGAACAGTTGGCATGGATTCATCAAGGGCAAGTCATGCCTGGCCAACCTAATTGCCTTCTATGATGAGATGACTGGCTTTGTGAATGTGGGGAAAAGCAGTGGACATAATATACTTTGATTTTGATATGGTCTCCCACAGCATTCGTGCAAGCAAGCTAAGGAAGCATGGGTTGGATGAATGGACTGTAAGGTGGACAGAAAGCTGGCTGGATTTTTAGGCTCAGCAGGTAGTAATCAATCGCTGAATGTCTAGCTGGCAGCCAGTATCAAGTGGAGTGTCCCAGCGGTTGGTCCTGGGGATGGTTTTGTTCAATATCTTCATTAACCATCTGGAAGATGGGATGGAGTGCACCCTCAGCAAGTTTGCAATGTAATAGATATACTGGAAGGTAGAGCTAGGATTCAGAGTGACTTAGACAAATTGGAGGATTGGGCCAAAAGAAATCTCATGAGGTTCAACAAGAACAAGTGCAAAGTCCTGCACTTAGGAGGGAAAAATCCTATGCACCGGTACATCCTGGGGACTAACTGGCTAAGCAGGAGCTCTGCAGAGAAGGAACTGGGGGTTACAGTAGACAATAAGCTGGATATGAGTCAGCAGTGTGCTCTTGTTGCCAAGAAAGCTAATAGTGTACTGGCCTGCATTAGGAGGAGCACTGCCAGAGGATCAAGGGAAGTGATTAGTCTGCTCTATTCTGCACTGGTGAGGCCATATCTGGAGGACTGTGTCCAGTGTTGGGCCCCCCATTATTGAAAGGATGTGGACAAAGTTGGAAAGAGTCCAGTGGAGAGCAACAAAAATGGTGAGGAGGCTGGGGGACATGACTTCTGAAGAAAGACTGAGGGAACTGGGTTTATTTAGTCTAGAGAAGAGGAGACTGAGAGGGGATTTAATAGCACCCTTCAACTACCTGAAGTGGGTTCAAAAGAGGATAAAGCTGGACTACTTTCAGTGGTTGCAGAAGACAGGGCAAGGAGCAAAGGGCTCAAGTTGCAGCAAGGGAAATTTAAGTTGGATATTAGTAAAAACTTTCCAACTAGGAGGGTGGTGCAGCACTGAAACATTACCTAGAGAGGTGGTGGAATCTCCATCCTTGGAAGTTTAAGGCCCAGCTTGATAAAGCCCTGTCTAAGACGATCTAGTTGGGAATGGTCCTGTTTTGAGCAGGGAGGTTGACTAGATGCGACCTACTGAGGTCCCTTCCAACCCTCATTTTCTATGATTCTAAAACCACTGGGCTACCTCATTAGGGTTCGCTCGATGCTGGGGTTCATTAGAATACAGAACAGCTTCATGCTGTAAATCAAAGTATTTCTTGTAAGGAGAAGCATTTTGGTTGTAAATACAAAGTGATCACAGGCAGAGAGTGTAGCCTACCGAACAGGACAGTGGTTTGGGACCTGGGTTCCATTTCTGACTCTCTTACTGATCTGCTAGGTAAAGTACTTCTGCACTCTCTTCTTCAGGTTTGTCACCTGCGAAAGGGTGGGGATAAATGACACTCACCCTCTGTGTAAAGCACTCTGAGAGCTACTGTTGAAGAGTGATAATTGAAACACCTGGCTTTGGTAGATGACTTCTCTTGAGTGTACATTAGAGCATAATTTGTAGAGTAAGGCACGACATTGTACATCTAAACATTTACACAACAACCTCCTTTATAATGCTCTGGCAGTACATAAAGATCTCACCGTAAGAAAGAACTAGGTTCATTTTGAGTAAATGCATCACGGCCTTGCCCTATAGAAAGGTAGATATTAATACAATTGCACAGAATGTTCCATACACTCCTTGACTTAAAAAAAAAAGAAAGAAAAGTAAAAAACCTCAAGATGCAATTATTTGCAGCTTGCAAAGCTGTTTAAGCAAAGAAATTTAATACATGAAAATTATCTTTCACCCAGTCAGTATCTGCTTGAAATAGTTTTGCAGCATCATATTTGTAGTTAGCTCTTTGATAATTGGCTCCATTAATAATAATCACCCACATCTCCTAATGAGTGCCTGAGCACTTGGGATCAATGTGTCAGTTTTAGAATGTATCAGATGCATGGTAGTAAAACAGATGTTGCTTTAAAATCACCTGGGTCTATAACATCTTTACAGGCCCCAGAGGAAAACAATTTATTTTTTGTTTCTTTTTATACAGACCTGGCTACAACATAGACAAGAGTGAGGAAAGAGACTGATAACTGCCAGTTCAGAGACAGGTATATAGGTATCATTACACATGAAGGTTTCTTGTACTGTCTTTATCATTGGTAACTTTATATTTAAAATAGCCCTCCATAGCATGCATGGTGTTTTCTGAACATTCAAGAAGGAAGGATCCCTGCTCAAAGGAGTTCAGAGTTTAAGGAGGGACTTCAGGGAAAGCGATAGGTCAACAGCCCCTCTTCATTCAAGCCCTGGCTGTAAGCAGCAGTCAGAGTCGGTGTTTAAGAGGTATTTTCTTTGAACAATGTCAGAGTATTTATAAATCAGAATTTTTACCATGCTCAGTGAAAGGGAAATGTTTTAGGCCCATATTTCCAGTGCCCAGGATAGATCTGGAAGACAGTTCTCTCCTTATCCCAGAGATGGATAATAGGGTAGCCTGGGCACAAAAAGCCTTAAGAGGCCAACAAGCACACAGGGAAAAGAGCAGGGAATGACTCATGCCATGGGAAATGACTCATGCCATAGGCCAAACTAAGAGAGGCAGATAAGGAGTTGCAATGCCAGCTTTACACTGTGACCTCCTCCTTGAAACCTCCTGGGTTAGCTATGCTGGTTTTAGGGGTGCTGGGAAATACAGTGGGTACAAAGCAATGTGTGACCTACCATCTCTATTTTATGTATAGATGGAGGCAAATCCAGGACACTTAAGGGGTGCAGCTGCACTCCTCTTTCTGTTACAGCCTCTGCACTCCCCAGCTGACCTGGGTGCAGGAGGACTCCCAGAGCCACTCCTGTACTGCTCCAGCTACAGACTGGGGTCACACAGGGCCCAGATTCAGCAGGGGACAGTGGCAGCAGCAGGTTCCCTCTTCATACATCTACTCCTGGCTGCCCCATGCTCCCATGGAGGCCAAGAGGTGGTGCTGGAAAGCGGAACCTGCTCTTTGGGAGCCCCAAAGCCACTCCTGCCTGTTGTAGCCATGGGCTGCAGGAAACTTCTGCATGGCGTGCTGGGCTTAGCGGGGAACAGCAGCAGCAGTGCGCTGGTACCTCCTTCCAATGCCTGCTCCTGGCCAGTGGGGGACACCTGGAGGAGTGGGCTGGGAGCAGATGACAAAGGAGGAACCAGTGCACTGCCAGTTCTGTTGCCAGCCAAGCCCGACTTCCTTCACAACTGCTTATAGCGCATGGCTGGAGCTGGGCCAGAGCAGCTCTAGGTTTCCCTACACCCCTGGGTCAGCTGGGGACGGATGCACCAGGCAAGTGTCCCCATTCTTTGTGCCCCTCCTTAGCTCCCCAGTGCTCCTGCCAGCTCGAGGACTCCAGCCATGCCTTAGCCCTAACCTTCCCGTAGTCTGCTGCCCTCCTCTGCTTAGTACATCCTGAATCTGCCTATATATGAATAGACAAACTAAAATACTGAGGGGTTTAACAACTTAATCCAATCACTGGCAGAGCTAGAACCCAGGAATCCCAATTCACAAGGCCCAGCTCTAACCATTTAACACGCTTCCATGCAGTAAGAATTACTCTGTTCCCAGATCCACTCCCATCATGTTAACATGCCCCTAAATATGTACAACCCCAACAATGTTGGGTTTTTGTGATTGATAAACAAACATAACTATTTTAAATGGGCATAAATACTCTAGAGCAGGGGCTGGCAACCTACGGTGCATGGGCCGGATCCATCCCAAAGCATCAAGGGCTACAGCAACATTGAGCAGCAGTGTCATTCTGGCCTGCAGGCTGAAAAGACTGATGACCACTATCTGAAAGCAGAGGTTGGGCACCTTTCAGGAGCTGTGGGACAAAATAATGCAGCTCAGCCTGAGGAGGGCCACCTTTTGCAACCTGAACACCAATGCCACTTCTCTTGCCTTTGAGGAGCATGCTTTTGCTGCCAGATTGCTGCCATTGTCCCAGTTCTATGGACTAGAAGAAATCACTTGGTCAAAGGTTGCCAACCCCTGCCCTAGAGGCACTGATTTCAAATGCTCCTCAACCCAGTACTAGCTACCGTGCCCGCATACCAGTCGGTTCAACTCCCACATTAGCTCCAAAATTGATGCGACGCCAAACACTCCTGCTCTGCTGACACACCGCTCCTGCAAATCAGCAATATTTGGGTGAAGGCAGCCTTTGAAAATCAACAAGGTAGAAAGAAAAGAGTACCTGTAACAATCAACTTCTGCTTGACTCAGTCACAGATGTACTGAAGGAGCCAGACGATAAATAAAAAATAGCTCTTCCACATCAAGAGAACCAGTAGTATGTGCACGTCTGGGAACAGAATGATAAAATGCAACTGGCAAAAAGGCAGAACAATGCTGCGAAGGGAATACTGGTAAGAATAATGCTCCCTGTGTACATCATAGCTGGATATGTTGCAACCAGCTTGTCAGTGTGAAAAGGGGCAGATAAATGCTAGGAAGTAACTTCCAAGGGCATCCAGTGCTTCTGCAGATCCTTCATGTGGGTTCTGGAAGGTGTGTGGTATTGACATTAAAATTAATATATGGAGACAGACGCATACTCAGGTAGCTTGTGGAATCTGGGTCTCACTTCTTCCAGGGTCTCAAGTGGAAGAGTGTCTGTGTCTTGCATTAGAAGTTGCATATTTTCTTCAGAAGTTGCTTCATACTCTGTAACGGAGAAAAAAAAAAGAAAAATCAATAAATGCATTTTGAAAAGTGGGCTATGAAATAAATCTCATTGAACACTGCAGTTTATATGAATTCTGTTAAAGGGATAAAAAGAGGGATGTAGTTAGCTGTGTTACTCTGAAGTCGGGCAGAAGGCAGAGTAGATGCACAACAATAGATGAATTAAATAAGATACATATAGGGCATAAGCTCTGGTGAACTTGAGCTCACTTCATCAGATGCTGTGACAGGACAAGCATAGAGCAATGCAGAACGTGGAGCGAATGATTTGAATACAAAAGGAGGGAAGGGAGGAGGGAAAGGAAGGTGAGAGAGGGCCCAGCGCTGGGAGAGGCATACAAGCAAAGACCCTGTGGGAACAAAGAGGTCACAAAAGCTAATCGGCAAAAGGGGTGTAGGTTGTGCTATCTTCACACCATCACCCTAAGCACACAGCCACGCTCTACATTGCAACTGTATCTGCTCTGATCCCACTGACTGGGATGAGGAGGATCTGGCGCAGGATCTGGAGCAGGAATTCCTGCCATTACAGTACAATCCCAGTACTCAAACCAACAAAGCCAGACTCAAAACTTCACTCTGAACAGCTCCAGTACCAGCTTCAAGACGAGAACAACAGAACCTCCACACATACCTTGCCTGCCTATGTCCTTAGACCAACACGGCTACAACCAAAAACCCACACATACAAAGCAGTGGTATGAGAACCAGGGACCCAGAGGAGAGAGCTAAGCAGCAGGGGTGGGGGCAGAGAGGGACACACATGGAAGAAAAAAGGACCCAGAGATCTTGACAGAAGTAGACTTGGAAATGGGGATGGAGCAGAGAGCCACAAGAAAGTAGAGATGGTGAATGGTAGTGATGAAGACAGCAAGGACTCAGGGGATACTGGTTGTCCACGGAAGCAAAGACCCTAGTGGGGAAGGACTTGGAGAGGGAAAAAAACAGATCTGGGGTGGAAGGGGAAGAACAAAGAGAACCTGCAAAGGGGCACAATGGGAGATACTGGCATACGGCAGAGTGGGGTCATGGAGGACACAGATTGCGGGCCTGATCGCTGACCTGCGCCTGACGTCGGCATTTGACAACGGTCTGATTAGATGTGATCTGCTTTCACAATGCTTTTCCATTCAATCATGTAAGCATCTCAAGAGATGTAGGACCGAAAGGGCTCAATTCTCCACTTCCTGGCTTTCTAGGGCTTCAAGGGCACCAGCCCCAGGCACTGACTTACAGTTGGCAGAAGACTGGCAGCCACCACTACCACCACCACTGCCGCTGCCCAGGGCGCAAAAACTGTTTGTTATGCCCACGCTAGGCTTATCCACCCACGTAGCCACTCTGGTGCAAAATGTCTAAAAAAGCTGTCAGGCACAAGGTGGTGTTATGTTCACTTCACACAGGGGATATGAAGGGAGTCACAGCTTTCTGAGTTAGTTTCCATAGTCACAAGGAGCATCTGAAACCTAAGCAGCACCGAGAAGACTGGGGGAGGACGGAGGACCTCATAACAGGGACAATATGCTCTGCCGAACGAAACTCTGAAGTCAGCAACTCCTTAGAGGAAGTCAGGCACGTGGGAACTCCCTGTAGGTAAGGATAAAAATGGGAGGAGCTTAATGCAGTCCGTAAAGTGTAGTCAGTGGCTAGGCTCTTGCAGTATATTCCAGACAGCTGAAATATTCAATGCCATAAAAACTAGGGTTTATAACAGAAAACGCCAGAAGGAATATGACATTGCATTCAGCAAAGAACTGAAGCGCAAGTTCAGCAGGGCAAATTTAACTCCTCAAAAACACTATCTTCCCTTCCTAAAGACAAGAGTTAGCGGGACACCAGCAGGGTTTAACTGCTTGCTTAACCTAGTTCTCGTGGCTAATTGAAATGATTCTCTCTCACGCGTGCACTTGGAAACACAATGTGATTTTTATGCAGGATGAGCAATGGTCCTATGTCTGTGTAGTTCTATATCTGCAGCAGGGGACAAATACAAGCAAAGAGTTTTAATTCCATAACATGCTGCAACTAGGTTGAACTTGTTATTAATGACACTCCAAAAGCTAATAAGTTTCCAAATTAGACTCCAGAGGCTTGGTGATGTTCCTAGTAGAGTCATTAGCAAAATTCTCAATGACTTAAGCGATTTGGACCTCCGGAAGATAACAGAATTCAGGATTAGACACCGCAACCTTGTTAAGAGGGATGATTGCCACTGCTCATTCATTTGGTTCAGACCTGGGGTTTATAACTCATGAACAGTTGGAACTTTTACTTGGTATCATAAAGAAGTTTTGCTGATGCCTCAAGCTTCTCTGCGACTCCGCTTAGTTCAAGCTCCTTTCCAGTACAAGGATAAATGAACAACATACCAAGCAGCTTGAAGGTAATTTTCTTTCATTCTGTTTTAATTTTTTCGCAAGACTGCATTTGCCAAGTGGTATTTCTAAAGATGCAATGATTCGCATAATATTAAGAAGATATGCATGTGCAGCATGGCACGGGTCCTTATCCCCACAGGTTTTTGCATACAGAAAGATATGTGGAACGTACCAGGTACATGGTAGCTTATTAGCTTGCTAACACTTGCTTCACAAGGCATCTGTGGGCAATTCCTAGCTGTTCACCTCAGTGATATGATACTGCTAACCAGTAACAGGTCGTGGAGAAATCAGAATGATAATCCTGAGCCTTTACACATAGCACAGGACTTCCATCTGAGGCTCTCAAAGGTGAGGAAGCCTTTATTAAGGGAGGTAAATAAGTGCATGCCTAATTTTGAGCACAAGAAATCCTACTGAAGTGAAGTCTACACTATTAAGCTTTGCAATACCTAACCATGTAAGTATAAATATTATTCCTATTTTACTGGTAAGGAAATGAAGGTATGCCAGCAATGTAGCAACACAGCATTTAAGAGCAGTAGCCTGGGGTGCCCCAGCAACAACCTCACTGCCGCATTTCCAGCAATCCAGCATTCAGAAGAGAAAGGCAGTTATAAACAGTGACTTATGTATCTAGCATGAAGGGAAAAGCATGAGTAAAACGAGTTTATATATCATGCTCATGTCTTGAATAGTCTGCCGTATGACTGACAAGGAATAACACCAGGTTTAGCAAAGGATGGCAGTTTCTGTTGTGTCTTCTCATACTGTAATGTCACCACGGACTCTGATACCGGGCAAATTCATTATGAGAAGGACAGCTAGAGTTAACAGTCATGTGTTTCTCTCCCTGTGTGTGGCAAGAACATTAGGGCTCCAGATAAATCATTTAGCACTACAACAGAGACATTACTGACAAGGCCTCTCCAGTGACCAATTCCCCCTGCTCTAGGTTAGAGTCTTCGATAAAAGTTGCACACCCACCATGATGATTCTCACGTTTATCCGACCAACCCACTCCTTCTGCTAGCTAGTCCTACTCAGGCACCACGTGAACTTTTAGATGTTTTTTAATTGTACCTGTTTAGTCTTTGTTAACAGCTCCAGTGCTAGCAGGAAGTTTTTGTCAAAAGATATTTCCTTTTCCCATCAAAACTAGTACATTCTACCAAGCAGTTAAATGTGCCTTTGTTAGGAACATTGCCAGTGAAAAGCAGGGAAACAACACACCAGAATACCCGATGGCTTAGGGATTAGACCACTCATCTGTCTTGCAGGAGACCCATGTTTGACTTCTGTCTGATTCAGACAAGAGACTTAAAACTCAATCGCCCATATCACAGTTGAGTGGCCCAACCATTGAACTATTGGGTTTTCTGGGTTGGAGCTGTTAGTAGGTCTCTGTCTTTTTTACCTTGAGAAATTTCATCCCAGAAATGAGAAAATTCCCTTGACAAAAGATTAATTGAAACTAGTACATTTCTACTGAGAGTTTTGGTTTTAGTGAATCTGCATATCCAGCAACATATTGCTGGAAAGTTTCTGAGCAGTTCTATTAAAAACCTTTCTAAATTCTAATATTATAAGTCTTAGTCTGTCTGTCCATAATGCTTTATTTGCGCCCTGATTGGTTGTCTGAAACAACCAATCAGAGTGCTTCAAGAGCAGTCTGGACAGGAGATGGTAGCAGTACAGTGGAGCACCACCATGACAGTGGGGATGGAGGTCAGCAGCACTGGCCTCGCCCCTGCCCCCCCCCCGGCCCTGCTACCTGGAGATGGCACCAGCAACAGAGTGGATGGAGCAGGGAGGTGAAGCCCTGGACCCGAAGTGGGTTGGGGGGTGGAAAATGGGCACAGTCCTGGCCCTGGTCCTGGCTCCAAAAGTGGCAGGGGGGGAAGGGAGGAAGTAGGCCCAGTCCTGAAGCAGCAGGGGGTTGGGGGGGGGGAGAGCAGACCCGGTCCCAAAGTGGCAAGGGAGAGGGCGGGGGCAGCGGGCCCAGCTCCGAAGCGGCAGGGGGGAGGGGGCAGGAAGTGGACTTCCATTTCCACTCACCCTCACCATTCTTGACAGGCAATTTGCTAGCTCTAGTCCATGTTTTTTTAGGAACCAGCAATGACCTTTGGCTTAAATAAGTCTTTTTCCGCCCTGGTGCTTACATCTGTGGTGTATTTAGAAATGGCAATAACATCCCTTGAAATGTACACAGTATTCCAGATGACATATCACCAATACATTGCACTGTATTAATTAATGATATTAATTAATCAATCAATTAACCTCCCCCGCCCTGTATTTACTGGATTCATATCAACTGAAATGTTCTAGGCTTATACATGTCTAGGCTTGTATTTATCTTTTTCATAACCACATCACACTCTTGGCTCTTAGACAGCCTTTAATCAACTAATACACTTCATGCCTTCTCCTCTTTGCCATTTTCAACTGATGAGCTCCCAGCTCTGAACAGAAATTCTCATTATTAAGTAGCTATGGACTCAATGCAAGAACTACTAGGTAAAGTTCTAGGGCCTGTGATTAGCAGACTTTGCCATAATGGTGTCTTCTGGCTTTGATATCCAGGTCTAGAAACCCCGCCAGGCAGGAGGCCATCTTCTCCAACTGAGATAATTAAAAAGCAAGCTTCCCTATGAAATAGAAGCTCTCATAAATGTGTGTTATGAAGTTCCTGGTACTTCTCCATGAAGCGTCTAGTACAGGATTGTCAGAAACAAGATACTCGACTAGACAGAACTCTGCTGTGCTCCAGGTTGGGAATTCCAATGTGTTCTCCTGCCCTCCTTTATCTCAGGGTTGAGAAAAATGTTAACTGAAGTCATTTAAATTATGTTTGTGACACTGAACGACTGTGTCTTCCAAGTTTTTGGGGGGCAGCAGAGTAAAGTTTTTACTGTAACAATGCTTGTTAAATATATCTAAGTGATTTGAGACATTGAGTGTGTCTACGAGTACATTTAAGCGTGCCTAAATTTAATGTGCATTAGCTTTGTCAGAGCAAAGCTTAGTGGTTGAGTGCCTCGGCACAGTGGAACTTTCTAGCACAAGGCACGGTGAGATTTTGTACGAGGGAATTTCTCGGCACGGTGGATAACCCCGGCGTGGAAAGGTTCCCGCCGCTCGTTTGCAAATTCACACATTATTATTGGCCGGTTCTAAATTATTCCTACGTGGCGACTAGCAATTGGCTCGCTAGCCGTATAAAAGGTGGGAGCAGTTTCCGCCCAAGTTGGAGAACTCCGCGCCCATCTCAGAGTGAACGTGGCGGACTGATCAACCGCTGACGACTCCCCGTCGCCGACCGACCCCGACGTACCCCTGTGTCCTGCATGCTGACGTTTAGAAAGATGTCTCGTCTTATCAGAGCTCCCCGGTTAAACTGTAACTGAAGTTTGAAGTTAACTTTCTTCCTACGCTGTACATCTCGACAGTGTAAGTAAAGCCATCTTTGTTTGAACCAGTACGTGTTTGTGCCCAATTCTACTCCAGCGGTCGAAAGTACCCATCTGTACGTGTCAGGTTTGTGGCCACAACCCAGCCGACACTTTCCCGGATCCCCCTCGGCCCCCACAAGCTTAACGTACATTATGCGGGTCCAGGCAGGCATCAAAGCTCATTAACGCTAAAATTAGTCCCAAGTCATTCCATACACACAGCATTAATGTGCTTTAGCTATTTACACCTACATTTGATACCTGCAAAAGCATTTGCAGGTATCAAATTTTGGCTTGATTAGCCCCAAATCACCGTTTTTAAAGTGCATTAAGCACAGATGCATGCTCTGATGCACCTTAAATTTTGGCTAATGCACCTTAAAATGCCTTGTATAGAAGCACCCATTGAGTCCATTTTAGAAAAGGGCTTAAATTTACATGCCTAAATCACTAGAGAGATATTTTCAAGAGTGCCTCAGTAAAATTCTGCACAGTGACTGGCACAGAGAACTACACCTGCTGCCAGTGGTTTTCTACTGATAAAAACTGCAATTGGGGTTGAACAAACAAATTTCAGAGGATTTAGTAAGAACCAGGATTTACTATGGAACTAACGCTGTAGAACAAAAGTATTGCAGTTTGATTCACATTTACTACAAAAGGAACAGCAGACATACAGGAAGTGTAGTTAATGTGCTTTAAATTTAGTACCACCATTATGAGGTACTAAAAAAAAGGTGCATTAGCCTATTTTAATGTGCATTAGATAAAGAGCATGGGTTTTGTGGAATGTTTTAATGCGCATTAAAATAGGCTAATGAACATTACAGTGCACATGTACATGTTCCATGGTAAGCGTCCATGTTCTTCTTAAACTCACTATAATTTGCTTATTTGTCCATACACTTTGCATCTTTGATGATCTTGTTCAATGCTGAGCCATTTATCTAAATTAACTGTGTTCAGCTGTTTACATTAGATCTGGGTTGTCTTGTGTTGCTGTTACATGATCTTGCTTTTTTGCTCTTGTTCATCTTTAGTGCTCTTTTTTGGCTTCCGTGGTTGAACTCTTCTCTTATCTCCCATTGCTCATAATTGCCAGATGGCTCCTAGTGTATTTTTGAATTCTGAGTTCAAATAGGGGAGTATTTGTCACTGAAGAGGTATGCTCTGACTTCTATTAGCAAACTGCTTGAAAAAACATGACTGGCACTTTGTTTTATTCTTGAATTTAAGTATACGGTGGAGACAAGATCTTTCCATTACAGACATTCATCCTTCTAGCTATCTCTACTCCGTGTACTTGACAGTTTTTGTCTTAAAGACTGCATCCCTCCAAGTTACTTAACAAACACTCCTCTCCTTCACATGCAAAAGCAGTTCCCATTTTGCTTCAGAAAAAAATCCCCACATTTTAATGCAGTCTGGGGAAGTGTGCAGGACTCGTTCAGGTCCCAAATTAAAAGGGAGAAGAATATTAGTTTAATCCACCTAAAACTAAAAAAAAACCAAGAGCAAGTGGTTTTAGCTTTCACTAAAAATGAGCTTTAGTACCAAAGTTCACATTTGAATGGTGTATTCACATACTACAGGTATAAACACCTCTACTAAACTGCCATGCAAGCAAAACTGGACATCTAGTTCGGGTTGCAGTGTGGCTACTTATATGGTGTTGTGTCAGTTCAGCCATGCTCCAGTTCGCCTGCTCTCTGCAGAGATGAGCATGATCAACTTAAGTGGAAGTTGAGATTCCCTCAATATGTCCCAGGACAGCAACAGCAAAAGCAATTAAAAAAAAAAAACAAAAAAAAACAACCTTCTTAATCCAGAATGCAGGAAGCTCCATGACAAAAAATCCCTGACTTCCATTAGAAGAGCAGCCTTCTAGAGGATGCAGTACCCAGACTCAGGTATCCATGTTGTAGCCGTATTGGTTTAGAGGAAAAAGCAATCAGAGCTCCTGGTAGAGGTGATGTCTTTTATTAGACCGACAAGATTTATTTTTGCAAAAAAACAAAAACCTTTAAATTGCAAGCTTTCAGGCGCAAACACCCTTCAGGCATCAGAGAAGAGATTGTAAAAGGTCTCCTGGGTAAAAATGAAAGTTCAGATTTCATACCAGAGTCAATAGATGGAATAGTCCTCTGGGCAGGCAGGTCTTAGCTGGGAAGGTGCCTCTCAACTGTCTTGTGAGGCTCTGTGATGATGCAAATTACCTTGAACAAAGGCAGGAGCAGTATCTTGGGTTTCAGGTGGTCAAAGTTGTACTTGGGTTATACTTTGACCACCTGAAACCTGAGATACTGCTCTTGCCTTTGTTCGAGGTAATTTGCATCATCCTGCCAAAATACAACTTTGACCACCTGAAACCTGAGATACTGCTCCTGCCTTTGTTCAAGGTAATTTGCATCATCACAGAGCCTCCTAAGAGAGCTGAGAGGCACCTTCCCAGCTAAGAACTGTTGCCCAGAGGAGTTTTCCATCTATTGATTTTTCTGTGAAATCCTATGAAATATGAACTTTCATTTCTACCCAGGAGAACTGTTACAATCTTTTCTCTGATGCCCGATGAAGGGTGTTTGTGTCTGACAGCTTGCAATTAAAGAATTTTGTTTTGCAAAAAATCTTGTTGGTCTAATAAAAGATATCACCTCTACCACGTATCCAGACTCACACCCTTATCCACCCAATCCCTACCTGATTTCTTCTGTAGTCAGAAAATTGCTTTACCATCTGTCATTGGTCCCTGCCATGCTGCACTTCATGGGAGGGCTTTTTTGACTTCTGCAACCTCTCACACTAGTTGTTGACAAACTTTTAGTGATGGTACAAATTATTTCAGTGTCAGGATTGTCAATTGCTTAGCAAATCTATGCCCTGGATATACTTTGCAAGGAAGAAAGCAGCTCCACATTTGCCATATAGCCTAGGCGCGAGGTAGTATGTAAGAAAACATCCAGCATGATACAAAATGTCTGTAGGCTGTATTCAGAGCGCTGGTGCTTTAAAAGTGTCAGTAGAACTTCAATGGCAAATAAAATGACAGCCTATTGTCTTACATAATATTTGAAGCTATGAAGTGTCTTCACTAAGGATTAGTTTATGAGCATCAAAGAGTTGGGGAGATGCAGGTGGCATGCCTTGTGATGGGATTTAATAAAGTAGATTCGCCTACCAACAACATGCCCAAATCTTGTCTCAGAAATATAATTACTTTTGGTGCCAATCATTCTCTTTATGATCCTTCCATTTTTTCCCCCCTGTCTCCATTCTTTCAAATATACCTTCTTCCAGAGATGACATTCCTCTATCCATAGAGTACATCGTGTCACCAGACTTTGAAGATATGTACATGAAGTGCCAGTTGGATGTGGATGTGGAAGAACATAAAATGTGCACTGCTAAGAATTGTTTCTCAGTGCAGTATCCGATGAATAAAGGCATGCATGCGGAAATCACTTGAGATAACTAAAACAGACAGATTAGATGTTATCAACAGAGATGCCAGAATTATATTCATATACTAGTAGGGATACTGGATTATTTTTCTAAAATGCAGAGCAAAGACATTAGAGTGACACACACAAAAAGATTATTAGAAAGGTATCTCTGAAGGTCAATGCATCCTGGAGCTACCCCTAGATTGGAAATCAGAATCTAATCTTTATAATAGTGAAAAATAATTTGGATGCCTTGACTTGCTTAGTACAGCCTTCAGCCCCGATCCTATGAGTCATTACTACCTAAAGTAATGCTTACCTTCAGAAGCAAGAGGACAAGAGCTTTGATGTTACTAATAACAGCCGTAAGTCCCTTATTTGGGGAATGTTTGCAGGATCAGGTCCTTAAATCACACTAAATATTTACAGCAAAATCTGAAAACCTCAAAGTAAACGGTTTGCATTTCAGACTTTGAAACTTTTAAGATGTCATTTCATAGCAACTCTTCCCGATTTCTTTGAGTGATGGAAATAAGAGAAAGGAACATTGGTCTCATTCTCAAGATTATATAAAAAAAATTAAAATTTACCTTAATTTACTATTCAAAACTTCATTTTTGAGAACGAGCAATCCCATCTTAAAAACATAGTCAATAATTGAAAATCCCCGCATTTGGATTTCAAAATTGATCCATTAATGACATTTTCACATGCATTTCATTTCCTGGAGGATGAGGTTTATCACAAGCATTTATTCAAAATTCCCCATGCTCTTTTTTTGGGAAGTGAAAATGTAAAATAGCAATGAAAGCTCTAATTGGAAAAAAAAAAAAACAACCACAACTCAATATTTTTGATTAGCTGTGTTTCTATCACTTTTTTTCCATTTCATTTTTGGGAAAATGTTAATTTTTTTTCCCTCTTTCTTGTGGTTGTTGGAATTACATTGTGGCTATGATGGTCCAGGAAATGTTCATGAGGCAAGGACTTCTGTGGGTGAAACTTTTTATTGGATCAACTGCATAGTTGGGAGAGACTGAGACAAGCTTTCAGGTAATCTGAGGAAGGGTACTTTGTGCCCACAAGCTTGTCGAGACCTTTGAAGCCAATCGATTATGCAGGAAGACAGGGTGCACGAACTTTGCACCGGTTTACAAACTGCTCTTTGATTTGTTAGTTTTGACATTTTTTTTTTTTTTTTAAGAGCACTTAGCTTGTTCCAAGTCTTAAAAGGTCTGTATTGTACTTCTCAATTTCTTTTACTAATTTCAAAAGTCATTCCTTTAGGAGTTCAAATGATAAAGTTAAATCATAAATTATGAATTAAAGCTTCTGGTAAGTAACCCTGGACCCACCATTTATATTTTACTCTCTCATTCTTTTTTATATCACGGTTTCTCTTCTACAAAGTTTATTATTTATAATTTATAAAGGGCCATGTGTGCTCCCAGTTCTTGACAAATCAGTAAATATGCTTGGTCCCTGCCTAGAGGGCCTTCCGATTTATATTGAAAAGGATGTGGGATTTTTATTAAACCTTCCTCAATCTTACGTTACGGAATAGCAGCTAAGCATTTTAAAAGAAAATCGAGTTTCAGTACTGACCAAACAAGTCCTAGAGTATTTTAAAGTCTTACTTGCTGCCATAAGAAATCCGATGTGTTGGTTATATGGGTCTTAGTTGTTTATAGGGGTGATTTGCCTAATGACGATCTGGAATCCCATTTGACTATTGAATCCTATTTCCTTTCCACCACTAATGAGGGTTGTATCAGAAATTTTGGTCTATCTCCTAATATAGCCTTGATTCACCAAAGGACTTCATTTTCTAAGGTATTTAGGCCAGAGGTTGTTGCAGTCTGGGTGTGTCTGCACAAGATGCTTTACTTGAGATTAGCATAAATTTCAGTGCAGTAAACACTGTTTACATGTGCAGATGCTTACTGCACAGTAATTTGCCCTAATTGCAAGTACATTTGCTACTTGTAAATACAGGTAGAAAATTTACTCGTGATTAGTTAGCATCTACACATGCTACTGAGCAGTAACTGGGAGCAAATTTGTTCCTGGTCAGCCCCACCATGAGGGGGCCAGCCTCAGGCTAACCCCAGGGCCCCAGGGCTGGGAGCTTCTCCTGCCCCAGTGCTGGGCCAGCTCTGTGCCTGCCCCAGCCCAAGACACTGAAAAGCCTGTGGGGACACTGGGGCACTTGCAGACAGACAGCCTGTGGACACTGCTGGCTACCACATCCTGCAGGACTGGCCCAAGAGCAGCTGCAACAGCCTGTCCTGGTGCTACTCTCTGGCACTGCATTGCTGTGCAGCTGCCAGGCCCATGCCATCCAGCTGCATTGGGTGCTGCAGGGACCCTGGGCCACCTGCAGCCAGCCTGTGGCCACTGGTCCCACTCCAGGTGGCTCCAGGCTAACTACAACAGCCTCACCGAACACTGCAGCTGGTGCCTGGCACTGCATACCCACAAGACTGCCTGTCCCAGTCTCTGCCCCTGCACTGGGCACTGCACGCACCTGGCCAGGCCCACCAGCACCAGGGCTGCTACAAGGAGGCCCAGTGAGCCATTGCAGGAGCCACATTGGCCTCCTCTCCGACACCACACGCCACCTCCTGGGGTCCAAACTGGTCCTAGGAGGAGACTGTGGACCTTGTGGCACTGTGGGGTGAGGCTGAGTCCTCAGTCAGTTTGCATGGAGTAGGTGCTCCAATGCACAGATCTACAAGGGGCCGTCAGGCCACATGCAGAAGTGTGGACATGACCAGTCAGCACACCAGTGCCACAAAGTCCAAAAACTTGTGGCCACAGTTGGTCATGGTCACTGACCACAACCGCTGGTGCAAGTCCATGCCCTTTATGTGGCAGCTGGATGACATCCTTGCACCCCAGGATGCTGGCCACAACTGTGCCGTCTACTCTAGCCTGGGCAGCCAGCCCAAGCCTCTACTGCAGCTTGGTACCCGCAGTGACGCATCACCAGAGGAGGGCCCCTCAGCCACAGGAGCCCATCCCGCCATGCTCCGCACCCCATCATTGTCCAGGAGCTCTGGGAACCTGGGCCAGTGCCTGCCCTGTCAGCTCCATAGCTTCAGCCCCACCCACGAGGGCAGGCTGGCCATGACACCACCAGCTGCCAGCAGCTTCAGCTCCTCCCCAGAGGAGGGCCCTGCCCGGGCAACCCAGAATATTTGCACATGTAAATGCACTCTCTGAGGGGCAAATACTTGAGAGAGTCAGAATTTAGCTTGGTAGAGAAGATATGATAATTATACAGGGACTGAAATACATCATCATGTTCCCATTTTTACAGTATCCATTTCTAGTTACTTAAGGAAGTGGACTAATTACTGGCTCATCCTTGTTGATATGATAGGACCCTACAAGTGTCTCCTTCAGGTTTAAATACATTGTGTAAAATAGTACATCTTACAGCGCCCCCCCCCCTTACTGAACTGACAAGTAAGCTGCAATTACTAAATATTACTGGGTCCATCTGTTTTTCCCTCTAGGTTTTTCTGATCAAGAGTTGCGCATTCAAATGTAATTCCCTGAGAATTTTAGTCAAACTTCTACTGTAATCTGCAGTAATTAAGTAAAGCATGTAAATATACTGTGGAATATTCCTGTTAAACTCCTTAGGTTAGCATGTTCAATGAGCATATATGTACAAGGAATGATGTCAAGCAGTAGAAACATTTTAAAACACGTTTTTATGCATCCTTGCAGAAATACATGAGACTAGACTTACAGTCTTTCTGATCTCCCAGTGCTCTCTATTTTCTCAGAAAATGTTCTTGACTGTGCACTAGCTGCAGCATTTATTTGATTCTCCTACAATCGTTTTTTTTGTGCTAAGATCCTAACTATCAATCCAATAAAAGATATTACCAAACAAGTCTTGCCTCTTGCATCTTACCTGGACCGCCACCGCTACAACCCTCAGAACTACAAAACTCACAGGGGCAGAACCATTTGTGGTTATTTGTAGTGTAAAGTCCACAATATAGTAACAGAGTCCATAAAAATAACAGCCATAAATTAGAAATCTACCTAAAATAGAAGTTTTAGCCTGATACAAATAGGGGTAATATTCTAGCTCCATTTGAATGTCATTAAATGTCCCCTTGTCCTTGTGTTATAAGACAGGGAGAACAGAAGTTTCCAATCCACCTTTTCTGCTCTATTCAATATTGCAAATATTTTTATTCAATGTCATCTTCAGTCTAAAGTAAACAATCCCATTCTTTCTGTCTCATTATAGCATAGTTTTGCCAGATCCCTAATATTTTTTTTCCCCCCATTTTCTGGATCCTCCCTCCAATTCTGCAATACCTAGTTTTTGAGATGGAAAGTTCGATACTGCTGTCTCACCTAGAATGCATCACTGATTTATAAAGTTACTTTATAATATCATCCTTCTAGTTCTCCAGCCCAATCCACATGCAGGTCAACATTGCATTTTGGCTGCAGCTGCACATTGCGAGGAGGTCAACTGAAAGAAGCAAGTTTTAGCAACATGCTGAAGTATGATGAATTGCATTGGCACAGATCAAGCACTTGCGGGATGAAGAAAACCGAAATATATTGTTGAAAAGGTAGAGGAATCAATTAACTGAGTTACAATATATTAGGTAGAGAAAAGAAAATTTCAGTGACCAAGAAAAGAAATGCTCAACCCAGCTTTTCACAGGAAAAAGGAAAGGACAATTTTAGAAATGCAGTGGAAGTCTTGATAGGATACTGCAAAATCCAGAAAAGGCGGGGGGGGGGGGTGCAGAATTAAAGACGTAGCATGGGAGAAGTGGATGAGGACCAGATTGCCAGATGAATATGGACACACAGATTGAGGGATACTCAGGCACCACTATGGTGGGGGCCAAATGGATAGCTAGGTCAATGGAGGCAAATAAATTGACTCTTGGCATCAAAATCTGCCTCAGTCGCTCCAAAGACCCCCATTGATGTTACCAGAAGGATTAACTGTTGCCCAAATGATCTGGAACTTAGAATTTCTTGAAGCCCGCATCACTGCTTTGCTACTTTTCCAAGCTGTGAACAAATGTTAATAATTGTAAGCGAGACAAAAAAGTATCTGAAGAAGGCTGCCAGCCAGCCTCCCCAGTCTGTCATGCTCTGAGCCTTAGGTGCTTGAAATACTTTATCCTCTAACTGAGAAGATTGATGCAGGTGCCATTTTTCACAGCAATCATGGAAACCCCCGCTTTTCACGGTTTCTGTGGGGGGGGGGGGGGGAAATCACAAAAGCAGAATTTAAGCAGGTCCCTATCGATAATGTTACTTTCAAGATGTGCTACATGTTGCCATTAGGTTATTCTCAGCCGTTTTTGACCATAAAAATATTGCATGGACGATATCCTTATATACAGCATTGTGGCCCCAAGCCATCAGCATGGTTATGCCCATGTTTAAATTGAAGTGAACTTTAGCTATTTCATGGGATGCAGTTAAACCGTTCGGGTCTTGAATGCTTTGTAGAGGTCAGCATCTTTGCTAAGCCCTATTACGTTTAACTCAGCCCTAACTTGGATCTGTAGGAACAGCTGTAGTTCGGTTTGTAGGTCCAGATGCTCTCTTTCAGCATCCTCAAGCTTTGTTCTTGCAGGCAGGAAAACAGAAATGCTGATTGCCACAGCACTGGGGGCTGGATCTGGCCATGAGCATCCCTGCACTAAAGTGTTTATGAATGAAACCATCCCAGTGCCCTGTGGGATGTTGCTGTAATAGTAATAGCTTCTAGGAAGAAAGATTGACCTTGTAGTTCAGACAGAGATCAGGTGCCAGCAAGTCACAGCTCTGCCTCTGACTCACTCGACAACTTCGAGTACACCAGTGATTTTTTTTCTGTGACTCAATGCATTCAAATTGGAATGGTGATTACTACCTACCTCACAGCACAGGCAGATTCATTAATACTCGTAAAATGCTCTCAGATATTTCAGACAAAAGGTGGCATGGAAATGCATAGCATTTTTATTATATCAATTAGATAAAGAATTGTAATGTGATCATTACAAAACTAAAGCTCATGCTTTGATGGGATGACAGATATTTTAGGATCACAGAGACATATAAAAACTGTATCTCGGATGTTTTAAAGTATCCGTTGCAATAGAAACACAAGCAAAGCATATCACATTTGATTGTACAATGACTGTAAAGCAAGCACTAAATTAACTGGATTCTGTTCTTCGGGTTTGTACCCGAAACAATACATCTGTGCTAGCAAGTGATAACTTAACAATGTCTTAAAATTATATGGTATCTTTTATCCTGATGGATCCTAACGTGCTGTGAAAGTGGATTTACAGGTATATATAGTAATCTTTTAACCTATCACTGCCATGCAGGCATGAGCCTGAGATGAAACCTAATAATTATTGAATAGTACACAATAACTATGACAGGTCAGGACCAGAAGTAAAGGAGACTATTGTACCCAATAGAAGTACTGGGGTAGATGGGGGAAAGTGGTATTTACATGCACAGAATATACACAATAACTTTAGTTGGAATTTGGCTGGGACAGCAAGACTAATATGCCTATAATGAAAGAAGAACAGGATGCAGGTACAGTGCATATTTTGATCCCTGTCAACTCCACACTTCACAGTTTTTGGAGGGTGATAACGCAACCTGTTATCATGAAAAGAATTGTGAAGTCTTAATTGAACACATTAAGGGTTCCTTGTGCATAATAAGATTCAAGATTTCAATATTGTAGAGGGTCAAATATTAGTCTGACTAACAAGAACACCGAGAAGTGAAATCTAGTTGGAACTGATTTCTGGGTAGAGGTTTTCATGAATTGTAAAGAACAATAATCAGCAGTAATGCATTTGCTTTTCAGCTTGGAGAAACTCAGCCTCTTAAAGAAGCATCCTAACACCAGGTTTTGGGAGCATGGGCTTGCAGCAGTGAATTGGAATGATGCACCTTCTCCACTTCGGGGGAGAGGTAAATGCAAGGAAGAAAGGTTTCCTTAGCAACCAGAGACAGCCCACCCAAGTGACCATAACTCACAGGCTTTGTCCGAAATCACCTCCATCCTATCAGAGAAAAATATCAAGCAGTTCACAGCTTCTTAGTCAGAGAGGGGGGGGAAAAAAAGGGAGATAATACCTGAACCTTTCTCTGCATTTTCTCCACCTGGGGATTTAACTGGAGACCAGAGCAGGATGATAATCAGACGACCCAAGCAAGCTGAGTATGGCAGGTCAAAGACAGGGAGGAAAACAAGGATGGAAAACTCCCTGCTCCTTCCCCCACAGGGCCTCCCAAGGACTCTTGCTACCAGCATAACCAACAGCAGAGGCCTCCAAAGCAGGGCACAGCACTGCATTTATCATCCATCAATTTGACCCTCTCACCAAGTGCTGCTCTTGCAAATTCTCCAGTGCCTATCATGCATTGCTCCTTCCCCCTGTTCCCGGTTAAAAGAAGTCCTCCCTTCTTCCTTGTACCTGAGCAAGTTCATCTGTCACAACTTGTGTCTTAATCACTGATACTTTCCATGTAGCTTTTTTCCCCCTGGAGGAACTACAGCCTGCCGTGGCTTAATTACAGTTTCTCAAGCTGTATCAGACATCTTTCACACTACTTAGCAAAGCTCTTTCCACTACTAATTCCTTGGATACTGGATTGTTTGTCTCCAGCTTTAAATTGTCAAAATCACGGTGGATGAAGTGCACTCTAATATAGTGAGCCAATGTAAGCCTTATGTTCTCCAAACAAAGCTGACTGGGTCTTAGGACAAAAAAAAATGCTGTCCAGAATGAGGTGAGAACTGGTGTAAGTTGGTACCAAACACACTAAAATCATGGTTATGACAGTTCACACCTTTGGGGATCTGCCCCAGGTAATTACCAGTTCTTGTTCCTGTGCATTGTTGGAGCTGTGAAAGGTGAAGCAGTGAAACAATGCCTTGTTTGTGCTTAGATCTCCTTGCTCCCATGCTCGTTCAGCTATATATGCCTCTAGGTGTATTTATCCCTCCTTTCTTACTACATCTACTCTTGCTGCTTTCTGATTTGACAGCCTACCTATTTCCATAGTGAGATGAGCTGCCAAACCACAATAATCATTAGTACTTTGTAGCAATTTTACAACTTGGGTAATTGAGGCACAGAGCTTGAGACAACTTTCCAGTTCCTTATTGTATCAGCGCTAGGACAAGATTAGAACCCATGGTTTTATGACTTAAGGTCCTATACTTTAGTGACTATATAACAGGTCACATATGGCTATGATGCTGCTGTTTGATTCAATTCCTAATTGTCATAATCAATAAAGTAAGTTTGGGCAGATTACCTTTTGAACATTTTCATTAACAAATAGTGAACAACTTTCAACTAGGCTCTTCAGAATACTATGGGCTCTTTAAAGATACCGAGATGCAAGAACACAAATCCCTAACTTACTGTGGGTCTTAAGCTCCTAAATATGTTGGGCATATCAGAAAATCATTATCTGTACCCACAGTTTTGGCAAGGACCCAAGAGGAAAGTTTCTTCCCATTTTTTCAGTTTGAAGGTCCTTCATTTTTGCATATAAAATGAAAGAAACTTGAAAAGAAAAGACTGGTAATATCTGAAGCTCTGCAATAAACAGAGAGTGAGCTTTCAAAAGGGTTTTTTGGGTTTTTGGGGGGTTTTTTTGCAAAAATATATTTCTGTATATATCTTTAGACACACAAACACCGCCCCCCTATATCTTTATGGTTTTGTCCCATGACCAACCCAGTTCACTTGACAGTGCGTAACACCATCATTATCTGTCAACAACTGTTATCCCCATTACAGTAACTGCATCTGTACACCCACGCACCTGCATTCCCATGTGCCCATTGCCATCTTCTTTAACTGTTACAAATATGCCCAACCACCTCCACTCCCTCCACCCTCCCCTCCCCACCCTTCTCCCCACAACCACCCCATCTCTTTCTCCAGTCCTGAGTCCAAGTTGTCTTTGCCATCATCATCATCGTCTTTGTCCTCATCTTCTCTAGGGGTCTTGTTGCTGAACAGCCTGTGCCAGCCTCTTCTCTTCCATGTTTTCTCTGCTGTCTTCTCCCCGTCATCTTCATGTAGTACATCTGCAGCTCACTTACTCCCATTCTGACAGCTCTCGACTGGGAGTTTCAAGTGTCTGTACATGAGCATGGTTCTGGTTTTCCATGGAGCATTCCTGAAGCAGAAGATAAATTGATTGAAGAGGGCTGTCAGGGTCCCTTGCTGCTTGGTTAGGTGTCTGAATAGCACCACCTCTCTGGTCAGGGTCCTGACCCCTGTCACCATAATGAGGAGTAGGATTGCTCTCCTTTACACCTCCCTGGCATACGGGCAGTTCGAGAAGAGGTGGTTGATCGTCTCCTTCTTCCACCAGCACGTTTGCCTGGGACAATTCAGACAGTCTTTTTGTCCATCTCTGTGTCTCAGGCATGCACAAGGAGTGCCCGATGGGTGACTTGCCAGTTCAAGTCCTGGTGCAAAATATGTTCCCACATGGCCTGCCAGCTGTCACCAGGTAGTACATCCACAGGTAACAGGCCATCCCTTGTTCTTACTACCTCCTGCATCTTGTGGTGGTTTTTCAGGGTCATTGACCTTTCTGTAGCTTATAGCTGCTCCAGAGTCTTGTAGGGCCACAGCGGTTCCAAGGTCCATTGATGCATGTTGGCAGATCCATGGGCAGCTTGTACACCCCACAGTGGGTGCCCTGCAAAATACTTCAGAAAGCAAGCTGTTTGAAGTCTGCCCCAGCTGCCAGTTTGCAGATCTGGCTCATGTACTTAGACCAGAGGGAAAAATACATCTGGTATTCCTCAGCCCCCGGTCCATTTAATTGTATACAGCGTGGCCCTTGCATCCTTCTCCCATTTGGAGCTCCAGGAGAAGATGTACATGGCCCTCTTTATTCTACGGACGATGTGCCCTGAGGGAGGGAGAGGGACCAGTGCTGTGTACAGAAGCACTGGTAGCAACACCACCCTCATGAGTGCCACAAGCCCCCACATGGACAGACAATGCACTTTCCACAGTCCCAGCTTCTGTCTGACGGAGGTCTCAGTCTTCTCCCGTGGTTTCTTTCCTTTCAGCTCTGGATTGAAAACCACCCCGAGCATCTTACTGCCTCTGGAGGGACAGAGATGGTCAGGATAGACAAGTCTCCAAACCTGTCCACTGCCAGGCAGGTACTCTTGCTCGCATTGAGTTTGGTCCCTGCTACCACTCTATATGCTTATGCGTGTTGCAGTACTCTTTCTACCGAGCACTTGTTGGTGCACAGGATGTTGAGATCATCTATGTAGACCAGGACTCTCATCTCTTCCATGCTTCCCCCTAGGGTCTTGCCTGAGCCACTGGGTTAGCAGTTCCATCATGCAGATTAAAAGGATTGGGGAGAGCAGGCACATCTGCTGGATGCCCGATTCTACCACGATTGGTGTGGTCAGGAAACCATTGAATAGCATCTGCTGCTCACATCCATATATAATGCCTTTATCCAGGTGACAAAGGTCAGAGGTCTCCCATCTTCTGCATCTTGAACAGGAATCAGTGGGGCACTCAGTCAAAAGCCTTCTCCAAGTCAAGGCTCAGCATGCCAATGTCCAGCTCCCTCTCCTGAGAGTACCACCACATGCATCACAGTGGCTGCAGGGGTTTATGGATCTGCCATCCTGGCACCGTGTACAACTGGTCTTCGTGGATCACTGCACCTATAACAGACTTAAAATGCTCAGCCAAGACTTTGGCCATTAGTTTATAGTTCAAGTTCAGGAGCATTATGGGCCTCCAGTTCTTTAGCTCTTCCCTTGCCCCCTTCTTGTAAAAGATCCGTTTATAAAAAGACAGGTTTCACAGCCCTACCGTGCATTTTAAACATTTTTTCAGAGCTGTCAAAAAACAGAGACATCTCTAACACAGGGAAAAGACAGTAAATTACACTTCATGTCCATCTCAATATCTTAAAAAAAATAAGAGGACTACTGATAATCTGAAGACTCCTTGAAGAACTTTAGGACTTAGCCTGTGAAATTTTCTGTTTCTGTTGCATGTGAAGAACTAAATAGTTCCCATTACTGTGACAGTTAATGAGTCTCAAGACTTCAGAACAGCTATTTTGTTGCTGTTTGATGAAAAGCCAAGCTGCAGAACATTTGTTCACAGATGCAGAATAAATGAATGGCTGTGGCAAGTGTGCTTATAATCATAAAACTAAGCCTGAAACCTGAGTCGTTTGAGTGACAGAGGAGCTGTGAGATGAGAGCCAAAGATAACTTACCTCAAAGTAAACATGATTAGGTGCCGAGCGTCATGATAACTGTTCCAAGTGAATAAATAACCCCGCACCATTACTCACCTAAAATGTAAGTAACCCTTGTGCAAAGGACTAGGCCAAAGTCTAACACACCACTTAAGTACTAACATTAGATTTAAGTGTGGTATAGCCTTTTTGCCTGTCTCTGTATGGCACAACAGAGAACGAGCCAGCTTGGGTACCTCTACGTAGCACCACAATGTGATGTGTAGACACCCGCTTTATCCAACCCGTATTTCAGTCTTAGGCACCTAACTACTACTTGTGTGTCCACATGTAGTCACATAAGTGATATTGTTAACATTTACATGGATTTTAGAATCCATTTCCACCTGTGTAGCTACACTAACCCTGCACTTCCCTTTTGTGCATGCTCAAAGCCTTTACCCTGGCCACATATGCCCACAAATCAGATCACAGAGCAGAGTAGCCTAATGCAATAACCTAATGGAGGAACATTTGTCTGGGAAGTGGGAGATCTTGGTCCCAGGCCACCCTTTACCCAGGTCTGAGTCTGTATCTCCTACTTCCCAGCGAAGTGCGCTAGCAACCAGGCCACAGGTTAGACATGACCCAGTACCCCTCCTAGTTCTCCTCTTGAAGCTGTCCCAGAAGACAGCCAAGTGGTGAATACATGCGTCTCCAGGAGGAAAGCAAGCCAGAGGGTGTGTGGCTCAGTGTGATGGACACTGCTCTGGAAGGGCTCTAGTGGGGCAGAAGCTATCCCACTACTCTTTATCCTCTGAAGACAAAATACAAAATGCAGAACAAACGCTGAAGTCCAGAGCAGGGCTATGACTGGCTACTATAGGACAGTCTTTCCCACTATACTAGGACACCCAATTACTTCAGTGATAGGAATTAGTCTGAATAAGAACCGAGTCATTCAGGATTTGGTCCAGTCTGGCATGAGGGCCCCCGCAAGTATCGGATGGCTAAGCAAGGAAATCGTGATTGGACACTGACCCCAGACTCTCAAGAGATGAGCCCAGACTAATTTTCAGTCTTTTCCTCCTTTTCAGTAATACATATCTTCTCAAAATCAATAGCTGTGGTCTCTGTTCCCAGCTCTGTACAATAGGAAGCTTATTAGAAACACAGCTGCAATATTCAGAACTGCTTTAAGTCAAAAAGAAGGAATTCATCATTAATAAGAACGCCTCCTGCGTAGATTAAAATTGAACATACGTGATGTGAAATTTGAAGTACACTTTCCTCAGTTTGGCTTGAAAGACTGAACAGTGACTGAGAGCCAGTACAGCACTGGAAGAGTGGAAGAAAACACTTGGATTCCCAAGTCATAATGAGAGGAGATTTAATTTCTTTAAGGACATTGGAAAGAACCCATTTTTTTTTTTCCCTGTGCACAAGATGTATGCTGTGATCTTCAAATTGTGTCTCCAGGTAACACATCTGAAGCCACTTCTTACATCTAAAGAAAAAGGAAGAGCCAGGCTTTAGCCTCAGCCCTTGGCCTGTTTCTCTGTGGGGTCTCAGAATGACTGCACTGAGGTAGTACAAGATGCCATATTACACCTTAGGCAGGTACAGTAGTGGGGAATAGGCTCCTAGCCATCCCCTGTTACAGAGGAGGCTCAAGTGTAAGTCAGTACACATTGAAGAAATCCTTGATATCTCCATCATGTTGCTTCCCCTATAAAATAAGAGGATTTGGGAGAGCTGGGTTCTACTCTTCTTGCTGTCATTGACCTGCTGGGCAGCTGTGGGGAAATCAATTAACAGATAAGGTCAGAAGGGGCCACTGTGACCATCAAGTCTTACTCCCTGTATAACGCAAGCCATAGGAGTTCCCTAAATTCATTCCTATTTGAACTATCAAGTACATCATTCAGAAAAAGCAGCAAATCTTGATTTTAAAACATCCAGGTTTGGAGAATCCAAAAAAAACACTTAATAAGATGTTTCAGGGGTTAATTATACTCTCACTGTTAAAGTCTGTGCTGTGTTTAAATTTGTCTAGCTTCAACCTCCAGCCACTTTAAGATTTTTATCTTATAAAAAAAATAAAGATCTTTATCTGCTAGATGGAAAAGCTCTCCATTATCACATTTCCATGCACCATGTAGGTACTTATAGATTGTGATCAAGTCACCCCTTAACCTTCTGTGGTAAGCTAAACAGACCGAGTTGCAAGTCTTTCATTACAAGACATGACCTATCCTTTAATCATTCCCATAGCTTTTCTTTGCTTCTTGATATTTTGACATAGATACTGCTGCTCAGCTCCAGCTTACTAAATCTTCTACGTGACTTTGTATCAAGGATCTGTCCACTTCATTATATGCTACCTTACTCGGTGTCACTTGCAAACGCTGGATAGTCTAAAAAAGCATGTTACTGCGAGCTGTGCTATGGAGTCAGCTTACAGCACGAGAGCTACTCTAAGTGCCTTCTGCCTACTCTTACCCCATGGTAAATGTGAAGTGGCTTATCCCACTTTTATTGATGGATAAGCTGGCTTGCAGTTACCAGGGGCGTGAATACGGAGTAGCTAATATACGGTAAGCTCACACCCTAATGTATCCGTGATCAGCGATGATTTTATGCTTTCTTCAAAGTCACGGATAGAAGTGGTAAACGGTGTCTAGAGCCAAGGACTTCTCTGTTGGACCCCACCTGCTAATGATGATTTTCTATTTCCTGTGATTCCCCATTTACCATTACATTTTGAGACCAATCAGATAAACAGATTTGTATCCACTTAAATGTGTTCCAAGCTGCATTTGTATTATTCTAGTTTTAAAATCCCATGTAGTACCAAGTCAAATGCCAGAGAGAAATCTTAGAATATATTACATCAACATCATTACCTTTAACTCAACTTGTAAAACCCATCAAGGTATCTATCAAATTAGTGTGTGACAAGAGGTACCTCGCCACCCCCAAAAAACCCCATGCTGGCTGCCATCAGTTACTCAATAGAAAACTGAATTAACAGTCCACAAAAACTTTTGACCAGCTCTTTCTATGCTCCCAGATGCAGGTTATTGGACCTATTAATTTAAAAATATCTCAATTTTAGTTACAATTAAAACTTCTCCCAACTTAGTGCGGTCTGGTATGGACCTCAACCCTTCACAGTTCAGTTCCTTCATCTATAAAATGGGGATAGAAGTCTGTACCTAGCTTTAAAGTGACTTCAGATAGGGATATAGGAATTGAAGATTAGAAGGAGCCTCCAAGACCATCAAGTCCAGTCTCCTGTGTTCATAGGTAATCATTTGTCCATCAGGATCCTCAAGATTGTCTGACCCCGATTGAACACTACAGCCACAAAACACCTTCTGGAAAAATAAACAAAACCTCTGCAAAGTCCCGAAGAGAAAGAGCTTGTGGAACAAGGGCACCACCAATGCTTGACTACTGAAATAGCTGGGATTTTTTTGGCTAAGATATTGTCACATGATCTGGGAAGATTGTGCCTAGCAAGGCAAAAACAGCCACAGTCCTTTCTGATCCAATCCGAGGGAAAGATTCCTTCCTGACCCCAAATCTGACAGTCCACCTGACCACATGAACAAGACACCCCAGCCAGGCACCCAAGAGGTTTTTAAGTACCGGTAGGTAGAAGTTCTCATCTCTCGCCCCATCCTTCAGAACAAGGCTGTTCAACTTCCAAGCAGTCTGGGGCTGCACGCCCCAAGGGCCATGCCAGTGTGGGGCTCCAGGCCGCACATCCCATGAACAGCCTGTCACTCACAAAGGTATCAGGCCTAGCAGGCAGAGCCAGGAGTGAGGACTGGCAGAACTGCAAGGATAACTCACGTGTTGGGAACAACTGAGAGCAACCGGAGTTTCAAAATGAGGAAGCCCAGAGTTTGAAACCAAACTGGAGAACTAACCAGAGATCAGGAAACAATTCAAGGTGAAACCAAGCTCTGAACACTGACCTGGAAGGTTAGCCAGGAATCAGAGGTCAGGAAGCCAGCAGAGGTCAAATCAAGATCCAAACACCAAGCCAGAAGCTTAACCAGAAATCAGGGAGCCAGAGGAGTTACTTGGACAGGAGCTGCGCAAGGACTGGTGAACAGTGAATTGGGCAGCAAGGCTCAGGTGCTGGAGGGGTTCCTTCAGAGCAGATCCTGAACCAATAAGAGGGAAAGGGCTCAGCTGGTGCCGATTAGTTTGTTAGGCTTAGTTACTCTGCTTGTGGGGCAGAAGCCTCACTTAGTCTTTCCTCTTCAGGCTAGGACACAGCTGGCACTGGTTAGTTGGTTGGGTTCAGCTGACCCAGACAATCAGATTGTAGTGCCTGAGCTTCACTTAGCCTAGTCCTAATGATCCCCACATTGCTGCAATGCATGCCCATGACCTTCCCCCTCCCAGCATGCCTGATACCCCTTGGTGGATCACCTGCACCTGACTCCCTTCCACTGCTATGCTGTATGCTTGCAAATCCCATGCCATGCAGGTACACACACCCCTGCTGCATCTGCAACCCTCCTCCCTTCATCTCCCACTGCACCCAAAGACTCGGCCTCAGCTCCCCAGGATGCTGCACTGTGCCACACACAGGGCAGGGGTAGGGGCTAGAGGAGCAACAAGAGCGGGGGGAGCAGGGTAGTAAGACTCCTGTTACTTATAACCAAAGCAATGGGAGGAGCACCAGCTGGGCATGATTTAGGGGCTGCAATTTAACTCCTCACAGGCCACATGTTGGACAGCACTGCTTCAGAGGAAGATGAAGAGAGAAAAACAGAAGTCAAATAATACATTCATGAAAGGAAAAACATTTTTCCAGGGTATATGGAAAGTTTCAGAACTTTTTTCATTGTTTCCTATGGACTTATGGTATTCATTGTGCTAAGGTCTTTAAAACCATCTCCTACGAGAAGAAGCAGATTTCCCATCTGCAGAACAAATACATGCTGGAGTGAGCAACCAGCCGTAAATACGGATAGAAGGACTGACACACTAGATGGCTTAAAAGAGCTTTCCCTTTTATGATTTTACGTGGGCTGGCACATTTAACTGCCACAATGAAGTGGTTTTCATTTCCTCTTGAATGGTTATTTTTAGGACTTTATAGAGTATAGGTCAGAGCCTGTGGCCCTTATTTGGGCAAGCTACCATTGAGTAGGCACCAGGCTGCATCAGGGCCCAAATTAGCAAGCAGACTTGCACCTTCTCAGCAGCAGTGCGCATCCTAGTTTCTATCTTATGGTCTCTATGCAGACAAATTAAGGGAACCATTGTCTGAATTAGGACTTCGGGGGTTGGTAACAATATGGTTTACTAATCAGGATAATCGGGGATGGATTAATCATTTTACTAGATGAGTTCTGTGCTGGTATCCTTTGATTTAAATGAAGTTACGTGGGAACATAACTGGTGCAGCCAAATAGAGAATCAGTCCCTTAGTATTTTACCTGAGTTTATTTCTAATGTAAATACTATGTATTTATGACTTGTAGTTTCTACATCAAGCCAGACTTCCTAAATGTAGTATCTGCATCATTAACAATATATACATGTTTAATGTTGTTTTAGGACTGTGTACTGTTTAGGATGACCTGTCCTGATATTATGAAGTGTTAAAAAATACTCTGGGTGCAACAACAGTTGTGACAAGACTTCATGAACACACAAAATATCCAGGAAATATATGTGAACAATATGCAAATGTGCATAATCTACGTAGAATTGAAGCTGTAATCTGTAATATTCATAATAAAAAGCAACAGCCATTATGACATAAATTACACAATGTTAAAACTAATGGAAGTCTGTCAAGTTAACAATATGATTGTAATATATTTTAAGTTCTTATCTGTTATTAAAATCCCCAAGACTATTGACACGTCAATGTAATATTGTTTTTTTTTTTTTTTTTTTACTGTCTGCAGCTGGCTGCTAGACCACAAAATGAGGCTAGTTTAATTTCATATTTATTTTTAATTGGTTTCACTTCTCGGTGCTTACAAAATTAGGCTTAAGCTGAAACACTAATGTTGTATATGAAAAATGTAACAAAACTTTTTCAATTAATAAAAGAATAATCATGGACCTCTTTATTTATATGAATATTTGTAAAGCTCTCTTTCCCAACAAAACTTATGCAGTGGGCTTAATGAACCACAGAGTCTCCTTTTAAGCAAATTATCTTATTATCTCCATGGTTACATTTGCTCACAGAGTGATGTTTTATATAAAGTATATATGCCAGATATACAATTTAACAAAGCGGTGCATTGGTATCTCTGTCCAAGCTAAAACATGATCCACAACTCACTGGCCAATGTATGCTATCTTGGAATGTGAACAATTTAATATATGGTCAGACATGAGAAATATCAGGAGATTCATGAGGACTAAATAACAACAGCAGGGGAACGACGCAGGGAATAACCTGCAGTAGGTGCACAGGCTGGATTTGCATTATGAAGGGTTTTGTTCAGCACTTGTTTCTCAGATCCTAAGACTGCCGCATAGTAAGATCAATGGCTGCCTTCTATTTGGGTAAATATCACCATCGATTTGCATAAAGGAAAATTCAGTTTGACCGCTCGTGGTGCAGCTTTGGGTACTCCCTCCATTCTGAGATAGCAAAGGCCCTGACTTGGGAAAACATTCCTCTGTTCATAAAGGAAACTTATGTATATTTAAAATTAACTTTGTGCTTAAACGCTTCCCTTAATCGGAGTTTGCCGTTCTGTTTGTCACGTTTCTGACTTCCATGACAAAGAGAGGGAGTTAGCGGTGTTAGTCAGAACTCAGTCAGAAGGCATGTTCCATATGCACTTGTAAATAAGATATAGATATAGATATAGAGAGAGCACAAGTTTTGTGAACCCAAGTTCACTTCATCAGATGCTGTGAAAGAATGTATGTGGGGGAAGGGGGAGGGGAGTGAGAGAGAAGGGCTTGGGGGCCAGTGCCAGGGAGAAAAAACAGCAAAGGAGCAGTAAACCCATAGGAACAAAGGAGGTCATAAAAACTTATCCAGGTGATGAGATAAGAATCCATAGTCCCTATTTAAACCACACTTAACACAGTCCAATTTGCAGATGAGTTCTTGCTCTGCAGTTTCCCATTCAAATGGGTTTTTAATTTTTTTTGTCTGAGAACAGCAATCCTGAGGTCAGCAATGGAGTGTCCTGGGAGGCTGAAGTGTTCTGCCACAGACTTTTGTATCTTTCTGCAGCTAATGTCAGATCGGTGTTCATTCATCCTTGCACATATAGATCATCCTGTCTGTCTGATGCAGACAGCAAAAGGGCATTGTAAGCAAGTGATGGCATATATGTTGTTGGTAGAGTTGCAAGTGAATGAACCTTGGATGTTGTACTCCTTGTTATTAGGTCCAGTGATGATATGATCTGTACTGATGTGGGAACACAGCAGGCATTTGGGTCCTTTGCAAGGCCTAGTTCCTCAATGAAGATAAGAGTTTGTTAGTCTGTTGTTTGAGAGACACCATTTGAGGCTGGGAGGCTGTTTGTAAGCTAGGACAGATGTGCTGACAGGTGTTCAGGCCCCCCGCTCTAACTCTTAGTGTTTTACAGAGTGCCCCCCTCCAACAGATGTTCGCCTGTTGGGTTGGGGGAGAGGGATTGAGCCTGCCTGCAGCACAGCCACCCCTCTCCCCAACCCCAACCCCCAGCTCTGGTGCTGTCTTCAGGAAGAGAAAGTGGGAAAGGGAAGGGAGGGGGAGTGAGCTGCAGGCTGGAGTTTTCCAGGCCTGAGCTGTAGGGGAGGGTTGGGGATCTCCAATCCACCTACCCCCTTCAGCTCCGGCTGGGCAAAACCCAGCCCACAGCTTGCTCCCCTCCACTCTTCCTGCAGACAGCCATGGGCCAGCCATGCCCAGCAAGCCCAGCCCCAATCATGCAACAGATAGACCCTAGGGAACAGAAATTCCCTAAGGCACTCCGAAGCGGAGCACCTTCATCTGATCACTCATCCCATGAGGATTAATTTGTTGTGCAATTGGCCACTTTTAAACCACCCTGCGGCTGTGTACGTGTATCACGGTATGGCTATAGAGTGCTTTCAGGGGGCCAATCAGGGACCAATGTAACTTCTATCTGTATTCAAGGTGTGCATCCCGATCAGTGGGGTCAGAGCACATCTGGTTATAATGTAGAGCTTGGATGCGCATGATGGATCTAGTGGTGTGCTTAAGAAGAAAGTTGGTGGTGTGCAGGTAGCTATGGTGGTTGATAGGTTTCTGATACCATGTGGTGGCAATGTAGCCACTGCCAACCTTTGGGAAACCTTTAGGAAATGAATCTGCTGCATGGAACAGTCAAGAATTAGTTTGATGGAGGGATGTAAGTTGTAAAAGTCTTGGGGAACAATAATGATGACTTGTTCATTTTTGGCACAGAAGCCATGGACTTTCCCATGTTGCTCAGTGTGTGACTCAGCAAGATTCCCCACATTGTTGATAATCTGGCTTTCTGTTTATTGCAATGGCGTTCCATGCTTCAATGGTTTTAAACTATGTGTTAAATGTTAAGGCTGCCATATTTAAGGAGGCCTACAGGGATTCAGGCATCCACATGGCACTGACTCAACTAGAATTGCAATAGAAGTTGAGGATAAGGGGCTTTCTTGTTTGCTTTTTTATAGACATTTATGTACCCAGAGGTGTAGATAGCACCAAACATTTAAAAAAATGCCTTTTGCACTTCGATGCTTCTGAAAGATCCCACTAGACTCCTCTTGGCATTGTTTGTGTCTTAATACCTTCAGAAATCTACCTCTGAGCTCCTAACTCCCAAAAGTGTCTGAAAATCTTACCCTAACCATTACATTGGTAAAATCAAGGATTTTTATTGGATTTTTTGCATAATTTCCCAGGACAATTTAGTATTAATTAAAATCTGGTGAGCCATATGGTGCCTTTTTCTTCCCTTAACAAACATTACGACTTTTATTTTTTTCACCATGACTTTTCCCACTTTTTGCCATTACAAACAAGCAGCCTTAGAGTTCAGAGCATGCAGACATCACCACTTCAACTGCCAGCGCAGCCACGCCGAAAGGGAAGAACAGCAAAAACATCTTTATATATTCCTTTTTTCCAAACTGAACATTTAATAGCAAATACTCCTAAAGGTAAACAGTCCCTGACATTCATATGTAGAACAGGGTAAGAGACACCCCAAGTTTTCAGCACTCACCTTTTTCCTTTTCTGAAAGAAACACCCTTCCCTTCTGTTTCCAACCTGCACAATAATGCCACCTCCTTTTTCCCACCCATCATGCATTTTTTTTACCAGTCCTTTTAATCAAATGATAAATATCATGCATTGGTTTCAAATTAGGAGCAGATGGAAAGTCTTGCTGCAGCTACTTCTGGTGCAAAGGGTACTTGCAAAGAACTGGAGCAATGACAGAGTTTAAACTTGGTAGAACACAGTGTGAGGATGAGGATGTCTGTGGTTTTATATTCTGCCTGTGCACTAAAGGCATTTACAGAAGAGCTCTACAGCAAGACACTACTACCAGTCCTTTATCTTTGCATGCTTCTCTCTCAGTCACTCCACTGCACTGACTGCAGCTTTGCCAGCCTCCTTCCTGGCTGGTGTCAGGTGATTTAGCCCCCAGCTAGGGATAAAGGTAAAAGCTGGATCCACCTGGGTCCTGCTGAATCTGTTAACTCCTGTCGATTTCCAAGCTCCAGCAAGGTTCCAACATGCCCATCTGCACCATCAAATTTGCAGACAAAAACTACCCAGCACTGAAATCTCTCCGCCTAAACACCCCTCTGTGTGTGCATTGGAAAGCTGGCTCCTTTCCGGTTCATCCAGATGTTGTCCCTTGTCCACAAGTGCCATGATACGAATAGAGAACAAAAGCAGCCACTTCACCAGAAAAAATATCCAGACTTTGGTGAACCCAGGTACATGTATTGCAAGGGCCTGAATTTGGCATGTGGACTAGCAGAATCCTTTGTGCCCCCTGGTCCAAATTGTGGGATCCAAAGAGAAAATTAGTAGTTGCTCCTACTGCATGGAAAAGATCCAAAACCTGATTTATGCATTTGCTGCATATGCATGGCCAAGTAGCACTAGAAAAAACACATTTTAATACTCGGATTCTGCCAATTCTAGTCTCCGGCTCCCAAATTCTACTTTTGGAATGGGCCAAAATGAACAAAGAAAGAAAACCAACTGCCTGTGCAAGAAGTCAGATACCAATGCAAACGTACCCAGGAACCTTACAAAAAGATATGCCATCATTGGCTATCCCTCTACTTGCTCCGGTTTGCGGTTGTTTTTAAAAAAATCCTAATATGATATGACAAATGTCATATTTGTGAGGACACATCCAGTACCTGCACCTGAGATGAACAAGGTCTATAAGTGTCTCCCCCCATCTATATTCCCCAGATTTTTCCTTCTAAACTTAGAGCAATTGTAGCCAGACATCCCTATCACAGAACTCTGTATCCCAGGCTCTGTGTTTCAAGTGATGCCACAATAACCCAAATCTAATCGCCCCCGCTAGGCAGAGACAGCGAAATCCCATTCCACCCCACTGAAACTGGTTTAACAGGTGCGGAAGATTCATACTAGAACCATTTGAAGGTTACCAGTTCCTGAGTGAGGTTTTTCCAAGTAGCTGAAGAGATTCAGCAACTAAATTCACTGGTTTTAAACATCATTTCATGGTAGATGTGTGCCTGAATCTCTTGGACTCCCTTAAAAAAAATCTCAGTGACTCGGATATACCGGCTTGTTACACTGCTGTCTCAAAGGTTTACATCGTGAGTACTTCATTGAAACAACCTTCCTTGATCTACACCCAAAGAGTTTGCAAGGGCCAGGTGTTTATGGAGCGCTCGCAGTGCCCAGGCTCGCCCTGCGCTCCCTCCCTCCAGCTCGCAGGTGAGCGCTGGAGGCCAGACGGCGGGTCAAGCGGGAGAGCCGGGCAGCCCCGAGACGTGCCAGCACCCCAGCAACTTCCCGACTGCGGCAGCTTTGTGGGCAGGGCTTTTTTTTTTTTTTTTTTTATGATCCTTTTCTTTTTTCTCGGGTCGGAAGCAAGATCCGGGCAAGGGAAGCTGGCGGCAGCGGCAGCGGCAGGCTCCGGGTTTTTGGCGCAGCCGGAGCCGGCGCCGCGCTGGGGGGGGCCCCGATCCGGCCGGGCCCAGCGGCTCCCCCTGCCCCGCGGGCCCCGGATGCGGCGGCGGGGAGGGGAGGGGAGGGGAGGGGCCGGGGGAGGGCACGGGGGAGGCGAGGGGCGGGTGGAGACATGAAGGAGCCGAGCGGGAAGCCGGCAAGAGTTTGGCCGCCGGGCGGGGGAGAGTTGTAGCGGCGCCGGAGTTGGCAGCGCCGGCGCCCGCTCGCGTTCAGCACCCGCGGGCTGGACAGCGCCCGGCCGCCCCGCGCCCCGCCGCGCCGCGCCGCGCCCGGGCAGCATGTACCAGGGACACATGCAGGTAAGGGCGGCGGGCGCCGGCAACAGGTGCGGCTGCCCCGGGGGAAGCCCCGGGGGAAGCCCCGGGCAGGGGTGGGGGGCAAGTCGGTCTGGGTCACTTGAAGGGCAGAGGCGAAGGGGAGGCAGGGCCGGCACCCCGCAGCCGGCTCTGCCCGCCGCCCCCTGTAACCTTGATTCCCTCTCCTTCAGCCGGCTCTTCCCGAGAGAGGCCGGGAAGCAGAGCCAGGGATGCTCAGAGCCTGCTGCTTCCTTCGCAGCTGGAGCCGATCTACCTTCCCCTTCCTTGCTGTCACGCAGGAGCGGCGCCGGGGCTGTGCGGGGAGATCCCGGCTCGCTGCGGGGCGGCGGCGGGGGGATTGCCCACCCAAGCCAATGTCAAAGGCAGGGCGGTCTGTGACCTGGGCGAGTTGAACGGGGACCCTGATTCAGCACTTCGGTTTCCAGCCACTGTCTTCCCCGGGGAAACCAAAAGAAGTGACCCCGCACCTAGGAAATGTTGTGTCATTACATTGCTTGCAAGGAGGGGGGGAAAAAAACCCAATAGATTTTAACAGGGGAAGCAGCCAGCAGAATGTTGTTACCTAATTTGGGAAACTAGGGTACGGTGTCCAGTGTTTTGCAGTCACACAAAAAAGCAGGTCCATACTTATTCTTCCTCAAGTGGATTTTAGCCAGTCTAAATGCATCTCTTTCAACCAAACGGACTAATTTTGTTGTGAGGAATATACTGTCAACTCTGGACAAATAGCTAAGAAGGAGGAAATGCCAGTCATGTAGCAGTGCCCCTGGCAGATTGAGGATTTCCTCTGTGTTATAAAACAGATTGGTTTTAACAAATTGAATCAACACTTACATTTACCATGGAAATATCACTTCTATGCATCCAAAAAAAGAGTCTGTTCTTGATGCCTTTAAAAAAGTGTTCCTTTGAAGTAAGAATCATGGCACAAGATTTAACTTTAATCAAACTCACTCAAAAAGTTTGCTGAATTTAAAAATGCTATGCTGGACATTTGTTAAAGGTAACAAAACCAGAAGAGAGTTCCCTGATCAAACTACAATGAAGTTTTGTCCTGATGCGTTTCCAACAGGAAACATTAATGTCCTTAAAAACAACTGCTAAAAAAAGACTAAGGGTTTGGGGTTTTTTTCTTTTTGAAAGTATTTTCATGGTTGCTGAGGGCTTAATTATGTAGTCCTTAAATGAGTCAGACAAAGAAAAATGCAGAACTGATTAATCTGCAATGGGATGATCTGGTACAAGGTTTACTAACCCACCTTGCAATGCAAACTAATAAGAGGTTGTATAAACTACACTGTCAACACCAGGACTAGCAGAAATACAGAACCACCGTAGGTATCCCAAGCCCTTTGTGGTCTACTTTATTTTTCTACAAAATGGCGAAGGCTTAATGAAATATGGCAACACTGCTAACTTTGGGAAAAGCCATGATACTTGGAAACACTTTCCGATATTGCCACTAGTTCTTTAGCTAAAAAGAAAATTTACATATAAAATTGTCCAAACCCAGATGGCTGAAATTAGGCCACTGAATCTATATTGAGACACCAAGCTTGTTTCCACCGAGCACTCATCTCCCCCATTGGGTTAAAGTGAGGCGTACATGTGAACGGTTGTTTTGACCTGACATGTATATATTGATTTAAGAAACTTCCTTTAGGCAGTCATATTTGACAATGTTGGCTACTCTGAATTTGTGTGCTTTATTCAGGCAAAACTCCCATTGAAGTCAGCTGTGAAAGAATGTAGGTCTGGGCACCAACTTATTTATATAAAGGCTCAGCATGCTCATGTTTAGCTTCCCTTTTCTTAATCTCTTTTCTATATTCATAAAACTAAAATGTGCAAAGATATGTCCTAGGTCCAGTGATTTTACATATGTTTACGTGTAATGACTTACATAGTTGGGGGTGCTCCTGCTTTCAGCAGGGGGTTGGACTACATGTGATTTCCTGAGGTCCCTTTCAACCCTCATTCTCTATGAGTCTTTGGTATTTTACATGAAATTATTTATTAATAATTGCTGCAATTCAGTTCTTGTGTTGGAAGAATTTTGAAAGGTGAAAACATTCCCAGCTACAACAATACAATAAAGTCTCATTGTTAGCTATATGTTTGACAATGTGTGTTTGAATATGGCATATTTATGTAAGCTTCAACCTTAATTTTCCCTTGGACTACAACAAATACTGTCAGAGCGGTCCAAATAAACTATGACACAGGAAAATATTTAAGCACATCCTTGACTTTGAGCATGTGCTTATTGAAGCCAGCTGATGATTAAGTGTTTTGCTGAACTGGGGCCATAATGTATAAGCATCTAGTTTTAAATTATTAGTTTATAGGATATACAATAGTTGATTTTTTTCAGAATGGTCCAGAAAATTATTTGGACTTCTGGTAGGGGTTGAGGTTAGAGTCTCCTCTAATTATGTTCCTTATTATAGCATCCTTGTGTTAACAATTAAAATAATAATGCTGCGATATCTCCACCCCTACCCCCCACCCCCAAACTCAAGTGCACAATCTTGTTTCTGTGTAACATAAGTAGATGGGGGCAAATTCAGCTTTGAGTGTAAGCAAATGCAATACAGTCAGTGCTTACATCAGGGCTTAATTTGCCTCCTAGTTTTTTTCTTAATTTCATGACAGTGAATTTATCACACCTCCTACAGGGAAATGTTAGGGAGAATCTAACCCTAAATTACAAAAGAGAAAAAAAATTGTAAAAGGCAGGTGCATTCCAAGTTTGACCTGCTTTCCAGCACCATGGCACATTTCTTTAGGGCTTGATTCTACATGGCTTGTGTTTCTAAAACTTCCACAGAGATGAATGGAAGGAGACCAGATAAGGAAGGAAACATTCAAAATAGTGAGAAAGACAAACAGAAACAAAACTCAATGACTGTAGGTGCCTCGGTACAGTACAGTGAAGGAGGTTCTTCAAAGGGATCTCAGTGTTAGTTTAATCCAAAAATATCTCAGTATTTAGGTGGCTTTTAATATCCAAACTACTTAATAGATTGACAGTCATGGTACAGAAACACAAAAGGTATTGACACCATTTCTAAGAAAGACATTAGCCACACTTCTGAGACCTGGGTCTTCAATAGCGAATATTTCAGGAATAAAAGAACTTCAGGTTAGGTCCCAATATCTGAGCCTACACACATTTACCCAAGTGTTTAATTGCCAGCATGCTAGTAGACCCATTTACTGTAGTGGCTGAGTAAAATTAAAAATGTGCATAGGTGATTACAGGACAAAGGCCTCAATTACTCTTTAAAATCTGAATAATTTAACAGATCCCAAGATCCATTTGAAAGCTTGTATACTATATCATGTGCTCTGTCTGTCCTTCACCTGGGGACATTGAATCTCAAAGACATCCCATGCCTGGAGGGAGGGTAGATGATGACCCTGGGATAACATTTTTCAAAGGGTTCATCATTAGCTCTCATCCCATTGATGTCTATGGTAAAAGTCTCATTGATTCCAGTGGGGTGAAGTTAGGTCTGTGTAAATGCTTTTGAAAACCCCACCCATCAGACTTCCCAATTCTTAGTAGTAGATCCTGAATTGGGTATAAGCAGCACAAATTAAAAATAATGAGCTCATTTCTATTAAAAGACATTCACTACACTAGTTGGCATTCGAAGGAAATAGGTAGTATAGTGCCATCAGCAAAGAAACATGTTCAAATTGTTCATATTTGCAAGTGCTCCTTAAAGCAGCCAAGATTGCAAAAGCGTACAAAAGAAATTCTTCAAGGGCTCAGAAACTCAGTTTGAATCACATTTTTTTTTCCCAAATGGTAAATGAAATATCATTAAACAAGATGACCTCCATGTAAATAAGAAGCCATCATTCTTTTAGGGATGAATGACATTGAGAACAAAAGTTAGGCCCTAACTCCAGCATTATATTTTTATAAGCTACAAAGTAATTAATTAAAGTCCACAGTTTTAATGAAAGAGGTCCAGTTTATTTAAAAATCATGCCTGCCTTTTTCCCCCACAAATCTACTTACTGTAGTATTATAACTGGTGACAATGTGCGGCACATCCAAAGACTCAGCCTTACAAAAACTTAGTGATTTTAATGGGCTGCTCTTATAAAGTCTTTCAGGGTCATGACAGAAATTTTCATGTTAAAAACTTAAAATTAAGGAGCATGGCTTGCATTTGTACCCACAGATCTTGTTATGTACTTAACTACTTGATTTTTATGTACGAATGTGACTTGTATTTACATATCAAAGCTGCCCAAAATTAATACACACTGGCCACATCTACACAAGACGCTGGCTGCGCCATCGTTACTGCACAGTCATGTGGTACTTGTTTATACAAGTACTTGTATAACTTGTATAAACAAGTGCTACATGAGTGTGCAATAACCCGAGTTACTGCTCAGTAGCACCAACGAACACCTCTTTTGTGGCATTACTGTACAGTCACCTAATACTACTGCACGCGACCCTACTGCGCAGTAGTATCAGGCTACGGTGCAGTCAGTGTCTCATGTAGATATGGCCATTGGGGACATCTACACGTGCACTTTACCATGGAGTTGACTACTTAGCTCTGCAGTAAAGCATCACTGTCTACACATACGGCGCCCTTAGGTCGGAGTGAATTAATTAACTCCACTGTAGGATAGTACTGCCTGACAAATACTATCCTACAGCAGAGTTATTTACACCACCGCAATGCGCATGTAGATGGTGACCAGGCACAAGGGTGCTTCAGTGAGGGGGATGCCTGTCAGTTAGCCCTGCATGGTAGCAGCCTCGTGCCCCAGCCAGCCCCTCTGCAACATGTGGAGCCATGGCAAAGCAGCTCTGGGCTGGCAGACTGACCCCCAGGTTCCCTGGCAGCCAGGACTGCACCATCCAAGCTCAGTGTGGTGTGGTCCTGGGCACACGTGTATACATTACACTCAGAAGCAATAAACACTGGTGCAAAGTGTGCTGGAGTTTATTGTGTCGCATTAATAGCACATGTAGATGCACCCACAGTGTCCCACACACAGTTTTATAGACCACTTTAGAAAACACAGTCTTAGAAGACATTCAGGCTGCTTGTACATGCAATGGGGGTTTACTTTGGTTTAATTTTCCCTAAACTGAAGCAGTGTGTTTTTAAAAACCCTGCTTCAATTTATACTGAAGTAAACCCCCGTGGTGTGTACACAAGGGTGGGAACCAATCCTTACCTGCCTCTCCGGCAGTGGCAGGGGAGGGCGAGCTGCTGGTGAGTTGAGTACTCCCTGAGATGTGGCGAGGGGGTGCTTCTCTCCGCAGCAATGGTGGCGCCCCCCAGGCGGCACCTGCCCGCAAGCACTCGGCTCAGGTGGTCCTGGGTGGCACCACAGCCATGGAGGGAAGCACCAGGCCCCCGTGCAGCTCAGGCAGGCAGGCAGGCTCTGGGGAGGGGGGCGAAAAAAAAGGCTCGCCGCTTTTTTTTCCCCTTCAGTGGAGCCTGCCTACATGGGCTGCTTCCAGGCTGCCTGCACAGCCCCTGAGCTGCATGGGGCCCGGTGCTTCCCTCCATGGCTACTAAGGTAGCAAACTAAACCACCTTGGACATGTTTTATTTTGCTATGGCTCAAAGTCATTTAATGCACAATATGCCACTGACAGTGTAAACCACAATGCCATTAAAGCAATGCAAAAGGGCATTTAAGCCGCTTTAAAGGCCAATTTTGTGGTGTGTACAAAGGCCTTCAGACTCAGGAGACATCAAATAAACTGTGACAAGATAGTTTCTACATAAACTGAGTTGGCTCAAAATTTACAGGATGTTTAAGGACAACGTTTAAAACAAGTCTGAATAAACTTAATTATTTTTTTCTAACAAAACCAAAAAAATATAGCAATATTAATTTTCTTGTCCGTCCGTCCCTTCCCCAAATTGATTTGATTGGTTTGTCTAGTTTCTGCTCAGGAAAGGGGGAATCTACCAGTTGATCATACCATACAACATAAGTCTACATAATCTATTTTGGAAACAGTTTACATAAACAATACAAACTAGCTTAATTGCCTTCCTGATTAGGTGGCATAAGATGTAAAAGAGGTGGCTTTCTAGAGTGATAATTTTTCAACGTTATCCAGCAACATTAACTAAAATGCCTTGGGGTTTATGAAGACCATATTCTACAAATCCTGGTCCACCAATACAAATCCTGATGAGAACTGTGATATCTTATTGCTGCTCTTCTCAAGCATTTGGAATTCTGGGTCACTGCTACATCAATGTCTTCTTCACAACAATTTATTTGCAGAAAGGTAAAATAATCTAAAAATATTATACAGTCAAAAGGTACCACATTTGGTGGAAAAATGTGCCTTTGGCTAAAAACAGGTGTTGGGGTCATCCTGGGTCTGACTGTTCCAGACTTTGATTCACATCAGAAGAGGCACAGGACATTTACACATACAGCTTGAATAGCAATTAACTAAAATTAGCCCCTCGATAATCTGAGGGTGGGGAGAGTGTTACTTCAATGCTTCATGGGTATTTGAAGTGGGACGATGGACTTGTATGTCTATAGCGGGGGTGGGCAAAATATGATTCTATCCAGCCCTCCAGTGGCTGCCTGTCTGAAAGCCAATGAGATGCCAGTGGCAGGAGAAACCAGTTTCAGGAGGTGCCAGCTGCAGCAGCAAGCAGCTCGAGCTCTTGTTCCTAGATGACCAACCCAGGGTTGGTCCCAACCTGGCCCGCCTGGCTTGCCCCACCCTACTCCCAGCCCTCAAAGCTTCCAGAGACCAGAAACTTCTGCCTAGCAGAGGCTTTTATCCTGGCAACCCTGTGACTGTTCCCCAGCCCTCTCTCCATTGGAGAGTGGAATTCAGGTAAGAACAGACCCAGGGAGGAGGGAATTGCTAATGATTGTGCCACTCTGGGGCTTGTGGGACTCTGGCTTTGTGCCTCCATGTGCCGCTCACAGCTAGAGTGACAGGAGCATGAAGTGGAGGCACAGAACCAGCCCACCCTGATGGCGTGGGACTTCCCATGGCTCCTGGCACTCTAGCACATCACAGGGGCCAAGCCAGGCTGGCTCTGTGCTGCACCACGTGGGTCCCAGCCTTGAAGCAAGAACCAGATGCTACTGGGCTGGGCCAGGCTAGTTCCATGCTGCACCATGCGGGTCCTGGCCATATGGGGGGAGGGGTGGAAGCATGGAGCTCAGGTGGGCAGGGTGTGGGGAGCCCCACACATCCCCCCTCCCCATGGTGCAGCAGCAGAAGGTGGGGATACTCAGGGCACTCATGGCCTGTGCAGGTGCTGCTGCCCGGCAGCATGTGGCTCTGGCCAGAGCTGCATGTGGCAGCAAGGAGTGCAGCCAGGCTGGCCCACCTCTATTGCATGGGTCTCACGCACCACTGAGGAAAAGACCCACATGATGGAGCTGGCTGCCTTCCCTGGCAGATGCACTGCCGGGACTCTGCCAGAAGTGGTGAGGAGCCCCCCCCACCCCCCGCCACCCTTGCTTCCATGGTGGCCGGCAGCTGGCTCCATCATATGGGGCTTCCCCTGGTGGTATGTGAGTGCCGGGAACTGCACGTGGCCTGTGGGGACCCCCACGCAATAGAGGCAAGCCAGCCTGGCTGCACTCCTTGCCACCATGTGCAGCACTAGCCAGAGCCATGTATCACTGAGCAGCAGCATCACAAGTGCCCCTGGGGTCCCTGCCTACTGCTGCTGCTCCTGCTGCTGACAGTGGCAGGGTTGTGAGCCATGTGGGGGAGAGTGTGGGGGAGGTCCCCACACCCTCCTCCTCATTCACACCCCACAAACCCCACCAACCCATATCCTGCCCCCACCACACCCCCACATATACACAAAACCCGCAACATACCCTACACCCCCACACAATACAGCCACAAACCCTCACAAACCACACACACACAACCCCACCATACATACACCCCCACCACCAACCACACCCTACACACTTCCTTACGCACAAAATACAAGAGTAAGACTTTATATTTGACCTATTATGCAGTCATCTCTATATACACTATGCAAACACAAATCATGACAAAAATATTTTTTGTAATAAAATTAAAATATATTACAGGAGATATTTGGCTTTTAGTATATGATTTTTTTTCTGGTTCAGATGGCAAACCCCCCCCCCCCCCCCCCACCCCGGTAAAGAGGACTTCTGTGGGCAAGGAGAGGAACTTCCAGTGGCAAAGCTCAGGGGCTAGGAGCGGGAGTTCCAGTCCCAAGATGGCAACTGGGGGGGGCCTTGACAGCTCACCGAAACTCATTAAGTGGCCCTCCAGCCAAAATAATTGCCCACCCCTACTATAGGGAATGGATAGGTGCCTAGGCGCAGATAGCAGGTTCTGACCATCTATGTCCACCCCAATGGTCAGTTGAGGAGATGGCAGACTGGGACAAGCAGATATGCCAAGAAGACCAAAGCCTCAAGTTCAAAGCAATGGCCTGACACCCCCACAGTGTACCCTTGGTAGCACTGCACTCGCTCCACTCAAGTAACAGGGTTACAACTCTGTTACAACTTAAGACAATTATCATTTACTGGGTGATATCTGGGGCCTCTGTACTACCTCATATTTACATTGCTGTCTTTGTAAATCAACCTACTGTCTTCCCAGAACCTGCCACTCCTGGCTTTATATCAATCCATTTAAGAGGTATCCAGACCAAATATGGATATTGAATATAGTATAGATTACCTTGATTTTAATTTCTTTGAGTTCCATTATTGAATTATTATACAAAATATCATTGAGGTATTTCTAATCTCAGTATGATGATAAAAACAGATTATGCTGAGAACACTGAGTAATGAACTGAACCATATGGAAAATCATTCTAGTTCCCCTAAAAATGTTATCTGTAATTAATGAAAAAATAGTTGCTTGGGGCCTTCTATCTGAGCTGCTCGGTTAAAGCAGCAATGATTGCTGTTCGCTGTCGTGATTTAAGTAAGGGATATATTTCATAGAATACTTCTATTTCCAATAAAGAAAGTGTCAAAGGGCTAAGCTGTGGCTGGCACTTGGAAATGGACTCCCAGAGTGGGCACAAAGAAGCATTAATGTGTGCCTGTATCCTTGCCAAAACCAAAACACTAGGATAACATGGTCAGGGGGCTGTGCACATAGGAAATCGCCAGCCCAAGACAGATACACATGAATAGGACACCATGCCAATGGGCAGTCATCATGTTCTATAACTTAGCATCCTCAAAAGAAGCTTGCACCATTCTTTTAAGAGAGGAAACCAGGGAGACCGTCTTATTTACTACTTTCAGAGGGTGGGATCCAAAGTCCAAAGGAATTCATGCAAGTCCACCTGCTTTTAGGATGGACCTTAAAAAGTTGAAAACAAATTACATGATGCAATGGCTATAATAGCAAAGGGCTGGACTTGATGACCCCAAGGGACCTTCTAGGTTATATTTCTAACTGCACAACTCTCACAGATTTTTGTGCAAGTAGGGGCTGACTCTGACACCTGCTAAGTAAGACCAAAAACCTGGATACAATCTTCAAAAGCTGGAAGAGAACAGACTCTGGCTCTTGAGGTGACAGAGCAGAAGTGGAATCACTGCACAGTAGTCTCCATCAGGCCTGCACTCCCTCTCCAAAAGGGATAATAGTCTGATGGTCCAGTGAGGTTGCTAATGTACCACCTCCAGCTCATATTTCCTTGCTGCAAAATTTAACTGCCTATCCTCTGGGAGCTGAGCTCTGAATTACTGATCCCCTCTGCAGGTTTACCAGATTCTCTCGTCTCTTCCATTCAGAGCTAACTGACTTGAGCTGTGTCTGAGATCAGAGGGCTAAACCCAATAGTTCTTACCTGAGAAATCAAGTCAGTGAGAGCTTTCCCCCTGAAGGAATTCATGATAATGTAAGGGGGATAAATCGGAGATAGTGTTTTAAAATCAGTGGTGGACAAGTGCTAAGAACTTCTTTTTTTTTCTGGTCAAGGATCTGAGGTTTCCAATGATGCTTTTAACAGATCATAGTTATGACATGCAGAGCTAGATTTGCAAAAGGTACTTGGGTACCTTCTGGGACTTACAACAACACCTAACTCCCACTGAGTTCCTAAATCTGGCCTGCCAAGACTTAGCTGAGTAACTGCAAAGGTCCATATTTTTCTCAAGTTTCAAAAGCTCTTCCTAGCGCTTTCTAGTTTTCAGTAAATGACCATATAACTAAGATAGGATGATCATGAAAGAAAGAGCTTGGTGTCATATCAGGAAACTGCAGAGCATTTTACGAAATTCTGAGTGTGCTAGTAAGTATATGTACACACACAACGAGAAGAGAAGACACAATGAGCTTATAGCCACCAACTAGCTTATATTAACTTTATCATAAATCTTCAATTTGTGCATAATTAGAAGTAAAATGAGAAAGCAACTACTCAATACTAAAACATAATGGATCAGTGCTGGTAGAGTTCTGTACCATTCTGAGAATAGGATTTAGCCCATAGGGTGCAGGGTATATTTGTGGCTTTGTTTAAATGTCTGATAAAATAACGAATAAAAGGCTCATCAAGATAAATGCAAAGTATGGCATTACCTTGTGCTCTGAAATAAGAGAACTCAAAGTGATTTGTTTTGAAGCCATCACTCAGGAAAATCTCCCACTTAAACTGTAACTAGACTATTCTCTTTGCAGATATCACCAGAGCATTTCTTAAGTTATTTCCATTTGCCTTCTGGCAGTGTCAGTCAAAAAACAACTTCAGGCATCATTCAGATACATAAAATTATTCAGGGTTAATTTTTGTATCCCCTTGCGCATCAGACAGAATAGCTTTGTGCTCATCATCAAGCCATCACCCCTTGAGAATAGCTACCCCATTACATACATGCAGCTCCTAGCTGTAGATGTCTGCAGTATTGTGGTTCACAAAATCATCACTCTGGGCACTGGCAGACATGCAGTTCCCTGCTGTAACTCATGGCACTTCACAGAAAGTGCCTTGAGTTACAGCAACCCTTCCTCCACGACCCAACAGACACTCATTGTTAGCTTAGGGGGTGGGGTGGGGGATTGAGCTCCACTTTGGAGCTGATCCAGGAGGAGCTGCCTGTCTGCAGCCTCTCCCCCACCTAGCCCTGTCCCCCCCTTGCCCCCTCCCCAGCTTTGGTGCTGTCTGCAGGATGTTGGGGGAGGGGTTTGCCTAGCCTGAGCTGGAGGGGAGGTGGGTGGATTGGAGCACTGGGGGCAGGGTTGCACTGCATCAGCCCAGCCCCAATCAAACTCAGGGATAGACAGAAGTTAATGAAAGTGCTCTGCTTTGAAGCAGCTTCATTTGAACCCTCATTACATGATGGTTAATTTGTCACGTGATCAAGCACTTTTAAAGCACTCTGCAGCTGCGCACTTCTGTCAGGGCATGGTTGCAGAGTGCTTTTAAGGGGCTGATTATGCAACAAACATCATTTCAGTCAGAACCTCTGTTACTCATATCTTATGGATTCGGGAGTCATGCTAGCAAGGGGTTTCTACATATATGCCTAATGGTTGTTGAAAGCCTTGTGCATAGCAAAATGCTAAAGAGTCTCAGTGAGCGGGATGGTCATTTGAAGGAGTAACTGTTTATTTCCTGTCTGTATGAACAGGATATTGCCTTAGTAATTGATTTTTAATTATATTGGTCACAACTGTGGATAAAGCACTGATATGCCACAAAAATTAAGCTTGTGCGGTTCAGGGACAGAAGACAATCTTGAGTCACGTGAGCTGTACAACCATTAAAAAGCAAGTGCTTCCAGAATATTCAGCCTTTTCTTTAGTCTTCACAGTTAGCACTAGAAAAACACTAGAAAACAAATCTGAGATTACATCTCAAATAGCAATTTGGTTCAGCCTCATTTACCATTTTGAGAAGAATTGTGCAATCATTGCATACACCCATGTATTCGGGGAACAGTTGCACTTTTGCTCCCATAAGAATATAAGTTTCTGTACAGAGTATCAATATGCAAATGAAAGTATTTACTATTTTCAGTTCCAGGCAGAAGTGCTTAAGTTACATCCTGTATAAAGCTCTAGTAATACAATTAAAGAGCAGGTGAGCAGTCACACAATGTGGATAATTAATATAGATACTAAGGATACAAGGGTTTAGTCAAAGCAAACAGTAATATGAACAATCCATTTCCTGAAATGCAATTTCATAACGTGTCCACTGAACAATTATAACTGCGAATTCATGAAAAGGAGAAAAGGAATAAATAACGTGCACAGCTTTTTTCATAATGCACTGGAATGCTTCTTTGCACTAACACACATTTAAATAATCCATACTTTTAGACTTATCGTCTCAATCAATTAAAATCCTATACAGTACTTTATCTCTATCACTACTGACAGATATCCTTTAGTTTCCTGACTTCCCTGCTACATCATCAGATCTAAAAAAAAAGTTAAAATCCTAGCTGGTACTGTAATATCAGCAGGAGAGAGAATAGTCACTTCAACTGACTTGAAATGTCTCTTAGACAGTCATCAACAGGGAATGCAAAAGCAATACATCCACAGTCATCTGTAACTGGAAAATTAGCATCAGTTTTTCACCATGACATTTATATGCTACTTTTTGCTTCATGCTGTATTTTGAAATGAAAGAGACAATATCTGAAATATCATTTTCATTCCAACTGACAGACTTTCTGAAATATATCCATTAGAGAGCTGCTGACATTTTACAGGAGCCTTTGGAAATCTTGCTATTTAGAGGCTAGTCTGCTTCTATAGTGTATATTTTCTGTGTTTCTCTTCCTTGCTGTTTTATAACTCAGGCTGTTTGAATGGCAATAGGAGGACTGCTTCTGGAGGGTTCATCTACTCCTGGCACTTGTTTCTCACACCCAAAATCTTATTGATAAAGGACAAGAGAAGCATATCGCAGAAACAAGTCAAATCCTGCTCTCTTTTACACACGTACGTCCTCACTTAGCAATAGTATGAATTCTGTAAGCAGGTGCCATTCATTCCCCATTCCTGGCAGGACCGAGTTTGGCTTGGTGTGGGCATTGTGATATAGCGGAGAAAACCTGGCCCAATTTCTGAGATGCAAGTTCATGATTGCAAAAGGGAATATTTGTCACAGATTTCTTCCTTATGTCAGCTGCTGATTAATACTGGCACAGCTCATGGCATCCTGTGGCCAAGTGCTGCAAAATTCCTTTGGACTGGATTGCATTGCACAGCGCAGTCCGGGAGCCACTCGTGTCAGTGACTTCAGTGGGGTCAGGTGCACACTCAAGAAAGTTCCAGTTTTCTTTTCTCCAGCTATTCTTTAAAGGAAAGAGAGTACAGAGGTTGTCTTCATTTTGTGCAGCAGTTTGACATGCTCTTCCCTAGACAACGTAGACTTAAATTGCCTTTCATGATCCTTTTTTCCAAAACTGCTCTGACTAGATGTTTATTTGCATCTAGTCACCATAGCGATTGAATACCTATAGCACAAGGCAACATCCTTTAGCTTGAAAACAGTTTGGGAAGGATGAGATTGTCTGCATCAACCTATGTAAGAGGAACCTTCCGAGACTGGAACTTTCAGTTTTCATTCTCTAGATTACAAGATGCATAAATCTTTAAAAAAATACCCATAATATTCCTTCAGCTTTAAATCTATAATCTATACCATTCAAAACTAACGGAGTGATGAGGGCTGATGTTTTTCAAAGAGAAATGGCTTCTTTTATGAAGGAATAGACAGACAAATAACTCTTATTAACTAAGCCGAATACAGGCTTGAGAATTTACTCCTGCTTATACCACTTCTGTATTAGGCCCATTATCTACTTTCTGCGTAAACTGTAGGAGACTGTCATACAGAAATAAACAAATTGTATAAAATTACTTTAAATCTTTAAAAGATGATCATTACAATCTCTAGGAGCTGCATCCTCCTTTATTTTTAAGGTAGTGTGCTCCTACAGGCTAGTTGGGAGAAATGCTTAATCTTTATTACACAGTAGATGCATCTACATGTGCTATTAAGGCAGGGGAGGGCAAAATGTGACCCACAGGCTGGATGTGGCCCACCAAACCATTCTATTCGACCTGTGGGGACCCTACAAATTTGAGAAAATTAATATTAATCTGCCCCTGGCTGCCTGTCATGTGGCCTTCGATGGCTTGCCAAAACTCAGTAAGTGGCCCTCCGCCCAAAATAATTGCCTGCCCTGTATTAAGGTGATGCAATAAACTCCAGAACAGTTTACACCGGAGTTAACTGCTCCCAGGTGCAGTGTCTACATGTGTATCCGGGACCATGGCACTTAGAGCTGGATGTAGTAGCTCTGGGCTGGCAGGGGATACAGGGGAGTCAGCCCCTGGCTCTGGGTGGCAGCACTGGGTGGTGGAGGGACTGGCAGGAGATGGCGGTCTGGCCTCGGCTGGCTGGGCTGACCAGGCACAATTGGTGCTTGGTGGTCACCATCCACAAAAGCGTTTGATTGTAGTTAATAACTCTGCCACAAACAGTATTATCTTACAGCAGAGTTAATTTATTGCACCCTAACACCGGTACACGTGTGGACAGTGATGATTTACTACAGAACTAATTAGTCAACTGGGCAGTAAAGCCCATGTGTAGATGCACCCTGTTTCTGGGAAATATGCTGATAGATGGGTTTTATGCAATGGAGTCTGCTAGTCTGACTGGGCTGCAAGGGTGAAGGTTTCCCCTCTTGCCTATAAATGTCAACAACCCGACAATCCAAACACACGCAGGCAGCCTCTGTGCGGGTTAATGGATTTAATTCAGAAAGACTGGAGGAGAATGGTGGTAAAAATGTTCCAGATTGCCATGCAACTAAGCCTTACTCCAACCTCTAGCATAAAGAAGCATTTCCCAGTCACCATGGCCAACATTTGAAACCCTACCTCCATTGAATATTTTAATTATTTCTAAGATATAGCATTGCTGCAGTAAAAGAGATTGAAGCACCACCTCAGAGTACTCTGTAATTTACTGATCAGTGCGGATCCAGGTTTTCTCGGATAAAAAAATTGCAAATTCTCTGATGAAAAAACAAAATCCGCAATTAAAATGAAATGCCACTAGGTATATCGGCATCAGGTGAACGCAATGTTTAATTGATACATTTACAATTTTTAAGCAATTTGGAAGCCTACCAACACCTCAATCACTATAATAAAAAAAAATCTAAATACCTATGAATTTTTGCATTTGATTTTGGGTTTTTTGTCATGGAAAATCAGAGCTCCCTCTGCCCCCTTCATTCACTAGGATGCAGGTCCAGGCCCCTTACTGTCAAGCAAACCCCCCCCCCACCCCTGCTGGTGCCCTTCACTCCCCACCCACAGCCCCCTGGCCTTGCTGGTGACCCTCACTCCCCAACCACAGCCCCCTCCAGCCCTTCCAGAGAGGGCTCCCAGCTGCCAGGGATACGGGGCCAGGGAACCAGGTCTGCAGGCCCCTGTAGCAGCGCCTGAGCCGCAGCTGATGCCTGCAGGAGGTGATAGCTGCTGCAGCCTGAGCGTGGAGTGGAGCCCAGCTCCCCTTCCCTCACAGGGAGCATGGCCAGAGTGGAGCCTGTAGGAGGGGTGGGTGCAGGCTGCCTGCTGCGGGTTTGGGCTCCCCGTCCTGCTGTCCTCCCTCTGGGGCTTCCATGGCCCAGTGGGCAGGACCCAGCATTGCAGGGCAGAGAAGCTCCTTGCTGCTGTGAGCCCTGCGCCACTCTGGCAAGGTGCCCCCCACTTGCCCAGCAGCAGCAGGGGTGGCAGTGTGGAGTTATGCTCCTTGCTGCTGCGAGGCAGGTAGGAGGTGAGCTTCCCCACCTAGCCCTGCTCTGCCCTGCTGCATTTGATCCTATCTGTTGGACAGCCGGGACCCCAGGGGGAGGGCAGCAGGGCAGTGAGTCCAAGCCCCCAGTGGGCAGCCTGCCCCCACCCCCACCTCATGCACAGATCGGGGGGGGGGGAGTGCCCTCCCTGTCCCCTTGGGAGTGAGTGCATTGGCAGGGAGCCAACCCCCTCCACAACCCTGCCCTCTGGACAAGCCACACCGCAGCCCTGTCCCACTCCCTGCTAGGGCCCTATGGCATGCATGGCCCCGGGCCCCAAGCACCACGTGGCTGGGCAGCAGCCCCAGCCCTGCCCAACTCCCTCACTCCCTCCCTATGGAGGCCTCAAACCACCCCTAGCTTCCCCCCCCCCCCCACCAGACTTACCTGCAGGAGCTGCTCTCCCGGTTACCTGGCGACCATGTGCATGTACGTGCACATTGCACCCCTTGCCTGACCACACTCCTTCTGCTCTCCCCAGCCCCTTTCAGGCTGGAAATCTGCCAGCCTGTGAAAGATCTTTGCAAAAGTGAAAAATCCATGTGTTTTCTCACTGAAATGAGAAATCTCCATTTTTCTCAGTTAAAAGGGAAAATCTGTGGGGAAGAGGGTTCGTTTTTTCATGGGAAACGGAAAACCCAGATCCTTGCTGATCAGGGCAGTGAGGGATGGGGTTGGAGCAATAGTTACCGTAAGATAAATGAGGGCCAAGATGTAATGTGCATCAGCTACCTCCAATAATTGCTGGCGTGCATGCACTTATGCATGGTAAGTGAAAGCTAACCTGTCACAGCTCTCCCCTCTTTCATTGAGGGGTAAGTGAGAAATCTAATGAAAGACATGCTAAATGATTTTTTTTCCTGCATTCAAAAGATGCGAAAGATAGCAAAGGATGTATTCATAAGAGGCAGGGATGGAAAGACCATTACAAGCATGATAGAAAATGTAGTGAGAGACAAGACAGATGTTTCTGAATAAATAGTCTGCATCAGTAATTTTAGGGAGATGTATGTGAAATTGTAAATGTCTAATTGTGCAGGGAAAAGAAGTCACTGACACCAGGCACAACTCCCCATAGTGAGGAAGATATTGTATTTTGGTTTAAATAAATATATTTTCCTCTAACTTTTAGGTCTCAGAGGCAGAGGGAGAGGACTGTCAAGGAATGAAGGCAGTTGTCTAAGGACATCTCAGTTCCAGTTTCTGCTCTGCCATAGATTCGTGGGTGTGTGTGTCACTTATTATTGCTGGGCCAGATCCTATGCTATCTATTGGACACCTTGCAGAACTGAATATATAAATAACATGGTGAGGATGGAGGGAGAGACTATATAGAATGACGTACCCAAAACAGGAAAGCAAATGTTAAAAAAACAGAGATCTGGCCAAGTAAATTCAATGTTACTTTCAGGCAAACGGCAGATGAGAGTTGTGCGGGATCTGATTCATGCAGAGGGCTGGACTAGATGACCTTATGAGGTCCCTTCCAGCCCAACTTTTCTGTGATACTGTGCAGAAGAACAGAAGCAGATGACAACAGTAATAGGAAAATAGAAGGAGATGACAAAAATGGCAAGTGGAGGTTCGAAAGGGATCATGAAATAGAATAAAACAGGGAGATGGATTGGGACAAATATACAGAACAACCATCTACAGAACATTCAGCAGCAGTAAAATAGACTGTGGTGTGTATAAGTTCAACTCAGATCATAGTTATAAGTAGTTAATAAAAGCCACTAATTGCCAGTGGGATTGTACACCCAACAATGATTCACAGCAGGCTGAGAGGACTGCGGTATACTGTAATGCTGAAGATACATAAAAACAGATACTATCAATAGGATAATATTACACACACAATTTTGATAAACTGGTTATATGCACTGGGTCATAGAGAGTATGTTATAAATTAAATATATTCACTGCCTAAACCTAGTGTATCTTTAAAAGAAGACCAAGCTGGTTTCATGTTGACTTGTACAGCAAAGTCTAACAATTTATAGAAACACAATAATGACTATAGCCAAGAACGCAGTTTAGGGAAAACACATGAATGCAAGGTATCATTGGGGTGGAAGAATAAAAAAAAAATAGATTAGACAGAAGAATTTGAAATCCTGAGATGAGTCGAACAGAATGACACGAGTAGGTGCCTAATTCTGCCCTCAGTTTATATCTTTGTCAACCCCATACCTGCACTGGGATTGCACAGATGTAATTAGTAGCGAATCTGGCCCAAGACACTGGAGCCAGTAGGTAAATAAAATATCCTGGACTGAAAATGAGATGGAGTCTCAATAAACGCAGAATTCCTTTTCCCTGAATGTTGAAATACAAACCACTCTGAGTATCCAGACACCATTAAACCTGGCGTCTGGATTAAGCCTGACTCACTTTAAGAAAGCGAGGGAGTTTTCAGAAAAAGAGGGAGCCAAGGGTACGGCTGCTGGCTAGGTATTTGTTAATTTTTTATGTGAATTTATTGGATAGGAAAGCGAATTAGCAGCACTGACAGGAACCCAGGCGCAGTAAAAGCTTCCTGACACAGCACTGCCCATGCAGTACTGTCTTGTCTGATGGCAAAAATCTTACTGATGATCTGAGCCTTTCTCTGGAGAAGGGACTGCAGAGCAGACTGCTCTGAACTAAGTGGTATTTCTGCAACATGGACCGACATAAGATGCTAGGATGAGACCACTACGTTCATGTAACTTGGTAACCTCCTTCATGATCTGATCCCATACTCCAGAGAGGAATGACCAATACAAGCTAATTCACTATCATGCTTCCAAAATATTGCAAGGTAAGTTCTGAAATTACAGAAAGCTAAAAGCAGTTTGTGTTTTGTGACAGAGACTAGGAATGGGAAAAAAAAAAAGCCAGCTACAACTCTTGCTCTGAATTTGCCAGTTTTATTCGCATGAAAGGGACTTGAAAGCAGTGGATTCGTGTTCATTCCACTCCTTTCGGTGAACAGGGGTATCTCCAGGTGCTGAGAGACTGAGGAGGAGCACGCCTCTTTCCAGAGCAATGAAGCTTTGAGGTCAGACCATAGAACTATCGACGAGTGGCATGACCACCAATTTAAGGATGCACAAGCCAAACCTCACTATGCAAGGACTGCAGATTGCTAATAAAGCCCTGGGAAGAGCTGAGCCTTTCTAGAACTATGACAACACAACACCAGGAGGGAGGGGTTAGGGAAAGAAAATCAAAGGGGCAGGATAATCTATACGAAAATGTCACATTCAAGAATAAATACTGGTCTAAAGAAATGTATTTCAGATGTGTTATGATTGGGCCAAGAAGCATCCACTGGGCAATATCCTATCATACTCTCATAAACTGTGTTCATGCAGGGGCAGGCTGCGATACCCTTGCAAACATGATGCATTATCTTACTCAGCAGTAGCACTGGTGAATTTATTGGGCCTACCAGAAGTGTAAAGTACTGTTTTATGTAAGAGTATCACAAATTGGCCCTCAGTCAGCTTCCACTTTGTTTCCTATTAGTGATTCTTAGGAGTGGGCTCTTACTTATTCAATTTATAACTTTTGCTTGGTATAATAGGATTGCTTTGATATTTTAACCAGACTGAAATTGAGTTTCCTTTTCACACTAGCCATCTTGATGGAAGATGTTTCTCCCTGAACAAGTGGTCTTATGAACAATATAGTGAAAGACCTATTGTTCTTTATTTATTAGCAGGGCAGAGTTTTGTCTAATGCTTTCTTCTTCAGTAGGTCTAGACAGCCTCTACATTTCATTCAGATAGCATTCATTTCACAATTTCTGTCAATTATTACAATTCTTTCCATATTTTCCCTTTTATTGAAAGCTACTGGAATGCTTCAAGCGAGGCATTTTTGTCTGATGCATTTCCATGCAGTTTTCCCCAAAGGAAGGATTACAAATATAAAAAGACCCAAACATTACATTCTAATCAAATTTAGCAACAGCTCGAGGGGAAAATGGCAAGAATATACCTGCCTTGGACCCTGAGATCTGTGGAGCCATGGTAAATTATGTAAATCATTGAGAAATTTTAACTAGCTCAAATTTTCATGTGTGTTTGACTGACTACAGATAATACATGCAGGAGCCAATGGCAATTTTCCTGTTAATATCAGAGAGTCAGGTTTGGGAACATAAAGTATGAATCAATGCGTCTAATTAAACTTGGAATATATCATTAATGATAACATTCATTATTGCTTTTGACATGTGGGTAATATTTTAAATGATTAGACTAACACCTAATAGACTCACAGATTCATACAGTTTAAAGCAAGATGGGATCAGTTAAATTGATCTTCTCTTCTCCCTAGTTTAACAGAGACCATAGAATTTCACCCACTTCCTCTGATACCAAGCCCATAAATTGGTTAAGCCAGGGAATCTCTTAGAAAAGCTTCTAGTTTCGGTTTAAAGACTTCAAGTACAGGTTTCCCTCGATTTATGCAGGTTCTTTATATGTGAATTCACTCTTATGCAATGAGCATATTTAGACCCATAATTCATTATATGAGAGGTCGCTCTTATGCGATCAGCATAGACACCCCACCCCCAAGCAGGTATGTCTGTGGGGGGGAGGGGAAAGGGTCGTGGCTCCACTCACCCCAGCCCCAGCTGCAGTGGCCCCGGGAGTGGCCAGTATTAGTTGCCTGCAGCTGCTGGGTTGCACTGTACTCTGCCTGTCCCCCCATGCCTGGGCTCACCCCAGCTTCTGGGCTGCACTGAGCCATGGTGCAGGCAACTGGTGTTGGCTGCTTCTGGGACAAGTGCAGATAAGCAGAGTCCTGGGCGGTGCGTGGCATGGCACTCACCCCAGCCCCAGCTGCAGTGGCCCCAGGAGCAGCTGACACCAGCTGCCTGCACCAGGGCACAGCACAGCCCAGGAGCAGAGGTGAGTGGGGACAGGCGGAGCACAGTGCAGCCCAGTGGCTGCAGGCTGCTGGTGCCAGACGCTCCCGGGACCTCTGCAGCCGGGGCTGGAGTGAGTGCCACTCTGTTCCCTCTGCTTTGCTGCCTTGTGTAGCCCCGGGACTGGCACCCCTCCTCCCACCCCTTTCCTAGTCCCAGCCTCACACCCTTCCTCCCTCACCACCATCCCTATTTGTTACATTGTAATGTGGGTTCACTTTATGCAAATTTGATTTATGCGTCATTCTCCACGAACGCATGTACCACATAAATAGCAGGACCCCAGTGATAGGAAATCATCTACATCTTTTAGCTAAGATTTCCCCATAGTTAGTCCCTGCATTGTGGAAATAAGGTGTAGTGCTATTTTAGCCCCAATTAAGTCAATGTAGAATTTCAATGCATTACCATAATGTGTTTTAACAGGGCCATTTATTTAAAATTTTCCCTTACCTGTTACTGGGAAGCTGTAGACCCTCAGTGCCTCCCTAACTCAGCCTCAATGCAATGTACCCTGCCCCCAACATGCTCTCTAATCTCGTTTATACTGAAGGAGTTGCAGTAGTTGACACAGGAGGTGCTAAAGATACCAGCATGGCTGCAGAGTTTTCCAGCAGTATATAGCACACAGTGACCTTAATGGAATATCTGACCACAGTCTCAAAATATTTGTAAAAATCCCACTCTATTGAAATCAATGGTAAAGTGCCCATGATCTTCAGTGGGGCCAGGATTTCACTTCTACTCTTTTATGGGGAACTTGGCATTCAACTGTGCATTCCCATTCCAGGTGACACATTTCCAGTTGCCTAAAACAACCCTATCATCAGTTGCATTTGTAAAGCGTACAAGAAAACAAATATCAATATTTTTCAACATTTCCCAGTTAGACCTACAGAATTAATTTCTGTCCCCAAAATTGGGGCAACAACATATGGGCAACATTCATTCACTTGAATGTGAATATTCATTCAATTAATGCTCTTCCCCATCTATGGCATTAAATTTCAGTGGGACCCAACTGGTATTGAAATGAGGTCCATCTTGTTGTTTGAAAAGGTATGGTAGAGTCCTGCAGCCTTGTGGTATGACCTTTTATGTGCAGCATCTTGAGACAAGTAAATACCATGAAGAAATAGAAGTTAACATGTCCTGAACCAAGGCTGGGCAATTATTTTGGCTGGAGGGCTGTTTAATGAGTTTTGGTGAACTGTTGAGGGCTGAAAGGGTATCCCGGTCCCATGAAAGGTGCCCTGCCTCCTGGTCACCATTTTGGGACCAGAAGTCCTGCCCCATAACGTTTGCCTCCAGAAGTCCCTCCCCTTGCCCCCAGAAATACTCTGGGGGGGAAGGGTTGCCATCTTGGAACCAGAAAAAGAAATCATATACTAAAAATCAAACATTTGCTATACATATTTTAACTATATTTCAAAAAAAAATTTTGTCCTGATTTGCATGTGTTTACATAGTGGATATAGAGGTGATTGCACAATAGCTCAAAAATAAAGTATTACTTTTGTATATTGTGTGTGGGGGAGTGGATGTGTGTAATGGGGGGTGTATGTATGTAGGTGGCTGTGGGGTTTATGGGGGGTGTAGGGTGTGTGGAGGGAGGGTGTGAAGGAGTGTGGAGGGGTGTGGGGGATGTGGGGGGAGTGTGTGGGCAGGGTGCGCTGGTTGGTGTGGTTGTAGGTGTTTAGGGTGGTATGAGGGAGGGTGTGCCCCCCCCCCCATGGTGCACAGCCCCTGCTGCTAGCAGCAGCAGCAGCGGGTGGCAGGCCCTCAGGTTGCTCATGGCCTGTGCAGGCGGAGTCCCCCTGCAGCACACAACTCCAGCCACTTCCAGGATCTGCCTGTGGCAGAAAGGAGCAGGGCCAAGCCACCCTGTCTCCATTGCACAGGGCTCTCTGCATCTCATGTGCAGCCAGAGCCAGGCACCATGAGGGGGAGCACTGCATGATGGAGCCAGTGGCCTGGCCCGGCTCTCTACCACCATGTGCATTCCCTGGACTCCCCTAGGAAGCAGAGAGCAGGACTGAGCCAGCCTGGCTCCATCGCACAGTGTTCCTTGACACTTCTAGTGGAGTCAGGGGAGCTGTGCATTAGGGCTGTGTGAAATTTCATCAGCCGTTTTGTTCCAATGCTGTTTTGACCAATTTTGAGGTTGAAACAGCAAAATTGGAACAAAACAAAGGCCGTCAAAAGATCCTCAAAATAAAATGAGGCTGGTCGAAACATTTTGAAAGTCAAAACGTTTTGACTATAGGCTGGGGATGGCAAGTCAGTCCAGCTAGGCTGACTTCCCTTCCCCAGTGCAAGATCTGGCAGGGAACAGCAAGGCAGCCCAGCTGGGCTGCTTTCTCATCCCCACACTACATCGCGCCAGGGGTGGGAAGGCAGCCCAGCTGGGCTACTTTCCAGTCCCCCACACCACATCATGCCAGGAATCAGAGCAGTTCCCCTGGCAGTGACAGCAGTAGTCCTACCTAGACGCTATGGACTGGACAGGGCCATGCCAGGGGCTCTCCCATGCATGAGGGTGGGAGTGCAGCACACTGCCCTGGCAGGTCTTGGGCCTCATGCAAGTGCAGCAGGGACAACCATGGGCTGGGTGGGATACAATTAATTGGTGGGCGCCTGCTTATGGGCTGAATGCTGATGGGCCAGAGATGGCCCATGGGCCATATTTTCCCCACCCCATCCTGAACAGTATGTTTCACTTTCTCTGGGACACATCAATAGGGGCTAGGTACAGACATTCAAAAAGCCTGAAACAGAATCGATCTCAGTTATGCAGATTTCTGTAAGTTAGATCGGTAACGAACAGAACACACATTTGCACTTTGGTAGCAGGCCAAATCTTAGACCAGGTTTTAAGCCAGTCTATTTGTGCCAAAAAGATGTTCTGTTATGGTTGCAGACGGTTTTGTGTGCCGAACTTCTGTTCTGTTATGGGTACAGACCGGTTTTCGATCATTTATACTGGTAAAAGTGTAATGTCCATACCTGTCCAGGATGTCATAAAGTCAAATAATGTTACATGTACGGGATGTACACCTTTTTGTTTTAAATAATGGATTAGGGCTAGAGAGTTGTTTTCACTGTCCCCTAATGACAGGCCAAAGTCAGCAAAGCTCTCTGGGGGGAGTAGGTAGCTGAATCAACTTGTTTATGAAGCAAAGCCTATTTGTTTTATTTAGAACAGTCTCAGTAGATTTGAAGCAGTGCAATGCATTTTTACCTGGCTGCTGTCAGCTTTGCTTTTTGTAAGAATTGACACGTACCTTGAATTTCTAGTATGCTTTCCCCAGTTTTTTCCCCTCTCTTAAAGAAGAAAACAACTTTCACCATATTTATCCTGTAGCAGAAGTTGATACTTAACAACACACCCACAACATGACGTGCTTGTACCTTTCCCTTGTTCTGCTTGCAGCTGTATTTATACAAAACAAAGCTATTCAAATAAGTTTTAATCGAGATATTGCATTCTACTCTATTGTGTTTTTGCAAATGCATCTAATTCTCTTCAGCAGGAAATATCAGTCCTGGAGTCTAACATCATCTGGGTGTTTGGCATGGCAAATTTGGTCAATTGTGATAGAGTGCTACAGTGTCACGTTAGCTGATTTAAAAAGTCATGGGCTTCTCAGAGGAGTTAGGCAGAACACTGAATCTTTTCTTCTATACTTGGTGTACAAACACCGAGCAAAGCAAAATGCAGTAAGCTTTAGTTAGATTATTAAACCAGGCACTTTAGCCCAAGAGACAGCCCCTCTTTCACAGTTAACTGGGGCTTTCTAGGACATAAGCAAACCCTACACTATTCTGCCTGTGTCAAGATCTACATATTAGAAACCACCAGATCCAGATAACATCTTTTAGTTGGGCACCCCTGCAGGATAACTCTAAGTAGTATCCATTTTATTTTTTAAATTGTAACCTAGAGTACCTGGGAATTTGGCAAATGGATAGCAACGTTCTTTGAGGATAGGTTGCTCCATCATAGAGCCACTTGATCAGAATATTAATCAGACCATGTAAAAAAGTTGCAGAAATCTGTGACTGCAACCAGTGGCAATGCCCCTGGATGTGATCTCTAAATAATAATTTTAGAGCTTTCTTGTAAAACAAATTATGAGAAGGCAAATCAAGGGTCTTATTAGAGAAACTCTTTTACTTTCTATCTCCTTAGAACATATAACCCACTTTCCCTTTTGTCTATGTAATATTAAGCCATGCATTGGACTAATATGCTACTGCCCTCCTGGGTTAGAAACAGCAGCTTCAAACCATCAAAAAGGCTGGCATTTCCACCTCCTCAATGGGACCCAGCAGTAGCTTTTTGCCCTGAAAAGTCCAAAGACAATGGACTTTAAATTCAGAACATTCATTAATGAATATAAAAAATCTTTTTTAATTTTTAGAGGAATTTTACATTTATTAGCTCTAATTTTCTCTTGCTCAGAGCACTGCACAGTTGGACTCATAGTAATTATGGCACTGGCTTTAAAAACCAGGAAATTCAAGACATAATCTCCAATAACGATTTTTGAAACTCACTAAAATATTCCTAAAACAGGCTTTCCATAGCATATGTACCATCTATGTAATATGTGATGGTGCAATATAAAGTCTGTCATTGGCACTTGCGTGGAATGACCTGCATAAGAATTTTCAGCAAAAACGTTTTCAGTCAGAAAAATGCCACTTCAAGAAGAGTGACATATTTCACAGAAAAGTATAAAGTTTTAGACAAATTTTCTAAAAAAAAAAAGGTTTCTCAGCCCAATGATGGACCCTCTGGTGAAAGAGGGACCCACTCCTGAGGAGCCAGTCTCAGTCAGAGATGGATCTTGAACTTGGGTCTTCTTCATCCTAGGTAAGAGCCCCAACTACCAGGCCAATGGCTGTTCCACAATAAATCTTGCTTTTTTTCTTTTAATTGTTCCATATGGGAACAAAAAATAATCCTTAAACATTGAAATGTTCCTCAAAACAGATTTGTTTTGTTTTCTGGCAGGCCTTAAGTCTGCTGATAAAACTTATACCATAATCAGTCTATCACTTTTGTAGAGAGACACACACAGAAGCCAAGGTCATATTAATTAATCCACAGGTCACTTCATTTCAGCGCGGTTCAGTGCATACTTGTATATTTGAAAATAAGTAAAAAAATGATTTGGTTAATCACACTGTAACTTAATCAAAATGCAATTCCATGGGTGTATTAGCATTCATCATTAACTTTATCTTTCCTAACTGCTGCTTAATTAATTAAACTCGCAGAGACATCATTTAAATTACCCTTTAAAAACTGCAAGTTTTCTAATTTTTTTCAACTGTAGTTATTGGCTGACCAATTCGCTGTTCAGCACTCTGTGGGATAGGAATGGACAGACAAAACAAATATGGCAGATTCAACAGAATGGGACTAATTTCTTTTCCCCCCTTAAATTGGTAGAACTGTTTGTCTGTTCACTCAATTGGAAATTCCTCAGATAAAGTACATTGGCCTCTTTAAGGTGTTGAGTACGTTCACCTGCCGTTTTCTTCAGTGTAGTGCAAATACATGCCAGGTATCAGAATCATAATAGGGAGAAAAGAGAATTTGTACTGTAATGCCCTAATATTGCATGAATATTGGGTTTTGTTAGATTCTTTAAAAATCACTTTAAATAACTGTCCATTTTCCAGTTGCACTTTCTAAAAAGAATTGAATAAATACATGTATATTTTCATGAATGACTGGTGCATTCCATGATTGGGGGGGGGGGGGCACTATGGTGGCAAGTGGGCATAGCTCACAGTTGCCACACATGGTGTCAGCGGTGGTGAGCGGTGAGTGGGGACCGCCCTCATCCACCACCCAGTGTCGGCAGCGGTGTGCAGGGACCACCCACAGCTGCCACCAACAGCAGCCCTCAGAAGCCAGTGGTGGCTTCAGCAGTGGCTAATCTCAGGGGGGGCACACGCCCCCCCCCCCCCACACCCTCCTTACATGTCACCTATATATGTTGTTACTGTGGGCTATCCATTTATTCTAGGCTAGACCTGCTTCTCCTCTTTTTGGCCTCTGCACCTGCTCTATCAGGGAATGTGGCATGTACAGTGTCTTCTACAGCACTACTGATGGGTCACTAGCTGAGAAGATTTTCTGGCTCCCAACTGCAACCCTCATTTTCTGAGACAACAGGATACTGTGAAAAACCTGGGCGCTGCCTGTAACATTTTTTGAGTATTATGTGTTCCATCTGTCTGTTTGATTCTTACTGAGTTGCTTGTTATATGATAGCCTGGAATTAATCTTAGCAGAGGCTGACCTGTACATAGACAGAAAGGCAGAGAAAAAAGGTTCTGATAATCCTTCCTTCCCCCTTTACCAGTACTTCAGAAAGGTAACAGAGAACCAACTGCTTTGAAGTCTATCTGTGACCACTCTAGTGAGCAAGATGAAACGGTTTGTCCAGGTTCCAGACGTACAGAGAAAAAAGAATGTTTGGTTTGATAAAAGGTCCCCTGGAGCACAGAGAGAGGGAGAGGGAGATTGGGGCAAGCCCTTGTTTAACTTTTTTAACAAAAAAAATTAAAAAAAATGAAAACTTCTGGATGAACACTGGAAATTTCACATTCATAGGAGTTTCTCATACAACACTGCCCAAAAGCTGATATTCAGGTGCCTCATGTCAACTTGCTCCATCACTGGCTGGACTTCCTAGCCAATCTGGTTATCCTACATGTGCTGCAGTCTCCCTGGTTGTTGAGCTGCTGCAGTGTATTGTGGGAGCCCTGGCCATGCCGCAGCATGGGAGAAGTAGCTATATGGGAAACATGGCCATCAGGGGGAGAAGAGGGACCCCTGAAGTACCTGCATAGATCCATGAGGGAGCACAGCAGTAATTTTAGGGTACTCATTTTTTTAAACCAAACATTTTCCATGAAAAGTAGGCAACTTTCACCTAATATATTAACTTAGTTGGAAATACTGTTTCCCTTTAAAAATCATTCCAATGGGAAATTTGCAGTCAGCTCCAAGAAAGGGTTCATTTTTGTTGGCTAAGTTCATGTACCGCAGGAACTAGTCTGAGAGGGGGTAAATCTGCACTGAAGCACCTGACTTGTCAACTGTAGGGGCACACACATAGCGGTAACAGAGTAAAGACAAAGGTGCAGATAATATATTATTACATTTTTTAATAGTATATGTGAAAATATTAAACAGTATGTGAACCTTATGGCTTAGTACAGACAGTCAATTGGCTGAATTGATTCAATCTTCTCAGGTTACTCTAAGCGGTGTAGATTGAACCAATAAGCCAGATGTCTGCAGTGGCTCAGGCTGGAAGCCAGGGGGCATGCTTTCCTGCTCGGCTGAAGCAGACAGCTTGGGCCAAAGCTAACCTGCCCACCTTGCGAGGGGGGTTTGCTGGGGAGGTGCAAAGCATCCTGGGATGCTGGGGGACTGTGAGTTAACTTGAATCTGGAGGGGATCTGGGACAGAAGTTTAATAAACTGATATAACTTAAATCAGTTAAGTCTGCTACTACATCCATCCAGGTTTATTTTAACCCAGTTTCGGTCATTTTGAAAGTGGTGTATATGCACTGAACTTCTGTTGCGTTACAGATTTTAACTGATTTCCAATCACATATACTAGTTTATGTGTAATTTCGGTCCCTAGCCTATAAACTAACAGCTGTTTTCAATATAATAATACAGGGGTATTCTTCCTTTTACTTGAGTATAAAATCAGCATGTTGCAGAAGGTGCAGAGATGGGTTCAAGCAGCAAAATTTGTCTCTGGGTTTTTAGTGTATGAACATATATCCTGATAATGGAGATCTAGAATTTGAAGCTGCTAATATTCTGGCACATTGGATTGCTTGGAGTCAAATCTAACTAAAAGTATAACAATAGGCAAGCATTCAGTTCTTAATGCTGTTTGACTGCAGCTCATACCCAAGTTTGCTGTATACTGGCTGATTTGGCTACTGATAACTGTACTGCTGTGGCAACAAGGACTGCAGTGCATAGTTATTCATTGCTTGACTCTTTAGCTAGCTCCTCAGGCAGGTATTACAGCCCGCACCAAGCTCTTTGTTGAAACAACCGGGTGTTTAATCTGCTTAATTTAGAGATAGTTTGAATATGTCTGAGCTAATCACCCAGATTGCAAGGTGGATGGGCCTTTAGTGCAAACAAGAAAGAGGCAGAGAGATTATCAGGTGTTAATAAATAATAGTATTTAATTGTTTTGTTAAATAAAAAGAATTATTCAATGCATGAAGCAGTGATATAAATGTGAGGTTAAATCTGTGGCTAATTTTTACCAATAGATCCAAAGTTGATAAATGTGTTAGAAGGAAACAAAAACCTTCTGGCTGCTGAAGGATTTTATAATAGGATCTTATATGTCCAGACTTTATATGTTTTATTCTTTATAGTTTATCCTCTAAAACATTATAAAATATCCTCCTATGATGTTGAAGGTAAGTTAACCATTATCCCAATTTCTAACTATTCATTTGTGAATCCTCTTCATTAATACCCTGCTGTGAGTACTCACTGATTCCAGCCAGTGAGATTGACAGTATGGAGTCTCAATGTCAGATTGCTTCAGGGTCACTAACAATTATCAGGCAAGGCTGCAGCTAGTGTAGTATGAGCTGCAAAGGATACACCACCCTGTAGCATCTTAAAATAAAAGCTGTATGAATTTGATCAGCATAGCAGCCTTAAAGTTCAAGCAGAAAGAATGGCTTTGCACCATACCTACACTGTGAAGCATATTTAAAAATAAATATTTAATGTAAAATTAACATTTCTGGCCCAATTACTGCAGGTGATGGTGAGCACCTAGTCAAAAATGGTATTTTTTTACTGCCAGTGATAATTTCCAAACACGGATCCCACTGTCACTCATTTAATTTTTATGTCCATGTTCACTTGTGCCCATTGTTTTTGAGCATTATCATTCCATGCTCACAGCTGATAGAAATTACATGTATATGCAAATCAAGCACAACTAGAGGACTGTAATTCCTATCATCTGGATGTGTAACTGGTAATAAGCAAGATTTGCACATGTAAGTGATCTGCATATTTATTGCTGGAGGCAGAGAAATGCAGACAGATTTTAGGCAGACAAGGTTCTTTGGGTAAATGTGGTATCTTTTATTAGGCCAACTAAATAGTTGGAAAAATTGTTCTTTGCAAGCTTTTGAGCACAAACACCCGTCTTCAGGCATAGGGAGAGCCTGCTGTTATTTTGTGTTCCTCCTGGATGGAAAAGAAACCAATATGCAAAATGCAGGTCCGTGAAAATGCAAATGCACGGCTGTGAGGATCAGAAGTCATGGGAGACAACAGGTGTGAGACAGGTAGGTGGCATGGGGGGAAAAGGGGGAATGTTGACCTGGTGATAGAGGGTAGATGGTAAAATGTAGAGAGGTTATCTGGGGTTATCGGATGGCAGGCAGGTTATAATGTGCCATAAATCCAATGTGTAATATTTAGCCCATGATCTTGTGTATCCAGTAGATTTATGAAGTGAAGTTTGAATCATGGACTAAATATAGACATTGGATTTATGGCACATTATAACCTGCCTGCCATCCAATAGCCCCAGGTAACCTCTCCACATTTTACCGGCTGCACTGTATCACCAGGTCAACATTCCCTCCTCTCCCACCTACCTGTCTCACACCTGTTGTCTCCCATGACTTCTGATCCTCACTGCCGTGCATTTGCATTTTCACGGACCTGCATTTTGCATATTGGCTTCGACTCCATCCAGGAGAACACAAAATAACAGCAGATTCTCTCTATTCCTGAAGACGAGTGTTTGTGCCCAAAAGCTTGCAAAGAACAATTTTTCCAACTATTTAGATATCAGATTTACCCAAAGAACCTTGTCTGCCTATGTTGCTAGACCAACACAGCCACAACCAACACCCCAGACAGATTTTAGGTCTTTTGTACATTTAGGAGCTCACTACAACAGACTGCAAACCAATTTCTGCCCTGCTTTTATATCAGATTTACAGTCAGAAAATCTGTAGAGTGACATTGTCAGAACTGGTAGAATTACAAATTAACTATGACAACAGCATTACATCAAACTCTTACCATAAAGAATCAATGACTCTCTCTTCCTTCAAAGCTAATCACTTTGCAGGCTACAGTCCTTAGGATTTGTTTTTAAAGGGTAACGATCACTTTTAATAAAACCATATTGGTAAACAGATTTGTTTCCAAGATGCTTCTAGTGTCATGGCTGTAAAAGAATCTTAAATATTACTTTGCTCTGCGCCTAACCTTTAATGCTTCCCTACTGATCCTTTTCCCTTGCTCATAAAAAACAAAACCATAACTAGATTGCATGGTGTTGAAATATTTCAAATTGCTATTCACTGGTTTGCTCTCAGCCTTGCAAAAACAGTAATTTATGGTTATACTGGAATTCCAAGGTTTTGGAAGATATTATTGGAAATGTAACTGTGTTCAATGAGAGAGAAAACTGACCTTCTAGAGAGATGCCAATATTTTGGCAGTATTTATGAAAAAGTTACACTGCCTAGACCTAAAGTCCTCTATATAACCACACAGGAGGAACAGTCTTGTCTGTGGCAATGGAGATTGTCCCTCTAAATACCACTCGCTGCTCTGAAACGCACTCTCTGTCTCAGAAGCTGTCTGTAAAATAGTGGATAAAGATTCTTTGAGGATTACTTTATCTGACTGCACAAGGTCTTATGCTGAGGTTAGAGTATGGTTTGTAGGTGACAGTGAAAAAAGTAGTAGTATGATTATTGACATGTGGGATGCACTAAACTGTAAAGCAGAATGACAGCAGTAGCTCTCCAAGACACAGGGTTATCTACTTTTGAGACACAGCTGACAATAGTTTCCTGCCCCATTATCTTACTTGTAATTCAAGTAAGAACAAAACATAATATAGCTCTCAGTGAATTCTCTGGGTATGTTCACGCTATGCCTCCATTGTGTCTTGGAAAGGATGCTGCTGAGCCTACCCTTCCTATCAGCAGGGCCTATCATAGGGGGGGGCAGGAGGACCATTTGGCCCGGGCCTCTCACATGGAGGGCCTCAAATTTAGACTTTTGACGTTATCTCCAAATGAGGTTATACATACAGACACAGAGATACACTGACAGGATTGAAAGCAGAAGAAAAAAGCTAGAAAAGCACTTGTTAAATAAAAAAGGAACATTTATTACAAATTATTGCATTGTATTTTGAGCCTCAAAAAATGGAAGTGGCCCGGGCCTCTCTCGACCTCTGAGAGGGTCTGCCTATCAGCTCCTATTTGCATGCACCAAACCAGCTGAAATATCTGCAGAGGTTTTGAGGACAGCCAATTGGGACTCCTCCAGAACCCTTCATTGCCGTGGTTGTGGGTTTAGCACACACATAGGAGAGCAGGTGGGTGGGTGTTCTCAGGAGTCTTTTCCGGACACAAATATACTCAAACCCTCTCTACCTTCCCTCCCCACTGCTGAGAATGCCTATCTCCCCTTCCATTTAAGTTCATTGTCTGAGGGTTATCTTTGTCTATCCTCATTTCTTTCCCCCAAGTATTCAGGCATAGTCCAGATTCTACCACTCCAGCTTTCTCTGTAATATTTTGGATTTCCAGGCTTTCCTCTCTGTCCAAGCGCTCAGCATGTACTGTCCTATTACAGCTTCCAGCACTCTGGTGTCCTTGACACCCACACCAAACTGCTTCCCCAGTCTATACAAAGTGCAACTGCTGATATCTTCTTGCTTGATCACCATTATAACCACGTCAAGTCCAAGTTCCTTACAGCTTCTTTGTATTCTCTCTGCTCTGTATGTAAAGCCAGATGCCTAGACATCATAAGCCCAATGCCTTGATACCATAAAAACTTCTAAAATTAACCAAAGAAAACCTTCTTTTATCCTTCTTTAATGTCCAGTCTTGGGCTCTCTCATGGCTAGAAAAACCAGCACTGGGAATATTCCCCCTACAAACAGAAGAAAGATCTCATTTTTAAAAACTGAAGACTGGATTTTAAAACCATATTTTTATGGATATTGAAACAGACTAAATAGTGCCCATTCTGGGCTCTGTCTTAGTTTAATCCAGCATGTGTATGGAAAAAATGTACTTCAAAATTTGTTAATATGCATACAGAGCACTAAAGGGGTAAATATCCCATACATACTATACTGTCCCTATGGGAAAAAGTGGAAAAGCCAGGCTGGATAAAAATCAATGGGGTTTTTTAATATTAAAAATTGCATTTTTTTTAATTTAAATCATATTTTTTATTTAATTGTATTTATTTTTTTAAAGATTTTTTAAATAAGTATATATATATATATATATATATATATATATATATATATATATAAATAGTTTTAATTTAAGATATATTAGAGCTCAAAGATATCATCATGGAATAGGGATTGTAACTTCTAACTATATACTATTTGAGACAATATATTCATGTAACCTTTTTAGAAGTCTATATTACGGGGCCAATCTTATGGCTCCTCTATATATTAGTAAAGATTAAAGAAAACCACTCTATCCAATGGGACTCCGTGCTCAGTCTAGAAGATCCCATTAATTTCCAATGGGACCCAGTGCTCAGCCTAGAAGATCCCATTAGTTTCAATTCTGAAACTGTGGATTTGTGTCTCCAGAGAACATAGGCAGACAAGGTTCTTTGGGTAGATGAGATATCTTTTATTAGACAAACTAAATAGTTGGAAAAATTGTTCTTTTCAAGTTTTTGGGCGCAAATTCCCTTCTTCAGGCATAGGATGAGTTTGTCACCTCCAAAGATAACATCCTTGTCAACAGCAGTATATGGAGATGAGAGATAACAGACCTGATTACTAGGGCTGTGCAAAGCTGCGGATCACAATTTGGAGATGATTCAGATGATTCAGAGGCCGAATCTACAAATCAAAATTGAATCACTGGAAAGTTTAGGCTTTCTGAATTGATTTGGAGCTTCCGAATAGATTCAGAAAATATTCAGTGATTCGGAGATTTGGCTATAGAGTATAATGGGGAAATCAATGAAATATCTATAACTTTGTTGTCTTTTGGCTGATTTGGATGAAACTTGCAGGGATGGTAGCCTCTGTTAGTTATCCTTGCTAGCTACTGTGTATTGAGCTGGTCCCTGAGTGAATCATGATTGATTGTGTAACACAGTAGCTAACAAAGATAATGAGTTAATGAGCAAAGATTAACACCTACAAAACCACAGACTAAGGAGAGGAAAGAATCAATACAGAGCCGGGAACTGCTTCTGCCCCAAGACAGACACAGTCAGTTGCACAAGCACCCATGTCATGAGTTTTGCCTGACAGAAGCTAGAGGTGCAGGGCTCCAGAACCCAGAAGCCCCTGCACCTATCTCCTTGACAGCTGGCAGGCTTCGTGGCCTCAGCAGGGGCCACCATCCCTGCAGCTTTCACCCTGCTGCGCCTTAACATACACTGTCACCCATGTCATGAGTTTTACTTGCCCGCAGCTTGAGGTACAGTTTTCCCCAAACCCCTACACCTATCTCCTTGAAACCTGGCAGGCTTGACAGCCCTGTTGTGTCTCTGCAAGTTTGTGTACATACAGTCAAGCCCTTATCTTTCTCTAGAAGTGCAGTTTCAAGAAGTTAAACGAATAAAGGATATCAAACAATAAATTCACTTTTTGTAGAAAGCAATGATTAAATCAAGGCTTCCTGATCATTGATTTAAATCATGGTTTGAATCAATTTGGTTTAAATCAATCCACCCTGGGGAAAGCAGCTCACAAGGTTGGAATAAGCAGATCATTTCAGTACTTCTGCATCATCTAGTTATTTTGAGTCCTTGAGCTTCACCATATTCAGTTAGTTGACATTGGATGTGAACAGCCCAGCAGCTGGGAGCCCTGTGGTGCTTCCCAGGCCAGGCTGGAGCCAGAGCAGGAAGAAGCAGGCAGGGGTGGGGAAGCTGGAGGTAAGTGGCTGTAGTGAGGGGGGGGGCTGCGGGGAGCAGCAGAGGCTGCAGGGAGTGGTAGGGAGTGGCACAGAAGAGCAGCAGGGACTGCAGGGAATGGTGCTGGAAGCAGCAGGGGCCACAGGGAGCAACATGGGGAGTGGTGGAGGTTGCAGGGAGCAGCACAGTGAGTCGCGGGGACTGTGGCGAGTGGTGAGGGATACAGGGAGTGGTGCAGGAAGCAGCAGGGGCTGCAGGGAATGGTGCAGGAAGTGGCAGAGACCATAAGGAGCAGTGTGGTGAGTGGCGGGGGCCATGGGGAGTGTTGCGGCAAGTGGTGGAGGCCATGGGGAACAGTGCAGGAAGCGGTGGGAACCGCAAGGAGTGGTGCATAAAGCAGCAGGGGCTGCAGGGAGTGGTGCGGTGGGGGCCACAGAGAGCTGCAGGGGCCACAGCAGGCAAGTATTCAGGAAGGAATTCAGCAAAATGACAGTGGTGGGGGCACAGAGCCTGTGCAGGTGCCCTGGGACTGACAGGGATCCAGGGTGGGGCAGCAGGAGTGCAGAGCCTGGGCATGGGGTCTGCCTGGCTCTATCACATGAGTCTCACATGCAGTCTGCTAGAGCCGCATGTGATGGAGCCAGCAGCCTGGCCTTGTCTCTGTCACTATCCCACCCCACCCACCATAACCCTGCACCCTCCCACAGCCCGCACCCCAACCACATTTCCCACCTATCCATCATATGTACACTGCACCACACACACCCACACATCCACTCCCCAACCACACCCCGCCACATACACTCCCTTACTGTCCACACACAACATACAGTAGGACTGCATTTTGATCTGTTGTGCAGTCACCCCTAGATATACTTCGTAAACACACAAATCAGTACAAAAGTATTTTTAAATCAAATTAAAATAAGTTATAGTATATGTTTTATTGTTTTGTATATAATTTGGGGCTTTTGTCCAGCTGCAAGATTGTAGCACCCTTCCTCCCAAAAGGAGTGCTTCCGGGGTAAGGGGTGGGACTTTCAGTGGCAAAGGTCAGGGGTCGGAGGCAGGACTTCTGAACCCAACATGGCAATCAGGGGCGGGGCAACTCTCAAGGGGAAGGGCTACCTATGCGACTCTCAACAGCTACCCAAAACTTGGAAAGCGACCCTCCGCCTGAAATAATTGCCTGCCCCGCTGTAAGCCTTGATAAAAGAACTGTGGGCAAATCCTCCACCCAGCACAAGACCTAGGAAATGGAGCTGAGCGCTAAGGGTTCTTCATGGGCTAAGAAATCTATCGCTATTCCCACTAAAGTCTAAAACTGCTATAGTCCCAACAAGCCCTAGTTCATGAGAGGTATGGCTACATAATCATAGACCCATTAGCCCCATTTCAAGCCAATCTCCTGCCTCTCAGGCTACATTCTGAAGAGCATATGCTGGTTCTGCAAATATTCCCTCCTCTGCGTGACAGATTCTTAGCTCTTGCATGACCTGGGTCATAGAACTGTGTTGCAATTGTTCGATCAAACCAGGAACATAGGACTGAATTAGATTGGATCTTTTAGAAAATCACCCAGTCTTGACTGAGAGATTTCAAGTGACAGAATTTTCTACATCCCAGGGTTATTTCCAGTGATAAATTATCCACGTTGTTAACAAGCTTCAGTAGGTCAGTAAAATACACGCAAGATTTTCTTAGTACTGTTATACTACTCGGTTAATTATTGTTTTTCCTAATCATATAACCCCCTCTAAATATAATAATCACTTAGGAGGAAACATTTCACAGCCACAAGAGAAGGAAGACTCTTCCTTTTCAACTCTCCAAGTTGCAAATGTATTAATAGAAATTACACTGTGCACAATATGCAAAGATATGCAGAAATATTAAAAATAAGCAGTCAGCAAAGGGCAGGTAGACTCTTCTGGAGTCTGAGGGTAATGTGTATATTGTGCCAACTTTGTCATCCTCAGCAGTTTGTTTCTCCAGGGAAATAAATGATGCGTCCTGGAAAAATCTCACAGGCAATCTAATGCTTGTTGTATATTTGCAGACAATAACTTCATTGACACAATATCACTCAACCTAGGAGGCAATGAGGGTTTATTCCTCCCACTTCAAGGACAGCAGAACCTATACCCTTGAAAAAATAGATTCTACTTACACTGTAGTGGTTTAAGACGGATGTTTTAATGCTGGTGCATCTGTAATACAGAAAGAAAGGTATATTTGCACCTTAGGCTAACTAAATCAGAGATGCAATCTACCCTGACTTCAGACTAAGACAACTAACTACCTCTCAATCTGTAATATACCATGCTATACAGAGGGGGAACTGGTAATCAGTGTACGGAGGACCATTTTACATAAACTATACTGGTCCCTTATAGAAGGGCTCTTGACTCTTTCAATTAAGATGAAATCCATTCCTCTTCCAATGATGCCCTATTTGGGAAGTTTACATGAGACAAAAGCCTGGTGATTGCTCTAATCCAAGGATGAATTTAATCTTGGTTGAATGGCGATGGTCTCATGGTGTTCAATTGGATTCTACGCTGAATGGAACACTGTGGCCCAAAACTTTAAATCCCGACTCCTGCCAGCAGTCCCACCACACTCTGCCTGTGTGAAAAAGAAGCGAAGGACTGGACTTGTCATCCCTACGTGCAACCAATATAAAATATCACGACCTCATTCTGTTCTCTTATGGAGCATCATATCAGAATTTAATACTGCACGGTAAAAATATCCATCACACTGAAGAATCCATTATGCAGGACAGCATTTATTGCAGGACCAGAAACTGATGATTTGTTACTTAGGCAACTCAGTCAGGATACTGCAGGAGAACCCATACAAGAGACCTATTATTAGGCAGCCTCTGCTCTTAAGAGATTACTCCAAAGAACTCCCATATGCACAGAGCAGAGCTTTGCTCCATCTCTGTCACAAAACCAGTTTTATTTGAGCAGCCATTTTTGATGGTCCAGAAAAGGTTCAGTGCATAGTGTATAGAGTCATGATGCTTTTAATCCTGGCAGCATCTAAATTAATACTTTCCATAAGGCTGAAATCCTTGGAATCTGGATTGATCATCAACTCAGGGCCTTGAAAGGGAAAGGGAAACCTATACCAGGACAAAACTAGTTCTGCAACTCAGACTACAGAAAGGTTGGTGTTGCCTGAAACCCAGTGGCTCCAACCACTCATACCTAGCAAAGGAGTGGACCTGAAAGCCCCAGTGAGTCACTTTTCTGGCTTGGGAGAAAAGGCTGGAGCTGCTGCTGGACACAAGGAATTAATTTCTACAGACCATTACAGGAAGCATGGCAGTGCAGTAGCCATGAGAACTGTAGCATGGAATAAGAAGTAATGGATAAACCTGGAATCATATGCAAGAAACTGGCCTTTTGGTCAAAAACCCATGGGCCAGCTCAAGTGTTTTAAGAATCATTCAAACAGGGAGCCCTAATTGCAGGGTTTTTTTCCTTCTCTCCAGCACAAACTCATTGATATATTTCTAATGGGCAGTACTGTACAAATCCAATCAGCTTCTAAATTGATCTGCTGTGCACAGCACTCAAGATCGCAGCTGCCTCTCTGCTAATCAATCTATCCCTTTTTCTGTCATTCCCATTGTGAGGCTCACTGTTTTAAACTCATTTATATAAAACAGTATAATGAAACCGTTTGCCTTACTCGGGTATACATGTATGCTGATCAAAGGATGTCAAGCTGTGCATGCAGTGATTAGCATCAACTCTATGATGCCATGGAATTGGCTCACAGATCAGTGGTGTTTGATCACTTGTTTTTGATCAGAACTCACTTGGGGGGGGGGGCGGGAAGAGAAAAATAAAAATTCACTTTGATCAGAACTCAGTTTGCATAATCCCGATTACCAGATTTCATCACTATTTGCAAACTACAGTGGTTGGTGTTTGGCAATGACCTCCCAGTTTTAAATGATACCTAAAAAGAGGAGTATAAAAGTTACAACTACTATAGACTCCTCAACCTTTAATAATGTTTAAGATGCAGCTAAAATGGTAACAGCCATTTCTAATTTAAGTAGTATTGGTTGTATTATTCCTATTATTAATGGGGCAGTAACTGATGATTTTCCTAATAAATATGTGCAGGCACCTAACTGTGAACTTGTTTGTGTAGGCGGCTCCCCATGCCTAGTCCAGCTAAAAGGAAGAATAGATGTGGCATTTATTCCACTGTAGAGTGTGCAGTGGAGGTGAAGGAGCTTCTTTATGTGCATGAAGTACAAAGGAATTAAAAGGATACGAGACGTGTTAATGAGTGGTGCTACATGACTACCAAACCACATTAATACCGTGAAGGGTCTGTGTGCTTTGTGCCTTGTTGCATATGCTATCCTCCTCCTTACACAGTCTTTATCCATCTCCTTTTCCTCTTCCTGTCCTTATGGGATGAAACACGAAGGGCCTGAGAAGACTTAAGTTACATTCTTGTGGCTGTCTATGTGTAGCACTTGCCCCTGCACACATGCTGTGCTCAGACTTCTGCTCAAATGCAACAGCCTTGCACTCAACAGTATACAAGGCAGGACAGGAACAGTTTTTCCCTTCAAAAGTCTTGGAATTCACACACACGATGGAGGTCAGATATAAAGGGCATGGAGTTAATAACTAGGCAGGATAATGTTCTAGGCCAGATTTAAATTTTGCTTGCATCTGTTTTACCCTCCACTAGTTTGTGCTGTTGTTGCTGATCTGTAGGTGGATGGTATCAGAATCAGGGCCTATGTAAATACTGCTTGATGGAGGATCTTTAGGATCCCATTGGCATCAGTCTCGGTCCACTCACAGAAAGGGCCCCCTATTCAGTCATCTAGAAGGCACAGACAGGTTCTTGTAGGTAGGGTATAATCTTGAGGAAACTCCCTGCACAGGAAGCATGTCAGGTAGGGAGGGTTCCCTGACATGAGGGAGGACATGTACAGCAACTTCCAAACAAATGGCAGATCAGGGCAGTTGCCTGCCTGCCCTCTTTGTTTGCGCCCCTGAGAAAAATATGGAAAACCTGAGAACAATCTTCTCAGGAGATGCAAACCAGTTTAACTCTGATCTGTACCAGATAAGGACCAGATCATTGGCAGTGCATCGGGAGGCATGAGGGGGCACGTGCCCCCCCTAGATTTTGGTGCTGACAGCAGGGTGCGGGGCACAGGGATGCCGCCTTGCTGAAGCCAGGGTCTGGCAACAGTAGGGGTGGCAGTGGCAGCATGATTTTTGCGGCAACAGCAGGGTGTGGGGCTGCAGCCAAGCTGGACCTAATGCTTGGCAATAGTGTGGAAAGGGGCAGTGCCAGTGGCCTGGAGTTGTGCCCCGCCACTATCAGCACTTATGCATCACCTATGGACTGGATGTTCAAAGCCTCTATCAATGCTTCCTGCTAGGTGATGGTCTGAGGAGAGGAGGAGTTTTCTAATTTAATCTATTCAAACATCATCTATTTTCCGCTTATTCTCTTTTCCTTAAATTTTTTTTCTGGATCAGGTGTCTTCCTGTATCAGTTTAAATAGCATTATCTGTGTTAATAAAAAGGGGCAAAATGGATACCATTTTTAATTAATTTTCTTTCCAATGAGCTCATTCTAGTTTGACAATTTTTCAAGACACTATACAAAGATCTTATAGAAGAAGATCACAGCCCTAGCTAGCTCCAGTGCAAATGATTGGTTCTGACACTGGTAAAGGCATGTCATTTTTCCCTCTAGGATGTCCAGCTTTCACACAGGCAAGCAAAATTTAAAACTTGAAATTAATCAGTTCACGTGGAGAGGTGATAACCTGCTATCTCAGAGTGGTTTGATCATCTCAGACAGTGGGTAAAAATAGTTTTGTGGCATGAATTGTTTTAAAGAGATTCTTCTACCAGCATAGGAACTTTATTCTGGGCTGCAACCGCTCAGTATCTCTTGGGTTAAGTACAGACAGTCGAAAAGACTGAGGCTGAATCAATTCAATCTTCTCAGGTTAGTGTAAGCTGTGTAGATTGAATTGATATGCAGTGAACAGACATTCACTTTTGATTCCAGAAATGCAGCCACATGCCTGCAGTGCCCAAGCTAGAAGCTGGGGGGCGTTAGAGAACACCTTCCTGCTCAGCTGGAGCAGACAGCTTGGGCCAAAGCTAAACTGCCCACCCCGTGAGGGGAGGGTAGCAGGGGAGGTACAAAGCATCCTGGGATGCTGGGGGACTGAGAACTAACTTGAATCTGGAGGGGACCTGGGACAGAAGTTCAGTAAACCAATTTAACCTAAATCAGTTAAGTCTGATACTACATCCATCCAGGTTTACCTTAAACCAAGTTTGGGCCTTTTTGAAAGCAGTTTCCGTTCACTGAACGTCTGTTGTGTTACAGATTTGAACCGGTTTCTGATCACTAATGTAAGTTCTCTCTCTAGCTGAAGACTTAAATATATGTATGAACATATAAAACCTCTGAGCAGACTTCGGTGATTAATTTAAATGGAAAAAAAATCAGGATAACATTTCCTCATAAATACTGAACTGTATCTTGAACTAACTACTCAAGCAAAGACTCTCCTGGATTTCAGCAGTTCTGCCTAAATAACACATAAGCAGAAGCTAAGCAAGCATGTCTGGATTCGAACTGCCATAAAAAAAAAAAAGTTTGTGCCTCATCTGCATCCCTTATAATCTTTGTTGTAAATGGGGCTGTGTGTATAAAAATCAATTAGGGTGGTTCCCAGGTTCTTCCAGAGGTTCGTTTTGCTGAATACCTGAGAATATCAATTAACTCAACATCTCTTTCTCCATGAAGGGTGTCTCCTACCAGGTATTTTAGGACTTAATACTGTAAAATGCTGAGCAATTCCAGAAAGTGAGGAGCATTATCAGCACTCACTGAAATCTATGGGAGTTGAAGGCAATTGGGTCCCTATTCAGTGAAGCACTTAACCACATGCATAAATCATCCCTATCCAGCACACCATTTAAGCATTAACTTCAAGCCTTACCTCTATATGATTTGATCAACTCAGGCACCTCCAGGCAGTCTCAGCACCAAGCAGGTTTAGCCTCTATCACCCTGATGTCAAAAGCAAAATTCTGTTGATTTAAATGGGGCCTTGCTTCCCCCAGTACCAGTCCCTTCAGGTTATCAGAAGCATGTATTATTTAGATTGAATTAAGTGCGAAGAAAATGAAACAAATAGATCTTTGCTCACATCAAGGAAAATAATTCTCAATAATATTTGTGGGTGTTTTTCTTGGCTGAAATAGTAAAGTCAACATTACTTGACTTGAATTATTGAAGCCTACGAAAATGTAAAATCCTACGGATGGATATTTGGAGTTGTGAAACAATTACATCATTTAACTAATTTACCTTCTCCAGATGCAGCCCTGCCAATGCCTGAGAGGTGCTAATCATTACTCCAGTAGTTTCCCCAGGTTTATCTGCAGCCCTTCCAGTCAAAGACTAACACTTCAGCCAAGAGAACTGACTGGGATCCATCATTTCAGAGGCTTCTGATAGAGAACTCTTGCAATCCCGCCTTGCCCTCCAAGCCTCCACGAAGACTCCTATCAATCTAGGAAGCCAGAACTAAGATTCCCAAAATAAATCTGCCTTTCATGTATGGTATAGAACAAAGGCCACCCATAAGAAATAGATTTTAAACTAAGGCTCTGCTCTGATAATGGCTATGTAAAAATCTACTAAACAGATCTGCTGGCTTCCTGCAACAACACTTGACTGCTGTTGAATCCTGTTAGCCTTACAGAGCTGCACAGTTAAGAGTGAAAGAGAGTGTACAGGATTATATTCCTCTTTGTGCATTTTCTGAAGAATTGCTTACTAATGGCTTGCTTCTTTGTGAAGTGCTGAGTATGCACATGTCCAAGCTGTGGATGCTCAGCTTGCATGGGTATAATCTAAGAATCTGTACTACGCAGGGGGCAGTACAAAAAAGGAGCCAAGCTTGACTGTCAGATTCCTGGTTGAAGGTGGAAGTCTGGCAATTAGAAAAATGTTATTATAAGTGTAGACACAGCATACACTATATATTTTTGGAAAGGCAAAAAATTAGGAGCACCCTATTTAAAGATTTTTTTTTTGGAGAAGAACCGCTTGTTGAAGAGAGATCTGTTCTAATTTACCATAGTACAGTAAATACTATGGTACAAGGCCCCATTTAAGTCTCCTCTTATACTTAGGTGGGCTGCTTTAAGAGAATATTATTAAACTACAAGATCAATATGGCTTCAATAATCAAGCACTATCTGTCAAACTGAAATCACTGTATACAGAAAAAGGATTTCATTCTCACAGTATGCAAAAGTGGAATCTACAACTTTAAACACTTTTTTCATTTATTCCAGACTAAATAACACAGTGGGACTAAATAAAACAGTTTCTAGGTGCTCAACATAAGGTATAAGATATGGATTGCCCTATACTCACAAAAGGATGTTCAGCACCTTACAAGGTTATTGCTAGAAAGACAAGTTTGTTTCAGCAAGACTAACACTGCAGTTTCTCCATTAATGTGTTCATATATACTGGCCAAATTAAATGTGAAGTCCTTCTTTTATTCTACACCTCTTATGAACTAAGGTTTGGAAATTTTAGCCTTTCTGCTAATTAACATACATTTACTTAAAGTAAGATTGACTCCAAGTGTGTTACATGCAATACATATACATGAATCTCAGGTGCTATAATTTGTTATGGCATCATGAGTGCTTTGACTCTAAGGCACAGAATTACTTTTTAAGCCAGCATGAAGATATAAAGCATTTCAAAGACAGAGATCATTTCTGGCATTTCTTTAGAAAGTAAGTCAAGAACCTGATTAGGTAGAAAGAACAAGCGTCTAAACTCAAGATTTCTTTTCCATGTGAACAATTTGAATTAAAACACATTATATTGCTGCAAGGGAACCTTAGATTTTGCAAGATTACAAAGATGGCTCAGACCCGGGAAAACTTAATTTTTTTAGAGGCTAAATCTGAATATTCTGGGCATTTCTATTAAATTTGCTTCAGTAAATCCATAGCCATGCTGCAGAACTAACTGCAGAAGTAGTACAGAAAGTACAACAGAAACTTCAATAAAGAAAGCTTGGAAGTTTGCATGAATCCCTCATCAAGTTCATACCCAGCTTCGGTTCATAATCAAAGAAAATGTACTTGCATTTTCTTTAGCTGCCAAGCAAATAGACTTTACTCACTTGTAGCACTGCCAAAGTATCTGATATGATCTGCTTGATTCAAAAAAGGTGATGCAAAAAGAAATCTCAGAGCCAGCAGGTATTGGCTGAACTTGTGGTGAACTGTGTATTACGCTCTGGCTAGGGACAGAAGTTACACATAAACCAGTTTAAGTGATCAGAACCTGGCTTAAACCTGTAACAGAGCAGAAGGTTCAGTATATATAAACCAGTTTCAAAATGGCCAAAACTGGTTTAAGATAAACCTGGTTGAATGTAGTATCAGACTTAACTGATTTGGGTCAAACCAGTTTATGCAACTTCTGTCCCAGACCCCTTCCTGGTTTAAGTTTAACCAGAGTCCTCCAGCATGCCATGCAGCCCTGGGCTGGGCTGTGCTGTCTACTCCAGAGAGGAGGGCTGGCCCCACCCCTCTGCTCTGTAGCCTGAGCAGGACCAGGGGCATGGCCAGATGCCAGCCTGCCATGGCCCCCTGAGGTGAAAGGAGCAGGGAGTGGGTTTATTCCCCTCTCTCTCCCCAGGGGACTCCAGCCAGGGTCTGCCAGCCCCAGCCACCACCTCTGCCACTCGCCCACAGCCAGGCAGGGAGGGGGTTAATTCCTCTCTCTGTCCCTTGTCCCCCTGGGGACCACAGCCAGTGTTTGCCACCCCTAACCACTTCCTCCACCGCTTGCCCACTGCCAAGCAAACCCAGGCCGCAGTCCCCAGGGTGAGGAGAGGGGACCGAGGGAAGAATTAACCCACTCCCTGACCCTTTACCTTAATGAGCCATGCTGGGATGGCATCTAGCCATGCCCCTGCCCCTGCTGCTTGATCAGCAAGGGTGGGGGAAGACCCAGATGGAACAGCAGCCTCTGTCAGGGTGCCCCGAGGAATGCAAGCAGTGAGGGGGTTTATTTTCCCCTCCCTTTCCTATCTCACTGACAGGGACCCCAGCCAGGGTCTGCCTGGCGATGCAGAGCAACCCTTGTCAGGGTCCGTCCACCTCCTCGCTGCCCCAGGAGCAGGAGTGGAGGCATGGCCTCATGCCAGCTGACATGGTCCCATTAAAGCAAAGGGGGCAGGAAGGGGATTAATTTTTCTTTCCATCCCCTCTCCTCCCAAGGACCACAGCCTGGGTTTGCCAGCCCTGGCCACTGCCTCTGCCGCTCACACACAGCCAGGCAGGGAGGGGGTTAATTCCTCCCTCTGTCTCCTCTCCCACCAGGGACCATAGCTGGGGTCTGCCAGCCCTGGCTGCCACCTCCACCAATTGCTCCCTGCACAGGGTGAGCAGCGAAATAAACCCCCTCCCTGCCCACTTTGTCTAAGGGGGCCATGCCAGCTGGCCACACCTCCACCCCTTCTGCTGGAGTGGTGAGGGGGGAACGACTTCACGGGGCAGCAAACCCTATCATGGTTTCCCAGGGAGTGCAAGCCTCTTCCTGGTGGGGAGGGGGGGGGTGCGCTGCAGGTGGGAGCGCATGTGCCTGCATTTCCTGAGACAAAAGGGAATGTCTATTCACTTGCAAATTGGTTCAATCTGTCTCGGACGGCCAAAGCCGACTCGAGGTGATTTAATAATTGCTCGTTCGTCAGGGCAGGCTGGTGAATAGAGAGGCCGAGAAAGCTTTATGGTTGTAAAACTTTACTTAGGTCGCTTGCGGTTGCAACGAAAACGGTCCGGTCGTCTGAACAACTACGTTAGCTGTTCCAGCTGGCAGGGCTTAGGCCAGCACGTCCGTCTACAAATCAGGCCGGCAGGGAAAAGGATACATCTGGGATTGCGCTCGGCGATGGGGAGAAGAATCGATAGGTGGTCAGTCTATCGATCAGCTCAGCCATGAGTCAGATCTCTTCAGAGGCACTCTGCAGCGTGCTCAAAGTTCTCCGACTTGGGCGGAAGTCGCGCTAATTTTTAAATGGCTAGCAAGCCAATGACTAGCCGCCATGTGGGAATAATTTAGAGCTGGCCAATAGCGGGACACAAATTTGCATTCGAATGGTGGGAACTCTCTTGCACCAGGGGTTTTCTGCAGCAACAGAAAGCCTTTACTTTGCAAGAGGCTCTCATGTGGCAGGAAAATTCCACCGTGCCGAGGCACCAAAATCACTGGGTTGTGACACAATCTAGGCAGGTTAGTCTAACCTGCAACAATTGAATCAGTTCAGGCTTCCACTTTTTGAATGTCTGTGCTTAGCCTCCAGTGATGAGTCACTAGCTTGTAAATAGTTTTCTCTGTTACATGCAGTGATCTATCCAATCTGTGCATGCATTTCTAATGTACCTAACCACGAATTACAATGGCTATTATACAAAATCAAGAGTAGAATTAAATTTACATTAAAAAAAGGGACAAGGCACTCTGATCCTTCCTCAGTTAATACTCTTTTCCCGTTGATTGTCATCCCTGGTGGCCATCTTTCCATGGAAACATTGTCATGTCCCTCAAGAGAATACAGAACAAACTCCTTTCCATTCTTCTTTTACGTGCAGCACACTTGTTAAAAGGTGGGAACTCTTGCATCAAGTTGAAAAGGTTCAAATTAACTCTACAACCACGTGCTTTGAATGGAAACTGCTTTTGAACTACCTGTATCTCATAGTGATTGTGAGTGCGTTAATTCCAAAAAAGACTATAGAATTTTTTTCAAAACTATAAAACTATAAAAACTATAAAATGTAATGTTCTAAAATGACTTTTTGGTCTTAGTGGCCACATCTACATGAGATGCTTACTGTGCAGTAGCTTGTTACTGCTGTGCAGTAGAGTCACCAAGCACAAACCATGATGCAGTGCTACAGCGCAGTAGGAATGAGTTACTGTGCAGTAAGTGCCACTAGGCAACTATGCCATGATGCTACTGTGCAGTAACACTGGTTACTGTGCAGTCATTTAGTACTTGGTTATGCAAGTACTAAATGTCTGAGCAGTAACAACTGCATAGTGGGTGTCTTGTGCAGACGCACCCAGTTTTCATTATTCATTTGCTGCCAAGATAATGCACAGGACCAGGGCCTTGAACAGTAGTTTCCAACACAAGGATACATCTATCTTGAAGCTAGAGATAGGTTTTCTAAAACACGATCTGAGGAAAGAAACCAAAAGCTTGTTCTTATTTACAGCGCCCTTTAATTGTATTTATTACCTTAAGAGAACCCAGGGAGCCAGAACTACGAGCCTGAGGAAGAACAGAGGTGCACAGATCTGTGTAATGAATGGCCTTTCTGTTTAATGTCACATTTCAGTGCTTCCCATGAAACCGGCGTAAATGGGTTTACTCTGGGCTACAAATAACACTGGAGTTCTGGAGAAAGGGACAGAGAATTCCCCTCCTCACTTTGTGACTGGTGATGGCTGCTAATGCAATCTTTCTCATCGCACAGGTTGGGTGTAGGATACATCCTAACGACTCTTGTTCTTTTGCCACTAGAAGACAGGCATTCCCTTCAGTGATGTTCAAAACTGACTGGATAAATACAGAAACTGGAGATGATACATAGTTTTTGTACAGCATTTTGTTTCTCTCCTAACTCCTGGAAGGTAAAGATTACAAAAGGAGAATGTAGAAGATGCTTAAGTCTGAGAAATTAGTACAACTGCAGAAGGGAGACAGCCTGAGAAAGCATACGGAACAGAAAGCAGCCAATTCAGTTCACCATGATCTATTTAAAGAGTTCAGGGTAAAAGTAAACCTGTACTGAAAATGATGGAGAGCGGGGAACCAAACAAGAATAAGAGTGTCGGCAGAGAAGAAAGGGTGAATGACAACACTTCAATGAATAAGGAAGGTTTTTTACAAATTGATCAAGGGAAAGGAAACCATAGAGAGGAAGTCCATTAATAACTGAGAGACATAACTTCAGTGCTACCAAATTGTTCAAAATTAGGTTTTGCACCAAAAAAGGGAAAGGGGGTGGGTCTAGACAACTAGGCAGCAATGGGGACCATCAATATTGTTTGTAAGCAGCAGGAAAACAACTTTTTGGAAAGATTAATAACCTCCACAAACAGCTAGTCAAAATAGTGAACTAGCTAATTAACATACAGACAATTCAGTATGAAAGTCCTAGGGAACCAGGTACATCCTGAATCACGGCAGCAAACATTATCAAGTGCAATGCCGACAGCAGGTCACTCCTGGCCAACGTTCAAGCCTTTCACTCAGCACAAATAAACAGTTTATTAATATGCCAACAAGTCCTTGCAGGAGTTGGAAGATGGGAGTGTTGAAGAGGGATAAAAAGGAGAGCCCGAGGGCTGTATGGTCTAAAACAAAAAGACATACCAAAACAGTATGACACTGCAGAAAAAAAGCCCAAACCTGGATGTAGGAGAAATGGATACATAGGGGAATCAAACCTAACATCACTGGGACAGGAACAGAGTGTTTGCAGGAAATTACACTCTTTTCTACTTCCTTCCTCTGTTTTACAGTGGGTGCATCTACACATGAACATTTACTACACAGTAATTCCTTTTACTGTACAGTAACTGAAAATTACTGCACAGTACAGGTGTATTTCGTAGCCGTGTTGGTCTGAGACAAGAAGACATTCAAAAAACTAGAACTCTTGGTTCCAAAATGATACCTTTTATTGAACCAAATGGGAAATAACAAGAAAATTGTCCTTTTCTGCAAGCTTTCGGGATCAAAGTCCCTTGTCAGGCTCTGGGAAAAGTATATGGTACAGATGGTAAAAAGTCCCCATAGGTAGGAAATGAACTTCATTTTTGCTCAGAGGGAGCTGAAGATGGAAGGCTGTCCCTCTGAGCCCATGAGAGCGTCTTTGTGAGCTCTGCTGAGTAGCTCCTTGTTGCGTAGATCAGGTAGAATTCCTTCCCTGGAGGTGTCAGATGGCAGGCAGGGAGGTAAAAAAATCTTTCTTGTTGTTCTGCAATGAAGTTCATGCCTGCACTGCATAGTAAGTATGGCATCTTCTGCCAACTTGGGTGTAAATTTGATACCTGCATCATGCAGGTATCAAATTTACTCCTGATTAGTTACTGCACAGTAACGCACGTGTAGACACCTTACTGCACAGGAACATTGTGTGTGTGGACTGACATGGGACTAACTTTAGTCCCACGTTGGTCTACACACAGTGTTACTGTGCTTAAATGGCCACATGTGTAGACGCTGGCCTAAAACCTACATACCGCACAGTAAGTGTACATGTAGATGCATCCTGTATGTTGTATTCTGCTTTCTTCACAGCAGAGGAGCATGGCCTAGGACTGCAGCCTGGGGATCTGGCTTCTATTTCTATTTTCACTTGTTGTAGGAACCATAGGCAACTCAGTCAATTCATGCATCCCAATATGTACTAGGGGGAGATGAGCAGAGCATTCTAACTGCAGGACCTCCTGCAAAGCACGTTAGGTATGTCCCCACAACATCATGTACAGACAGAGAAGGGTGACTTACCATTACCATAACCTTGTTTCCCCCACAGTGGGCCTGGCCTAGACCCTATCCTCATTTCCTCCCTGATCTTTTTGATGCTGGCACCATCCATGGCAGTCTGTAGGCTGTTCCTGTGACTAGTCCCTGCAGGTCTGGTCTGCAGGGAAAGAAGAATGCTTTGGACTCTCGTCCTTGTGTGACTCTTAAGGGAAAGTTCCCATATAGCCCTTTACTTCTCCTTGTTTCAGGTTTCCTTATCTGTAAAATGGGGTCAAAATAGTTTTCTGCTGTACATGTGAGTGTTTTTATGACTTTGCAATGCAAGGGTAAAGAGCCATAGAGAAATTCAAAGTAAAGCCTTACTGTGAATTAGACCTAATAAGGAAGACCAAAGTGACAGCTCTTTAGTCTGTTCACTGTCTTTCCTTTACAGCAATGTGTTGTGCTAACCTAGCTGGCAAAATTCTTTTTCCAGAGCTGATTCATTTGTGTTTTGACATATGCTTTTCAAACTGTGTAATTATAGAGGCAGCTTGCCTTTTACATGTACTATTGGCAGTGGAATTCGTCATTTGAACAACTACAATATTTTATTATTGTGGATATTCTGTGGAAAATTGTCTGTACTTGGAGCTAGAGTAAGCTGAATCCATGACAAAAGAAAGGAAATATTTTCAACAGCTCTCTACTTGAAATACTTGCCTATGTAGGAAATGACAACACCCCCCCTAGATCCAGGAAAGAACTTCAGTATCTTCATGCTGAGCAGTGCAACATCCAATTTTTAGGGTGCTTAGCTGCATAGGGGAATTCACAGTTCATGTTTGGTACACTGTACATTAGAAAGGTGCCCCTTGATACTGCACACACGCCAGAATGCAGTTCACAAAAGCTAGCAGCCAGAGTGGGGAAGCAACGCTGTGGAGAAGCAGGTCTTATACCTCTGAGAAAAGTTGGGCTTTGTTGCCCAGTTCTGGTTGGAGAGAGGCACCTTTGGGATTCACAGCCCAGAATCCTCTCCTTTAGTTAGGACCCTAAGCCTTTTCTTTCAAAACCCAGCCAGAGGAGCACAGGGCACTCAGATTTGTGGGTGACGTGAGTTTAATTCCATCCTTTGTCTGATTCACATCTCCCATCTTTTAGGGCAGTGTTTGATCCACCAGGTGATAGAATTTGGTATGAGAAGAAGGGGCACAAGGGCTTCTGTTGTTCTTTCCTCTCTGTATAGGGCAATTTAAATATTCCTGGGGACAGAGATCGCTTCAAAACACAAGCATGGCATTAGCTTAGTAGTGAAGATACTCACATGAAAAGGGGAAGACCTCAGGTCCTAAGCCCTGGTCTACTGAATGCGTAACATAAGAGAAAAAAATATTCAGTGGAGCCAGGTCTGGAACTCAAGTCTCCCGTTCCCCCGTGTGTGGCTTAACCGCTAAGTTAGAGCATCCTGCTCAGATTCTCTTCCTCTCTGCTCTGATACCTGCATATTTAATCATTCCTTATAAAGTGCAACAGTTTCAAGAGGGTACTTTAATATCAATAATGTAACTGCCCCCAGAACTGAGTTTGCCTCCAGAGTCAGGCAGCAGCAGAACAGGGCTTCTGAGGACCTAATTTAGGACTTAGTCCTTGAAAAGGCAAATAGATGCTCAAATCCTGCCCAAATGCCTTTGTGGATCTAGGGGTTTAGGTTGTAGCCGTGTTGGTCTAAGGATATAGGCAGGCAAGGTTCCTTGGGTGAATTTGATATCTTTTATTAGACCAACCCAAATGGATCTAGGATGTTGAAAGACAGCATGAAGCAGAGGAAGACCATATGAAACACAAACACTATATTCTTAATAAATTTAAGCCAAACCTCATACAGTTCATACCTGTGACTTGTGTTTGGAAGTGAGGTAAGCCTGGAACAACCTCAGCCAGGAGCGTAGGTAACTATGCTCCACTCTAACCAAAGCAGAGACTTTGCAGTGAGGATGCAGGAAAAATCACTCAAATGCTAATAATCTTCCAATGCCCTTCCAATAATTGTTCATAACTCTCAAATGACACAGCTGACAGGGAAAAAAATCCTAGATCATCACAGCACAAAGACCCATGGAGTCTATGCAGGGCAGAAATAGAGAGGACACGATAACATGGGTATTGCTTTACTTACAAATGAACTAGGATAATAGGAGTGCTCAAACCAATCACAGCGAGCAAGAAACAGGGAGACGGGGAAGGGAGGTAACCACCTATTTTTGTCCTGCATCGCAAGTGATTTGTCTTCATCTGTCAACAATTAACATTCAGTGCATGGAATAAAATCACCTATAAAATTGCAGTCCAGCTAATTAGCTGCATTTGCTTTCTCTCCATTTTAGGAAGAACCTGAACTCTCATTTTGTGCCTTGAAGACCTGGCAGTTTAGCAAAAAGGCATTAACAATTTTGTAACCTCCTTAACCTCCTCAGTAGATGGTGTCAGCTATGAATTATACATAGTAGTAGCCTATCCGCAAGATAACAGATGGATGATGAGAAGAAATCAGAATATCATTTTATCAAAATACTCAGGCATTATTGACATTCACCCAGCTTGCTTTCAGTATCTCAGTGCAAATCCAAGGCAACATATTACATGAGACTGTCAGTCATATCATTTGCATAGCCTGCCCTTTTCCTACACACAGACAGCCTACTTAATAAATAAAGTAATACAATACAAGGAGCATTAATGGATTCTGGTCCACATGACTATATGCATGTCAGGAAAAAAGACCAATCTTTCTATACTTTTGTCCTCATTGTTACTGCAGCACCTTTGACTCGTGCTTTTTATATAATTTTACCACATTTTCTTTAAAGATCTAGCTCCTGGACTCAAGCAATTGCTAGAACTCTGTTTTATTTTCATTTTTTAAAATAAGTTTTTAGCTTTCGCAGTTCCAGGGGAAACATTCCATACCCGTAAGACAAATAAAAAGAACTCAGACTAAATTATTTTTAAAACCTCTTGATTTTCAAATCCATTAATTTTTTTGAAAAAATACAACAGGCCATTAAAAAAAACTCTGATTCCTTGACTCCCAATGGTATGCTGTGTCTACTGGCTCATGCTGCATCTAACAGATGAACTTCTTGCTTATTAGGCCAAATTTTCAAAGACTTTATAAACTGCATCTCCCACTAGTGAGTACTTTAAAATTCCCCAATTCTCAAGCACAAAACTCCTCATGTGGAAACAAAGTATTTACATGGTATCAAAGGCCATGGGCACATCCACAGACTTGTGAGGTGTGTTTAAGAGCCCCTCAAAGCTAGGATCAGTGTAAACTGATTGGATTGACTTGGTAGCACAGTAAATTGTTGATATTTGTCACATTGAAGTCATAGTTTTGTGCAAGACATCACAGGAAGTTAATCATATGGTTTCTTTCCTCTCCTAGGCTAGGGGCAGACATTACATATACACCAGTTCAAGTGATCAGAAACTAGTTTAAACCTGTAACAGAACAGATGTTCAGTGCACATAAACCAGTTTGAAAATGGCTAAAACCGGTTTGAGATAAACCTGGCTGAATGTAGTATCAGACTTAATTAATTTGGGTCAAACTGGTTTATGCAATGCCTGTTCCAGACCCCTTGCTGGTTTAAGTTAAATCAGAGTCCCCTGGCATCCCAGCATGCTCTCTGGGCTGGGCGGAGCTCTCTGCTCCACAGAAGAGCTGGCCCCTCCCCTCTGCTCCCTGGCTAGAACTCTGGCTGAGACTTGCAGGCACGGGAGGGTCTGCTTGACTTCCCCCTGCCCTACCCCCCTCACTGCTTAAGCAGGAATCCCCCAACCCCCTCCCTCCCATCTCCCACAGCACAGACCCTAGCCACATGGCATGCTAGCTAATGCAGAGAGGTGTTTATATGTGTGTGTCTCTCCAATTTCACTGGGACAGGCAGACAGCATAGTGACCACTTAGGCTATTTGGAACTAATCAACAGGTCAGCTGGTAAGCTGTTTAAGAAGAGTTAGAATTAATGGAGCGAGCCCATTGTTTGGTGATGAGGTGATAATCACTGTTATCACATTCCCTGCTGACTTGCTTACCTTTCAGTTTGTAGCAGACAGTATAAAGAAGCAGGGAGACTGAGACTGAAAAGCTCTATATCAATAGATGCATGCACTGCACTTCTCCCCCCTGCCCCCTTTGTCTCAGTGTTAGCAGGGTCTGGGGTCTGGCTACACTCCCACCCCTTGAGCAGCCAGCAGGAAAAAGCCTGGGACCGTGCAGGAAGACCTCCTTAATCAGAGGTCCTGTGGGGGCTTGGCCACAACTCGCCTCAGCTCAGTGCTGTGCAAGGGTAGGGAGGGCTGCTCTAGCACCCCTGGCTTCTAGCCTGAGCCACTGCAGGCATGTGCCTGAATTTCCCCAGTCCAGAGAGAATGTCTGTCTGGTTACAAACCAGTTCAGTCCAGCCAGGTTGGACTAACCTGCAAAGACTGAAACAATTCAGGCTCAGGACTTTTGAATGTCTGTCCCTAGTCCTAAGGTAACCAACTCCTCCTTTTGCCCAGGACATTCTTTTGATGGCATCTTCCCCCTCAAAGAAAAGCTCTGGAGTCATTCGGCCTCCTGTCCCTTATTCTGAAGCAGACAGACAGGAGTTGGTCTTCCAGGTCTTGCTGTTTCTTCTGGCACCTTTAACAACTATGGCTTTAACAGTGATCTAGAGTGCTCTGGGCGAGGGAAATCCTGGGGACTCATTATTATTAGTGCCTGATGGAGGTTTCTTCTTATTAATTCCATTTAGTTTATCTTCACAACCTGAAAAGCTACACACACACACAATTAGATACATAAGTTAATTATCCATCAGTAAGCTGCATACTGATGAGGAATCAGCATTATAACGGAGGGTACAGGGGCAGGAGATTTCTGGTCTCCATGAGTAAGCTAATTTAACACCCGGTTTTAATTCACAATATTAGGGTGATTTCTCAAGACAGGTAAAAAAGAAGAGATCCTTCTAGCTCTTGAGGGGGAAGAGAAATACTGAGAAACACTAAATTACTGTGACGTAGGAAATGATATCACATTTAAGCATCATAATTTTTTTAAAGATATATTTATTTTAAAGATTTTTTTTTTTGCAATGTCTTAGTTGATCTAATAAAAGTTATCATCTCTGAACCAAGAGTTCTAGAGTTTTGCATTTCTTTCAATCATCATAATGCATTTAAGAGGCAGATAAGTTTTGACACTTAAATTTAATGGGCAGAACCAAACTGCGCCCCCATAATAAGCAATGGTTTTACTGGGAGCTATGCACACAAAGCTCAGAACAGAACATCTCCTTTGTATATTTCTTTAAAAATGGTATTTCCATTGTTAGGGCAAACTGTCCCTCAGACTTTGGGTGAATCTTGGCTTCAGTATTCTGCTTAACAGGCCCTTCTCCAGTTTCCAGATCCACAGTCTTAGATACCTCACCCAGATGGAGTCTCTTTATCTCACTGTACCAGTACTAGATGGGTGTCCCAGTACTGGATGGGTCACAATCAGACATTTTGCCTCACTATTTCTGTTGAAATCAACAGGGCTAGGGACAGACATTACACATAAACTGGTTTAAGTGATCAGAAACCAGTTTATACCTATAACAGAACAGATGTCCAGTGCACATAAACCAGTTTGAAAATGATTGAAACTGGTTTGAGATAAACCTGGTTAAATATAGTATCAGACTTAACTGATTTGGGTCAAACTGGTTTATGCAATGCCTGTTCCAGACCCCTTGCTGGTTTAAGTTAAATCATAGTCCTCCAGCATCCCAGCATGCTCTCAGGGCTGGGCGGAGCTCTCTGCTCCACAGCAGAGCTGGCCCCTTCCCTCTACTCCCTAGCCAGAGCTCTGGCAGAGACTTAAAGGCACAGCAGGGTCTGCTGGGTTTCCTGTGCCCCCCCCACCCACTCCTTCACCACTCACTACTTAAGCAGGGATCCTTTCCTCTTCTCTCCCACAGCATGGACCATAGCCAGCATGTGGTATGCTAGCTAATGGTGTGTATGGCTCCAGCAGAGGCTGCAGACACAGCAGGGTCTGCCTGGCTTCCCCCTGCTCTACCCTTCCCCCTCTGCTCAAACAGGATTCCCCCTCCCTCCCACATCCCACAGGATGGATGCCAGCCCCATGGACCCGAGGCATGTGGTATGCTAGCTAATGCTGAGAGGTATCTGTGTGTCTGCCTCTCTCCAGTTTCACTGGGGCAGGTAGATAGAGCAGTGACTGCTTAGGGCTGTTTGGAGCTAAATCAATAGGTCGCTGGTAAGCTGTTTAAGAAGTTTGAAGTAATGGAGAGGGGCTATTGTTTTGCTAATTGGGTGATAAAGACTGTTATTACTATCAGGCCCAGCTGGCTTTCTTGCCTGTCAGTTTGCTGCAGACAATATGATGAAGCAGGGAGGGAGATTGAAAAGCTCCATATCATCAATAGATGCATGTACTGCGCACCCCCCACTTGCCTCAAAGTACTAGCTAGAGGCTGGCAACATTCCCGCCCCTTGGGCAGCTGGCAGGGAAAAGCCTGGGACCGTGCAGGCAGGCCTCCTTAATGAGAGAGTACTGCTGGGACCTGGCCACACCCCCCCACCAGCTCAGTTCCCTGCAGAAGGGAGGGGAGGGCTGCTCTAGCACCCCTGGCTTCGAGCCTGAGCCACTGCAGGCATATGCCTGAATTTCCTCAGTCCAGAGAGAATGTCTGTCTGGTTTCAAAACAGTTCAGCCTAGCCAGGTTAGACTAACCTGCAAAAATTGAATCAATTCAGGCTCAGGCTTTTTGAATGTCTGTCCCAAGCCCAGATCTTCAAGAGCCTGGTTTACCTGCCATGCTGATCAAAGAATGTAAGTTAATAAACTTTGACTGAACTGGATATTGATGAGGGAATCTGCCTTATATTGACAAAGTTTAACCTTGGTCAACAAATGACTTCATAGATTTCATAGATTTTGAGGGTTGGAAGGGACTTCAAGTAGATCATCGAGCCTGACCCTTTGCCCTGGGGGAAAAAGTGCTAGTCAGATGACCCCAGCCAGGTGCATTTCCAGGCTCCTCTTAAAGACCTCCAAATCTGTCTGAATCTGTTCTCTGCCCTCCAGCATGTCTACTTTGTCCCACAATTTGGTGCCCTGGATGTTATCTGCGAATTTGGATGTCATCCGCAAACAATTTGGTGTCATCCGTGAACTTCAATTAGAGTTAAGAACAAAACAAAATAAAAACCTTTTCCTTACTCTGGGCCAAGTTATGCTCTCATTTACACTAGGGTAAATCTAGAGAAATTTAGACTTCAAACAGAATTAATCCAGGAGCATAATCCAGGGTTGAGGGCATAATATTTCCCTTTGGGCGCTTCTACATGAGATGCTATGGAGCAGTAGCAATGAGCTGTTGCACCGTAGCTCAGTGCTACTTCACAGTAGCATCTAAAAATATCCATGTAGCAACAGGACTGTACAGTAGGGCTATGCAAAGTTTTGGTCCCTGATTCGATTTGGCAGAGATTCGGCCCAATTTGGTGGCTGAATCTCCAAATCCATATTGAATCAGAGAACCCTTTTATCTCTCCAACTCTAATTGGAACCCTCCAAATTGAATCGGAGAGATTCTGAAGGATTCAGAGATTCGGACATAGAAACAGCTTTAAATGTTTTTCCTATATACTCCTAGGTAGCAGGTGGCTCATGGGTGCTGCAATGCTGGGGCACATGGAGCGTTCCACAGAAGCACAGGGGGCTTCCCAGCACGCTTGGCAGTAGACCCACAAGTGGACCAGAAGCACTTCCAGTCCACTTGTGGGTCTGCCGAGGAGCCCACAGGGGGCCCCCCACACCTCCCCCAGTTTGGTGACTGGTGGCTCCTGGGTCTGGGGGGGCACCCAGGGTCCCCCTGCAGCTGATCACGGAGCTAGGGGGATGCCGGGGGGGCAGCATGCTCCTCAGCAGACCGAGAAGTGAACCGGAAGTACTTCTGGTCCACTTCTGGGTTCACCACCAAACACGTGGAGGGCCCTCCCCCCCACACTCCTGTGGGATGCTTCACGCACCCCAGCATCACAGCATTCACAAGCTGTGCCTGGTACCTCGAGGTATGTAGAAAAAACTTTTAAAGCTGTGTCTATGTCCGAATCACTGATTCTCTGAATCAGCATCAAAGCTTCAGATTCAGCCAAATTGAATCAGGGACTGTGATCCAAATCAATGAATTGAATCACTGTCCCTGATTCAGGCTGAATCTGAATCCAAATTGAATGTGGCCCATTTCGCACAACCCTACTGTGCAGTAGTGCCGATTACTGCATAGTCATTTATTAGGGCTGTGCAAAATGGCACTGTTCCATTCCAACTTCAGTTTCAAGGTCTGGACGGAACAGTGTTTTGTATCAAATATAATTTCAAGTCAAAATAGCCTCACTGTTTCACTTCATCGAAACAGTGAGGCTGTTTTGACCATTTCACTGGACCATGGGGCTGGGGAACGGAACTCAGCCCAGCTAGGCTGCCTCTCCATCCCCCGTGCTAGATTGCATGGGGATGCAACTGGGCTGCTTCCCTGCCCCCTGCAAGATCTAGCACAGGGGATAGAGAGGCAGCCCAGCTGGGCTGTTTTCCCACCCCCCACAGGATCTAGCACAGGAGATGAAGAGGCAGGCCAGCTGGGCTGTCTCCCCACCTCCTGCCAGGTCGGGGATGGGAAGTCAGCCCAGGTGGACTGACTTCCCATCCCCAGCCCTTTGGTCAAAAGGTTTCAACTTTCAAATCGTTTCATCTAGCCTCGTTTTGTTTTGAGGCTATTTAGACAGCCTTTGTTTCATTTCAATTTTGCTGTTTTGACATTGAAATGAGTTGAAGCAGTGTCAAGACAAAATGGCTGTTGAAATTTTGCATAGCCCTATCATTTAGTATTTGGTTAAGCAAGTACCAAATGACTGCACAGTAGCAACTGCACAGTTGGCCGCTCATATAGATGCAGCCTTTATGAACAAGTTAATATTCATATTCCATATAACAGCTATTTGGGTAAAAAAAACAAGGTTCTTTGGGTAGATGTGAAATCTTTTATTAGACCAGCAGAGTAGTTGGAAAAAAGTTCTTAGCAAGCTTTCAGGCACAATCACTCTTCTTCAGGCATAGAAAGTCTCTGCTGTTCTGAGACTCCAAGGAAAGAGAGAAGATAAAAGACTGAGCTGTATCAGAAGTATAGGCTTAGATATTTTGAAAAGCACGGTTACATTTCAGTGTGTAAAGATATTTAATAATATGTCAGGTTCCAGATAGCTTAGGGTAATCAACTCTGCAACAAGAGAAGGTAAAAAATGTAAATAATATTTCTCCTATGCCTTCTTCAACAGAGTAATGTGCAGACTCAGCAATTTCTTGTCCTTCCTCCCGGGGATGAAGAGGGGGGGAGGGGAGGAAGGACACAGAGGTTCACTGTGCTGAAGCCTGCTGTGAATTCAGCATCTGCTTGTGATACTCTCAGCATGTAGCTCAAACAGCAGTTGTTTTCTTGATATCCTCTGCAGCTATAATTATACTAGAAAGGCTTACTGAAAGTTTGGGGATCAGTTGACTAAAAGAAATAAAACTCTAGAGCAGTGAAGTACTTCTGCAAAAACAAATAAATAAATTCAGTCCTGTCCTTTTTTCCTAGGGAGCCCTGTGGCTTAAGCACAGGTATAATGTAATTATGATGCTTTGCACTTTTATTTCAATTTTCATCTAAGGCACTCAGCACATCCTGAAAACAGTAACAGATTAAACCAGGGCTGCTCACCCCCCAGCTTATGAGCCAGATCCTGCCCCCAGTGCCGTGACATCCAGTTCAAGGTTCCCATAGAGCTCCCATCCAGCTCATGACTCTGTGCTCTAGATCAGGCTTGCAGAGCAGCACAAGGTGCAATTCTAGCATGTGGGGGCCGGGAGGAGGTGGTGTGGGGTCCCTGGAGGCTGATACTGGCTGGGTGGGGGTGGTGCAGAGCCCCAGAGCCCAATCCCAGCCAGGCAGGGGCAGCCCGAGGCACAATCCGGCCTGCAGACGAGCCCCGTGCCTTTCATCTGGCCCACAGGGCCAAAACTGTGAGCACCACTAAATTAAACCATACAACTGCCTGAAAAAGAGGCACTTGTATTGCCTTTATTTGGCCAATGAGAGAACAGGAGCCTGAAAATTTGTGTGTATATTTTTAAAAGGGCTGTGTACATATGTTACCCATGCATATATATGTTTAATGCTTGTATCTTGTAGGTTCAAAAGCCCTCATACTGTTTTCAAATTTCAAATGCTTACATGAACAAATGAAGTGTAATAAGGACAGCAAGTTTGAGAGTCAATGTTCTGAGACATGACACAACCAAGACTGAGGCACCACTTTGCAAATGCACTATCAGAAGCAGTCCCTACCTTAAACACTTGAGGGTAAAATTTTCAAAAGCATCCAGGTAACTTGATTGACATTTCCAAAAGTGATTTAGGTATCCAGTGCCTAGGCAGGTCAGTTCCCTAGTTCCCAGAGGATGTGTCTACAGGAGACGCTTTACTGCACAGTGGACTAATCTAATGTGCAGTATAGCATCCCCATGCACACATGCACAGCTTTTACTGCACAGTACTGCATGGTTGCCTACTACCAGTAAATACAGGTAGATTAACTGCACAGTAACTATTGCACAGTAGGGCACGTGTAGACTGCCGACTGAATGGCAAATTGTTCCTGGTCAGCCCAGACAGCAGGGAGTAGGGAAACTGTCCCTCCCCGCTAGGCAGCTGCTTCCCAGCCCCATACCTCAATCAGCAGATCAGGGCACAGGGCTGGGAGGCAGCTGCCCCAGAGGTGGAACAGCCTTCTCCTCTCCCTCCTCCCCTGCCCCCCCCACCCGGCATGACTCCAGTGCCCCTCGGCAGGCTGGGCCTGCCACCCAAGGGAGCCTGGAGCTCCCCCTGGCTGCTGTAGGGAGGCACAGCTGGACTGGAGTAGCCTTGCACTGAACTGCTCTCATCTGGAGCAAATTTGCTCCCAACAGGTGCACATGTAGACACCCTGCCAGGGAAAGCTTACTGTGCAGCATATTACTTTGTGGTAAGCTTACAGCACATTAACAGCATGTGTAGGTGTGCCCAGAGATATCAAAGGCGTTAGATGCTCAATCTATTTATGAGTTTTTGAAGATTTCACTGAGTGCCTATCTGCATGCTTAGGCATCTTAGCCCTTAAGGCTGTCTATATGCATGCTGGTTCATGTTCTAATTAGAATGCATCAGAGCAGACTCAATCAACAGACTCAATCAGCTGAGTCGGCTCCATGTTATAATTAAAATGCTCCAGCATGACCTCACCATCCTGTGTATATAAGGCCCCGCACATTTAAAAATGGCCACTGGGGCACTTTATCTAAACCTTGTCAAATAAGGTTTAGATCAAACATCCCACAGCCATTTTTAAACCCATGGGAGCTTAATACACATGATGGTGAGGTGTTTTAATTAGAGCAGCTCTTCAGGAACTGTGTGTAGTTATCCACTGAGCTTAAGTCATTTAAATAGGACTTAAGCTCCCAACTCACTAGGGCAGTGATTTTCAACCTGTGGCCCGCAGATCCCTGGGAGTCTGCAGACTATGTCTAAGGGGTCCATGAAAGACTACTATGATCAACCAAAAGTATGTGAATATCCACATTTACAATTCAAAGGGGTCTGTACCTCCATTCAAAATTGTTTTGGGGTCCACAGATGAAAAAAGGTTGAAAAAGGACTGCACTAGGGCACTTTTGCAAAAATGCTGTATTGATATCAGTGTTGTCCAACTTCAGAACAGCTACGGGCCACACAATGCATGTTCTGCAGGTTGCAGGAACCGCGTGGGCTGCACGCATGGGGGCTGCAGGGGTTCCCTGAGACCTCTGTTGTGTTCAACCCCCAACCACAAGAACCTCCCCATTGCTGCCATAGAAACCCCCTGCTACCACCACCATGTGGATGAGCATGTACCCTGCCACTGCCACCGCTGCACAGGGGGAGGCCCCCCCCCCCCCCACCGCTGCCACATGAGTGACACACGTCCCCCTCCTGAGCCACTCTGCTGGCAGTGTCGGGCAAAATCACCAGACCCCCTCACCATGCCGTCCTTCCCGCTAGACCCTAGCTACTTCTGCTACAGGAGCAACTAGAGCAATGGGGGAGCGGCAGCTGGTCAGGAGTCTGCAGGCTACACATTAACCCCATGCGGGCTGGATGCATCCCACAAGCCAACAGTTGGACAATCCTGCCTTAGATCATAAGTAGACAGAAGAGCGGTATTATCATCCTCATTTCTCTTTGTGAATGGGGGCACAGAGAAATTAAGCAATTTGCCCAAGCTTATTAAAGAACTCCACAGCAGGGCCAGGGATTGAACTCGGATCTCCTGGCAGTGTCTTCACCACATCCTTCCTCCAGTTCAAAAAGGACATGAGATAGAACAGCTGGGAACACGCTAAACCTGTCTGAAAAGAAGTGCATTTTCCTTGCTCCACAGAGGGGACAAGCTCTTTTTGGGTTGAAATAATAACTGCACCTTGCCATAGAAGTCCTCTGTGGTGTTGTTTCAGTTTTCCCTGCCTTTGCAGCTCAGCTCCTCTCCAAGCCCAAACTTTTACCTCCCATTTCCTACACAGACATTTATGTATGGTTCAGAGGGGCAGTGCAAATTGGTACAGAAAGCTGAAAATAGCAGCAAGAATCAAAGGAAAGTGGGAAACAAAATAAAAGACACTTTACTTTTCTGTAGTTTGCTTTATGCTGTACTACTGCGGGTCAGCCTGGGAAGCCTAGACAAGACAGAGCACTCAAAACTTAAATGCAGGTATCTCCAAGACAAAAGTAGCAGAGAGGCAGCCACAATAACTTTCTGAATTGAAAAAAATGTATAATCATAGAAACATAGGGCTGGAAGGGACCCCAAAGGATCATCAGGTCCAGCCCCCTACATGAGCAGGAAAGACATCTCAGGTCAGACGACCCCAGCCAGGTGACTGTCCAGTCTTCTCTTGAAGACCTCTAGGGTAGATGATTGCACCACCTCTGGGGGGAGCTTGTTCCATAGTCTGGACACCCTAGTTGTAAAAAAGTTTTTCCTAATGTTCAGCCTGAAACTATCTTCCAGGAGTTTGTGGCCATTGTCACTAGTTTTCCCCCAGGGCACCCTGGTGAACAGTTGTTCACCAAGTCCCTGATGTACGCCTCTGATATAGCGGTAAGCCGCAAACAGGTCCCCTCTCAGCCTTCTTTTCCTTAGACTGAAGAGTCCGAGATCCCTCAGCCTCTCCTCGCATGGCTTGCCGTGCAAGTCCCTGATCATACGGGTGGCCCTCAGTTGCAGTGAAAGTCCCTGCATAGTAACAGGCTGTGGTTGTTTCTCTTCTAGTTCATGCAATTTTAAGTAGAAACCAAGTTATAATCATCTCATATGCCTACCAATGATTAAAAACTATTCATCATTTGCTCCATTGTCAGCTTCTAGTTGTCTGACTCTGCAGATGCCAGAAAAGGAGAAAGTGAGAGCAAAAGCCAGTTACTGTGATGCAAGGAGAAAAAGATGGGTGCACCTTCTGCTATCTAGAATTTACCCTGGGAGCAGATAAAGAACGTACTGAGGAAGACCTATTCTTTTTTTTCAGGCAATAATGATCAGATTTATAGGAACAAATGACTGGATAAATTCTATACCATAGGACTTCACTACAAAGGTTTGGAGTAGAGCCCTTTGATGACTATGTAGAATTCCCACGTAGCCACTTAATGGAGATTGACGCTCAAAGCTGACCCAATAAGTAGAGTCATCTGTTGGAAAACACACATTATTCAGAAAAAAATTAAAACATTTGTTTAATTTTTGCCTGCTACTTATTGTTTCCTTATCCAACATCCCCTTCTCCCCCAGTCCTCCTCAGCTCCTCCCTGTCCAACATTTACTGTTGCTCCAAGCCTTGGCCTACGCTATCTGAAGAAGGAAAAAGCAGTAGCCTAGGACAAATCCATGCTCCACCATAGACTTCCGGTGTGCCTGTAAGTCAGTCTTTCTGTGCCGCTTCTTGATCTGTAAAATATAATTACGCTTCCCTAGCACATTTGAACACAGTTCATAGAATCATAGAAAAATAGTGTTGGAAGGGACCTCAGGAGGTCATCAAGTCCAAACACATGCTCAAAGCAGGACCATCCCCAATCCACGCCAAACCTTTAACTAGCTGGATTTTAAAAACCTCCAAGGATGGAGATTCCACCACTTCCCTGAGGAGCCTGTTCCAGTGCTTTACTGCCCTCCTTTTAAAGACTTGCAGTTCAAATGGGGATGTGGACAATATGCCCTATGATGTACATTTTATTAGCTCTTCTTTCTTAAAAGATAGGGTGGGGGGGTGGAGATAAGCTCACTGAACTGAAGCTAAAACAACAAAAACCAGTCAGGTTCATAAAAAAGTCATATCTTTAATCATCAGAACATTAACTGGCCGCAGCCTGCAAAGGTAGAGTGAGTATAGGAAATAATGCCTAATCAGCTGTGAAGCACTTTGTAGGATTGTCCTGAACAAATGGAAAATTTTGGAAAAGAGTCTATCACTTAAATAAATGATCACATAAGAAAAACAAATCACACAGCTTCCCACTCCTAAAACTTTCCTATTAGTCTGGAGAGGCCACAGCAGGCAAGAGAGAGAGAAACAACAGCTTCTAGTGAATTAGGTCGTGCGCAGACACCACATACAAGAAGTTTCCTTTTGCATTCAAATAGCAAAGAAGTTCCTTAGGTTTGAGCTTGTAGTTTCCCGATCTCTGATTATTCTGCAAGTCATCTTAATGCAATTCTTAACTGATTATAAGTTAAATGATAATCAAGCCCTCCCTTATCTTTAACAGTGACTATTTCATTGCACTGGACTGCTATGCAGTTCCCCAGCTGAAGAAAAGAGAGATCAAATGTGCAGGAAGTGAAGTTCACTACTTGAGTGAATTCTGCAATCAGTATAAGAATACAATCAAGGACCACATCCTCAACCGATTTATCAGAAGTCTGCTAATGCTAAGGATTTGGTCCCAGATATTTTTGTTGATGCTATCAAGTGCAGTCATCAAAGAGAAACTAGCAATATCAGCATTTATGAGAGGCAAATAAAGATTGATGTGTAGAGAAGTGCTAGAAGAAATGCTTAGTGTTTTGGGCAGTTGACCTACAGATATTTGGGTTGGGCGACTGATCACCGAGACATGCACAACTAGAGGACATGTCTGCAAATATTAGCTTTAATTCCTTTTATGCCTCTGTCTATAACCAACTTCCTTTCTTCAAGTGCATAGTAAAGACAAATTTAGCAATATCTGTGAAGCACTTGGATACTGAGCCAATTAGCACAGAAAAGAGACAAGAATAATATTCCATAATTCATTCAAGAAAACCCCCATAAGCCAAAGAAACTGTGTTGATATTATCATTACAAGTATTCTGAATACGGACTTTAAAATGATCTAAAATTCATTCTTAACATAATCAAATCCATAATTCAGTTTTGTGCTAGTAAAGCAAAATACCATGCCCATTTCTCACATTCACACAGCACCTTTCGTTTAGAGAGTTCATTTAGTTAGCCCTTTGCTGCTAACTCATAAATTCTTATTATAAGCAAAGTATATGGTGACTGCTGTGGTTAAAGCAAAGGCTGCTTTCTATTGCTGATAGGCTTCTCAAACGTTTTTTCTATCTCGTGCAGGTTTCCCAAATCCTGCTATTTTATTGCAGTTGCTGAGATACTTGGTATATTTATTAAAGCCCAAATTCCTTGATAATCAAAGCTTTCATTTTTCAAACTAAGGTCAATTCCTTATTCTCATGTTTTCCAGATTTCTTTTATAACCACAAATCCCAACCCAAAATCTAGAACATCAGAAGGCAAATAAAAAGAACTCCAAGTGTAATGCATCAGCAAAATCTCATGTGGGTTTTTTGCCAATCTAAGAATTTGGGGATGTGGGGGAGGGGGCTTTGACTCATGATTTCTGAACACTTAGGTTGCTTTGTCTGCCTACGATGATTGTTTTCAGTTACATATGTATAGCTCAAAGGCTACATGTATGGTCAATCAAAACTCATTTTCTAATTAATTGAAATGTTTGCCAACAAGTTTTTCACTATTCACTCAGCCCTAATACTTATATAATCCAAGGAATGTCTCATTACTCAAAATATCAATATATTTTAAAAGTTTGCTACCAAATAGCAATTTGCTTTATTTCTTAACTAAAACCCTGACATCATCCTAAAAGCCTAAATTCAACCCATGACATGTTTACACTTTTTATGTATTATCTCCAGTATTTTGTATTCAGTTCTGAAATATTAATCTTTAAAAGGACAATAATAGTAATTGATTCCATATACTCTGTATACACTATACAACTCCCTAACATGTTTATTTGGGTAAATACCACATATTTCCTAGTCCTGTATAGTAAATTTCCCCTACAGTTTCAATTTAATGTGCTATATTTTATCCCCAACCTAAACTATCATGTTTGGCTGAGCACTGTGAAATAGCTGTCATATTGTATTTTGGATGTAGCTGCATTTCAGTGATGGATAAAATGTTTTTTGCATAATATATAATATAGGTTGAGAGCTGAGCAAGATCTGTTGAAAAGGTTGCAATATGCAGTTCAATTCTACAAGACCTTCAGTTGCTTATAAGTTTCTTAGCCAATTTTCCATACCAAGTCTCTGAGGCAAGTGATTCCCGCTCCCCTCAAAGGAGGCTGCACAGCCAAACAATGGTCAGAATAGTAGTCTAGAGGCCATCAAGGAAAGAGCTGATCTCGATTTGCAGATTCAAGAATATTTTCTCTCTCAAAGTAATCCTTTTTAGATAGAGCAGACACAGAAAATTACTTGAGAAATTTAAATATACCTGAAAAAAGCCCCGTGCTGGAATGGATCTGTCTCTGGAATGCAACCTGGCAACTGTTTTCCAAGGCACAATGTCATATAAGAGCAAAATTAAATACTAGTAAACACTTTGAAGGGAATGGACCATGGACACAGTAAGAGGCAAAAATGTAACAAATGCTAAATACAGCAAGTTGTTTTAGGAAAGAATTATACACATGTCCAGCTGGAAAATGTATAAAATCTCAGAGATTGGTTTTATCAGGATAGGTTATAAATCTAATCAACTAGCTAGGTTTTCAATGGAATCAAGTAAGTGCACACACCTAACCCTCCTCTGCCTTCTTCTGTAGCATTATCACCACATTTTGAACTCAAAAGGAAGCCCCTACTTCTGTCTTTTTTCCCCAACTATATTAAAAGTTCATCCCTGTCCAGTTTTTCTTTATGCAGCAAAATGTCAGAGAAATCTCATAGTGCAAGGGTTGGCTGCACATACCCATTGATTTAAACTTGTTTGCTTGGCTAACCCCTTCCTCCTTCCACTGCAACTCTTCCCATTTATGGCATGTAACAATGCCCAGTAAATATGGTTACAAGTAGGCCAATGCTTACTGAATACTATAGGGCATGCTCTGGAGTGGGGGAGTGCTTTAACTCGAGCGGCTCTCAGGAGCTGTTCTAATTAAAGCACCCACAACATCTCATGTATTCAGTGTCCCACGCTTCAAAATGGCAGTGGTGGTGCTTTAACTAACGCTCTTTCAATGACCTTCAATTAAAGTGCCCCTGCCACCATTTTGAAGTGCAGGGATGCTGAATACATATGACGGACGCTGAGGCTGCTGGAGTGTGCTAATTAGCACTCTGCAGCAGACTCAATTAATTGATGAATTGAGTCTGCTCCGACACGTTCTAATTAGAATGCATCAGAGCAGGCATCAGACATGAATAGGTGCCCATAGTGAAGGGGTGGGTAAAATATGGCCCACGAGCCAGATCTGGCCTGCCAACTGACTGGATCCAGTCCACGGTTGCTCCTGCAGCACTCCACATGAGGATGAGTCCTACCCACTCCTGCCAGGGCATCCCACACTGTGCGCCTGGTGGCCCAGGCCCCAGCACAATTTCTGGTGGGGCTGTTCCCAGTGTGGCTGCAAGTGGCGAAATACTGCTTTGCTCCCATTGCCTCCAGTGGGAGCCGCCAGGCTGAAGCTTCCCCCTGCCCACCCGGAACAGCACAGCAGGGGCAGGAGTGGCAGGAGGAGCTGCCACTGGAGGCAAGGGGGGAACAGAGCAGCACCTGGTTGGCTACACCTGCACCAGGAACAGCCCCACCAGAAGCTGCATGAGCTGGCCAGGGCCCAGGCCAGTGAGGCTGTTCTCCTCTCCTCTCCTCTCCTCTCCTCCAGCAGCAGTAGCTGCTGCTGCTCCTGCTGCACCACTCTGGGCAGGCAAGGGAGTGGAGGGTATGGCGGGACATTAAGGGGTGCTTCTCTATGCTGAGCCACCTGTTTCACTGTGCCCGACCAAAACTCTGTTTTGGGTGTCTCCCCTGGGGCACCTACGTCCAGCCAACCCCCTTCCTGGAGCACACCTGCAAGCCTGGGCTAATCGCTGCCATCACCTGGGCTCTGGGCTCTGTTAGGGCCCTGTGCAGCCCAGGGTACACAGACCCTGCAAACCTTCAGGGTGCTTTGCCCCCTGGTAGTAATTCTGGGTGCTCCTTCTAGCCTAGAGCCACCCAGGATTTTTTTAGGTAGGACAGAATCAGATAATAATCAGTCGAACTCTGCTAGGAGCAAAAAGGCCTATCACTCCTCTCAAGCATTCACAACTAGGTGTGCTATAACAGATAGCTTTTAGTAATCAGAGAGGGGGAGAATGGGGAAGGAGTACAAGACAGAAGAGTATTAAAAAAAAAAAAAGCCTCAAGCAATACAGAATGGGCTTGTTGGCCCTTTTAACATGCAGCTAAAGATACACAATCCTAATTCACTGGCTAAATTTCAGGTAGGCTACTTACAGATGCATCCAGAGGATTCTGGAAGCCCAAGCTTCTGGGTATGTTTCCAAAATGCCTGCCAGAGGAACCCCCCCCAGAGCAGGTGACTTGACCCTTAAATAACTTTTCTGACCTCATCACCTAGCTCCAACCAGAAACAGGCATTATTTGAACCCTGCTGATGCAGTCCAATCCTTTTAAAAAGTGGTCAGTAGCCCTCGGTGGAGGGACCACAGTTACCAAACGGGTTCCACGGGTTTCTGAGTGGGAAACTTAAAGACAAAGGGTCTGGACCCAACAAGGGTGGGTGGGAGGTGGTCCTACAAAGCACAAGCAAGATACACAGCAAAATAAATCCTGAAACACTTGACCATGCACAACCCCAAGTGTGTGTGGGTGTTGCATTCTCCCCCTGGCCCAACATGTCCCAATCTAGGGACAGACAGTGGGAGATTTCTTCACAGAGGGGAAACTTCAGCCAGGCAGCTCCTGGCCCAGCTCCCAGGTGCCCTCCATCCACTCCACCCACCTGGCACCTCACCGTTTTTCCCCTTTAAAGGAGAAAATCCACATTTTTCTGTGGTGAGCAGAAAACCCAGATCACTAACCATAACTGGAGAGAAAAATTAGGTTTCCTCGCATCACACAGTAGGTGAATTTGTCATGCAGTAGTATCTCAAACCCAGGGTTCATAAAGAAAAACATGCAAATGTCCCTTTTTTCTGCAAGCTATGCTCTTCCAAATTCAAAAACCACTTATACCTGTTCTCTCTGACAGTTAAAATCCCAGTGACTTGATCCCATTTCCCTTCTCTCCACTGTCATTACTTTAATCCAGTCAGGAAACTAAAAGGAAAAAAAAGTCCTGTTACTAGGGTGACCAACTGCACAACACCTATACTGTTATAATGAGGTTCAGAAATAAGCAGTTATAATAATTAGCCAAAACCACACAGGGCACATAGTATGCAAGCAATCCACAGATGACAATTTACTTAAGACAAGAAACACAGTCTAATCATTCTAAGTAATGAACATATTAATGAGAATCAAGGTCTGTTCACATGCAATTTGTGAATACAAGAAAGGATGGAACAGTTCATCTAACTCTAGTAAGCATCATTTAAGGTATCATAAATCATTCATTAGCCACATCAAATATACATGAAGGAGGAAGGCCTCTGCTCTGACTTTTTAACCTTTGATGCACATTGTCTTTGCTTATTCCCAAGCTAATGTGTGTGGGGGAAATGGAGTATCCCAGAAAAAAAAAACATCCAAGATTTGCAGCAGGGCACATGTTAACCTTGACACTGCATCCTGCATTTTATTCAGCAGAAGAAAGGCAGACCCCATCTGCTTTGAGTGCACAAGAATTGGTTGATTTCCAGCACTATAAAGGTTGCTGGGACGTCAACATTATTTTTTGCTGCAGAGCCGACCTGCCCCATGATGCTTTTTCCAGTGAATTTACCCATCATTCTGGGCACATGTAGAGAACTGTGGCTAGGCACTGGAGGTCTGTAAGCCCTTGAGTGGTTTATTAAAGCACACAGCTACATACACAATCTCAGCTATGCCATGTTGACCGGGCTGAAAGCACCACTACTTGAGTGAGAGTTTATATGCGTGTGTGGACACTAGGAGACTCAGGACAACACCCAGGTTAGAGCCCAGGCTACTTCTCCTGTTATGACATATCCTAAGTAAGGGCAAATGTGAGAATTGAAAGAGCTATTTGAAAACAGTGAGCCTGGAGGTGCTTTTTCTGCAGTGATTATAATGGAAATCAGCTTAGCATCTGCTGGGAGGGTGGCAGTGGAAAATGGTCAGCATCTCCTTAAAAAAATTCTGTATTAGCACTGAGAGCATCTCCTCAGATATAACTAGACCCCCTTCAGGGCCCAGCTGTTAAAAATGCAGCATTAAAAGTTAATGCTTAAACATGTCTCTGAAAGTGGAATTAGAGTGTGATCTCTTCAATTGCTAGTACTTTTGATAGTCCAAGAATGAGCGAGAACTAATGCAGGGAATCAACAAGAATCTACAGCCCTTCCTTCCCCTTTGTCTCCTGACACTACTGTCTATTAGCTGTGTAAGGACATGTATCCCTGCAGACCGCCTTGTCTTTTCCATGGCCGAACAGGATTTCTTACCCTTCAGAACTATGCTTTCCACCATTCCTTCACAAACCACATATTATGCTTCAACTTCTGTGCAAACACCCATATTTAGAAATCCAACGAAGATCTAAATGCCATTACATCTCCAGCAGAAGAGTCTCAAGTAACTTCTACTCTTTACGAGAAGTCAGGGTGACAAATCTTCTTTTGACAGAGATCTACATGGTCTAAACAGTTACTAATCAGAGTCATTTTCTCTAATTTACTAATGCTGAAACAATTTTTCTTCCTTATAATTTATGTGCAATTGGCTTGGGTTGCAAACCCAAGGATGCAGAGCATTTTTTTTCCATTAAAGATTTATTGCTGCTGCACCAACATCTTCCCCACTCAGTAGAATGGCTCCTATACCATCAGTCTTTGAATGTGTCAAAGATCTTTGCATTGTGACCCAGACTGAACTTAACTCGTTAGCCTTGATCCAGAAGATCCTCTCAAATATTAATCAAAGTAACAAGCTAGCATAGAGCAAAGCATCAGGCAGTGGAGTGACCATCAGCAATTAGGGGAACAATATCAGAGACTCATAAACACCCACTGGGGGAAACCCTGCTCTCCATGGGGTGAAGACCTTTGACTAGTAGGGCCAGGATGGCTCTGCTGCACCATCTGAGTGTGGGGTTGGGGGGCAGGGGAGGTCAGCAGGAGGATGGATAAGCGTAACAAGTACTCATAGTTTCAGCTCATAGCTTTCCTCCGAGTTTAATCCAAAGGGTTCGGTGTTTTCCTTGAGCTCAATCCAAATGAACAAGTTATATAGCCCATCAGTTTGGGCAGTTTCATTCTGATACAGTTGTTTTCCTCTGTCTCAAGATTCAATATGCCACCGCACACCCTGTAGGGGCTTTACAAACTATGCTACAGGTGTCATATTCCCAGTTTGCAGAAATGTTTTGGCTCATCACTGAGTCACTGGATTTGCCAAATAAACTAAATACAGTTTCCCCAGGCTTTATGCAGGTTCTGTATGTGTGCATTCGCTCTTATGCGACGACCCTTTTTATACCAAAAATTCGGTATATGCAAGGTAAATTCACCCTTATGCAATCATTGTGGTGGAAGCCCACAGTCAGCTGCTTTGTGCAGTGCATTGTGGGAGTGGCGCCATAGGCGACTGGTAGGGGGGGCACATGCCCCCCCTGACAGGGCTGTCCCCGCCACCAGCTTCTGTGGGTGGTCACCAGCCCCGTCCCTGCCACCGATGCTGATGCCAGCTTCTGCAGTTGGTCACCAACTCCAACCCTGCCACCACTGGCTTCTGTGGGTGGTTGCCAGCCCTGTCCCTGACACCAACACTGCCAGCAGCTTCTGTGGGTGCTCGCCAGCCCTGTCACCGCCGCCAACGTCGCCGCCAGCTTCTGCGGATGCCCCCCCAGACTCAGGAGGCACCAGTCACTCATAAGTGATGTGCACCACATTAGTCTCCTGTGTAGATCTCTGCTCCCCGCTTATTGCCTGTGACACGTGTTTCTGTAGTTGCTATCCCCATTATGATAGTGGCCTGTGCTTGTGTGTACTGTCTGCTGTTGGCAAGTACCAAAATTGTCTCGTAAAAGTGGTAGAAATGGGTCTGGGGGTCATTACTGTTGAGCTCTTGGAACATATCCCTATTTGTTATATTGTAAAGTGGGTTCCCTTTACGCAAATTCAAGTTACGCGCTGTTTTCCAGGAATGCATGTACAGCATAAAGTGAGGGAAACCTGTACGTGCCATTAAAATAAAAAAGCCAGTTGGGCATACCACACAAGTGGGATCCTACTGCTCCTTCAGAGAGGGCTAAGCTGCCAGAGTTGAGCTTTCCTGTGCCACAGGGGAAGAGCATGCAGAACATCAGTTATCACAGAGCAGGTGATACTATGAATCTCTGCCCTCGCTCTCTCCCAGTACTTTGTCTGTGTATCCATACCCTGAGTTAATGAGCACATGCAGGGTTCTTTAGTTAGCTCGCTGTGGGTGCTACAGGTCCAGAGGTACAAGCCTAAGCCTTCCTCAAGAATCATGCTGAAATCATCTCAGCTGCAGTGGGTAACCAGTCATTTGGGCTGGGGAATCTAAAGCAGCCTGACATGGTATGAGACACATTCAGATCCAGAGAGGTTGGAGTGGTGCATCACATCCCTGCTTCCACAATGAAGGTCACAGCTCCATTTCCTCAGGTCCCCAAATGCTTGGATCCCCTATGGCATCTGAAGTACGGCTGCAGCCCCATGCTGGAGCAAAACACAGGGTCTCTAAAAGTCCTAGTTCCAGTCATGGCAGGACAGCTGCCTACCCTGGAAATACAATATTGGCAGATACTCTTTTAAGGCTTTCTTCTTGCAAATGCAAATAGGAGCATTCATTCAGTGATACCCTGGCACAGCAAAAGAAATCAAGAGACTGTCATCCAGCACTTTTGCAAATGGAAGCAGGGAGCCAAATACAAAAGTCATTAATTAAAACTCTGAAGTCGGGTCTTCTAAACTTTGAACACCTCTATTGAAATGAATTCTCCCACATAAAAAGGAAAGTATAATTACTTTGGATTGTGGAGCTCACTGATGAGGATCAAAGAGCTGTTTCTGATGCTGATAGGAGACTTTTGCAGCACTCCATGGTAATCCTTATTTTAAAAAGTAATTATTTTAGTGACACCAGCAGAGAAAAAACAAAGACAAGAGATGGACAAACTGATGTTCAAAAGTATTTAACGTCATTATTTGAACTAGAATTTGAACTGCATGCACTTCCTGCAAAAATACTCCAATGAATTCCATGAAACGCACCCAACACAACGTAGAGATGACTGCCCAGACCCTGCACTCATCCCCTCTGGTGTAGAGGAAAATGAAAGTAGATCCAACCTGTCATAAAGAGATCAGAATCCAGCTCCAGCACTGGCAAGCAGTTTTGATTACATGTTTGCAAATTTTACATTGACAAATTTACACAGTAAAAAAAATCACCTGTGAAACACAGAGTTTGACCCAAATAATTTAGAGAAGGCTGTGGGAGATTAACCTCTTATAGGGCCATCCAGTGCCATTTTCTGAAACTATATTTCACTTTGATATGTTCTGAAGCAAAGGCAACAGCTCTTCTCTTCGCTTGCAGATTCTCAGCTAGGGACAGAAGCCCTCTTTGGCAGGGAAGGTTTATCGACATCCAAGGAGACACAGAGAATCCATTATCTCCTTCATTTAAGAAGAGAGACATATTTCTGATGCCTTTATTGTGGCACCACACCAGTACACACCCTCGCATTTCCCCATGTCAACACGGTATTAACAGCAACATTTTGATTGAGCCCAAGGAAAGTATTCAAAGCCAATGCAACATCTGTATTTGCTGTGCTTTCTTGTTTGCTTCTAAAGCTAGGTACCCAGGAAGGGTGGAGAGCAAGCAAGAGCTATGACCATACCATTTCTACATGAGCTAGCTGTGCAATGGTAGGATGAATCTGGTGAGGAACATACAGCTGATATGGCTCCACTACCCACCCACCTATGGCTCCAGAACATCAAGGATATATTTTAGTTGTCAGCTTCCCAGGAATCTGCCTTTGCTATGAATATTTAGGCCCCAAACCTGCCACTGATTCCAGTGGGAATCTGAGAGTACAGCAGTCCACCTGCACTCATACTGGCAGTCATGGGGTCTTACATAATTAAGCAGGTTTAGAAGATACTGTAGCAAAAGTAAAATTTAATTCTTCTTGAAAGAAACCTTCTCTGCTCAAACAGCAGACACATGGGACCTACCAGCTCAAAGTACAGCACATTCGAAATTACACAGACAGAATTAGGCAGCATGAAGCACCTGGCCTTCCAAAGGAAGAAGTGGATTCCCAAGAGGGGTCTCTTAACACCTGAGTCTTCTAAAAAGAGCCTGCAAATGTATAATGAGCATGAGGCTGCACAGCCACTCAGTCTGATGTGCCAAGAGACCCAATTAGTTTCTAAAGGTGCCAAAGAACTGGATAAATTCAGACAGAGTGTAGTTGGAGGGGGCGGATGTGTGGGGGGAGAAGCAGCCCTTGACATTTTAAAATACATCAGTGTAGCTCCAAGATGAACTTTAATCTCTGCTAATACACTGACCTCTGCAATGAGCTTTCAAAAATATCCTGGTGGCCCTCACTGGCAGGATATCAGAGAAATAGGCCGAGAAGCAGCAGGCCTGATAGATCCAGTACCTGGTTAGAGAGGTAGGTGACCTACATATAGCTGAGGAGTTGAAACTTACTGTAAAAAGTGTGAAAAGGAGGGCCAAAACAATCAAGCAGCTGGAAAGCAGATAAAGTCCTCATGATATATAAGATAGCTTAGAGGGGTAAACATCCAATTCCAGACCTTTGCATCTTTTGCATTCACTTACTCCTGTTCAAATGGGATGCAAAACTCTGTCAAACCAGAGTGCTGCTCACTTACACGGACAGTACTCTTTTATACGCAATCTAATCAAGGCTTGCCACTTCAAGGCTTGCCAGTGCGCAACAGGGACATGCCACCCTGCCATGCACTCTTCTACCTGACTTCAGACTAACACAGCTAACCACTTCTCAGTTGAATTTAGGAAAATATGCCAATTTAAGACAAGTGAATAGAACCAACTGTGAGTATTTGGATGGGATGTGGGCAGCTGGTTCTGTGGCAAGCCACTGGAGGGGGACCCAGGGGTCAGCAGGTTGGGGGCACAGGTTACCTGGGCAGAGAGGGGATATCTGAGAGATGTAGTCCAAGGTGTAAGCTGAGGTCAAGCTCCAGGATCTAGAGTACCAGTGCCAAGCTCCAAGAAAGATCCAGGGTTAGGATCAAGGGAGCCAAGCCAAGTCAGGATGCTGGGGAGACCAGAGAGTGCAGGGCCAGCACCGAGGTTCAGAGAAGATCCAAGATCAGGGTCAGAGAAAGCCAAAGCCAAGTCAGGAACCAGGAGAACAGTAAATACAAGGCTTACCAGAACAGGCTGATGCCATGTGAAAGTGTACCTAGAGACTAGGGCTGCAGGTGTGCTGATTAGGGGTAAGTGGCTCTTCCGGCAGCCAATCTGGCTTCAGAGAACTGGAGCAGTTGCATTAGCCAGGGATCAGGGACAGGTGTGGTAGCTCAGGTGCTTGGCCCAGTCAGGTATGCTTGGTCAGAGGCTCTGACACTGAGAGCAGAAGCAATGGGGAGGCTAATATAAGCACCAGTATTGTAAGCTAGCTCCCTGAACAAACAACGGATAGTATTATTTTGCACAAAAACTTAAAAGAACATGGCTCAAATTGCAAAAGCACGCAATCAAAAGGCAAAGGATGCCAGAACGAAGGTTGCCCGTGCCATCTTAGGTCCACTTCTCAAAGAGTATGGATTATGACAGAGTCATTGGGCATTTGTAGACATGCCCTGGGAGGTGTGTGCAGGGGGGGTGCTTTAATTAGAGTAGCTCTGAGAACTGCACTAATTAAAGCACTTACAGTGTCACATGTATCAGTGTCCCCAGGCTGAAAAATGGCAGCAGGGTACTTTGAACTAAAGCTCATGAAATGAACTTTAATTTAAAGTGCCCAGCTGCCATTTTTCAGTGCAGGGACGCGGGTATATGTCACGCTCGAGTCTGCTGGAGCATAGTAATTACCCCACTCCAGCAGGCTCGATTAATCAAGTCTGCTCTGATGCACAGTAATTACAGCATGGCACAGCAGCCTCCCTGCACATGTATAGGAGCCCATTAATTACATGATCAGAAACTGTTTCTTCACAGGATCCCTTTCTTATTCAGTGGACCAACTGGACAGTATTCCCTTCATGAGCAGCTCTATCATTTCGTTTCATTCACATTTTCAGCACATGACCAGCACCTTATTTACTGCACATTATTCAAACCCTGCTCTAAAAATAGGTTTATTAATCTACTCCCAGGCTTTTTTATACTACTTAGTATCTAAACACTATACAAATATTAATTTATCTTCCCAACACATCCACAAGGCAAGGGAGGGATATTATTCCCATTTTATAAATGGAAATGCGACCAATAGATTAAAGTCAAAAGAATCCATTCATTTTGGTTTGTCTATATGGATGCCTAGAACCTGTCTTTTTTTTCCCTGAGTACTTCAAGCATCTCATATGATCAAAGCAGTCTTCTGTAGGTTTGCACGTCTCTAAGGACTCAGTAGTTCTGCAAAGTATAACCCAAAGGTACAAAACTGGGCTTAGTCACCACCAGTGATTCTCAACCAGGGTGAAGGGGAATGCTGGGGTCCCACCCGGTCCTTTGAAGGGTGCCCCGCCATGTGACAAAATAAGCAAGGTGTGAGAAGATAAGCCAAAAAGCTAAGCAGATAAGCACAGGTTTGCCCCTGCCTGGATGCTCCGCCACCCCCACCACAAGGAGGTAAACACTGTAATATATAAATAAGTCACTGAAACTGGGTATCGCTCGATTCGTAAAAGTAAATGGAGGGGGACTTCGAGTCCAGGGAGGGGTGCTTCAAGTTCAAAAAGGTTGAGAACCATGGATCTCAAGGTTCCAGCCCTGCAAGTAGTAAAATAATGTCACATAATGGACCAAGTGTACTGGCTAGACAAAGTTTACTGGAATCCAATAGAAATTGTAGAGAAAGGGAGAGAATCTAATTCTCTAAGATAGTGTTCAATTACCTTCACCACAAAAAATAATCCTCTCTCTTCCTACAGTCCCTGGCTTCATTCATTACATGATTTCCAACTTCTGCAACAAAGGAAGCGGGGTGGGGGGGTGGTCTACAGACTCCTTAATTATACTGCCATGGTTAATTGCCACAACTGATGAATCCTGTACTCTGAAAAAGGAAAAAAAATACTATGTGATTATGTAATTAAAGATTGTACCATAATGCATTCGCACAAGGCAGTCAAGATTGCACAGAGAGCCTTAATTTGGGCATTTTCTAACTTGAGTAATTGACATTATGAGCTTAATATTCGTTAACATAACTATGAAGGTTTATAAAAGCAAACTGAAGAACCTGTGCACCTCTGCTCAACCAAACTGCTTATCTGCTCACACCTTGATGCACCCTTCAAAGGATGTGATGGCACCCTGGTTGAGAATCACTGTTTTAGATCAAGCCCACAGGCTTCTCACACATGAGCAAATGTAGTAGCTGAGAGCTATAGCAAGTTGTTACCCTGTACCACGTCCCACTGCCACTCCCTCGAGATCCAGTCACAGTATCACTCTCTCCTTCTCTCCATCCACCAGACTCCAGGAGCCAATCTACTGCCCCTGCAAGCAGCTCCTGTCTCTGCATGTGTCAAGCAGCTTCTTCTGCTGTGCCGTCTAAATATCAAGCACGGTGAAAAAAGGGAGATCCTAAGACCACAAAAGAAAGGTTCCCTTGCTTCTCCTTCTGGTGCTGAACCCCCACCAGCACTCATTAAATGGGAGAAGTAATTACAGGGAAAGTCCTTCTTCACCCACATAGCCCAGAGCTGGAACACTCTCAATCGCTCTCTGGACGTGGTGCAGTTTGGTCAAATGTAGGCACTCTGAAGGAACAGAGCACATTCAATGAGGGCAGAATCTGTAGAGATTTTAGCTGATGAAATACAGATTTAGAGCTGTCAAATTTGGGTGGATTTCACAGAACAACTGAAGGCATATCCCTGATGCAGAAGTCACTCCCTTACCAAGTGTCAGCTCCCTGCTTCAAAGTTAGGCGCGCTAGATCTTCTCAAAGGAAAGGCTGCCAGAATCTTTGTAACATTTCAAAACACCATATTTTCCCTTTGCCTCATTCTTAGAAACAATTGGGAAAGTTTCAGTCAAAAGAGTTCAAACCAGCCTGAGAAGACATTCAAAATGGTAAATTATAACCCAAAGGGTTAGCATTTAACAAAAGTTTAAGCAACTGAAAACGGACAAAGTAATCGGCAGTGTTACATGTGTTGCATATAACAGCAGGAACAAACCTCATGTTCTCAATCTAGTTATGAATTGGCTGATTTTTCAGTAGGTAAGGGTCACGTTTTGTGCTTGGCCACTTTGTGCTTTTCTAGCCATGTGATGAAGTTTTAACCTTTGCAACAGAGGATTTCACGGATACGGGGAAAATCTTCAGGTGGTGTCCACCAGTATGCAAGACATAACCAGGCCAATGACTGTCTAGTAAGAGCAACCTGTACTCCAGTGATCTCTGTACCTCACAAGGGCCCTGCGACTGCCATGAATTATGTTGGGACTAAAGGATCTTTGGCCATCCAAGTTTCTGACTCACTGGCCATATCTATGCAAGATGCTGACTGTGCAGATACTGGGAGTTACTGCACAACACCATCCCCGAATAGCTTCTCCATGACGCTGACTGCACGGTAGCTCATTACTACTGCGCAGTAGCGTCGCATCACGCTTTGTGCTACACGACACTACTGCACAGTAGTAACAAGCTACGGCACAGTCATTGTCGCGTGTAGACGCACCCACTTTGCAGAAGTCAGTAACAGCAAAAGTGCAAAGCCGTGGAGGTTCAGGCCTGTTATTGCGACTCCTGTTCATATAAATCTCAGGGCCCTTCTGCAACCCCTCATTTGTGATTGCTCCCTTGCATTTTAAACTCTCTGTGCCAAGAGCTCTGTTGCAGCCTCTGAGAAGATTAAGCTGCCAAATCCGAGGGCTGTTCTTTCACTTTGACGGAGTCTTTAGCATGTTCTCATGGGATTCAGAACAGCCACAAAACACTTGACGGCACAGGAGGGAACACCCTGACTTTTTCCATATGCTTATCAAACCCCCTTGTTTCCTAACATCATCAGCTGTTATAACCCATGTTGTGCTCATCCTCCTGCCTCCATATATCTCACAGGTTCTGAAAATCTTCTCAGCCTTTTCAATCTGTCCCCTGCCCGTTTCCCATTACCCTCTGGTCCTTTCTTTGTGCCCCGTCTCTCTGTTCTCTCAGTTCTGGCCTCAGGACTTCCCATTTCAACAGCTCCCCTGCATCGCACTCATTTCCTGATGGAATTCAATACAGGAAGGTGCCGCTGAACTGGAAATAATCATTTTCTAAGTTCACCAATTTTAAAAATCTGTAAAAAATATAAATAACGTTATTTCTAGAGTAAGAATGGTAGAACTTCCCTGTGACTATGCTGCCTTCATTCCCCCGTCTCTTGTGATGTGCAGTGTTTCAGTATCATCATTTCCCCAAATTTATAACATAATTCATTAAACTACATGTTCTGCAAGCCTGGCAGAGGCATTTTTGCTTGTTGGGAACTAAGCCCAGAACAAGTCTGAAGTTTTGAAACAAACACCGTTTTGTGTTATCTAAATAGATATTTTATTTTTTAAAAAGCATTTAAATTAAGTTTAGTTTCATAGAACACACTTTTTTTTTCATGCGTGTACAAATCCACGAGCTCAGTTGATTTGGCTGAAACAAGGAAAGGGACACTTATTTTGCCAAATGAACCTAGGATTTGTTGGGTTTCCCTTCGTGTTGTAGCCATCAGCATAAGATAATAACTGCTGGCTAAATTCTGCTGGCCTAAGAGCAAATTGACACACGCTATTCTGTGCCACATCAGAAACCATAAATAGAGTATTAAATTTAGCTCCTACATGTGCCAGAAGTTGATCTCTATATATGCACTAAAATAGAATATTATATTGAACTTTAGAGAAACTACAATTAGGATAAAATTGTTAAATGAGGCTGCCTCTGGACATCTGGGTGCAGTTCCTATTCTTGGATTTGCATTGCCTGTATCTTAATAAGAAGGGGGACAGTGTGCAAAGCTACCAGTTTTTGCTATGTGTTGCTAAAACAGCTAATCACTGGTAGAAATGCCAACAACAGTACAAACATAGTACTCACGCTGTTTTGTTTTACGTGTTACAAAGAAATACAGTGATGGATGCCAGTACAAACCCTGAAGAAAGAGCAGTGCTTTTTGAGTATGTTAAAATGCTTTTTGATTAATGATAGGAGACAATAGTTAATAGTTTTATGTTATGACAATTAATGACTTTTCTGGAACTCTCACAGCAAAAACACGGATATGATTTACAGTAGCATCTATTACCGAGTAATTTTCCAGCAGGTTGGGGAAGAAACCGTGTCAAGTCTGGCTTGTCATTCCTCTGTAATCACAACTCAGTGGAAGCTGTACATCTGAAATAACTAAAAAACTATACACATTTACCTTATATGAACTTTAAATTCAGGTAAATTACCTATCTCAGATTCTATATGAACGCTGTGGTCTAATGACCATAGGACCTGAGATGTAATCTGTTAAAAACCTGTGAAAAACATATATTTTCTTTCCCTTAATATTATTTTCCCTTTTGAATGCCCAGAAGAAGCAAGTCCCTTATTCATTTTATATTTTCCCTGGCCTACTTTCCCATACCTTTTCCCTCTGTCTTTTACTCCTAGACAGCATGCTCTCTCATGATCCCAAACAACCAAAAAAAGAGAGAGAGAGAGAGAGAGAGAGAGAGAAAGAAAAGGCTTCATTTAAAAATACTTCATTATGTCCATCTATGCCAAGTCCCACAGCGGAGTTATTTAGTTTAGTTGAAACAACTGCAGAGTGAAAATTTCCTCTTTAGTGTTTAGCTTTCTCATAAAATTCAGAAATTTCTTTTCATCCCCATGGCCCTGATGCTTTTATTGCACTCACCGTCTAAATCAGATACCCTGACAAAACGAACAATAAAAAAAGAAGAGAAGCTTTTCTCTTTTTCTCTTCAGAATTTATCCCCCTGACAACAGAGATAAATGCATCTCAAAGCCCTGAGGTAGAGTATCAGGGGGAAAAATCCAGTAAAAAATCTATCAATTAAAAATGTGTAAATGAGCAATTTGCTTTATTCATCTTCTTTTGATTGAATAGGGTACAGATACCTTTGTAGGTTGCAAAATGTCAGCCTAAGCAATCAAGGAAGCGTAGATAATCAAAGTAAAAATAAATTATAGTGGAACGGTCTTGCTGGTGTCTGTGGTTACATTTAATGTATGTACAATAAAGGTGCTGAAATTTGGTGTCATCGATGCCAGGGCCAGTCCAACCATTAGGTGAACTAGGTGGTTGTCTAGGGCACTAAAATTTGGGGTGGGGGGCACAACAAAATTGTATGCCGAACAAAATAACAGGAACATCATTCGAAATAACAGCCCTGGCTGGACACAGCTCCACCTTGGACCAACCCTTCCCCCAGTCCTGCTAGTGCCCCTCCTTCCCAACCTGCAGCTCCTGCCCCCAGGCCAGCGATGCCCCTCACTCCTGGCCAGTGCACCCACCCCGCAGAGCCAGGGCTGGGACTGGCACTGGGACTGCAGGGGCCCGTCTCCACCAAGCCATAAAAGTTCATTTAATCTAGACTTCTTATTTTCGTCTATACTGGAAGTGGTGGGGACGCCAAGGTACACAGTTTGCCTAGGGTGCCAGTTACCCTCGGACCGGCCCTGATCAAGGCCTATCTCATTCATCTTCAAAGACAGATATTTACTATACTGCAAATTAAGTTGTTTGCTTAGCATAAAACACTACGTCATGGCCCATGTCACTGAACTGTAGGGTGAGAAGCGATGTATTATGGGGTTTTTTCATGTATCGTAACCCCTATTTGAAATAAAAGCCTATCCCTTCTAAGAGGCTAACATAGTCATACACCTTTTTTTTTTTTACTGGGAAAACAGCTCTCTTTATACAAGTGTGGTAGCATCAGAAATATTGGCCCTGTATTTCACACTTAGATGTCCCTTGGGATCACTATCATCTGGTTCAGATGCTTTTCCTGGAGATGCCTATGGCACACATTGTACTCTGTCACATGACTTATCTTGTCACCTGGCCTGTATCATGCCATCAATTTTGAAGCCGCACTTCCCATTGAATCTGAGTTCTGCTGAGAAATCAGTTATACAGTCTGGCCCTTTTTACAGATGAGCCTTATTACAGGTTCCTAATCCTAGGTCTGATCTTGTAAAGTGCAGATCCTGCCTTGAAACTCCTTTTAGGGCAGTCGATTTTAACTTTAAATTAGAGCTGGGTGAAAGCTTCTTAGTTAAATACTTTGGTGTTCTAAAATTATTTGCACATATGTGGCAAATTAGTAATTATTTTTTCAAGGAGGCTTAAAAAAAAATCACCTGAACAATCAAACCATTTAATTTAAAAATGCATTAAACAAAATGTTCCAATGTTTTATTTGGAAATAGAACCTTATTTTCAATCTAAATAAAATTGAAGTGAAAATTTGAAAATAAAAATAAGTACACTTCTGAAAATGCAGACGCCCAGGAGTAGAAGAAGGTGGATTATCAACTCCAATCTCCTGCCATACCAAGCAATGACATGACATAATCTCAGTCATAAACTGACAATGCTCCATCTTAAGTACCTAGGGTTTTGCACCCATTATTCTTGCTGGAACATTATTCCAGGACCTCACTGCTCCAACAGTGAAAAACCATCTTCTGTTTTCCAGCCTATATTTATTTAATTATTCATGGGCTGATTCAGTTTTGGGGTCACCGTTGTCATTTAGGTTACATATTTTATTGCTGTCCCTGGTGTTTACCCACAATATATTTATTGACAACAAATATATCCCACGACATCCTTTGCTTTGACAGAGCCCCACAGCTAACCTCCCTCCAGGTTAAGATTTCCCCTATCAAACATAACCAAACTGAAATTAAGTGGTTTGGTTTGGGTTCAATATAACTTTTCACTTGATCCAAAACTATTTGAAAGGGTAGGAGGGAATGATTCATCAAGAAAAGAAAATCATTTTCATTTTGGATCAACATAATTTTTTTTTATTTTTCAGTTTAGCCAGTGAACCAAAAGTCAATTATTTTCACTGCTGTAAACAGAGCATGTCAGACAGTGCTAAATAGCTCCAACTAGCACCATGCTGATGATTTAATACCATTGTTTGGAAAAGCTGATACATAATCCAGGGAAAACTGTTGTTTGCTTTTCTCCATCATAGCATAACTGAAAGAGCTGTTACCATACTTTAGTCTGTATTCATAAGTTCCACTTATAGTTTATCTGCTCAATATATTTATCAGTGTATTTGTTTTCTCAGATATAATTATAACCTATGGGTGCCCCAACCTTTTGGCTTTGTGAGCTGGATGGGTAGCAGACTGGATCCCTTGTGAGACTGGATCCCATGCACTGGATGCAGCTACACACTGGGTGCAGCCACATATGGGCTTGGCCCAGCCCACACACCCAGATCCAGCCCAGCCACTAGCTAAGTGCCACACACAGATGCGATCTAGTGAGGGGGCACTTTACTCAGCTGTTCCCCTGCTGCCAAATTTTGGATCTGTAGGAAACCCTGTGTCCTGCTTTACAGGCCTGTGCGAAGCAGCTAGTATTCGCTTTGGATTTGCCTGACCGGGGGGAGAGGGATTCGATTTGGTGATTCGAGTCACTGTCTCAAACAGATCTGGTTGAATCTGATTCAAAGATTTGGCTGCTGCTGAATCACACAGGCCCCACCCCCCCTGCCCTGCCCGGCCCTAGCTCCCAGCATTTTGGGGGGAAAAAGCCTGCACTCACCAGCTGCTGCCAGATGGGGGGACTGGGGAGTGATCCCCACTGCCCCACACTGTGGGGTGCTCTATCTCAAGCCCCCTGAACCCCTGAGGCCACTGCAGCAGCTGGTGAGTTGGGGCTTTGTGGGGGGGGGCTGTTTATAGAGCTGGGAGCTGGTGCAGGCAGGGCAGCCATGGGGGGGTTGGGAGAGCAGGTGGGAGTCGGGGGACAGTGGGGGGCTGGGGTAACAGGCAGGGGATGGGGCCTGGCAGGGGTCCCCCCATGGCCCCCTCCCCCCTCCTCCCCTCCCCCTACTTACCAGTATGGGTCCAGCTCCCTGCTGCAGCCAGCAGGGACTGCCTGAAATCACTGAAGTTCTCTGAATCTTTTCTGAATCAATTTGGAGAGCTCTGAATCAATTCAGACCTTTTTATTGTTCCCCTGATTCGATTTGGATTCAGAGATTCGGCCACCGAATCAAGCCAAATCTCCTCTGAATCAAATCAGCACCTGAAGCTTTGCGCAGCCCTACTGCTTTACTCCTACTTTGTGTCCTTTCTTGCATGATTTCCTGCCTGACAAACAAATCATGGACAATATGGTACAGTCTAAAGTAAATGCCATATCACAATTCTTACTAATGAAATGAAACAGTAGTCAAAGCAGTTCTCACTACCATTGTACCAGTAACTCACTTAAAGCTTTCATCTTAAAAAGAAAAGAAAAGAAAAGAAAAGAAAAGAAAAGAAAAGAAAAGAAAAGAAAAGAACCCCCCCCCCCACCCAGAAAATGAAAGCAATTCATGGTGCAAAGAATTAGTAATTCACTCACCTGAAATAAGTCATGTTGCTATTGTAAAGTGTACTTGTATGGGTTCATATGGATTCTATACTCCCTGTCACAGTGAGCTATGGAGAAGCATATCAGAAAGAAAATCTCACTGAAAGGGGAATCAGTGCATGGAGTAGAACTGAAGTCTCTGGAATTCCCTTGTACCAACATATCATTTCTCTCTGGGACTGCTGAAAATAGCAGGTGGTAAGAAAGGTAACAGATGTGCAAAACAAAATGTTCCACTCAAACCTAACAGTTTTTCCACTTGAATAGGCCACAGGAGAAGTTGGTGCTTCTAGGAGTAGCTTTAACTTGAATTCTACACCACATCCTCCCCTTGGACAGGAGAAAAATGAACAGACATGAAAGGTGGAAATAAAGGACAGTATAGTTCTTTCTGCTGCTAGACAGTGTGGGAGAGCAGGTCAGGCTTTCAACAACTGGAACTTGCTCCCCCCATGAGCTGACTGGCCGCGCTCAGTAAATCAACAGCACATGTCAAAAAATCTGTAAGGTGAACCTTGCAGTTATTGTCACTTCATCTTTCTCTTTATAAAGAGATATGCTGGAAGTATACTTTAGTCAAATACAACTTACATCCAAAAGTAACTTGATGAAATTCTATAGCCTGTGTAAATAGAGGAAGTCACACTAGTTAATCTAATAGTCCCTTCTAACATTAAAAACTAAGAATTACCCAGGGAGGCTATTATATAGCTCCATGTGTCAGGAAAATTTAACCTTAAGTTGTGAAATTGCTTATCTAGCTTTTATTAGCTCAAAATCCAAAATTCCAAGAACAGAAAGCTATCTTATACTCGAAATATTAGGGGTCTGTGAAGCTTTGGTCCCTGATTCAGTTCGGCGGAGATTTGGCCTGATTCGGTGGCTGAATCTCCAAATCTGAATCAAATCAGGAGACCCTTTAATCTCTCTGAATTGATTCAGAGAGATTTGGAAAGATTCAGAGATTCGGACATAGACACAGCTTTAAATGTTTTTTCTACATATCTCAAGGTACCAGGTGGCTCATGAGTGCTGTGTGGCTAGGGTGGATGGAGCACGCTTGGCAGCAGACCCAGAAGAGGACCAGAATCACTTCTGGTCCACTTCTGGGTCTGCCGGGGAGCATGCAGGGGGGTCCCCCCCCACAGCTCCCCAGCTTGGCGACTGGTGCCTCCTGGGTCTGGGGGGGCACCCTGGGTTCCCCCCACTGCTGATTGCTGAACTGGGAGGGCAAAGGGGGCCCCCCAGCATGCTCCCTGGTAGACCCAGAAGTGGACCAGAAGTACTTCTCGGTCTGCCAGGAAGCATGCTGGGTCTGCCAGGGAGCACGCCTTCATTTTGTCTTTGATATTTGTCATGAGCTCTCATCCACTTCTGGGTTCACCACCGAGCATGCAGAGGGAGCACCCCCACCTGGACTCCTGTGGGACGCTCCAGCATCACAGCATTCATGAGCTGCCTGGTATCTTGAGATATGTAGAAAAAATATTTAAAGCTGTATCTATGGCCGAATCACTGATTCTCTGAATCAGCACCAAATCTTCAGATTCAGATTTGGCCAAATCGAATTGGGGACCGTGATCCAAATCTACTAATCAAATCACTGTCCCCAATTTGGGCCAAATCTGAATTGAATACAGCCTGCTTCGCACGCCCCTACTAAATATGTATCTGTTGATCGTGTGATAGCTATGAAACAATAGCCTTCATTTTGTCTTTGATATTTGCCATGAGCTCTCATCTATATGGAACAGCAGTAATAAATGCGAACAGGTGTCATGTAATTTTCAATTTGTAAATATAAAAGGAAACCTTCCAAGTCAATTTTTTTAAATGTCATAGAAGCGGTCTGCTTACATAAAAGCACATGTGTTTGTCTAAACCACACTTGCAAAGACAAAGCTCATTTTTGTACCAATGAATAGAGTCATTTTTTTATTCATGGCTACTCCAATTCTGCATGTCAAAATCTGCCAGTGGGAAAATAACAAAAATACATTTTTCACATGTGTAAGTGGGTCTTATTAATATTAAAAAAAACATGCTAGCCCCTGGCCTTGTCAGGATGTTTGCAAATATCAGGATAAATAGAAGAATTAGGCAGAAATAATGAAGATCCTTAATAATAGTATTGAATTGCCACAATTGAGGAATAAAGCTGAACCTGCATTCTGATAAGTGCTGTGCTCCTCTTCCTCTTACCCCTTCTCTTTAGTGACAAGATTTTCACAGGGAAATACAAAGTCAACTTTTCACCTAATGTATGCACAAGTGCTGAGAAAAAGAAAAGCTCCAAGACAAAAAATGAACTTTCAAAAGAAAACAAGAGGCACAGAGCAGGTGCACAGAAGATCTCTTCCAATACTGTCAGGTTAGCAGAGTGTGTGTTTGAGGGCAATGTTCTTTGATGTATTAGGAAATGAGAATAAACACTGGTATTGTCTTGGTCAAGCTGCCTTCAATCACTAGCACTTTTATTAATCAAAGAAGCATACTTATTCTATGCAGGAAATGAAGAGTGCATTAAAGAAACTCTCTCACAGATGTATCTTTAAAATGCTGGTCTGGTTGAGAAGAGCAGAGCAGAATTCAGTGTGAGAAGATGGCTTTAAGCCACCTTCTTTGTGGTCCTCTGATCCTGAACCAGCTGCTAGAAATGTATGATGGCTGACAAAAGCTTCAATGGGTCCCATGAAGAGTGTCACCAGAGAACAAAGAAGCTATGACCATGCCCTTTGCAATAGCAATTGAACACTAAGCTGAGCCATAGCCTGGAGTTAGTTGGCAGACTACTTCAAACAGTGCAATCCCTATGTACCTAGGAAAAATCTACCATGTTAAGAAAAACCCTGTGCTTTCTTATTGGATGGTAGGCATTCAAATATACGTATATATATTCATAAATATATATGATCCTGATCTTGGCAGAAGCTTCATGCCAGCACCACAAGCCTCCTCACTTGCAGAGGTGTCACACACTCTCTTCAATGCAAACTGGAAAACTGCCTCTGACAAAAGACACCTTGGGTGTTCCAAAATGAGTGCCAGAACATTTCCCAGTAAACTTTGCTCCTCATGCACAGTTCTCCAAAGAAAGGGTGCTCTAGTTCATTGTCTCTACAAACATGGAAGATTAATTAGTTAATCTTACTTGGAGCTTGTCATTTGGCCTGTCTTTGCTATCTCCATCTCTGACAGCTCCTCTTTTGGTTACTTTTTCCTATACTTTGTGAAACAGATTATCTTCCAAGCAACATCTGTGCTATCCAACCAGATGCCTTAACAGCTGCTCATATATCTTTAAGTCTGAACTGACAGTGTCTTCTCTTCCACCTTCCCATGTGAGGTTCCAATAATAAGAAGAGTGCAACACACATAAGTAAAGGTTTTGTGCTGGACTTATTCTTTTTGCATCCCCACCATTCTCAAATAGAAATAGTTAGCAATGAGTTTAAAAAAAAAATCTGAACAAAGTGCTATCTTGTAAATTTACATATAGACCTCAACCTGAGTCAGGGTAACTACAGGAGAACAGAATAGGAATAGCCTTAGAAGGCAATATGACTATGTCACTCATCTGCATCCCTATCCCATCCTAATTCTTTCCTGCACCTGTATTGAGGTGACATAGTAATTTGCTACTGGTCTACAACAGCAGTAGTTAATACTTCTCCTTCTGCAATAGCTCAGCTACTCTTCACAGTCAGGAAGAAGTGGAGTCAAGATCTCACCCATCCCAAACTCACCAGTTTATTCCTACACTCTGGGTGTGTCTACACATGAATTTAAGTGGGCTTAAATTTAATGCACATTATCTTAATGCACATTAAGCATTTTTGGCAGGTGTCTACACATGGTGGGACTTGGGACCAACTTTAGTCCCAGGTTAATTCAGCCCTGGCATGTGCCCCTGTGGCCACTGTGGGGAGCTCCAGCCTCTGTCCACATGGTTGCCAGCACTTGGCAGCCATGCTGAAGCCAGAGCCAGCTGCCAGCACTTGGCAGCTATCTTAAAAGCACACCCTCCACACTGTGACTTCTAAGCTGACACTTCCTGTGAGTAGCCTTGCATTGAGCACTAGCATAGCAGAGACATAGACAGTGTGTGCCTGCTCTTCTGCTGCAGCTATGCTTCCCAGCCCTGGCACCCAGGGACAGGGTCCCCTGCTCCTCAGGGCTGCCACAGCTGTCCTACTCACCTGCTGCCATTCCACATGCCTGGCACTTGGCCACCTAGTGCAGCCCAACTCCCCCGCCCACTCTGGCTGCCTGCTGGATGACTGGTACATAGCCTTCTGGGGTCACTGCAACTGTGCAGCTGCTCCTGCCAGTGATCACGGGGTCCAGAATGCCACCACAGGGACCACCATCACCCTCCTGTCCCACCAGCCCCACCACCTCTGAGCCCACCACACCAGCCAGAACTGGTGGCAGCACATTATGCTGCAGGAATGGGATGACGACCAAGGGGTTGACATGTTCTGGACAACCTGGGCGACATTTGAAGACTACTGTGCCAGCTCCAGCCCCATCTGGAGCACCAGGACACACAGAAGTGCCCGGCCATCCCCGCCAACACCTGCCTGCCCCACTGCCCACACACGCTCTACCCCCTGCCCACCCTCCAGCACCACTCCAGGACATGCACATTTCTGCACAGGATGGGCAGAGGCTGCCTCAGTCCTGTCCAGGGGGACACACAGGGCCTGCTGGGCTCCTACAGGCAGCACTGGCTCCTTCAGGCTCCCTGTGCTATGTGCCCCAATGGCTGGAGACTTTTATAGTCTGGAGCTAGGGGCTGCCAGAGAACAGCCCAGCCCTGGAGGACAAAAGGTGGCCAGCCAGGAGTCCTGGGGCTGGGCTCTGGCTGGCCCCCTAGTAGCTGGGCAAACCCAGCACTGAAGCCCCTGAGTTAATGTGCATTAATGCATCTACACGCGTGTTAATGTGCTTCAACTAATCGCACCCAAATTTGATACTTGTTTTAGGCGGGTATAAAATGTAGGCGGGATTTGCCTAAATTCACCATTTTTAAGGCACATTAAGAGCATGCACGTGTAGAACGTGCCCTTAATGCACCTTAAATCAGACTAATGTGCATTAAATGCCCACATGTAGACAAGCCTTCTTAAACCCTAGATCCAGGGGGTTCATACAGAAGGGCACAGAGTGTTCATTCTCTCTTCCACACACATGTAGCTTGAAGCACAATGCCACCCTTAATATGAATAGCAAGCAGTCATTTTTTTTTTCTCCTCCACTAAAGTAATTAGCTTATAGACTCTGTCACAACAAGAAAATAACACTGGGTTTTGTGAGCAGGCAATCTGAAAAGTAGTTAGCTCATCGCTAGTCGATCTTCTACTTGATCAATATTTATTCTGATGTACAAGAACAGTCTATTCTAAACAAACCTGTTCTTGCGGAAGGGCTCACAAGCAGAGTGTGTAATGTGGGACTACTAAGATACATTAATAGGAGAAAAAATTATGTTTTATGAGCTGCTGAAGAGAAACAGTTCTGACAATAGCTGTCATAAAGCTTAACCTCCGAAGCTCCAGGTGACTATGCCTCGAACTTCAGAGAAGAGTTTAGTTTGGTCTTAACTACACAGGACAGACGGGTGTCAGATTTGATGTCCTAGCTGAGGACAGCAGAATCCACTAATTATAACTACAGCACAGCCAAGGGATTTTCCATGTACCATAAGCCAATTTTGAAATACAAGGAATATCATTTACATCCCAAGGAAGTAAGCTCTAAAGAAGCTTCACAGTAATTGTAATTGCTGTTTAAGCTAATTTGTGCATATGAGATGATCGTGTTTAAGCAGCCTTGAGACTCGAGAACAAAATCTATGCAGAAACCTTTACCAAGTTCATACCATTTTCTATCTAGGGCACCTAATTATTTTTAAACCTCTATTCATTTTTCATTACCAGATCAAAAGTCTCATGCTTCAGGTGCTGGTTCATTAATATATTTTATTGAACAAATGTACTACTTTTACCAGCCAGACAAGGCTGATTTATTAAATGGTTGTTTAGTGCTATAGATTTATCATCCTGGTTTAATTAGTCTGGGGACTTGTTTAAAATTTCAGCTGCATTTCTAATTGTAAAGACTTTTTTGTTTTGCAGAGTAAAATCTGTCTGCAAGCTACACCACTCACCAGATTAAACAGACTAGATTTGAAATTTGGAAAAGTTGCTAGTTTATTAAAAAAAGGGACTAAGTTTCAACAGTATAGGCCAAAGTTGAATGAATGAGCAACTGCATATTTTTAATCTACCCTCAAAATGAGATTTCTGTCAATAATGTGATGGCTCTGTCAAAATGCGAAAACTAAATACACTTCATACAAAGTTAAACTGATTTGCAAAAACAAGGTTTTCTTTGGGGTTTTTTAATATTATATCAGCTTTTTTTGAAGTTAGTGCTATATTGGCTTAAAGGAGTTTGGACCGTACTTTACTTTCCTACAGCTTCTGGAAAAATGAATCAAGCTCTGATCTCAGTTACAGTTGTATAAGTCAGTCAATAGGGTACTTATGCACCTGAGGTCAGATTTGTATAATTACAATGTTAATTTACTAACTACAAAAACAGTGATGTTTTCATTACCCGAGACAAAGTTTAAACTGTGTCTAGATCTGGACATTATATATCTAAAATGACACCTGCATTTTTTTTTAATTAAACATTAAATATAATAGCAAAATAAGCCCTCTACCCTTCTAGGTAAACTATTTAATATTTTAAAAATATTTTTAAACAGGCAAGTCATTGTAATATCGGACTTGAAGGAACTTTATTCCTGAAAGGTTCTAAAGTATGTCCAAATGCAAATACAATAACATACTGAGTTTATACATACAGCAAAAGCTGCATTGATATGCAATAGTGTTTCAAATGAGATCATACAAAATGCAAGAAGCTTTATGCAGAGGCCATTTCCCAGTCAGGAAACTATATACACACACATTAATATGTATACAATACTCCCTACCACTTATTCCCAATTATTCATTCCAGAATTGCTGTTGGTGGAAATGAAATCTGATATTTTTCTAAGGAAGGTAATATGGGGATAGAGTCTTCTCTTACCTTGCACTGAAAAATAGTTTGTTATTCGAGAATGTGTATGTGACATGGATTTTCAGAAGTCTTCTGGGGGTGGAAAAAAATCACTGTATAACAGACTGAGAATGGAAAATTTTAGGTCATTCTGGTGCAAGCCACTGCCATTACAAAAGTGACATGGGAACTCTATTATAACTTACATATGAAGTGGAAATGACTTCAAGTGTTAAGGTCTTGGCTAAAAATTGCATAGTAGATTTCAGAGAATCAAATTAATTTACTGAAATCATCCTGCTGACTTACAATTGGGCATGCCATTTTATCTCACAGTTCTAATATGCGAGATAAATATGCTATCCTGATTGTTCACATGTTTATATAAGGCAGTTATTTTACTTAGCTCATTGACTTTCAAAGGTAAAGGTAGTCATATGCATATCTGCAGGATCAGGTCCTGAAACAGCAATGGTAAAGCTAATACTTCCTAAATGGCAGTCATTTAGTCTGACAAATGCAAAGGTTTGAAATTCTCTTATGAAAGCAATGCTGCTTACCTACCTTTTAGAAAGTAGCAAAGGTTCAAAAAAGCCTGGGACCTGTCTTTTCCACTGCTCTACCGGTCGGTTCTTTCCCTCCAGACGACCCCCACCTGCCCATCTTTTTATCCCATTATGCAGTTTAGTGGTATTATAGTATTGTTTTGTGATTAAACTGTAAACTCTTTTGATTGTAGGGGTATTTTTCACTATTTTTGCACAGCACTTGAATTAATATTTAGCATCTAAAATCATAACTGGAAGGATGAAAGCAGGGGCAGGAGGGAATTCTAAACAACTATTCTCTCAAACCAGGGTTGCTAACTGTTCAAAAATTAAACACTTTTCCATAGTGTCTGTAAAACAAATTGAGCCATCTGTAAAAAGCTAAGAAAGCACTGAGCTTGTTTCAAGATCTGTGTTGAAATGAAGCTAAATGCAGGTGTCAATGCTAGACAGAGAGAGCAGAGCAATGCCATCTGGTATTTAAGTGGGAGAGCTGTTTGGAGCCCTGCAGTGAACTGTCTGTCAGGGCTTTCTGGCTCACTGCAGCTCTGGAGCTCCTTCTCCCCTCCAGCCCTAGCAAGTGCTGCCATTAAATGTCCCTGCTGTCACCTGCCTTTTCAGTGCTCATCCTGACGGTATACACAGCTGCAAGGCCCTGGGTGGGGTAGGACAGGGACAGAGCTGTGAGGCTGGGAAAGGGGAGAAGAGGAAGTGGGTGGGGCCGGGGTCCATCCTAGGGCTGTAGGAGGGGGTTGTCAGGCTGGGAGGTGGGCTGGGAAGGGGTATCATGGTGGAGGTGTCAGGGTTTAGGGTGAGTAGAGGACCCCTGTGGGGGGACAGAATTGCTGTAATCATGCAGGGTTGCCAACCCAATATTTTTTTATATTGACAGTAAAAACATGCATCAGTAAAAAAGTTTGGTTGTCAGTAACAAGTTAGCAGATTGTCATTAAAAAAATATTTCTTGGCTTGGCTCAGGCTCTTATCCTAAATTCCTTAAGAATTTTTCTGAGGGTGCAGACACAATACAATTACAGTAGGGTAATTTATCTGGATTTTACTCCAGGAACTGGACATATGACCAGCTTTCACAAGCTTACTGCCTTTTGTACATACTAGTATAGTACCAAGATACTAGGTGGCAAGGGAGCCAATCTCCATTAAGCAAAGAGCTACCCCACGATGAAATGGACACAGTAAAGTTACCTCACTAGAATTTCAGTGAGTTACTGAGCTTGTCTACACATTCATTAATGCATTTTTGCTACTGTGCATTAAATGCAGTACCTCTGGGTGCCTATACATGAGTGCCGAGGCTACTCCGACACACTAGAATCCAGGCAATTGGAGCAGACTCAAGTAAGTGAGTCTGCTGGAGTGTGGCAATGGCAATTGCCATGCTCTAGCAGCCTCCTGCATCTCATGTATTAGAGTCCCCAAGGCAAGACAGGAACAGAGTTGTGAGGCTGAGATTGTGTATCAGCATCTAGCATATAAGCATGTATCAGTGTCCTTGTGTATCAGCTCATTGAATAAGCATTAGTGCAAATGCCCCCACCACCATTTTTAAGTGTGGGGATGCTAATACAGGAGACGCAATGATGTTTAAATTTAGAGTGGCTCTTAGAGCTGCTCTAATTAAAGTCCTGCCCCACTCCACCCCCCAGAGCACATATAAAAGTGCCCTCTAATGTGAGGTACTAAATAAAGGTGTGTTAGGCTACCCTAATGTGCAGCAGCAAAAGCACATGCTTTTTTAGTGACACTTAATAGGCAGTAGCCTATTTTTACTACACATTAGTATATTAGCATGGTTTTTGATGTGACACTTTAATGCGCAGTAAAATAGGCTACCGCATATTAAAGTGCACATGTAGACATATCTGCTGTGTAGTAAACTTGTCATGTGTCCTCACTATGAGAGTTAAATTTAAAGGGCTAAATTTTTCAACATAGTACAATTACTCCATATTTTACTTAACTCAAAACCTGAGGCTTACATTTCTTCAATAAGTGTTATAAGTTGCTTGCCAGTATTAATATAATACTTATCCAAGCTGTTTTCCAAGGTAATTATAGTTAGCAAAAATGGAAAGAGATAATAAGCACTTTACAAGTGAAGTGTATCTTTCAATGGCTTTTGAAATTAGGAACCCAGTAAAAAGAATGCGTAATTCCTTTTATTTTAAGATGTACGTGAATAATCTTGCTAACATTAGAAAGTTTTAAGGGGCATATTTTACTTATTTTGGAGTACTGTAGTATTTTTTTGAAAATTGTTCTTATTTACACTCCCATAATGTTCTTTCCGTAGCTGCTTAGTATTAAACAAGATTTATGGAGATCCCAGTGGTGATAATAGGCTGTGTTAGTTAATCAGTGAGTTAGAAAGCTAGAGAATACTATAATGATTCAGTAAACAAACCCTTTGATAATGAATACAACTCAAGCCTTGTCACTTCTACTATGAGGGATGTTACATTTTCAGGAATTATTTTTATAACACCTACAGGAGATCATAACTGTAAACAAAATTGTGTATACACTAGGCCTATGCAAAGCAGCTTCGATTCGGATTCGGCTGATTTGGGGGACAGTGATTTGATTCAGTGATTCAAATCACTGCCCCAAATCGGTTCAGCCGAATCTGATTCAGAGATTCAGACCCAAAAGTACTTCTTGTTCACTTCTGGCTCTACTGCTGAGCACACTAGGGAGCCCCCAGCTCAGCGACTGGTGCCTCCTGGGTATTATGGAGCATCTGGAGTCCCCCTGCGGCTGATCACTAAGCTGGGAGGTCCATGGGAGGGCCCCCCAGAATGCTCCCTGGTGGACCCAAAAGTACTTCTTGTTCACTTCTGGGTTTGCCGCTGAGCATTCTTGGGGCTGCCCCATGCTCCCGTGGGATACTCCATCTGCCCCAGCATTGGAGCATTCACGAGCTGCACCTTGTACCTTGAGGTATGTAGAAAAAACATTTAAAGCTGTGTGTATGTCCGAATCACTGATTTTCCAAATCAGCATTGAATCTTCAGATTCAGATTTGGCCGAATCAAATCGGGGACAGTGATCCACATCAACGAATCGAATCACTGTTCCTGATTCAGGCCAAATCCGAATCCAATATGGCCCCTTTCACACACCCCTACTAGGCATCACTGAGTGAAACCTAACATAGAAGCTCCAGATTCAGCTTAAGTTGGAATCAGAGAACATTCATTTTCATTACACTCGTATATGGTAGGGCATGCCAACAACTGTAGGGATTTTAGCAGTCTCAGGACAAGTGGCAGAGTCAGCTAGAAATAGAACAATAACTGTGGGTTCAAGAAATAGCACTGATGCTCACCTATTGTTTAGCACCCATTTGTTGGAACAGACAGGGGACAGCAGCAAAGATGAGTAACAGAGATACTAAAAAGGGTACCAGAAAAAGTCATGATTTCTCACCATTCTAAGCCCCTTTTTACCAGCTATGTTGGTTTCTTTACTTCCTCTTTTCACCTTATTCTAAAGGGTTGGTGACTCAGCTGCCAAAAGCAGTTAGACTTTGACTGCTCTCCCTAATTTGAGCATTCATCATAAAAGAAATATACAATAATGGGACCTGATTCTCCTTATAGTTAGCCAGATGTACAACTGTGACATGAATGGTGTTAAGCTGGTGTCAAACTGGAATATGCAAAGAGGTTAGGTTTGTAAAGAGATGTGATAAAATCATTGGTGATGTGTCGGGAGTGGCGGGAAGATGACACAGGGAGGCACTTGCACCCCTCTCCCCCAGATTTAATGTTCATCAATTTTATCAATAAACATTGAAATTTATGGAACAGGAGGATGGGAGGTAAATGGGGAAAAAAATCCAGGCCTCTGGGGCAGGGGGCACCAAGCACATCACCCTACCTGTACTGCTGCCTGCATGTGTTGTGAGAGCAGCTCCTGCAGTTGCACCTTCCATTCCACTTCAGGCAGGACTCAGAGCTGCTTCTGCAGATAAGGCTATGGGATTTGGTGGGGGGGGGGGGGCGGGAGGGAGAGAGGGCATGAGGACAATCTCTAAGCCATTGTGGATGAGCTCTGGAGAGCCCGGACCAGCCCTCCACCACTGGGGGACCTCCCAATGGCACAGGGGTGGTCTGGGCACACTAGAGCTTGGCACACAATCCCGATGGCACAGGGCTGATCCAGCACACCAAAATTGGTTTCAATATATCTGAACAGGATGGGTTTCAATACTGACAAGTGCAGGATACTGCACCTGGGGAGGAAGAACTGGCAGCATACACACAGGCTGGGGAGCTCTCTTCTCATCAGCACAGAGGCAGGAAAGGATCTTGGAGTCATTATTGATTCCAAGATGAACATGGGCTGCCAATGTGAGGATGTGGTCAAGAAGGCTAACCGCATCTTGTCATGCATCCACAGATGCATCATGAGCAGGTCCAAGGAGGTGATCCTCCCCCTCTATGCAACACTGGTCAGGCTGCAGTTGGAGGATTGTGTCCAGTTCTGGGCGCCGCACTTCAGGAGGGATGTGGCCAGCATTGAGAGGGTCCAGAGGAGGGCCATTCACATGGGTCGGGGGCAGCAGGGCAGGCCCTACAAGGAGAGGCTATGGGACCTGAACCTGTTCAGCCTCCACAAGAGAAGGCTGAGAGGGGATCTGGTGGCCATCTATAAACTGGTCAAGGGGGGCCAGCAGGCAGTGGGAGAGTCCCTGTTCCCCTGAGCACTACCAGGGGTAACAAGGAATAATGGCTACAAGTTGACTGAAAGTAGATTCAAGCTAGACATCAGGAGGCACTACTTCACAGTCAGGATGGCTAGGATCTGGAACCAACTTCCAAGAGAAGTTGTGCTCACTCCTACCCTGGGGGTCTTCAAAAGGAGGCTAGATAATCACCTAGCTGGGGTCATTTGACCCCATCATTCTTTCTTGCCCATGACAGGGGGTCGGACTTGATGCTCAGGTCCTGCTCAGGTCCCTTCTGATCCTACCAACTATGAAACTATGAATCTTATGCACAGCCCCAATGGCGCAGGGCCAATCCAGGCATGCCAGAGTACCTGCCCTGAACCCTGCTGCATACCACCAGAACCTTTAAATTGTGTCCCTGGCTATCAATAGTCACCAGTTGCCTATGGATAAAATACAGGTATCTTCTATACATTGTAGGCATAGATCATGTAATTTTAACACCATGAGAAAATGTACCACTTTATTATTTTTAAATATACATTCAAAACACATCTATTGTATGTCATCCAAAATAGTGTATCTGAAGTGCTAGTCATCTCTAACACATTAAAAAATACAGTCACAGTATAGCAGAGTACCCTTTCTCCAAAATCAGGGAAGACTGACTAAAACAGGTTCAACCTGCAGGCCCCAGCAAGCATCTCTTTCTCTCCTCCAAAAACCCGAGTTTTAAGCCCATGCTGCTCAATTAATTGGAAGTGACCCTGTGTTCAGAGGCTGAAGCACAATGGATCGGTTCTGTTATACAAAGGTGTTTGTCCACAGCTCATAGTAGCATTAAGTGCTATCAATCTTCTGCAGTAGCTGCCTTTTAGGCCTGTGCAAAGCGGCTAGAATTCACTTCGGATTCGGATTCAGGCACCGATTCGAGGGACAGTGATTTGATTCGATGATTCAAATCACTGTCCCAAACCCTTTCATCTGAATCTGATTTGGAGATTTGGCTGCTGCTGAATCTCCAAATCACACAGGCCCATCCCCCGCCCACTCTCCCGCCCCCCCCCCCCACCACCCCCTATGGCTGCCTCGCCCAGCCCCAGCTCTCGGCTCTTTAAAAAAAAAGCTCCCATTTACCAGCTGCTGCCAGGCAGGGGGGCAATCCCCACTGCCCCCCACTGTCCCATGCTGCATGAGGGGCTCTGCCACAAGCCTCTCAACCCCTACTCACTCGCCCAGCCCCACCCTCCATGGCTGCCCTGCCTGTGCCAGCTCACAGCCCTTAAAAAAAAAAAGAAAAAAAAGTCCCAACTCACCAGCCCCTGCCAAGTAGGGGAGCAATCCCCACTGCCCCATGCTGCATGGAGGGCTCTGCCATGAGGCCCCAGAAGCTCTGAGGCTGCTGCAGCAGCTTTGGTTTTTTGTGGGGTTTTTTTTTTTTTTTATAAAGGACTGGGAGCTGAGGCGGGTGGGGCTGCCATGGAGGGGCTGGGAGAGTGGGTGGGGGTCAGGGGGCTTGTGGCAGAGCCCCCCACATAGCATGGGACAGTGGGGGGCAATGAGGATTGCCCCCTGCCTGGCAGCAGCCGGTGAGTGGGGGCTTTTATTAAACAACCAGGAGCTGGGGCCAGGTGGGGCAGCCATTGGGGGACTGGCGGGGTGCTCACAGGGGCTGGGGGAGCAGCAGGGGATGGGACCTCTCAGGGGTGCCCCATGGTCCCCTTCCCCCTCCCCCAGCCTCCCCTCCCCTACCCCCTACTTACCAGCAGGGAGTCCGGGTCCAGCTCCCTGCTGCAGCCAGCAGGGACTTCCTGAATCTCTGAAGCTCTCCGAATCTTTTCTGAATAGATTCAGAGAACTTTGAATCATTCGGATCTTTTAATTCGTCCCCTGATTCGATTCGGATATTCGGCCACCAAATAGGGCCAAATCTCCTCCGAATCAAATCAGCACCTGAAGCTTCACACAGGCCTCCTGCCTTTATCTTTTCCAAGGTAACTTGCCATAGTACTTAAGCTGACTCCCCCCACATCACTAGGGACCATACATTCCTTTTGTTGCATAGCCAGATCTTCCATTCAAGACACTATTGTCTGCACTGTAGATTTTAGATTTTTAAAGTAGCTAACCCAAGTCAGGGCTAGTTTACAGAGTTTGGAGGCTTCTCAGGGCACCAAGCACAGAAGCACACACTGTGCAGATAAGTGGAGTAACAGACTTAAAGATGATATAAGGCAAAGACAGATCCGGAAGAAGTGCCCAGATACAACATCCTCCCTCTAACCTAACCACTCTACAAGCAGAGGGGAAGCTCAACCCTGGAGCTCATTCCAAATTTTGCAGTTTGAGCTATTTTCTCAAGCAGAAAGCTCTATTAAGTGCAGTGGGGAAGAGATAATTTTTTCATTTACAGAGTATAAAACATTATAGACAAGACAGATCCAGAAGCACAGTTACCCTTATAATCATCAAGTCGCTCAGAATGATGGCTATGATATAAGCCTCCTAACTATTTCGTACTCCTACTCTTCGATAAGCTGGTGAGAGCTGAACAAAGGAATTGAAAAACGCCATCTTTCTCACCTCATTTTCATTCACAGCAAATATACACTTAAGAATATATATATATTTGTGCTCTGTGTTTTCCTGTCATAGTTACTCAACTGTAGCATGAATTCAGTGTTGTTAGGCTGCCAATATTCCAGCTTTTAATCTAGCTATGGCATTACATCTTGAACAGCATTAGCACTAATACAAGGTCCTAAATCTCTATACTTATTTATAATCCAAATTGATTTTAGCAGTATTAAATGGTTTACTCATAAATCTGGATTAATGTCCTGTGTATGTAAAAGGACTGAAATATCTTTCCGATCTGTGGGTAAAAAGAAAAAATAAAGGACAGGCTCTGTCTTTTTTTTTTTTTTTAAAGAAAGCAAAAATAATTAGTAGTTATAAATCATTCTAGATGCACCTTTCAGATCAACCCTGAAATTTTTATTGAGTTTTATCAGGCAAAAATCCTATGGATTCTTACAGAGGACCACAATGTTAGCCCTTGGTGCATTTGGAAAATATACCTACTTTACTTATCAGAGAAGCAGATCTTGAGAGCAGCCCCTGCTCTCCGAAGTGCTCCTTCGCAAAGCTCTTCAGGGACATGAAGAACAACAGGCAGAAGTGGTCAAATTCTTTCCACGTGCACACTCCTATACATGCTGACCTGCCAATGTGTGTATCCAGTACATGAAAATCTGTGGGGTTTATCATACTAAACCTGAGCTCAAAAAATTCCCGCTTGCAGTACACAGGGCCGACTGACTGGCCTGCCATCAGAGATATTTAGCAGGGCTGACAGAAAGACAATTGAGAAGGAACCAAAAGGAGAAAATACAACTTCTCACAATGCAATGCAGATGAGGACAATTTTTAACAGCAAGTGTGCTCTTCTGAGCTAGTAGTCCCCATCGCAAAAAGGTACAAGTTGATTGAAAATATTCTATATGTCCTGGGACTTTTCTATTTGTCAGGCAGAATATTGCTGTGCTGTCCTGTGCTGGTCCACTCATATCTCTCAGATGTGGACGTGCAGTAGAATATCCCAATCAGATAAAAGAAATCCAGAGGGTGTTTTTTCTCTTTGATATTACTTAAAACTATAAATGTGTACATTTTTCTTTGGTGCAATTTGGGACTGATTCGGTAGCTCTTACATAGGAATAATTCATTGAAATCTGTGGGATCTCAAATAAATGCCTGCACCAATACTGAAATCTGTATTGGGTGTGTGCATATATCTGAAGAAAAAAAATGACTGAAATGGTCCAAGATTTTTGTAGTATGTAACTTCAATATTGAGGCCTGCCATTGGTGTACTTCCTGTAAAAAAAACAAACCCAAATACTGTCCTGATTTAAAGCCAATGAAACTCCACTGAATCAAACCTGCATGCAACAAGTGCTAAACAGTAGAAGTGACTTCTTCAGGAGCCTCCTTGCTCAACTATATTGTACATGTCCAAATACAAAGATGTGCTTTAGGTACAGTAAATTTTCTAATATATATTTTCCGTACATGATTAAATTCTGTGCTATTAGTTCATAACACAGGTACTCAGTAAATTAATGTAACACTTTTCATACGCATGGTATCATAAAGCGCTTTAGAGAACATTGATTTATACCCTGGGGGAGCAGTGGGTTTGGGCAAATGCATTATTATGCATTCTGAAATAGCACATGCACCATTTGTGCAATAAAATCTGTTTAACTGGGAGAACACATATTAGCTGGCACACTTCAGCTATGCCTGTTTGAAAGGTGTTATGAGCTTTTAAACCTCCTCCTGGATGGCTCCCAGTGAATGCAAATTAACGTTCTATCCGAGTACAAGCTCCAACAAATGCATCATCTTAGTACCGTACTGTAATGGCACCCCCAAGCTTTCAAAGCGTAAAGGGGACTAGAACTTACGACCTCACAGGAGAGGCAAACAGTATGTTTTTATTATAAAATCACTCCTAGAATAAGCATGTAATAAGTTTTAACTTGTCTTCTGCTAAATCTTACTCAGCTGACAGCATTCAATGTAATTTTCCAAAAGCAGTTCTGAACAATTGCCAATTCACATGCTTCACACACAGAAGCAGAATGGCTCTAGGCACGTACTTCAGGCCCCCCTAAGACAGCTACTTCACCTCATTTCAGTGATTTGGCAAGAGAATGTGGGGTGGGGCATCTTCCCAAGAGACACACAAAGATGCGGCACACATATGCTCAAAGGGACCTTCTGGACCACTGAGTCTATTCTCCTGCTATCACAGACAACTGTCATATCCTAGTCATAAAATTGCCCAATTCCTTCCATTATCCCTGTAAGAGTCAGTACAGCTCAAAGGGAAGGAGCTAGCTCCTATTTTAATAGGGTATCAACAACAAAATTGTATACTGTGGCCCAGATCCTATTCCATTTACTTTGGCACCTGCCTGTGATCCCATTCCATCCTACTCAAGTCCCTGAAAAAGACATGAATGCATCTACTTTTAAAACTCACCATCATCTTCCCTTCAGACTAAGTCCCAAAAAAGCAGGAGGAAAACCTTAAGGTCATAGGAAAGTAGGACTGGAAGGGACTTTGCCACCTTTTCTGTTAACTGTTTTCAGGTTCTCAAGCAGAGTGGAACCAGGATCACACCTAGGCACCTAAGTCCACTAGAGTACCTAATAGACAATATAGGATGCGGTCCTATGCTCCTGTTGTTTATGTCTGACCAAACACTTTAAAGGCACTGGGGCTGCATGGGGTTACTGTAGGTGTATTACTGGTGATGCTGTGGACAGAACTTGTCTTGACTCAGAATATCTTGACAGATCAGCAGGGATCAAAGTAAGAAAACTTGTAAAGGAAGTATGCATGAGACAGCGGTCACTGAGCAACAGTAATATGGAACCTAACAACACCAATTAGACAAAGTTACTTTTCAGAGTTTTAACTGTGGTAGTCTTAGTCTGGTAGATATACATACACACAACACACACTTCATTGGAAAACTTGTGCTGACTCCTTTGCCACCCCATTGCTAATTTTCTACCTTATGTTTTCCACATTCAAGGAGCAAAAAGAATGTCCTTCCAGTCCTAAGTGGCTTGGGAGTTCATTCGCAACCCAGCTTAAGAAGAGAGAAGAGGGGGCAAAGATGGGTAAAGCACGAGCCTAGCACTTAGAAAACCTGGGCTCCATCCCTTCCCTTGCCAAAAACTCCTGACACAGCTGTATACACAAGTCATTCAGCCCCCCTGTACCTCAGTTTCTGATTTGTAAAATATGAAAACTAGTAGTTTCCTATTTTACATGGATGATAAGGGGGGAAACCAAATGGAAAGGACTGAGAAAGGAAAGAGGCAACACAACAAGCAAGACTGTCATAGTCCACAGACATGGGAACCCTGTTGAAATGGCTGTCCAGTTGTGCCCTTTTCAATTAAGAAAAATGTAACAGGCACATGTGTGTCCCATCACTTATTTTTAAATTGCAGAAAATACAATGATTTGTGGTGCTGCGTAAATCCATTCTGAATAGGCTGCTTAAATCGGTACTGTAAGTCTAATATATTGGCTGCCTAAGGATCTGGGCAGCAGCCAAGGAACCTGAGATCAACATGTAAAGTATCTTGGTCTGTTATTTTTCATAGCACAAAAGGAGCTAACTTGCAATAACTTAAAACTACGAGTGCTGTTAAACTGTTGACCCAATTAATACACTTACTGTAAAATGTGCTTTAAACAATAACAGTATAATAAAAAATACTCCCAGTTCTCTCTACATCGCCTATTAAAACAAATATTCACTCTAGTAAAAAATGCAGTAGTCAACAGAGCTGAACAATGTTTAAACAAACATTTTAGAATGAAAATGAGTACGTGGAACACATTCTGGCACCTTTCAAAGCAAGGAGCCTGAATTGTGTTCCTAGTGAAAGCCCTGTTTTACGCTCTGGGACAAATCTGGCTGGACTTCTTGCTCTCAAAGCGAAGATGTCCTTGAGCACCCCCTAACCTAGGGGTGGACAAAATATGGACCAGGGGCTGGATTCAGCCTGCCAGGCCATACTATCTGGCCTGCAGGGCCCCTAAAAAAATTAGAAAATTTAATATTTATTTGCACCTGGCTGCCTGTCAAAGATGACAGGAGACAGGGGTGGTAGGACCCAGGGGAAGCCGACAGCAGGACCTAGCAGCAAGGCCCCCCCAGCCCTGCCCCCCCAACCAGAAGCCCCTCCTAGCAGAGGCTTCTGGCCTGGGACCATGGGGCTGTTCCTGCTGCCCTGTCCTGGAGAGGGAAATGTGGCCCTCGACAGCTTGCCAAAAGTTGGTAAGTGGCCCTCTGCCCGAAATAATTGCCCACCCCTGCCCTAGCCAAAGCTTTTGTTATCAAAGATCTACAAAAACTTCAGACAAATAACTGCAAGCCTCCACTACTAGGTAGACAATGAAAGTGAGCAAAACTATACTTGAAAAATTCATACTAGTGCAACTTACCTATTTTGATGGGTTTGCTTGAGACCTGAAGTTTGGGCAAACTTTGCTGATATTCACCAGTTTCTTTGCAAATACACATTACTAAGAAATCCAGGCTGAATTGTTGTTTCAGGAAAAACGGGGCAAAGCCAGCTGGAATTCTGGTATTTATTAAAATGCTGAACTTAAGAAATGCTCACTCAAGTGGACTGAAAGCAGGAACAATGCTTAGACAAAACCCTGTAAAGAAAAAACAGAGTTTCACACAACTAATTAGATCATATTCTGCCATTATGTAGGCTGTGATATGGTCTGTGTGTATGTGCATATATGCGTACATGTGTACATATTTTACAGATGAACCCAGATCAGAATACCAGACCCACAGCCCCCAAAAGTTTTGGTAGTTCAGGTCAATACGTATACTGGAACACTCTCAATGTTCAAGGGTTCTGGATTGGGAATACTGGTTTGGGCCCATCTTAATTAAGAATGCTGCATGACTGAGACAGGTCCATTACTCAAGAATATGCTTTTCTAATGGTATTGGATATGTGTAACCTCAGCTTTGTTAAACTATGCTTTAGGGTCCAGGTTTTGCCCTTAGCCATGCTCCTGCAAAAGTGGCTAAGTAAACATATTTCAAGTATGCAACAATGTTGTAAGTGGGGACAAAAATCTAGCCCTTTGCACTTGTTCCAATAGCGGGAGAAAATTTTAACTGCCCTGCTTTAGTGGGGGGGAGGTTTAGCACACTCAGCTTTAACTACTGTAGTTTCATGTCTTCCCAACCCCACCAGATGAAGGGAAAACTGGGGCTGTACAGAAAAGCCAGTTGCTGCTGTTAGAGTCTAAGACTAGCTCTATATGAGGGTTTGTCTACTAATAATTTAAAGCAGGGTATAGAAAGCTACCTTTTCTATGGCCCACAGAGCCAGGGGGCTTCTGTGGCATTCTGGGAGTGGGGGGCTTTGCCCAGGCAATGGGGAGAAACAGTGGCAGTGATACTGCAGGTGGGAAGAGTGCCACTCCAGCAGTGTGGGGTAGGTTGAAGCAGCCTGAGTTCAGAAATAGGCCCCATTAAGGTGGATCCTGGCTGGAAAAATGTTGCCAAACCCTGCTTTAAAGCTTCATACCTGGACTTGGCTTCCTTTGCATATATAGACATCATTCCACTGCAGACTAGACAGCTAATCTGTGTGATGCATGTGGAGCACCGATGCATGTGGATACACAGTGACTACATTCACACAGATGGTCACAACTAGCAATCTAAACGCCCCAAACAGCCAACAGCTGAAAGAAAGGCAGTACGTAAGTCTAGGAGGGATCCAGGCAGCCTGCCAGTATGTGACCTGCATCTTGCAACTGGCCACAGCAGCAGAGAATCAGGAAAGCCTCACTCATTCACAGCAGAGACTGGAATATCCCTGTAGCTGTGGATCTGATAATTTATCCCAGCCTGACAGCATGCAGGGTGCCCTAACGGAGCCAGCTCCATATCATAGAAGAGTGAGTGCTGGCACCACCACCACCTTGGACAAAGGAGTTCAGCAAGGCAGAATTCAAATAAGGCAGGGTTGGATTTATATTTAAAAAATAAGCCCAGTTCAAGAGTTTCACTATATGCAATAGAAGTTTGTACATAGAAAAGCAGAGAAAAGGAGCCTGATAAATTCTTTATTTGAAAAGACGTAGGCAAGCTGATGGCTTAGCTACAAGGATCCCACAGCTGATAGCGATTACTCTTTTCTCCACTCATTACACAAGCTAGAACCAGTATATCACTATTGTGCTACTGCCCTAGTGCCTTTATCTTAGCAACTGAAATGCATTATTCACTGTGCTTACTTAAGTTCAGACTGTATTTTTTTTCCAATGGTGATGCAACATACTCTGATGTTCTTTTCCTCCAAATTATTTAAATGGATACAGCAGAGGTTAATATTGAGTCCATTTCTTATATGATTATGATGTGAATTTTCACAATGTAATCAGGGGGCGGGGAGGCTTTAAAATCAGTTATTCTGCCTTGTTAGCACTTTCTGAGACAAAGCTACTGTAGGAAAATATTTCCCTTATGGAATATGCAGGTAATTATGTTCTCACCTCTGATGATAGCCTTCATGGCACATTTAAAAGTGCTTATCAGATAAGTGGTCCATCAGCTGACTGGTGCTATGGCACACAAGAGCACAATCCCTGATTATAATTTAACAAATATTCCCATCTTACTAATTGAAAGAGTAGCTGAGAGTTTTAACTGGGAAACAACAACCAGCATCTGACAGGAAATCTGCCAAGCTTTCAGTGTTAGCACTTCTGTATTATTGTTTAAAACTGTTTATTTTTGTATAAGGGCATCGCTGCACTGATCCACCTTGGGTTGGTGTAAATTTATTAATCCCCCATCTGCTGAATGGGGATATGCCCAGGTTATTAATTTACCCAAAAATCATGATTCGCCACAGGCACTTTGGTAAAGTAACAAAAACAAAAGGGTTTAAAGCGAAGAACGGAAAAAGGGATTCAATGCTTTGACAATAGAATAAAGCCAAATAAAGCTGATGAAATCCTTCCCCTCCATTCGGGATGTACACTCAGCTAGCCCTCGGAAATGCTTGCCTGAGGTCACCTCCCCTCCGTCACACCTAGCGCCCTTGGCTGGGGACCTCCATTCCCCCACTCCTCACAGGGAGCCCCGGTCGCCACCCTAATAGCCGCCACCTCCAGGATGGTCCACATGTCACACCACCCCCACAAGCGGAGCCAGAGAAACTTCAGGAGGTTTCTGCCTGACAATGGGCACATGGCAACCCTTGATTATACTGCATAAGAGGTATTATTGAGGCTGACTTTGAAAAGGGAGCCACAACTGTTATTCTCCCTGGGAAAAAAAAAAGAAGCTTTGTTTCCATACTCTCTTTTTCTTCTATGCCTTGTCCATCACAGGGAAACACCCTGAAGAATGAAGACAGTGACCACAGACAGCCTGTCTGGAGTAGTGGACTGCGTTTTGGTCACAATACTCATGGCCCACGCCGGGCACAGATACATTAATTTATCCTGGTAAACAAGGGGCTCAATACAGATAAGCTTCCTTACTTCATAGTTTCATAGTTGGTAGGGTCGGAAGGGACCTGAGCGGATCATCAAGTCTGACCCCCTGCCATGGTCAGGAAAGAATGCTGGGGTCAAATGACCCCGGCTAGGTGACTATCTAGCCTCCTTTTGAAGACCCCCAGGGTAGGAGCCAGCACCACTTTCCTTGGAAGTTGGTTCCAGATCCTAGCCACCCTGACTGTGAAGTAGTGCTTCCTGATATCTAGCCTGAACCTACTCTCCGTCAATTTATGGTCGTTATTCCTTGTTACTCCCGGTAGTGCTTGGGGGAACAGGGACTCTCCCATTGCCTGCTGGTCCCCCCTTGGCCAGTTTATAGATGGCCACCAGATCCTCTCTCAGCCTTCTGTTGTGGAGGCTGATCAGATTCAGGTCCCGTAGCCTCCCCTCATAGGGCCTGCCTTGCTGCCCCCTGATCATGCAAGTGGTCCTCCTCTGGACCCTCTCAATGCTGTCCACATCCCTCCTGAAGTGCAGCACCCAGAACTGGACATAGTACTCCAACTGGGGCCTGACCAGTGTCACACAGAGGGGGAGGATCACCTCCTTGGACCTGCTTGAGATGCATCTGTGGATGCATGACAAGGTGCGGTTAGCCTTCCTGACCATGTCCTCACATTGGCAGCCCATGTTTATCTTGGCGTTAATAATGATTTCAAGATCCTTTTCTGCCTCTGCACTGATGAGAAGGGAGTTCCCCAGCCTGTAGGTCTGCTGCTGGTTCTTCCTCCCCAGGTGCAGTACCTTGCTCTTGTCAATATTGAAACCCATCCTGTTCTCATCCGCCCACCCCTGTAACCTGTCCAGATCTAGTTGCAGCCTGTCCTTCTCCTCTAGCATGCTCACTTCTCCCAACATCTTAGTGTCATCCGCAAATTTGAACAAGGTGCTTTTCACCCCCTCGTCCAAGTCGCCGATGAAGATGTTGAACAGTGCGGGCCTGAGGACCAAGCCCTGGGGAACCCCACTGCCCACATCCCTCCAGGTCGCAAATAACCCGTCCACCACCATTCTCTGGGTGCGGCCCTCCAGCCAATTTGCAACCCATCTGACTGTGTAGGCATTGACACCACAGTCGCCTAATTTTTTAATGAGAATGGGGTGAGAGACTGTGTCAAAGGCCTTCCTAAAGTCAAGAAAGACTACATCCACCCTGACACCTGCATCCAAAGATTTTGTGACCTGGTTGTAGAAGGCCACCAGGTTGGTCTGACAGGACCTACCTCTAATGAACCCATGTTGATTGCCCCCTCAGCATAATATCCCCTGCTGGTCCCTCGCAGATGTACCCCTGGATAATTTTCTCCAAGAGCTTCCCCAGGACTGAGGTAAGACTAATGGGCCTATAGTTTCCTGGGTCCTCCTTCCTCCCTTTTTTGAAAATGGGGACCACATTGGCCCTTTTCCAGTCCTCTGGCACCTGGCCAGGCCACAGCACCACAAGTGCTCCTAAAGCTGTGCCAAGGGTCCCACAATGACCTCTGCTAATTCCCTCAGCACTCTGGGGTGGAGAACATCAGGGCCTGCTGATTTGAACATGTTTAGTCCCACCAGAAGTTCCCTGATTAGGTCCCCACTGACCCTGGGCCTGGCTGCACCTCCCCTGGGTCCATTGGGGATCCCAGTGGTAGGGATGACCCAGTCCCTGCTCAGAAAAATGGAGGCAAAAAATTGTTAAAGAGGTTAGCTTTGTCATCTGGTGCGACCACCAGATTTCCTAGCGTATCCTGCAGAGGCCCCACATTACCCGGTACCTTCTTTTTACCCACTATGTATTTAAAAAAGGACTTCTTGTTATCTTTGATCCAGGTCACTAGTCCCAGTTTCGTCTCTGCCTTAGCCTTGCTAACAGCCCCTCTACTATCTCGAGCAATAGAGGTATAATCCTCCTTGGAGATGGCGCCTCCCTTCCTTCAGACACATACTTAGATGGGTTGTCTGGCAAATGCCTATCTTCCTCACCCTTAAGCCTCTTTAGGAGGCAGAGCAGAGTTCACTTTTTTGTAAAGATACGACACAGCTGCATCCATGTTCACACACCTGGGTCGTTGCCTTCCCTACCCCCATTCATGCATTTTACTCTCGTTATATATGTTAGCTCTTGACTCAAACTGTGTTTGTCCTACCATCTTACATACTTGTTAAATCTCTATCTCTAATTCAAATCAGTTCATTTGGGTTCCCTGCCACTGCATCCATGATTCACCCAACCTAGAAACCAAATCTGCCAATTCCACCATCAAATTTCCCTTTTCCTGCTCTTTCCTGCTCCTATTTCCACGTACATCCTCTACTGTCCTGTCTCTGGCATTGGCGACAAGTAGGGGGTGCATGAGGGTGCACATGTACCCCCTGAGATTGACGGTGCACCCCCCGAGAAAAGCGCTGCCAATGCTGCCAACGGCGCCTGCAGGTGGTTGCCACTCACCGCCTCCCACCCCCCCACCGCCAACACTGCCGGTGGTGTCTGCAGGCAGTCACCAATCGCCACTGGCCGCTGCTACCACTGCCAGCAGCATTTGCGGGTGGTCGCCAACCACTGGTCGGCGCTCACCACCCCCCCCCCGGCTAACACCACCACCTGCAGGAGCTCCCCACTCGCCCCTGCCATGCCTCTGCCACCACCACTGAAGCTGCCACCTGTGGGCGGTCACCATGCCCCCCTCCCCACCCCAGCCTCCAGGGGCAAGCATCGTTCATGGTCTCTGGTACCTGTCTTTTGAGTTTCCTACTGTTGGCTCTTTCCCCTGAGGCAGACCTTTCTTCCTAAGGTCTGGCACGCTCCTCCCTGCTCCTTGCTAATGGCTATGTACTGTGAAATGGCTGTCACAATCTAGCTTCCTTCCCTAGTGTCCAGTGGGAGGTTTCCCATCTCTCTTCTGCTTCCAGCTGCAGCCTACTGCTCCCCTTGAGGCACCTTTTCTTCTGAGCAGCCACAAATAACAGCAAAATAACAGAGAAGTAGGGTTGGAAGGGATCTCCAGAGGCTGCTGACAGATATGGAAAAAACAAACAAACTGTATTTTACTGGAAGCAGCAGCACGTTAGTTTAACCCAACTCTGCAGCATCTGTATAGATCAGGCATTTCAGTGGGGCTTTTTGGCACTTTCTTCTAAAGTTGATTCAATCAGCTCTTAGATAAAAGCACCGAAAAGGCTCCACTAAAGCACCTGATCTATACAAACATTGGGTAAGCTGGATCCAACTAATGCAATGCTTCTTTTGAGCAAGCACTGGGCTCAGCATGGGGGCATGTGAAGTTTAAAGTAAAGCACTGTTTGGGGTTTTTTTTTATGTCTGTAAGCAGCCTAGTCTTCAAGCAAGATGTGGGGGGAGGAGCAGGGCACTGGCAGATGATAGAAGCTCGGAGGCATGTTTTGTACTCTATCTGGGTTCCTGAAAAAGCAGCAGGTTCAAGCAGCTGCTTAGGTGCCCAGGAGAGATATCCAAATTAGAAAACTCCTGAAAACAGCTGGTTAGCCTTAGGTCCGCTGAATGGAAAATAGAACAAAACGCACACTTCGAAACCTGGAAGCTGTCACACAACAGAATTACTGGCCTCAAGTCAGCTCTATTTACAACCCGCCACCAAAATAGGCCACACATCCTCAGAGAAACCAGGAACTATTTGGACATGGACATGCCTTAGCTACCTCAAAACCCCATTTTGATAAACCAGTATGTCAAAAGTTGTGTAATACACTTGCTGTGTTACATCTTAAGCTAGTGACTGATTTACACAGAAGATCAAAGCATGAGGCTGCTGTTAGTAATGGAGTTACTCCTTTAGCTCAATTAGTAATGGTCCATGTTTCTGGTCTGGAAAGTATCCACTCCTATCTCCATGACAATTCTTGTATGTCTTTAATCAATCAGTGAGCAGAAGTCTAAGCTTCTGAAAGCGAATTTGTAATATAGTGAGGGATAAGTGCCATTTCAGGGCATTTCTTCATGGTCTAACATGGCCCTCCAGATACCGTGCCCTCAGTTGATTACAGTGATTTACACAAAAAACAGATTATTTCAAATAGGATTCCAGCATTGTGGAGGTCTTATCTGTGCTTTTCTCTAATACAGGCTCTCAAACCAATCTAACCTAACCTTTCTCCTTCATTCGGGAGCCCTACAGTCCTCCTATGTGGCAGTTCAGAGAGGCTGTATCAGTTCTTCTTCTGGATCAGGAGTCCTGCAGCCCTCCGTCTTGAAGCTGTGTTAATTCAGGCAGTTCTGGCCTTACACCAATCTCTCTCCTTTGTCCCTTTCATATTTTGGTCATGTCCAAGGTACGCGCAAGAAAAACAGAATCTATGACCACCAAATGAATTTGGAAGAGAAGTCATAGAGATGTAGGGCTGGAAGGGACCTCCAGAGATCATCTAGTCCGACCCCCTGCCTGAAGCAAGATCATCCTTATCCAAACCATCCCATACAAGCGTAATCTAGACTCTACATAAAACTGCCCTCAACCCTGACACAACATAGACCTAACAGGTAAAGTAGGGGATCCACAGCAGCCAATGTCCTGCTTCTATAAAATGTTGTCAATATATGCTCAAAAGTTCCCAGGCAGAAGACCATGCCCCACCACTACAGAGGAAGGCAAAAGCCCCCGCAGTCCTCACCAATCTGGGCATGTTGCCAATCCCCATTTTCATCAGCACACATAGTCATGAAAATTAACTTTCATGAACTGTCAAGTTCAAATGCTTCAATATTCATTTAGAACAGATTTCACATTACGTACTAGATTAGAGTTTGCACTGTGATGTAAAACACCCAATTAAGGAACAATAACAATGTCTCATTACTTATACAACTAAGCAACACAGCCCAACTCTTCAGTTTGATTACAGAATATTGAAAATTAATGGTTCATGAGCTCTTAAAATATCTTTGCAAATAATTTAAAATAATAAATCTATCGTGCATCATGTAGTCAGCTGTGGAAAAGGACCTTGTGTTCAGATACCCAAAGCATGGGGGTAATCTTACACATGTATGAATGAAGTAGCCAAACTACATTTTCACTCAGGGAACCTCATGCTGTCCTGAACCTTAAATTAATGTTCTCTTACAATACCTCAATTAAAACCTCATTAGCAAGTACACATCCTTTAGAAGTACTGTGACTGGTACTGAATTTACTTTGGCGCCATTCAGAAACACCAGCTGTTAAAACAGCATATAGTATATTCCCCTAAAGAATCCGCCAGGGTGGGTTTGCAGATGTTTTCACATCCTTGCAGAAATGACTATTGCTATTGATTCTCTCAGACCTGAAAATGAACCTGAAGATTTTGGTAGCAAGCTTTTCACTGACCTCAGTGTGTGGAGGAAATACTTTAAACTCTTTTGCTTATCTTTTTTTGGAGATGCCTCCTAAAAGGAATGGCTCAGTGTTAGTTGTAGCAGATAACAAAGCACAGACATGTTACTCAATGTGACTGCCACAGCATATTGTATGAAAACCAGTCATACCTTTTCCTTACACCATTTCATTCTCGGCGCTATCCTTGCTTGATATGCAGTTTTGCATGTTCCGCATCATCATGCACACTGCAGACAAAAGAGGTATTTGTGAAACTCATTCACGGAGTTATCAAAATGCTACATATATAACAAATTAATTTACCTCGGGTTTTTGAGTAACTGTTCATTATGTGGAACTGGCACATGCCAAGTGAGCTGTTTCAGAATTACAGTGTTTGAGCACCAAGCTAACGTAACAGGCAAAATACATACAGCAAGCCAAACTGCTGAGACACAGTGCTGCACAATGAAGGCAGCCAAGTAAATAAGCAGTGTGCATTTGTAAACACACTTCTTCCCTGAGTTTGGTTCCAGCAATCATTGTATTTGGACTGCCATCACGAGAACTCGACAGATAACTATTTCAGATGCAGTTCACAAACTGTTTGTGTTGCAGAGAGGATAGACTTGCCCACCTACATGCCAGACGCAGTCTAACTTCTGCCCCACGCTCCTGCCAACGGAGGTACTGATGCCAAATTTAACAGACAGGCAACACTTTAGAATACACAAAAATTCATACAAGTATTAGGCACCAACACCTCTCTTCAGGGATGTGAATTGGTGACTGGACTGTCAGAGGTACTGAGTACCTTCATTTCCACCCGCTAAAACCCCTGGAGATTTTAGCTGCTGTATTGTAGTCTTCCTTTCCTAGGATTAAGTTCGTTGCCAGATAAGTTCTGATTCCAAAATTGTTATTGTGCATCATTAATTTGTCCATTATAAATTAGCTTGGTTCACATATACTCTGTCCATGTTGCAGCTCATTTGAAATGTTTTCTTTTGATTTGCAAACATAGCAAATGTGATACAAAGTCACTAAGGGTAAAGAAATATAGTCTCCCAAGATGTTATTCTCATTAAATTGCTGTTGTAACTATGGCCAGGGTTTTAGGCTAAGTAGAGACAGTCAAAAATCCCAAGGCTGAATCGATTAAATCCTCACTGGTTAATCTAAAATGTATCATTTGAAGTGATAAGCAAATAAACAGAAGCATGGGGGGCACTAGAGCAAACCTTCCTGCTTGGCTGAAGCAGACAGCTTGGCCACCTGCCCACCGTGTAAGGGAGGGTTTGTGGGAGAGGTGCAAAGCATCCTGGGATGCTGGGGGACTGTAAGTTAACTTGAATCTGGAGGGGATCTGGGACAGAAGTTCAATCAACTGATTTAACCTAAATCAGTTAAGTCTGATACTACAACCGTCCAGGTTCATCTTAAAATGCTTGTGGCCATCTTGCAAGAGGTTTATGTCCACTGAACTTCTGTTGTGTTACGGATTTAAACTAGTTTCCGATCACTTATTCCAGTTTATGTGTAATTTCTGTCCTTCGAAGTGATAAGACACATGGTGTGTATCAACCACCCACAGGGTTATATTTTAAAAAATTGATAGCAGGCACTAATGCAAGTATCATGACTCTTTTCAGGCAGTAGGTGAAACCTTGAAGAAAAAGTGGCTCTGTCTTCAAAAAAGTGACCTGACCTTTGCTTTGGTGGGTTTCTTCTGCACAAGAAATAAAAAGCACTGCATGCTTTCCTATGCATCCATTCTAGCTGATAACCTTCTTCGTTCTAGCATTCAGTACGAAAGGACTGAATTTTCTGAAAGTCAGGTAGCATGTTACTAGTCCTAGCTGAATAGTTGTTCCACATATCATGAGAAAATATCTTCATGGAATTGTAACTTACCATAATGGATTGTGAACAGAGTACATCAAGATTTGGCCAAAACCTTTGATATGCTTAGCAATTGGAACTTAGTTCTCATCAAACGATTCCAAACCAGTTTTGCAGCGTCTTTTGCCATTCTTTGGATATCAAAGGAATCATAAATGTAGCATGCCTATGTTTAATGACGCGGAATGAGAACTTCTTGCAGCATGCAAAGACCTCTCCATAGGGTGACTGTGATATGTTGCACAAAAAAGCTCATTTGCCATTGTTTTGATCATTCAACTGTTGTTAAATTGCAATGTTAAGTACATTCTCATTGCTGGACTAGAGAATACAGTATTTCTGATTTTAAGAGCTACATTATGTAGTTCAGTGTTAATAAACAGTATCCTTCCCTGAACAGTGCTTCAATGAAAAATCTAATAAGGCTCTTAGTTAATGAAATATAGTTAAGCTTATAATAAAATGTTGTTGCCATGGAGCCAGATTCTGTAGTCTTTGTGCATCCCAGTTTCCCACTGATTTCAATGGGAGTTTTGTGAGGGTAAGAACAGTGAGCGCATACCCTAGCTGAGTCACAAAGAAAATTCAACTCTGCTATTCTGCTCTACCAGCACACTGAAGACACCTATTGACATTTGTTTGAGCCTATAAGGAGAGCAGAGCAGCAGAGGTCCACTATCTGTCAAACTGATCCAAAAGGAAAATTTTGCTCTTAAGTTTTTAATACTTAAAGAGACTCAAACTTTTATTTTAGTAGGTTATGCTTCTGCAAAACACAGACTAAAGAAAATTGGCCTATAATGATTTGGGGCCAGATCCAATTCCCAAAGTAGTCAGTGGGAGTACATATTTGATTCTTAAAAACTCAAAAGCCTGGAATTTTTAAAAGCCAGTAAAGATTTCTATTTCTGTTCTCCAAATTTTAAGGCTTTATACACTTCACGTATGTTCTTCCTCTTAAGTCTGCAGGTATGTGCCTGCACTTTGTATCTCTGTAAGATGGATGCCTCAGAGCCCTAGCATCTTTCAAAAAAATTAATAGATTTATTTGATTTAGGTCTTATCATTTTTCTCATTTTAAGAACTTTAACGTCCTCTCAATACTTAAAGTCCAGTGCATTTAAAAAAACCTGTCATGTAAAAAAAAATCCTTTCTGCCATATTCTGTATCGCTATCAATTACTGCTTTCAGTGACATTTACCCCACCGTCAAAGATAACAGAATATGGCTCCTTAGGCTCTATAAATGAAGCCATGACCTTGCTTATGACATGTAACCTACTTTATAAAAAATATTTCAAATAAAAGATTTTAAAAGCTCTGGGCCTGTATAACACTTTCAACCCAGTCCTACAACCTGAATTTCCACTTAATGTCAAGGAAAGTTTGCCAGAGAAAACAAACCACAAGGATCTGTCCCTTTATTTGGAAATGCAGTGCAAGCTCTCATTTTAGTAGAAAGCTTATCCTGGTGTAGATCAGCTGTGAAATTTCAGTTAACCACAGTTACTTTGCAGTGAACAAATCAAGGGCCCGATCCCGCAGATCCTATTTATGTGGGGGCTCAACCCTATGAGATGCTCAAATCGTTCGACTCTCTCTGAAGTATTCCCAAAAGGCCTCGCATGATCAGGGCGACGTGCAGGCACGATCTACTTCAGTGGGGCAGCTCATATGAGCAAAGGCTACAGAGTTAGGCCCCGTCACAATCATTATTTAACAGGTTCATGGATATATATATTTTTTTTTTACAGTGTTTGTGTATTTTATTTTCTAAAAGCTTTACTTCCAGCACTTAACACCGTCATTTAATTAACGGATTGTTCTGGGGTATATATTTTGTGATCAGTAATAAAAAGTTTCCTCCTGACACAAGCCATTGTTGATTTCACTGTTGTAGGGGAAAGGCTCTAGGGCGGCAGATAAGGCTGTTGCCATGGTGATGAAGGAGATACCGAGGGAGGAGTCTGCAGAGGAAAAGCCCCTCCTTACTATGACATCACAGGTGGGCAGAATGCTAGGATTCCAGGAGGCAGCTGACATATGTTAATCTAATGGAGAATGTAATTAAAGTGAGCAGCAAAGCCATTGCCATTCTTGAGTCAAATTTAATAGGCAATTATAGTTTTCCCTGAAAAAGACCAATGATGATGAAATGTTACCCAAACGTGGGGAAAACCCTTTATTCATTGTTTAGTTTTGCAATTGGTATATTTTAGTTGTAGTGACTCTACTGGAGCTTAAGCCTTTAGAAAAAAATGTTTTGTACGAAATGTAAGTCAACAAATGTTGTTTCACGATAAAGTATGACTGAAAAAACATAGCTGTGCAATATTAAACCTGTGCTTTGGAAGTTTGAACAAGGAAAAAATGAACACAAATCCAAATCCTCTAACCAAATTTTTTTTTTTAGGAAGTACAGCAGACACATGTCAGTTACCAGTAGAGCATCTACAATTGATTTAAGATGTCAAGTATTACTCGTGCTGTCACATACTCTAAGCATTCACACATACAATAAGTAACAACCACTTCACTGCACCTAGCATCGTTTTTAAATCCCGTACATCAGCTCCCTTCTGAAAGTTTTCACTAACATGTAAGACACATTTCAATTAGAACAGAATTTACACATTTCATTGCTTTCATTTTTGTAAAGCTAGTCGATTCAAGGACTTGGTTCCATTTCCTGAAACTTGGCAGTCAGAACCACTGAGGAGCATTAAAGTCTTTTTATTAGCTTATTGCAGACAGTGAAAGACTAACACTGAATAATGAAAACCTCAGTTCACTGTAGCACTGGTTGTTACTCCCAGCTGTTGCAGACATGCACTTTTGTTTCACAAGAAAGTGTTATGAGTAACCAAAATAACACTAACATAAAACACATCTGAACTAGATGATACAAAAAAATTCCACGAGGGGTTACAGAATCCTAGCAATGGTGTAAATTTAGCAATATTTTTCTCAGTGATGTCTATAGTAATAGACTGTAATATAATTCCTTCATTTGATTCTTAATATGTAAAATACGAGTACATGATTTATTCATATTCAACAATAGGTTTAGTAGTGTGGTTATTCTTAAGAAAATAATCATCTTCAAAAAAAATCCCAAACACTTTATTCTTCCTTTTGCACTGTAATTATTATTCCAAATATGTTACGTGTAAAACGCTAGCGCAAGTTTGCCTTATGGATAGCATTTGTATTATAATACTTCAATAATTAGCAATAGAAGTTTTCATTGATGAAATTTTCCTATATTTTTAAGTCACGTCTGTCAATTTCCTCCCAGACCCCTGTCGAAACACTTGTGTTATACTTGTAATTTCTTGCATTAGTTAAAACATGGTTGCATGAGGGAATAGGATGCTTGGTTTAATGCATCATATTCTAGTTTTGCACTAACCAACTTATGAATCACAAGTATTAGAAGCCAGGAGTGAAACCCTGGCCCTACTGAGGTCAATGGCACAATTACCATTGATTTCAACAAGGCTGAGAGTTCAACCTAGATTCATAAAATGTTTGATGCATCATTGTATTGCTTGTCTGTCAATTTACTCAGCAGTAGTCTGTGACAATTATTCTAAGTAAAATGCTTGTGTCTGTGAGCATAAATTTCTTCCACTAAACACAAGTACCTACTTCCCTGCTATGCACCAATGGTGTGCACAAGCCAAAAGGAAGCAGAATCAAGTGAAAAGTGAGTATTTTCCATAGTCACCTCTATATCATGTATGTGTGATGTGTACTATATGATCATATCACGTCTATCACTCATATCCTAATTGGATGTAACAGTGTTTGCAAATGGTTGTGTTTTTAGTGTCTGCCTAAACCTCTTGCTCAGCCCATTCACCCAGAATAAAGTATTACAATACTGGAAATACATTCAGCCTTCACCATTCATATGTCTGTCTGAATTCTTCATATGAAGAGATAGATGGATGTGGCTGCAGCTCACAAAAAGTGCAAAACACCTATCTAATAGAAATAATCGTTAAGCATGCATTGGTCACGGACAAATTCATGTCAGATAAATTTCAGATCAACAGACTATCTTGCTAGAGTCATCACCTAATAATCACAGTGAAATCAGCACTGAAGAATGCTATAAAATTGTGTAATAGTTATACCTGTGACACCTACCACAAGATGTCATAAAATGCATTAGGGGCCTGATCGTGCAGCCTCCTTTTGCTGTGCAATTCCCATTAAACTCAGTGGTCAATCTACATGCGAACTGACTTCCACAAAGAGGCACAGAGGGAAATACATGAAATTCCTGGTTAATCCGACTCAGCTGTTTTTATCATGCACAAAATACAAACCACCTCCACCACCCTGCACAACATGCTTCATAAAGTAGGACCCACCATGTGCTTGACTGAGGAAGCAAACTGCTTTCTCTCGCCAGTTTAGGTAGGTCCCTAGACATAACGAACTGGCTTGTTGAACAGGGAAACGCTTTGCTGAACAGGAATATCCTGTGAGTATTTTACTGAATCAGAGCATTTATTCTCTCAGAATAGTAACGATAGCACATGATTAGAAACTGACCAAAAGTACCATTTTTTAATAGTCTCAAGCAAATGATCACAAATGATGTAAAGAGAGGTAGTTATTCTGAACTTGGGCAGAAAGCAGGGCCAGGTGGCACATTAGAAACTAACTGGTTTAGAGAGGCATGAGATTTTGTAGTTAGCAATGATCTGGAGCTATCTATCAAGAAATTCACTCTTCTGAACAGTGCACAAATCTTAGAATGACACAGATTGCTTATCAATGATTCACCCCCAGGAAAAAAATGCCAAATTATTTGTGGAAATCAATTTACTCTATTCTGTTCAGAATTGAAATGTGTGGGGTATGCAGATGAGACAGACACCTGGTTAGAATGGCCTAGTCAGGGATAATCCTGTCTTGAGCAGAGGGCTGGACTACCTGACCTTGTGCGGCCCCTTCCAAACCTACTTTTCTATAATCCTATGATCCTATATACAGAATTTGCATGAACTACATACATACTGCTCAGAATATCATTTTAATGACAAAGGGCAATGGAAAACACCATCCTAAAATTGTTATGGCTTTCTTCATAAATAAATATGTTCAGGATAAAGCCACATGTATCAATGTCTAATGCCAAATGGTCCAAAAAACCTAATCTGTATAGTCAAACAGAATGTAGGTGACCCCTTTCACCCCCACCATCAATTGTTAAGGCATAGTCCTACTCATAGGAGAGTGACAATAAAAACAGTATTTGTATTGACTTCAAAAGGGCATTGGATTTAGTCTATACGGAGTAGCTACCAGTAAGTCTGGGAGAAAGGCTCTCTATGATGCATGCTCTGCATATCTGAATTTCTCAGTTATGACCATAATATGCAAAAACTGAGAAAAATAGTTTTTCATTAAAATTGTATTCTGGAACAGCTAAATTATAGGTCTTCACATGTTTGCTGAAGTGCCAAACTAATTCATAAAGGAAGAGTGGAATATCCCTTGTGTATGTCTTAAAAGGGTATGCAAAGTATACTACTGGTATGTACGCACCATAGGTAATTAGCGTGTAGATGGGAAAAGGTTACTTTTTTGAAAATGAAATATTTCAACATTTTTTAAAACATACAATTTCCCATGACAGGCATTGGCTTCAACAGATCTGAATTTTTCAGTAAGGATGCGTTTCATCAGAAAATTCACAGCCAGCTGCAGTATATTTTTTCACTCCCTTAAAATAGCCAGTAAGCCTAACAGAAGCCTTCTGTTACTACTCAGGGTAGGAATAATATTTTGGAGGAAGTTACACGTAAATGCCAAATAGGTTCTCTGCAGTTCTACAGAGGAAGTAGAATAAGGTAGCCAACTTCACCTGTAGTCTAGCACTGCTGTCAGTAAGTACACTTCCGCATGGCTCACCAACTAACATAAAGGATCCATCATCTTAGCATCTGATCTGAAAGTTGAAGATCTGTAATTTGAGACAGATCATCTCGTCTTTTACACATACATAAATCAGGTAATAACTACATTAAAATCAGTCGGTTTACACCAGCAAAAAAAAAGAGTACAATCAGAATTATTTGATATAAATATGAAGATAAGTGCCTGTGAAAAAAAACAGTCTTGTAGATGCCCAAACTGTTTCCATTGAAGTAAGTGGTAATTCTGCCACTGATTTCAAAGGGAGTAGGGCTAGCTTCATGAAATTCATGAAACCTAAGTCTTAAACATACTGAAAACCTAGTGTCATGCAAAAGACACTAAAAATAAATGTAGTATTTTAAAGCTGTATAACCACATCTTGTGTTATAAAACGCTTTAAGTAGTAGTAGTAGCAGCCAGGCCTTAACATTGAAACGTCTACTCTTTATTGTAGTTTTCATCAAATAGTAACTAAATAGCATTGTACTTAAACTGAAAAATAAGTAAATGCAAAATATGCAAATAGCTATGTAGCCATAAAAAATAACTGATGAGACTTTGTAGATCAGTGTTAAATACTGTTAAGCTTTTTATTACTGTTAGTCTTGGTTTAAAGGAATATGTAAAACTTCAGCAGGAACACTCTCCTGAGGATAAGAAGAAAAAGTTGCCTTGACAACATGGTTTAAAAGTCATAAATTGGCTGATTGCCTAATGTTAAACAGATTTTTCTGTCAGATAATTGTTTTAATTTTGTATTACCTAAGGAAATAATAAGACTTTAGTATGCCAAATGATATATTTTAAAAAGGAAGTCCAGGTAATACAAAAGAAGAACATATAAAACTAGAGCGTATGGAAAAATATAGTTGATTTTTAAAAATGTCTTATCATTTGAGTTTGGAGCAAGTGCAGTATTTTCCTAACTTAACTATTTTATGCTATTCATTAATTATCTGTAAAGCAGGAATTAATTTTGAATAATAAATACATTACGCAAACGCACTTTAGACTACAGGATCTAATAAACTATTGCTTTCGGTAGCTCTTATTTGCATTGGTTCACTGGTCACAATACAGGGGACCTGAATACCTCTATTATTCCTCAACAATCTTGTATGGAAGCATAATGCTTTCAGCTAGGTTCCCCAGAGATCAGTATCTTGTGTAGTTATTTATACCTTCATAGAGTGTAATTAGGCATAAAAGAAAAGGCATAAAAGAAAGTAGGCATAAAATATCATCAAAATGAAAGGTAGTATAAGATTGATTAAACCATGATGGTCCAGAAATTATGAGAGTTATGAATTATGAGTTATGAGAGTTACAGGAATTTCTTAGGGTGATATCTTTTATTGGACCAACTACATAACTGGGATAAAGGATGAATTCCTGCTTACAGATAATTCAGATAATCCAGTATTCATTCCTGCCCAGGGCTTGATGATCTGCTCAGGTCCCCTCCGACCCTACATCTATGAATGGAAAAAAAATGAACAGTTTAGTTAGGAAAATACTTCACTTGCTACAAACTTGAATGATAGGATATTTTTTGTAAATCCTTACCTCTAGCAAAAATGAAAAGCAATATTTACCCTGACTTTTCATTGCTGCAGTTGACTTCACAAGGTTTGAGGCAGTAGAGAATTGTGCTCTTCTACTTCTTTCTAACCTTGCATTGCAAAATATGAAGTGCAAGAGAAGATCCAGATACAAATATAAGAATAATATGTGTGGAACTAGTTAGCAATTATACCTTTACTGTTGGTGCTTTTTGCATCAGGACATGATTCTCATTCAAACAACACACCTTTATACCTCTGACAGTGTACAGTGATGTTGCAGAATCATAGAAGAGCAGGGTTGGAGGTCAGCTAATGCAAACCCTAGGCTCAAGGGAGGGTCATCTCTATCTAAAACATCCTAGACAAGTGCTTGTCTAACCTGTTCTTAAAAGCTGCCGAGGATGGAGATTGTACAACTTCTTTGCGTAGACTCTTCGTCCTGTACTTAACAATCTTCATAGTGAGAAAACTGTTCCTAATATCCAACTTAAATTTTCCTTGCTGCAGTTTAAGACTGATGTTCCTTGCCCTGTCCCTTGAGGCCACAAAGAATAGTCCATCACCATCCTATTTATAGCCACCTTTAAAACTTTTATCAAATCCCCCTTAGTCTTTTCTTCTCCAGACTGTATAGTCCCATTTTTTTTTCCACCTGGGAACATTTTAACTGTACCTTTCCACACTTTCCGGTCCTTTTACACAGCTAGATTTGTGTAAAGGTGCTTAGCATGAATCATAGATATTAGGGTCAGAAGGGACCTCAGTAAGTCATTGAGTCCGACCCCCTGCCCCGGGCGGGAAAGAACGCTAGGGTCAGATGACCTCCAGCCAGGTGCTTGTCCAGTCTCCTCTTAAAGACCCCCGAGGTAGGGGAGAGCACCACCTCCCTTGGAAGCCCATTCCAGATTCTGGCAACCGTTACCATAAAGAAGTTCTTCCTGATGTCCAACCTAAATCTGCTCTCTTTCAGTTTGTGGCCATTATTTCTAGTTACTCCAAGGGGCGCCTTGGTAAACAGAGCATCTCCTATCCCTTGCTGTCCCCACTTGATGAATTTGTAGACGATCACAAGATCAGAATCAGGCTGGTATAGTTTGATATGCAGAAGACAGAATTTATGGAAATTTTACCTTTTTAGGAAACACATACCTAAAAATAAAATTGTTAGGAGGGAAAAAGTTTGTTCCTTAATAAGGGGCAAAGTCAATGGGATGTTTAAACACAGTGATACTCGTTTCCACGACATTCTATGTGGATTTTTATCTGTGCCATTAAGCATAAGAGAACATGAAAAATGAACAGCTATAGAGTACATGCAACAAAAATAGAAGTGATTGTACCTCTCCTCAGGTTTTAAAATGTAACCAAGCCCATGCGTGTATATGCCACAAATAGACGGTCTCTCTTAGATGAGGTGCAGAATGAAAACATAGCAATGGTTTAAACGAACTTTCATTGCTTGAAATTGAGCTTCAAGAATTTTTAGCAAAGCTGAGCATTAGCCAGTATTGCCATGGTCTTTATAAAGTGTACACTCTGCAGTAGGACAAGATATTTTTGCCATTCTCTTCTTCTATTCATAATAATAATATATAACATGGAGCCTTAGCTTAGAAGTAAGAAATCAGTTCTGTGAATCCTTCCTAATTAAAATTAGACTCGATTTTATTTCCTATCCATCATGTCTAAAGACTATCTATAGATCTGTAAAATCCACTAGTATAGAAGTTTTCGAAGTGGTCATCCACAAGCCTGGAAAAGATCGAATAGGATCAAAAATGAAAGAATGACAGGTCTGACACAGGTGTGTAGAACTCGGTCATATAGCATTGACTCTTTACCTTATTAATGGCTGCCAAATCACATTAAAAGAATGTAAATTAATTAAATACTATCCTAATATTCTGTAGGCAACTACTTCAGTTGCCTCAAGGATGCAATGTGATTACAGGAGTGGTCTGTGTAATTGTAAATGGGAAGCAGCTGATTTCTGTTCTGTTGTGGTTCACACTAGGAAAACATTTGAGAACTACTGCTCTTGTCCAATTAGTCATTGCCTTTAATGAGGGTTTCCCCCAACCATGTGGACTGGAATGGAATATATATGCTGGACTCTATACCTGTATGTGACTCTTCAGGTCACTCTTCGTATACATTTCTTAATGTCAGAGCATGGTACAAGGTTTAATTAATTTGATCTTCTAAGCCCCTTGCAAAGTCATTATCCTCAGTTTAGACTTGAGATCTGAGACAGTATGGCACAGTGACCTTACATAGCTAGCCTGTGGCTGCTCTACTAACAGAATCCAGAGCTCCTGACATCCAGTAGTCAAGACCATCTTCCCTCCATTCTCATAAATATTGTTTTTTATTTAATTGGTCAAAATATCCAAGTGTCAAGGACACTTCTACTCAAGTATATAGTCAGGGGTGAAAAATAAGGGCAAGACTATCCATGGACCTGTGTCAGTGCACAAGAGAGTGGACAACAGGAACCTTTCCCTTTCTTCTCGAGATATATGGCCCAGATCCAGCAAGACAGTTAAGCAGATGCATAACCTAGTGCTTTGCAGACATGTGCTTAGAGTGCTTTGCTGGACTGAGGCAAGAGTGCAGGAGGTAGGCACAACTGCAGTTCCTGTAACATTGAACACAGGCATGGCTTTCCTTCAGTGCCTTGGGTGGTGGAGCCAGACCAGGAAAAAAAAGGGAAGGAAGAAATTGACACCTAAGCATGCTCCGGGAAAATGTGGGATACAAGTGGCAACGCGTATCGGGTGCACCCCCTGAGAGCGCTGGGGCACCCCGTCAGGCAGCATTCCCGGGAAGGGGGAGCAGGCGAGAGCGCTGGTGTCCTCCACTGAGAGTGCCAGCCAGGAGAACCGTCCCCCCCGTGGCCAATCCCCTTGACCTGGGAGTGCAAGTGGCACGCCCAGAAGTGCCAGCAGTGCGCTGCTGCCAGTTGTGTGTCGGCAAGATTGGCTGCTGCAGGGGGACTCTCCCCCTGGTCAGCAGGATCAGCCGCGGGGGGAACCTTCCCCTCCTGAGCTGCAGGATTGGCCGTGGGGAGACACCCCCCAGTCACTGACTATCCAGTCCGGGGGGGCAAGTGCCCCCCTGACTCAGGAGGCACCAGTTGCCCATGTAGACTATGCTGCACTGCAGCTCCATACTATTCCTTGCATGGGCCAGTATGTAAGCAGACAAATGCAGACCTGCTGTCATAAAACAGCCATGGCTACAACTCCCACTGACAAATAAAGCTATTTTTTCATGATACAGGCACTACACGAGGAATCTGTCATTCATTGAATGATACAAAATAAAAGCATAGGTTCCAGCTAACATTCTTGACATAAGAGATCAGCTCAGTCATCTCAGGAAATTAAGTGGAGTTGCGAAAGAAAGCAATTTCATCTTTACTGTCACATAACCAAACCTTAGGAGGTTGAAGGAAAAGTATCTGGCCCAAAGAGGTAGAAAGCACTTACTCTTTGTCAACAGCAAAATTAAGAGCTCCCAAAAATGTACCAGATAGTTCACAATACCAGATACTTCACAATACGCAGTCCAAACTCATTAATAGGGAGATAAATAACGAGTTATGTTTTCAGCAGAAAATGCAAAAGGCTGCAGTCAAAACACAACATTGCTTACAACCAAAGAAGAAATTAAAATATGCAGTGCACAGGGATCTAAAAGAAGTGTAAAAGGCGGTAGAATGAAGACATTCATCTCAAAGAAAAAAAAATCCCACTTCAGGAAAAATCTAAAGCAAGTAGCTGACATAACCAGAAGAGGATACATCTCAGCATGTAATGCTTGTAACATATTGATGACCCTCTACCTTTGCATGCTTACTTAAAATGTAAAAAAGTGTGTAAAGCCTGGAAACAAAAGAGGAGAGTCAGGAGATTCTTTACAACACAACAGCATCAATGCACAGTAGGTACGTCTAGGAAGAAACGTTATACGCAGCATTCCCAACACGTAAATGTAAATGCCCAGTACGGCACTCTTGAAAATCTCCATGATTCCTCTGTCTGTATTATCAATATTAAATCACATGGGGAGCACCACATACTGTGTGAAAGTCAGCTGAGTCTGGGGGATAAAGATAGGTAAGACAGTAATTGCCACCAATCAAGATTCCACACAGCCTAAATATTACTCCTATGTTCAGACATCTAACTGCTGCCAAGAAGCTGGTTTTACCTGGGTAGAATACCTTAAGATCATGGGGTCTGTTTGGGGTCCATACAGACCTTCAAATGCTCCTACATTATCTCAGCCAGTGTAGCTGAGAGAGCTATATTTTTATGTGGCTGCTGCCTGGATGTTTTTAACTGTCTCTTTACTGGCCTGTCAGTAAAATGCACACTATCAGCAAAGACAAAGGAAGGGCTGTAGCAATTGTTTTTATGGATGTAATCCTGCCAACTACCACCCTACCACAAGGCACAGGGAAATAGGAGCCTGATGCCACTAGACCAGGGGTAGGCAAAATGTGGCCCATGGGCCAGATGCGGCCCGCCAGGCCATTCTATCCGGCCCACGGGGCCCCTAAAAAAATTTAGAAAATTAATATTTATCTGCCCCTGGCTGCCTGTCGTGCAGCCCTCGATGGCTTGCCAAAACTTGGTAAGTGGCCCTCCACCTGAAATAATTGCCCACCCCTGCACTAGACTCACGGGAGCTCTGTATCCATAAGTACTAACAGGCTGCACTGCCCAGCTGGTGAGATCTTCACAAGAGCTCTCCAGCCTTGGGTCCCCTCGCAGAGTCCTGTCCAGCAGGGAGGGCAGGCGACTATCTGTGGAGGTCAGCCAGGAGCATCTGGGAGAAGTTGCGTGGGTGAGAGGGACCAGTAGGTGGAAAGCCTGTGAAAGGACTTCTCTCAACAGTAATGGGATTGGAGAGTTTGGACCAGACTTAGCTGGGGGTTACATGGGGTTTGAGTATGGGTGGATGGGAAAGGAGGAGGCAGTTGGGAAGTCAGCAAGCAAGAGAGCTCGGAGTGCAGGGGCAGCATCCCCCAGGGACAAGACATAGGCAACGGGAGAGCAAGACATGCATCCTAGGTAATTGGTAGCTGCAAGAAATGTTACTATAAACCTGGGGGTGACAGCGGTAGGGCAAAGCACAGCAGGTCTCCATACCCCAGGCCAAAGTCCTGCTGGATACTCAGGCAGCTCCTGCAGCAAGATTGTTTTGGCAGCTCGATAACAATCCATAAAATGAAGATGAATGGATTCGACCTACACTGTATGTGCTATGAAATGGTATTGTTATGGACTACACAGGCAGTGACTATTATACAGCAGTGCACTGAAACCCTCCAATTTACCATCTCAGATATCTTATAGATTTCATAGGTTTTAGGGTCGGAAGGGACCTATTAGATCATCAAGTCTGACCCTCTGCCCTGGGCAGGAAAGAGTGCTGGGTTCAGATGACGCCAGCCAGGTGTTTGTCTGATCTGCTCTTAAATACCACCATGGAAGAGGACAGCACCACCTCCCTTGTGAGAGGGAGTGAATATTTTATTGTGAATATTTTATTCACAAATATCTTATTTGTGAATAAATTAACAGTATGATAGAGAGGCTGACATCAGCTTCCAGACAGTTGTACCACCAGTGTCTTCACAAAAGCCACCCTCAGTCCTGATTACAATGGTAGAAGGCCCAAAGCAGGCATCAGGCATTACTTTGAATGGAAAAGGATACATGTTTTCAGTTAGGCTAACAAGCATAGTATTAATTTGAATTTTGAAGGAATATTTTATGCTATTATTGAGCTTCCTCAGATGTGTCAATAGTTGGGGATTAGTGCACTACACCAGTTTGTGGGCATCTTTCAATTAAAGATGTTTTTAATTTAATTAAAATGTTAAATGTAAAAATATAGCTCTCAGAGATGGGAGGTGGATTTGTGGCACCCACCAGCAGAGCTGGGATTCAGAAATTAATCATTTTACATGATTCTATAAATGTAGTTTTATATTACTCTCAAATATAAAAAAAAAAAAAATTACAGGTGATCCTATTACCTCCTAATATCCTGTGGCATTAAAATATAATAGGAAACACAGTTCAGTGGTTAAGCAGCAGGACGGAGGCTCAGAAGACCTGGATTCTACCTCCAGCACGACTGCATACATTACAGCGTGACCTTGGTTAACTCAATTTCTTTTTGCTTCTGTTTCCTATCTGTACAGCGGAAACAATACTTCTCTCCCGCACAAGAGTGTTATTAGGCTTAGCTCATGAATCTTTTACAGTAGTCTGCGATCCTCAGATGGAAGGTGTTTGAGAACCATAAATTATTACTTTAACATAGAAAATCGGCTTCAGATCATCTGCATGTTTCAGAATACTGGGCCAAATTCATGCCTGATGCAACCCCGGGGACTACACACAGTTGCACCTAGGTTGAATTTGGCATGACATGCGAGATAGAAATACAGTGCACATTACTTCAGTGCACTTAAGTGCCTTACCAATTGTAGGGCATGCTTGACAGCAAGTAAATCAGAATGTAGCAATCCTAACATTCAATGAGGAGTCCAATACATCATGAAGTGCTTTCCCTATTGTAGAAAATAATAGTTCTGCTAGAAATATGTTGCATTACAAGGCCAAATGTAGTTTGTTTATTAGGATACATAAATTAACATATAACTGAATATGTATACATTAGTTAGGGATCCAGGTTGTAGCCATATTTTGGTCTACAGGCAAAAGGAATCAGATCTCATGGCAGAGGTGATAACTTTTATTAGACCAACTAAATATTTCCACAAAAAAAAAAAAGTCTTTATTTGCAAGCTTTCAGGCGCACACGCCCTTCCTCAGACATAGGAGAATGCAAAGATTGTAAAATTTCTCCTAGGTGGAAATGAAAATTCATAGTTCACAGGAGAGCTGAAGGTGATGTAAGATCTCTTGGTTGGAATTGTGCAAATCAGGCTCAGATAAAAGTTAGAACTGTCTATTTACCTCAATGTTGTCCGGTGTTAAGCAGGATATTGAATTAAGTTTTTTTCTGGTTATGATATTTCATATTTCGCAGGAGGATAGCGTGATGGATGCTCTCCTGGCCAGTCAATTATGGACCCCTAGCCTCAACACAAGATAATTTCCTGCCCAGGAGAGCATTCATCACACCGTCCTCCTGTGAAATACAAAATAACATAATTTCTATTCCATAAAGTAATGGAAATTCTAATTTTTTAACTATCCCATATAATGTAATTGTACACAGTAGCACTGGTATTTTTTGTACCTGCGTGGTTCAAGACCTGCTTAATTTTTGCACATTGCCAAATTAATGATGAGCTACTCAGCTGACCGCTGCAGCCTTTACTTCCAAGGGCGCCACTTCTTCTCCGCTCAACTGGAGCACAGCAACTGTCCACAGAGTGGAGTGGAGAAGCAGGGCTCTATGAAAGAAAAGCCTCAGGAAAACACCTGGAGCACCTCAGCAGTCTCACCCAGCTGTTTACTGAGACCACGTGCGCTCTCCACCTAGTTCACAATCCCACAACTTCCCAGGGGGTTAAAGAACCAAACCCTGGAAAGAATCTGATTTCTACTGTATCATATCCCTAGCCTATAGGATAGTTAAAGCAGTACAGAAATACTTTCTGTAATATAGTATTTTCTATTCAAATCTTTAAGGTCTTAAATGAATTTCTGTAAAACCCTATAGTTTCCTCCCTATCACATTTTACAGGACTTTTCTATAAGTATATTTATGTTACATACAAACACCTTTGAAGATACCATTGACCCAAGGGGTCTGACAATCCTTCTGCTGGGTTTTATGTTCAGAGTGCAAACCTGCAGCCATGGGTGGAAAGGGGGGACCAGGTGCAGCTCATCATCCTATAACACAAGTATTTTCTCCAGTTAAAGAGAAACTAGAAGCTTTGCTAATGAAGTAGGGGGCTCGCACTGTTTTATCCAGTTTAAGAGCAAAGCAAAAAACCAAATGTAACTACCAGAATGTGCATTAATTTGCTAGAGTATATATGAAGCTTAGAAAAAACATAAACTAGGCAAAAATAGTCAAAGGATATTGTATCATTAGTCCCATAGTGATTGTAGTTAAATGCATCTCTCTTTTATTGGCAGACAAGGTTCTTTGGGTGAGTCTGATATCTTTTATTAGACCAACTTAATTAGTTGGGAAAAAAATTTTAAGCAAGCTTTTGGGTTCAAAAACTCTTTGTCGGGCTGAGGAAGTTTCAGCAGTTGGTGCGTGCTCTTCCTGGATGTCCTTAGACCAACATGGCTACAACCTACACCCCTATCTCTTTTATTCAAATTCATAAAACAAGATCTAGCCTTCCTGAGCACTTGGACAGTACCTCTAATACTTCACTGCCAGTCATTTCTACATGTGAGTTAATATAACCACACCTGAGTTAAGGTTTTTAGCTAAAATTTAAAAAAAAAGGTTTGCAAGACTGTAAAACGGAAGAGACATCATCAGGGATTGGCAATATTGCAGAAGAAAGGACAGTTTGAATAGTGAAACATCACGACTACTTAAAAAGGATAGAGAGTCATTAACACCTGTGGACGGGAGAGAGTAAACAGGAATCAGAGAAATGACAATGAGCCATGAAGTGGATTGACTCTCTTAGTACTACTAGAATAGAAATGCCACTGTCCCTGCCAGGCAGTTGGTTTTAAAGGCTGGGTGGAAGAGGAATCAAAGGGGGCACAACTGCACCCCCTGGGTCTGGGTCTGCCCCTGCCAGCAGCATTGCACAGGTCTAGCAGAAAAGCTTTTAGTGAGCCTGGATCGTCAAATGGGGTAGTCTAATACAAGACAGGAAGAGCAGTGTCTCACTGATTGATCATGAGATGATTTAACATGAGATCCAATACCCCCAAGCAAACATAAGCATTTGGATTAGGACAAATGAACTACAACAAGTCAAAGAGGGAGGGGAATCACAAAGCAGCAGTCACTCCTCAATACCAGTCCATGTGCCCATACATACTCTGTGATAAGTGAAAGTCAGCCTATAGTAATTTAACCCTATTTTACCGAGGGGAAGAGACAATGTTTACCGAAAGAGAGAGTTTGGATAAGCATCAGTTAAGCATCTAATTGGATAAAAGCAAGTAGGAGACTATCACGCATAGTCCTAGAGATAAAAAAAAATAAAATAAAACAGAGAAGTGATATCTGAGGATATGAACCACATTTCAGAGTAGTATGTTTTAAACACCAACATTTAGCATAAGTGTAGCTCAGGAAACAATGTATCCAGACAGATCCACCACCTTGAAAATGAAAGCTCAGTATCTAGTACAGGGGTGGGCAAAATGCAGCCTGTGGGCCGGATGCAGCCCACTAGGCTATTTCATCCGGTCCACGGGACTCCTAGAAAATTTAGAAAATTAATATTTATCTGCCCCTGGCTGCATGTCATGCGGCCCTCAATGGGTTGCCAAAACTCAGTAAGCTGCTCTCCACCCAAAATATTTGCCCGCCTGATCTAGTATAATTGTCTGATCTAGTATCAATGCAGTTTCCAGCTCAAATGTAGAAATTCCCCAAATTGCTTTATATAAAAAGCAGACTATGGCCTTAGATCAAGTGAGTAGCTTGGGGAAAATTGATTAAAACCACACAAGTAATTGTGTTACATGCATTTAATAGCAGCATGTACTCAAATCACAGGGTATTGGAAACCATGTTATTTCTGGATTTTCAAACTGTTCACATACGTACCCACAGGCACACCAGTTGTTACACTCTCAGATCTCTAATCATTTTGCTTGCACAAACCTCTACTCAAATGCACACATGGATTGGGTACATATGTATATGGGTGTGTATATATATATATATATATTACACATACATACATATTTATGATACATATTTATAAATGTATCATTATACTGGGTATTCAAATGGATGCACTGTTAAACAAACACAATAAGCCTTAGAGGCATGAAAATTAGACCTTTCACATAAATTGGCATGCGCTCTCTCATCAGCTCTAGCCTTTACTTGGGACCTAGATCTATAATGTGCTGAATACTCTGTAGGTGCTCATCACCTTAAAGAATCAAACTGCAAGAACAGTGGGAGTCAATTCTTCTGCTACCCTTAATACGAGAGGCAGCTCTATTATAACAGTAGCTAAATACCGACATACCCCAGTGTGTATTTTTAAACAATATTTTCATATAATTTTATATTGGCAGGCTCCTCTTGATAGAGGTCATACATGAATAAACAAATGCCATTTTACCCAGTTGCCATTTATCTAGTATCCTGGGCGTGAAAGTTTAAACCATGTTCAAAAGCTTCCTAAAAAAAGATTTTGATAAAGGGAAAATAGAAAGAGAGTGGGGGGGGGGGAGAAGGTGAAATGGAGCAAAAATAAAGATAACAGGAAAGGAAAGATTTTAAAAGATAAGATAAATACAAATCACACCATCACAACAGGCCACTCCACTGCATCTGCTTAGGCTCTGATCCTGCCGAGAGAACTGCAAAAACTCAGTTGCATGCCACAGACTGTTTTTCATCTGTGCTATAGTAGAGACTTACCTTTAGCCGGCAGGAAATTTGTTTTAAAAAACCTCACACAATTAACATTACAAGAGAAAACAGTTCATAAATCCAGACTAGATGTGTGACCCCCTACATAGCCAAAAACTCATCCAAGAGGTTCACAGACTCCACAGGGTTCATCAGTGTCACTGTTACGTTCTTGCATTTCATAGAAGTGTCTCATGTCACAGCAGGTTACATTTAAGGGGCTAATGTGTATGTTCGAATTGAAATGTGGCTGTCCAAGTTCTGTGTGTGAGAGAGAACTGGAAAAGGAGTCCTTCCATGCACTGCAAAAATTGGCACTTCTGGTTTGTTGGGGATAGAGAAGGCCAAATGAGTTTCTTCATTTGAGAATAGTTATGCCAAGCATTAATTAATTTGGCTCACAATCAAAAACCTGTAGCAACAGCAAGAGCAAAACAGCATAGGTTCTTCCTTCTGTTGATGCCTGTAAAATTTGAACATCATTTTAAAATACTCAGAAAGAACAACCAATAGTTCAGATTTAAATCCAAAGCTGCCTGTATCTCCGGAAATCGTGCTAAGGAATGCAGTCTTTTTCTCCTCTCCCACAAGCAGAAACAAGGAAAATCCTGTCGCAAGATACATTTTATTCCTTTAAATGCTGCATCTCAACAAAGCCCTTTGACCCCTATGTTCTTCTGTTGGTAGCTGGTGAATGAGCAACAAGAAAGCAGACCCCTCCTGAGTCCTTCTATTGATGACTTTCTCTGTGAAACCAAATCAGAGGCTATTGCAAGGCCGGTAACGTCGAATACAGCAGGTAACTCATTTCTTGTAGTCATCATCAGCCAGAAAGAATTAATGTGACGATTTATGTTTGTTTCCCAAAAAGAGCAATCTTTATTTTTACAAAACTGCTGCCTAGTGTTTAATTACAAATGGGCTAATGTGGAAGTAGCTAACCTTTTCGGTTGGCTTTGAGCTTTCAAAATAAAAACGTAAACCTGGGTGTTTGAATTCAGGTCCCGTGTTATACCAAAGCATTGGAGCTCCCAAGTTGCATTAAGTGGCTCTACTTTCAGTGTGTCAGAAAACTGATCTTAGTTAGCAAATCCTCCACCTGATCATTGCTTTGTGAAACCTTAACCAACGTATACCTTGTTTTATCTGAACCCCTTAAGTTTAGAGTTCATGGTTTATGATTAATTCTTAAATACTTGTTTAGAGGTTTCTCTAGATGTGGTCTTATTTCTACGAAGATCATTCCACCCAACGGCCAGCTTTCATTTGGGCTGTGTTTAAAATATTGTCAGTCCAGTTTTTGGATAAATCCCCAAACAGAGTGCCCACATACTGCACTGGTTAGTATGTGCTGTAAACCTGTTTCTGTGCCCAATATGCATAAAATGCAAGGGGGTCTCAATCCCAACAAAAGAACTTTAAGTCAAGACGTAGCAGCTTGTGTGTTTTAGCTATGGAGGTCTCCAGTTCAAATCCACAGAGAGCCAAGCCTAGAAGCCATCACACAACCACCAAAAATCTATCTAATCTTCAGGGTACAGGTGAAGTGAGTTTCAGTTAGAAACAAAAAAATAGCATTAAATTACATTATGGCAAAACCCCTGTTGAACAATATTCTGCTTAATACCAAGATTATTGCTGTCCAGCTGGTTCAGAGGTTTTGTTATCCTTGAAACTATTTCCTGTATGGTTTCTTTTTCTCATGGCAGCATTTACACCCACCTAAATTATGGGAACAGGGTTGTACTACCCACAGTGGAGCACTAGATTGCTTCTGTAAAGATCCTTTATCAAAAACCTAAGGTAAACTTGACTCCGTTTCTACTTGTAAAAGTCACGCTGAACTTCCTGCTACTAATTCCTTATTATTTACAGGCTTGCTTTATTGACAGCTTAATAGAAAAGATATACCAAACAGATTTTTTCCACTCTACTGTGAAACAAAAAAGCTACAACTGAGCTTGGCTGCTTTGATATTGAAAAACATGCAATAAAAGTCTTACTTGGCTTAGATTCGAATGGCATAGTAAAGCCGATCATAAAATGAGAGTGTAATACTAAAAGCATTCAGAATGAAGGAAAGGACACTGTCTAGCAGCATTGGCTCCAGAAACCAGGTTGCTGCTAGTCAATGTTTCTAAAATGGTTTGTCCTGTGAGAAGGCATTGGATTAAAATTAATTTATTCTCAAATTATTAAAATAACTAATTCCTTCATTAGAGAGCTGGATTATTATGTTCAGCTATAATTAAAGGGTATTTTGAACAATGTGCAGCTTTCCATTGAAAATTGAACATTTACTTAAATGAAGAACAGTAAAATAAGAGCTCTTCCTTAGCAGAGATAAATATATTGGGGTGAACAAATAGATCAATAGCTAGATAGGCAGATAGTTAGAGTCAGCATTCATTAAAAAGTAAAGTAATTATAGGTATTACCCCTGCCCCAAAAATACCCATTTTTTTATTGCTTTACAATCACATTTACTAATTTTTGAAAAAAAATGTTCTCCTTTGTTACTGTGTGATAGATCCACTTAAACAGAGACTGACCACCTACACAGATGAAACAGCACAACTGATTAGGCATAAAGTACTGCCTAAAACATCTACTAAACAAATTGAAAAAAAAGAGAAAAGTAGGTTTTCTGTAACGTTTTTTGTTATAATAGTCTTATATGTCATTTGTTTCAATGAGTACGTAACAATTCAGGTTCGTGATTTTTATGTTGACATTGGCCATGTAATAAATACGTCCAAAGCAGTTTAGCTTTTTTGTGTGTTCCTTGTAATCATCAAATGGAAAAATAAAAATTCCCCCAACTAGTTAGTTAATATATTCTTACCCCTTTTTAGCCCAAGGAGTTAGCCAGATTTGGGGATCCATAGGTGCTTTTTATTGAGATTAATATTGGAGGTGGGTACTGCTTTGAATTCAAGCCTTTTTGTAAAAAAAAAAAAAAAAAAAGAGTATGTAATATCCCGTTCTTCTAAACCAGGGGCGTCCAACCTTTTTGAATGTGGGGCCGGATCATGAACTTTTTATCACCCAGTGGGCCGGCGAGCCATATTCAAAGACCTCACAGGAAGCAGTATCGCATCACCCCCACCGAAACGAAAGTACAGTGTTTACTTCCGTTTCCCGTCACAGCACCTCGGGCCTCAGAAAACTGCTTGGAGGGCCGTATGGCGGCCCATGGGCCGTATGTCGGACAAGCCTGCTCTAAACACAACAAGATCCAAACGGGATCCTATGCCTTTAGGAGTGCTCCAAACCTCTCATTCTTGCTTTCTCTCAAGATCACATCCCCTGTGCTTGTTTTGACTATGTCTTGACTGTCCTACAACTGCTTCTTGTCTCTCATCTCAGATCATTTCTACCTCTCTCTCATCAGCATACAAATTTTCACAAAACAATAGCCAGCCAAACCCATACAACCCTATTTGCCGTTATTTTAGACAGAGGCATGTTCCTGCTTCTGAGAAAGAAAGCTGCTATTACCATATTTACTCAAGCCCAAGATGAGGATTTTTTTCCCAGTCAACATGAGGGGAGGAAGCCTCATCTTAGATTTGAGTACTGGCCCGGGGCAGCTGGATCCAGCGAACAGGGGTGTCTCTTGCAGCAGGGGAGGGCCCCGTGGCTGGGGGTTGTGAAAGGGGGGATCACAGGGGACATCTGAGGTGTGCAGCTTCAGTGAAGCACAGTGGACACAACACAGCCTGCCACTTGTCTGCTGCTCCAGCTTCGTTCCCAACCCAGTCAGGCCCAGAGCTATCACCGTTGCTTCTGCCTGGCCAGGCTGGGGCCACTGAAGCTGATTGTGCTGAAGCTGGGGCCACACAGAAGGTAAGTGGTGGCAGTGGGAGGAGCAGGGAGCAGGGAGAGGGGCAGGTAGCAGGGGTCAGGCACAGGCACATCAGGGGGAAGGAGGGCACATAGAAGGGGTTTATGTGGCAGAGGGACAAAGGGCAGGGAGGGGGCAAATGGCAGGGGGACATGCACAGCATGGAGGGGGCAAGGGGCAGGAGGACAACAAGCAGAGGCCTGGCTCCTTGCCCCCCATCACTGCTTTCCCCACCACAGTGGTGAAGAGGATGAATTTAAGATGACCCGCCAGCAACTAGATTTTATACATGGAAATTTATAGCAAATGTATCATCTTAAATTCAAAAAGTCATCTTGGATTTGGGTAAATAAGGTATTTCAGCTCTCTGCTTCCACAATTAAGCATAACTGTTTCTGAAAACTTTCTTGGAATAAGGGTAATTATGGTGCCCAATCCATAGCAACATTTTAGACTGGGGCTTTCAGATATGGACAGAAACTTTAATGGCTTGGGCTAGGCTGATGGTGACCCTCATGTTTGCCCCTAAGAATCAGTGCAGACATGCACTGAGTATTCAAATTCCTATGTGGGTCTGGAGCTTTCTCTCTAAAGCAATGTAAATACACATTTATTATGTGTTATCCTTTCTCTGGGTCACATGGATGGTTTCACAGACTTCACTGGGACAAGATGCTTGTGTAAGGCTAGCAAAGAATGCTTCAGAGTGGTTATTTTTTCCATTACGAAAATTGTGAAAGGGGTATTACAGCATGGCAGGTTAAAGACAAAGGAAAACATGCTGCTAAATCCTCACAAATGTCTTTGAAATCTCTGAATGTAAAGTAATTGCATGGTACCAGGTCCAGACATGGATCTTCTCCAAAATGGAGCAAGACACAAAAGTAATGTTATAATCAGCTGGTACTCATTGGTTTTGCTTTCATTTGGTAAAGCACTGAGAACACCAGTATTTGGTGGAAAACTATAAAAGCCAAGATTTTCAAAAGTAATCAATGATTTCAGGTGTCTGACTTGACACAAACTAAGAAGGTCTCATTTTCAAGGTGACAATCCTTTTTACAAACAGCCCTTTTTAAGTGATGGAAGCACTCAAAAAACACAGTCACTCATGAACATCTTTACCACCGTAACGACATTACATTTACTGTAGCTAAATGTGAATGTGTATAATTTAATTCAAGTCTTTCATGTTCATTTAAACATAATTCATAAAGAATAAGGACGAACTAGAGTTGAGTATACGAATTGAATATAGCACAGTGCTGAGTTCTAACATTTTGTGGCTCTGATAGTATTGTCCACAGGTTTGGATCTCTTGGACCTCAGTGAGCCTGTCGTACAAACCCAAAGCAAGGCGAAGAAGACAGAGAATGCATCCCGAGATGAAGGCTTAAAGGCTGCAGCCCATAGAAAGAAGACAGACAGCTCAGACCTGATTAAAGTAGATGCTGAGCAGAAGGTCCTGGCGGTCAGAGTTCCAGAGAAGTCTTCATTAGATTTAGGTGAGAACAGGATATTTCAGCAGTGTTATCAAATGTTTCTTCTTACTGCTATCACAAAAAATGCATAGGAAAAAGTTCTCCATTTATGTGGTCATTTCCAAGTGAGTGCAGAGTGGGTGGTCATTGTGATTTAGCAGCATTTTATACCAACTATGCCCTCAAGTTTACATGGGTATAAATGATGACACACAATGCCCTGGAAAAGGTGGACGATGCAATGGAACATCAAGTTCTGAACATAATTATAGTGTTTTCAATGAAAGAGAGCAGTTGAATGCAAATGCATCAAGGACAAGTGCAGAGTGCTGTACCTAGGGTGCAAAAATATCCAGCACACCTACTGGATGGGAAGTGACCCTCTCAGCAGCACAGAAGTGGAAAGAGATCTCAGAGTCCTAGTGGACTCCAAGATGAACATGAATCGTCAGTGTGATGAAATCATCCGCAAAGCTAACGGCACTTTATCATGCATCAGCAGATGCATGACAAATAGATCCAAGGAGGTGATCCTTCCCCTCTATCGGGCACTGGTCAGACCACAGTTGGAGTACTGCGTCCAGTTTTGGGCACAGCACTTCAAGAAGGATGTGGATAGACTCAAGAGGGTCCAAAGGAGCGTCACTCGTATAGTTAGGGGCTTACAGGACAAGCCTTATGAGGAGAGACTGAGGCCCCTGGACCTCTTCATCCTCCACAAGAGAAGGCTGAGAGGTGATCTTGTGGCCACCTACAAATTCAGTAGGGGGACGCGGCAAGGGATCAGAGATGCTCTGTTCACCAGGGTGCCTCTTGGGGTAACAAGGAACAACAGTCACAAACTGACAGAGAGCAGATGTAGGCTAGATATCAGGAGAAACTTCTTCATGGTAAGGCTGGCCAAAATTTGGAATAAGTTCCCAAGGGAGGTGTTACTCTCCCCTACCTTGGGGGGTCTTCAAGAGAAGGCTGGATAGGCATCTGGCTGGGGTCATCTGACCCCAACGCTCTTTCCTGCCTAGGCAGGGGGTCGGACTCGATGATCTGGTGAGGTCCCTTCTGACCCTAGCACCTCTGAATCTATGAATCGCTTGTTCTTTTTCAAAGTTTCACTCCATGTCAGTTGTGAGGACTGTTTATGATGTCAGTATTTATCTAGTAGGAACTAGTCTTGGTCCACATCTTCATTTCATAACAGTTATCAGTGTGATAATACTTTACCAAGCTGGGCTGGATCCAAAGAGATGTACAGTTTCTAGTGATTCCATATTAGTTGCTAGCATTAAGAAGGCAGCCACCAGAAAAAGGCCTGGGCTTGCCAAGTTTTAGTTCTGTATAACTAAAATATTACTAATGCTGTTCAATGCTTCTTGCCAGGTGCTTCAGTGGACAGTCTGTTGGATAAAATTATTTAAGGGGAAAAAGGGCAACTTCTAGGTTGTCTCCAGGTGGGATTTTAAAAAGTTACCCATGTGAGCTAGAGATCTATTTCCATTGTAGTCAATGCAGATTAAGCACCTACATTTCTTAGGTTTTTTGAGGACCCAATTTGTTCATGTTGGGGAGATTGAGGTGCTCAGGATTAAATGCAGCATTCTAGGCATTCTCTCCCAGAGTTATGGAAAGAAAGATTAGTGTTTGCTGTGGAAAATCTTTACAGCAAAAGAGGAATAACATCCAAATGAACAACTGGAGTTTTAAATGATGATAAAGTAAAAGAGTGCAGTGCCTTCTGCTGTGCAGCGTAATCTTAAGGACTATTCAGGGAAGAAATCTACCATTCAGGTTCAACACAGTTCAATACAGGCTCAGCACAGGTCCCTGCTAAACAGTTATCTCCTTCCCCCATTGCTAGGCTTTTCTTCACCATGGCACACACTCACAGTAACTGTCAATAAATGTGTAATGGATTAACAACAGTTTTGTACCCCAGATCTGTGAACTCTTTCAAGAAATGCTTTGGAAATAGATTAACCAAATTCCAGAAATTGCTCATTAAAACAAAGCAAGGGGCATCATTAGAATTTGGGGCAGCTCTCAAACCAGCCAGATCCATGTCACCCATCTTTTTCAGATAGAGCAAATGTCACAAATATCTACTGTATTACACCCACTGTTTTGCCTAATAATATCATCGCGGGGAAGCTGAGAACGGTGCATTCCAAGAACAGGATTCATAGAGGTTAAGGAAACAAACAAAATTAATATCCTGTCGAGTCCAGGAGAAAGTAAATTCAGGTCTCTTGCCCAGACTGAATCACAACCATCTGCAACAGAAAATTGGCTAGGAGAAAGACATTTGTCTCAAAGTAGCAGTTTCCTAACGCTACAGTAAAGGCTTTTAAAAACCCTGATTTTCAAATAAAGAATCTGAGGGCACAAACAGAAGTAACAATTTTTGCCTGATCTGGGCACAAGTGGTCTAGAGCTGTGACCAAATGTAAGTGCATGGCTACAGACTGCTTCAAAAATCTAGTGAAAATCTGACCCTTCATTGCAGGAGGGGTCAGATGAAGACATTTCGAAACAGAGCGTCTTCTGTAACTTCTGTCTGCGCTGCCTGTTGCTGTTTTCAGAATGGGAGGGTGGGAAGGGAGTAGAGGAAGTTCAGTCTCAAAGAACCCCTAGAGCGAGCTCCCTTCCCCCCCTCCCATTCCGAAAACTTGCAGCCATGCAAGGAGGAGGGGCCATGGCTAGTGAAAACTGACTGCAAGCCACAGCTGGCAGATAGATTCCTCTCCCCGGGAACCACCAGTGAACTTCTGTTTGGTCCAGGGGATCAATGAACTCAGAACACTTCCTGCAAAGCGTTCTCAGCTACAGCAGGGAGCTGCACTTCTCTCTGTGCCCTGAACCTATCATTGTTTGAAAACAAAAATCAGGCTGGCAACTAAATATCAGTTGCCTCTACCATCATTTGTACCCGCCCATTGCAAATGCTAAATGGAGGATGGATTTTCAAAATCTGAACTATGATGTGTAGACTAAAAGTATCCAAAACTACTGAGAAGCTGCCATAATCCAAACAAAAAGTGATTTTTCCATTGAATTAACAAGCATTAACAGGGAGCCCAGACTTTTCTACAAATTTTAAATTGGAATGTTTATGAAAATCCAGATTTGGGTAAATTATTGATGCTCTCAGATATTTCAGTTCTCCTGGGATTTCAGCTGAAAAACTGAAGTAAATTAAATATGGATTGAGTCTTAATTAAAACATATGATTTAGTGATTTAGAGTGCAATTCCCTCAGGACTCATTCACAGAGCTGAAGAAAGAATATTATTTTCTGAGTTAGGTTCCTTAACAGACCCTTCTTTTCTTTTTCAGTCGATATTCAGACACAGCTAGAGAAATGGGATGAAGTGAACTTTCGTGGAGATAGGACCAGCAAGGGCCATCCAGCTACTGAACGAACATCATCATCTAGAGCTCCATCAAAAGAGCTTTTATGGTAGAACATTTTTGATTTCCTAAGATAGTATTTCTGGCTCTGCTCTTTCATTAATGAACATTCTCATTAATTTTATAGTTACCTAACTCATAATATTGTTCAATATTGTCCAATTTATTATAACTGCAGCAACAGGGGTAAGTGAAACATCAGACGTTAGCTAACAAGTAAGGGGCTGGACTCAATGATCTTCCAGCCCTAATATCTATGAAATCTATGAAAGTGAACATATTGTAAATTAACTTGCATCAACAAGTTTTCTAAAACAGAGTAGGTGGAGTTCAACAGAACTATGAATGGCGGCGAGAGGCACAAGTCAGGCTAAATGTGGTTGGACGAGCACAGGGGAGCAAGTGCAGCTGTTAAAGTACCACGGCCTACACTCATTTGGCATTCAGGGGCATGTGAAATGAATGCAATTTACATCTCCAAGAGGTGCAACATGTGGATATATGACAAAACAGTAGAAGATAACACATCCAAGCCAAAGCCTGCCTTCTCTTATGGCATTTGTAACCTCACTGACCTTAGTGAGGTTACAAGGGCTGTTAGTAAAGGCTGTAGATGGGTGCTTCCATTTAGTTGCCTCAGGCATCTCTACACTGTACCACATTGTGCAGTGTACACATAAGCTTAGTGAATAAGCTACACTCAGGTTGCCAAATCACTGCATTGCCACTTCTATATACCTGCATCAATTTCAAACCAATCCGTTTTTGCCATTAACCTATATCACCATTTACTTTGTTGTCAGATTTAGCTTGGAGATTTTCCTTAGAGTAGTGGTTCTTAACCTTTTTAGCCTGAAGGCACCCTTCCATAACTCTTCCACATTTCGTGGCACCCCAGTTGAAAAATCATGTAGATCTAAAGAACCAAGGACTGCATGTTGATGATGGTTTTACAGCACATTTACCTGAATTCTGAATTCTTTCCATGCATGAAAGGCGAGAACGACCCTCCTCCTTTTCAATAGGCCTTTAGCTCCCTGTAATCAACTTATTTTCTTCTGCTACTTGTGTGCATGCTACCCCTGGGAATTTCTCCCCTTCCTTCCCACTACTGTTCTTTACTACGCTGTGCCTAATTCAGATCAGACCTGTGGAAGAATGCCTTGCATTTGAAAACTTGTCTAATTTGTCTTTTATTGGACCATCTACATAGTTGGTCCAAAAAAAGATATCACCCTAATAAATCCTTGCCTCTCACTTAGCTTTAAATTTGGAAAAGATATGGAGGGGGTCTTGAGGCTAAAAAAGTGGATAATCACTGATCTAGCTGGTGCCACTTAGGCTAGGGACAGACATTTAAAAATCTGGAGCCTGGATTGATTCAATCTTTGCAGGTTAGTCTAACCTGGCTAGTAATCATACAGACATTCCCTCTGGACTGAAGAAATGCAGGCACATGCTTGCAGTGGCTCAGGCTAGAAGCTGGGGGGTGGTAGAGCAGTCCTCCCTTCCCTTTGACAGTGCTGAGCTGAGGAAGGTGTGGCACAGCCCAAGAAGGCTGCTCTGATTAGGGTGGCGTTCTCCCCACCTCACTGTTCCTGACCATGGAGGAAGCTAACAGGGAGTTGATAACACAGCATTTAGCACCCCATCCAGAAAACAAAAGCCTCTCATTAGTTCAAGCTCTTCTTAAACAACTTTTTCCAAGGAAGAAACAGAAGGATAGTACCAGCAGACCTATTGCTCAGCTCCAAAAAGCCCTAAGTAGACACTGTCCTGTCTTCCTTTGTCCTGTCTACCTTACACAGACATCTCCCAGCATTAGCTAGCATATCACATGCTGGCTACAGTCCTTGCTGTAGGAGAGGAGAGAGGGGAATCCCTGTTTGAGCAGGGAGTGGGGCAAGGGGAAGCCAGGCAGGTCTCTGTTGGCGCTCCAGCCAGGGAGCAGAGGGGCAGGGCCAGCCCTGCTCTAGAGCAGAGAGCCTCGTCCAGGGCTGCAAACCATCTAGGATGCTGAGGGACTCTGGTTTAAGTTACACCAGGAAGGAGTCTGGGGGACACATTGCATAAACCAGTTTGACCCAAATCAGTTAAGTCTGATACTACATTCAACCAGGTTTATATCAAACCTGTTTCAGCCATTTTCAAACTGGTTTATCTGCATTGAATGTCTGTTCTGTTACAGGTTTAAACCCATTCCTGATCACTTAAACCAGTTCGTGTGTAATATCTGTCTCTAGCCAATAGGGCTGTGGGAGCAGGACCTCATTCCCCCTTGCTCTGCTCTTTCCAGAGTCTGTCCCCTCCCCACCGCTGGTCTGTACCTCAGGGGGCAAGGGAGGCTCCCACTGCTAAGGCTACTCTTGCAGGGTCTCACACACTAAGGACTATACCCATGGCCCTCCCCACTGGCCCCAGAAGCATGAGAGGAACAGACAGGACAAGCCAGGCTGCAAAGCACGGTTCTGTCTGTGCATCCACCTGCCCACCCACTTGCAGCAGAGTGCACTGTTGGGAATGTGGGGGGACCAGTACAGGGGCTTTAGGCGGGGAAGAGTGGGGGAAGAGAGCAGCGGCAGCCCCCAGAGAAACAGCCACAAGCGCTGCTAGAGTTGCTGGGGCAGGTGCAGAGTGCCAGATATGGGAGAAGAACATTTACCTCCTCACACAGGGACTGGGTAACACAATACCCCTAACAGGATCTTTGGGCACCCCTGTTGAGAATCACTGCATTAGAATTTGACACCAGATTGAATCTGACCTGGTGCATTTCCCTTCTGTGTTATCTGCCATAAAGACACTGAGAGGAAACTAGGGTAGTGTGCAGACAGAAAGGGGTATGGGACCGGGTGACTAGGAGCCTAGTGCTCTAGAGCATAGTTTCTCAATCTGTGGTACGCGTACCCCTGGGGGTACACGAGACACAGGCAGGGGGTACATGAGTACCCCAACACTCTCTCTCTCTCACCCTCTTTTCCTCTCTCTCTTGCCCCTTCCTCCTCTCAAAACTATGGCAAAAAATTTGGTGCGGCACACATTGTGCAGTGCTTTAAATTCCTCAGTAATAATGTGGCATGCCATGTTTTGCATGGCACTGGGTTCAGCCCTCCTAGCTTTGGGCAATGTCACCTCTAGCCCAGGTACATACTTGAGTTATGCATCCCTGGTGTAAAAGGTGGCAACCCTACCCACACCAGATCAGATATCTGTCATATCATGGCCTTATATACACAGCCCTTTTCCAACATACGGCACATATTAGTCCATAAATATAAAATCCCCTGGAAAATTGAGTGTTGGGGTACTTATTAAAATTTTCAGAAGTTAGGGGGTACTTTCTACTTAAAAGGTTGAGAAGCACTGCTCCAGAGTTCTGACTCCTTTGTGACTGGACAATTCACTTGGCTATAAAAATAAGGAACGGTGCTGTAGGCCTGATGCCCCACTCTGTTATACTAGTTTTATACCAATGTACAAAAGTGAATGTGTAAATGTGTTTATCTATAGGTCTACAGAGAATAGGTCACAGTCTGAGCTGGCTAAAGTCAAGAGTGCCTTGGACTCAGATTCAGCATCAGATTTAGAACTAGCCCCAGCAACACAGGTAAGAGTTTTTTATTATGGAGCACAAGGGGAAGGCAAGAAGGAATCAGCTTATATGGTTACTCTTCACTGCTCTAACAAAACAAAAAAAATTAAGGGGGCATTTTTCACAGTCATCAGCTGAGCCGAGGGGAATCCTGCCTGAGGCTAAATGTTCAATTTCTAAATACAGATACTAGGTATTTCAAATAAATGTATTGTCATTTTGGTGTTCACTTCTTTAGTGAGTAAGCATAATAGCTTTGCTTACAGGTTCTCAGAAACACATGCCAAGAGGGGTAAAGTACCAATGCATGGATGTCATCCAACTCACAAGTCTTGCCTTCCAAATACTCATCGGTAATGATACCAATAAATAGCTACGATAGCAGTGGAAAGAAAGTGCAATAAAATTGTACTGTTCTGTTCAGATCAGGGAATTACATAGAGTTACAAAATACATTATATCATCATCTCATGCTTAAGACTGTCAAATGCAATGAAATATTTAAAATTGATGTGGGGGGGCGAATTATCAACAGATTTCAAGAAAATGATTTTAATGTAAATATTTTAAACCAACACACCCTCCAGATCAGCAGGATGAGCTGCTATTTTGTTGTTGGGTGTTTTGCATTTACTGTGTTTCAAGTAAAGTCTCTGAGGGTTATTTAGGGAAATGAAGTCTATCAGGAGAAAGGAGCCTTTGGAAAAACATGAAGTATTTTAATGCATTAGCTCACTATTAAAATCCACCTGCAAAAAAAAGTAAGCACTGCTGAGTTTGTATTGGCTTGCTACAAAATCAATAGCACAGCAGAACTGTGACAGGAACAAGTAATAATATTAGACAAACCACATAAATTGCCACCCAAATCATAAGCAGCATGACTTCAGGCTCTTGTACTTAAATCATTTGGCACTGTTAATAGCCCGTAGATAAAATTCAGTTTTTATCCTTTACAAGTGCTTTAAACCCCTCACACTTAACATAATCCAATAAGTGAATCATTTTCCTTTTACCAAAAAGAGACGGTTATCCTGTGTCTGCTAATGTAGTGCGAAGCATTTCAAATTAGCTACCAACCCAAGAACATGAATGCATGAAAAAGAATTACTCTACCAAACTCTCAAATGAGAGATGCAATATTGGTTGCTGCATAAACACTACAGAGATCAATGCAGATCCTCAGCAGGAGAAAGTGTCAGAGTTCCCTGGAAGTGAGGATGGCTTCCATCCGTTAAGCATCTGCCTAACGTTTCCATTCTCTTAGCATATTATAACATTATATTCCCTAGAATTGGCAATGAATACATTGATCACTGTGACAGGAGGGACGTCAGGGTTGCTGTGCTCTCCCCTGCCGCCTCCTTTACCGTGCCAAGCTGTCGTCTTGCACTCTTCTAGTCTCGCCCGCCACGACTTTGCTTGTATATATTTTTCTAGGGAGGCTGCCTTCCTTCTTCTTGGCCACGGTTGTCCAGTTACCTCTAGTTCTTCTACGGTAGTGTGTTTTCCGTACTCCTCAGCCTTATGGGCTATGCGTGGCTCCTACCACCCCAACACCATGCCCCAAGCCTTGCAGATGTAATGGACGTTGTTCTGTCCCTTTCTCCGTCTTCACGCCCTCTTTGGCACTTGGGCTGTCTGCAGTCCCATCTCTCTGTCTCTCTCAGGGCCTTCTCAGTTACGCTGCCCTTCTCTCAGGGCTCACCATGCCCGCACTGGTGCTCCTCAGCAACACTGCTCTTCTCTGGGCTGGGGTCTATGCACCCCGAATGTTGCGCCCTCACTGGCGCTGGGGTCCCCACTCTACTGTGAGTCCCCTATGAGGCCTCCTCCATCCCCTAATAGCCTCTCCCAAACCACCGGTGTAACCAATAGCAAACACAAACAGTAACATAAACACCAGCCTCTCGGCTACAACATAAGCATAAGCCGCCCGGCTATAATCACACTCCAGCCTACCGGGGACTCTCTGTCTCGCCGCGGTGACCGACGCTGCTCTGGCATTCAAGCTTCACTTCTTTCCTGGCAAGGAGCTCCTTCTCCCTTAGCTGCTGGTAGGGAACCGCCTCTGGCCTCCTGCCTGTGCTTTATATAGGAGCCCGGCCCTGCCCCTTCCTTCAGCTGGCGTGGCAGGTGTGGGTCATTATCCCACTATTTGCCTCAGCAACCAGCACCTGAGGAGCCCTCCCTGCTCTCTCAGCAGCAGGCACCCTCGTGCCCTGCTGCACTCCTCCCCCTCACGAGTCCGACTCACCGGGCCGGGTCTTGGTTCGTATCTGCTGCACCTCTCCCGTCTCCGTTCTCTCGAGTCCAAGCTCTTGTTCTTCGACCCCTTCAGCACGCAGAGGTGGAGGTTTTAAGGCGCCTCCTACCCGCCTTTTACCCAAGGCGCAGCATGTGGGATTTTATGGGATGTGCCCCGCCACAGGCAGTCCCTCCACACTAGCCAACCGTGGTCGACTGTGCTCCCTGTTGGTCGAGCTTCGGCCTGACTCTCGGGGGTTTTTCTCCCTCTCACCTCTGGCCCAACTACAGTCCATCCCCGTACACCTGAGTCTCTTCCCTAGGGCGAGTTGTGGGGTTCCTGGTCTCCTTAGGCCTTTTTGGAGCTCCTGAAGCTTCTCCCAGATCTCCCACTGCTTCCTCAACACCTTCTGGGTATCTTCTTCTTTCCAGAGCTCTATCTTACCCTGCCAGTGGACCTTCCTCCCAGTCCATTATACACCTTCACATAAGCTACACTCCCTACTTTTTCTTCAATGAGGCTTCTTAACATGCACCCTCTGACCTGTTTAGGGAGGCTATTTACATAAATCTGAGGGCTCTTCTCAGGTTTTGATCCCCCTTTTGGTGGTGGTTCTCTCCTCCTTGCCCGTTGCCATTTCGCCCCACTTTCTTTACCAGGCTCCACTGGTTTCCTTTTTCCTGGGTCCCTCTTTGACCCGTATTGCCCCAGGTCTTGGGCTGCCTGGGTACATTCTTGACGAACTAAGCAGGAAGCTTCCCTCCTTGGGGTCCTCTGTCCACCTTGCCCTGCTGTCCCAGCCTCTACCAGGCCTGCCCCTTACTGGGATCTATGCTGTTTCTCTTGCCTCTCAGTCATAACAGTTCCTTCAGCTGAAGTTTTAGCTGGCTCATCTCCTTTGCATGGTCATTCTGCCATTGTTCTCATCTCCGGTTCCAATATTCTAAAAGAGCCAGCAGGGCTTCCTTTTGTAGGGTCACTGGCTCTTTCTCTACAGCTCCCTCCTCCCTGGTACTTCCCCCAGGCAGTCCTGACTCAGCCTCCTCCCTATGTTCTTCTGGGTCTAGGTCTCTGGGGAATTTCTCTAGCTCCATACATTTCAGGTTCTTATACCGGGCAGTTTCTAGCTGAGCCTCTACTTCCTTCAGGGCCCTTTTCACTACTCCCACCTCTTGGTATTGTTCCTGTTGTTCCAACTTAGCTGTCATCACGTAGTCTGCTAATCGAGTTCCCAGTGTCTCCAACCTTTCCCGCAGTCTCTGCGAACTCTCTGGTTTGTGATTCCTGTCTTTCGTCTGACCTCTCAACCTCCCCCAGGTTCTGGATCTTTATAGCCATCTGCTTGTTTGCTTCTTGCAATCCTTTTCTCTCCATCTCCAGACTCTGGATTTCTTGCCTCATCTTTTGCACTTCCCACTGTAGCTGCTCATTTTCTTCCCTTATCCCATCTTCCTTTGTTAGGCTATCTTCTACAAGGGCTTTAAGGGACTGTACCTGTTGTTTCAGTTTTTCTTTTTCCCCCTCCATGCTCTTTAACTGGGTCTGTAGCCGTTCATTCTCCCTCTCCTTGGTTTTTAGTTCCTCTTCCAGAGACTGCATTTGCTTTCCTAACATCTCATAACTTGTGCCAAAGTTTTTCATTTGTTCCACCTTTGCATGAGTAGCTTGTCTGCCTCTCTGGCCTGGGTATGGCTTTTGGATAGCTGGTCCCACAACTCCTGTGCAAGATCTTCTGCACACATACTTCTCTGTTGCCAACTTTTCAGCTCCTCTTGCAACTCTCCTATCCGGTCCTCCTGGCTATGGGCTTCCTTTTGGAGGACTCCTATTAGGCCTCTGGCTACTTCCAATTCCCTTAGCACCTTCTTTTGTTCTTCTGTCTGTTTGGTGCCAGCTTCCAGAGACCTTGTCCCACCTGCTATCACTTCCTCCTGCAGTTTTTTCAATTTCTCTTCCCTCTCCCGGCCCCTCTGAGCCTCCTGGGAAATGAGCCGTTCTATTGCCTGCATCTTTTCTGCCTCTATCGCCACTAGGCGCCCAATTTCTTTTGAACCTCCCTCTTTCTTGCCAGACAACACCTGAAGCTCCAATGCAGTGACCTGCGCCTCGGCTCTCTCCTTTTGGGCTTTTGCCATTCCTAGCTCCCACTTCAACCAGTTTACCTTCTCCTCCATCTCATCCATCCTTAGTTGCCAGTTGAGCTTTTCCCGTCTCTGGTCTCCCATGCTTCTTACCTTTCTGGGCTGGGGCCTCAGTCTTACTCTGTGAGACTCCTGGCAATGGGCTTATTCCTTCCACCCTGCCTCACAAGCTGTGGCACCCCTACCTCTTATAAAGCCTTTCTCTATTGTAGTCTTGCCCACAGGTTCGTTCTCCTTTCTTTTTTCAGCACGGCCAAGCCTTTCCCGGCCAGTGCACCACTGTGACAGGAGGGACGTCAGGGTCGCCATGCTCTCCCCTGCCGCCTCCTTTACCGTGCCAAGCTGTTGGCTTGCACCCTCCTATTCTCGCCTGCCATGACTTTGCTTGTATATATTTTTATAGGGAGGCTGCCTTCCTTCTTCTTGGCCACGGTTGTCCAGTTACCTCTAGTTCTTCTACGGTAGTGTGTTTTCCATACTCCTCAGCCTTATGGGCTATGCGTGGCTCCTACCACCCCAACACCATGCCCCAAGCCTCGCAGATGTAATGGACGTTGTTCTGTCCCTTTCTCCGTCTTCACACCCTCTTTGGCACTCAGGCTCTCTGCAGTCTCATCTCTCTGTCTCTCTCAGGGCCTTCTCAGTTATGCCGCCCTTCTCTCAGGGCCTTCTCAGTTATGCCGCCCTTCTCTGGGGCTCACCACGCCCGCACTGGGGCTCCTCAGCAACGCTTCCCTTCTCTGGACTGGGGTCTATGCACCCCAAATGCTGCACCCTCACTGGCACTGGGGTCCCCACTCTACTGTGAGTCCCCTATGAGGCCTCCTCCATCCCCTAATAGCCTCTCCCAAACCACCGGTGTAACCAATAGCAAACACAAACAGTAACATAAACACCAGCCTCTCGGCTACAACATAAGTATAAGTCGCCCGGCTATAATCACACTCCAGCCTACCGGGGACTCTCTGTCTCGCCGCGGTGACCGACACTGCTCTGGCATTCAGGCTTCACTTCTCTTTCCTGGCAAGGAGCTCCTTCTCCCTTAGCTGCTGGTAGGGAACCACCTCTGGCCTCCTGCCTGTGCTTTATATAGGAGCCCGGCCCTGCCCCTTCCTTCAGCTGGCTTGGCAGGTGTGGGTCATTATCCCACTAGTTGCCTCAGCAACCAGATCCTGAGGAGTCCTCCCTGCTCTCTCAGTAGCAGGTACCCTAGTGCCCTGCTACAATCACTTTGCTTATATACGCCGCCTGATTGCTTTATCTTCCTGCGTCTTTGCCCTTCAGCTAGGATACCCTGTGGAAAGCAGGAGTGCATTTGGAGAGTCTGTAGCAGAATGGAAGGCTACTGAAAACAAACTCCAGTAATAAAACCATCAGTGATTCCTAGTGACTCAATTTCTATCCCCTCACCTGAAAGATAGGCAAGTTTAATTTGGAGGCTGGCAGAAACTGGCTAAAAAAAAAAAAAAGTAGAAAGCAGCAGAAAGGGGCTGTGGTGACCCGGACCCCAGGATCTGAAAAGGAAGTGTCAAGAGAGTAGCCCAAAAGGAGAATGCAAGTGACAGAGAATGCTATTAGACCCTGACTCCATGTGGTGCCCAACGACTAGGGAGACGATGATCCAATTGCTCAGGGAGCAAACACCAGCACACATTGCTTGACAACAGCTTTATTTAGAATGGAGACAGCTTTGGGCGAGCTCCCAAAGAAACCGGGGAGCAGCCATGAACATTAGTTTTTTCCATATTTATACACTTTGGTTTGCGCTCATTAACATTTACTCCATCCTTGTCCCGCCTTTGCTCTACCCATATTCCCTCCTATCTCAAGCTCTGCTTCTGTTTACTGTTTGTTTCATTAGCATGGAATTGCCTATGCATTTCATTCATTTACATACCTTTTTGCTAAGTGTGTATGGTTAAGACCATGAACCCAGCTTCTCCCAGTCACTTGCAGTTTTTTTGCTGATTTCTTCACCATCTCCAAGCTCTTACTTCTGCTTATCTCCAACAATAGCTGGTGGGCTGCATCCTATTCTCCTTGCACAATGAGCTATATATTTTACAACACTGTCACATTGTTAGTAAAATGCTTGCCTTAGCATTTTGCAATGTTACTTTTAATATATCATTCTGCCTTGTGGTCAGTGTCTTTGCTGAGCCATAGATGAAAGCCTTTATTCAGCTGCAAATCCAGTGCTCCCCAAGATCCAAATATTGTCACCCTAACAAATGCAAAGAGAGACAAAATAATAAACCTTCCCAGTGTGATAGAACAGAAATACAGGCCTATGGAGGGAAAAAAGCTCACCTGTTCTACAAAGCAGCACGATTTCATGCAGCTAAGGTCCCCTCTACATGTGACAGGTATTGTGCAATAAACTGACACATCATTTGAGCTGAATTTGCCAACTTAAAAAAGAATTAGAGCACGGGATGCTGACCCAGTCTACTGGATTGACTGGTTGCCATTTATCAGAGATGATCAAAACAAGCAGTCTTTCCATCTTGTGCTTCACACTTCAGTGAGAACAAGAAACACTACTATTTTGTTACAAGACATATATCCATTAGTGGTGCAGTAAGGCTCAGAATATTTACATGTGAAATAAGATCCCCTGTGAAAGAAAGACACTTTTGACCTTCTTTGGCCTCTGTTTTCCTGAAACAAATAAGAGTACCAAAACGTTAAGCACTAAGCACACCAAATGCAATACTCTGCCACCATTTGGCTTGTTGAAATCTCCCCTGCCTTGGAATAACTAGGGGCTAAGCAAAGATAGTTTGTGGCCCTATTTGTAATGAATGCCATACCAGATGAAAGCAGCACTGTTTAGAAGGAGAATTACCAACATCTAGAAATCAGATCACCGTTGCTAGAAAACAGTAAACTTGTATATTATCTAAAGTTACTGGGTCTGATTCTCCAATCCCTTTCAATGTGTGTTGTCATTTATATCTACATAAAGAGCATAAAGTGCTACTAAAACCAGAAACCTTTTTTTTCTGGTTGAAACAGAGAAGCACTCCAAAAACAAAGACACAGGTCATTGATCTCTCTTCCCTTCTAAACTGTCTGCTTACCATTCAAAGTGGGGAGCAGCTTTGGGGTCCTGCTGGAATCATTGTTAGCTTAGCACATTCAGGGAGAAACAGGGTTAAGAATAACGTAATTCAGCTAGCCAGGTAATTTGCCCTTTCCACTCTAGTACTGCACCTGTTTCTTGCCTAAGTAAGGTGTTACTGCAATTAATTGTTACACACTGCCCTGCCAACACGATTCAACCTAGCTCTGGAGGGACCACGCTGAGGGACAAAAAGATAATTTAATCTCCATGGCCCATTGTGTTTCACGTATTGCAGGTTGGATAACAACATCAAAAGATTACATGCTTGTAAAATAAGATTAGTTCTTTATTAAAAAAACTATTTACTGTCAGCAGCCAGCTTTCTAGCCAAATGCACAAACACCAAGTTCTTGGTGCCTCCTGTAAAAGCTCTCTCTCCTGCAACTAAAGAGCACCTGCTCTTCCCTCTTGCAACTCTTCCCGCTTGCACCTAAAGAGCATGTGCTCTTCCCTCTTGCAACGAACTTCCCTCTTGCAATTCTTCCCACTTGCAACTAAAGATCATGTGCTCTTCCCTCGGTTCCATGCAGGTGACTGCATATTGCATCTTAAGCTTCTCTTAAGACGGCAACGGTCAAGATGTGCCAATTGCAAGGGTTGCAATTTTCCTGGGCTGGGAAAGTTAAATTAAAGTGCCAAGAGACCACCCAACTCTGGGCAGCCTCAGGCTCAGGCAGCTGTTTCTGGGCTCGGTTTGGTCTCCAGTCCCTACCGGAGATGGAACACCCATTCATTTCACATAGCTCATTAACATTCATTACTGTCAGTCACTACCTACTTGGATCAAGTTATACCAGAAAAGAGAAACATGCTCTACCCCTTCAGCTATTCCCTAACCCTGCCATGACATCGTTCTTCTCTCAATACTCTATCAGTAAAATAAATCTCACTTTGTATTTTACCACATCACGTTTTCAAAATCTGTATCCCCTGAGGATCTTGTTTTCCATTTAAGGGTGACCCCAACTGTATGCAACATAGACCAGCAACATTGTGGAGATGTTATCTTGTCAGTTGCTGAGTCCTTAGAGGCTCCCCTTAGTGCCTTTCACTGTCCATCTCTGACAGCTTCAAGGCACATGAGCTTTAGTTCCCAGTGTAGAGCAGTGATTCTCTGAATGAACAGGTCTCATTTCTGTGCTTGAAATATTCAAAATTATTCCATTTTTCTTGACAAACAGGAAGAGTCCTATGTGTAATAGATCTACGTTGTTAATGCAAGTTTACCAAGTTTTGAGGAGTGTTACTAATACTTCCAGAAATGTGTTGGAAGGTTAGGATGGACAGTGGCCATCATGGTTTGTGGCATTCTTTCTTCTCACTGGCCATGTCTACATGAGACACTTAATGCTCAGTAGACTAAATCTACTGTGCATTAGCGTGTCATGGCAAAAACCATTCTAATGCACTAATGTGCAATAGAATTAGTCTACTGCACATTAAGCATCACAAAAAGACTGTACACCATTAATACTGTGCACTAGTGCTGGCAACTGTGCATTTATGTAGTACCTCATATTAGCAGTACTAAACTTAATATGCAGTAATAACGGCTCATTAATGCACATGCAGATACACCCACTGTTCTGTTCCCATCATACACTGCCCAATTCAACTGTATAGCACCAGGAGGATTTTTGTTGTTGTCATGAGCCCATTTGGCAGATCCCTGTTTGTGATTCTGTCTGCATGGAAATGTCCTTCAGTATTTGGTTTATTTGCAGTTTAATTTCCTCCTTGATGATAAAAACTGCAAACCTACAGTTCATAGACTGTGCAGTCTGCTTAGTTTGTAAGCAAACAGATACAATTTTCAATGTTGGGCCTCTAATTTTCAATGTTGCAGCTTTAAATTCCAGTTTGTTCTCCCCAAAGGCTGATAAAGGAAACACAGATTGAAGTGGCTATGCTTGAAAAGTGAGCCCACTTCCAACATCATGTCACTTTGACATTTCCTGCTGAAATTCCAGCAGTACTGCTAGAATTGTTGCTGCTTTACAATGAAGTCAAAGTCAAAGCCCAAACATTTAATTCAAGTCTATAGTCCTATGCACCATTATTTAGACTCCATTTTGTGGACTGCATAATTTATTCTCCATATAAATCAGGCATTTGCCAATAACAGTAATGGGCTGGATCCATCTTTGATGTGCCATGAATTTCGATAAATTATAAGCTTGAAACAAAGAGTGATATAGTCTTCTAGCAGTCTGTGACCATTAGACCTTGTCTTCCCTTGGGGTGCCCCGGTGAACAGATGTACTCCCAGATCCTGATGCACACCCCTGGTATAGGCTGCTACCAAGTGACCCCTGAGCCTTTGCTTCTCCAGGCTGAAAAGTCCCATACATCTCAGCCTCTCCTCATAAGGCTTGTTTTCTTGACCTCTAATCATGCATGTGGCACTCCTCTGGACTCTCTCAAGCTTCTCCACATCCTTTCTAAAGTATGGAGCCCAGAATTGGATGCAGTACTCCAGCTGTGGCCTCACCAAGGCCGAGTATAAGCAGGAGGATGAGTTCCTGGGTTTTGCTTGAGATGCATCAGTAGATGCAAGCCAGAGTTTTATTTGCTTTGCCAGCTGTGGCATCGCATTGGTGGCTCATGTTCATCTTGTGGTCAGTCATGACCCCCAAGTCTCTTTTGGTCATGGTGCTAATGAGGCAGTAGGCATCAAGCCAGGTTGAGAAGCCAGGAGAGCCAGTGGAGCCAGACAGCACAAATCAGAAAGAACAGCAAGCAATCTGAGATCAAGTTGAATCATGTTGCCCAGACTCTTCCTGTTCCTGTTCCAGGTCAGCAGTTTATACAGGGGGTGTATTGCTTCCATCCCAGTTAACCACTCTGGGGAAAGGGAGTGGGAAGAGGACTAGGTCCTACTGAAGGCTTCACACTAGTTTTGACTAGTCTGGGTGAATTTCCATGGGGTCGGAAGTCAAAATGAGCGACTGTGCTGTCAGGTTCAAGGGTGAGGCCTGACATTTGTCTAGTGTGGTTCAGGTAGGTATGATCCTGCTGTGAGCAGGGTGTTGGACTGGATGATATCCGGAGGTCTTTTCCAGCCCTACTTCTCTAAGATTTGGCCCATTGCTTTGAACAGAGACCTGTGCTACCAGAAATAAATCTACTATTTAAGCCTATAACACACCACACATGGTCCACATAAATAAAGTGCGAGTGTAGGAAAATGTGAATGGAATTATGAGCTGAATGAATAGGAAGTTTTGCCCCAGACAGCAGTAGGCAGAGAGCAGCTACTGCACTCCCAGTGTAAAGTACTGACCTAATGGAGTCAGTGGAGACTGTGCAGACCCTTGCTTCCAACATATTTATTCTCCCTAACCTCCTCATATTGTATGCTCCCTATTACACAGTACTACTATAATACTCTGCATGTTGGCGTACCTAGAGACGTAGAGATCACCTGTGCTGACTCTCTACCCCAACCTCTAATGAAATGCAGTATTTCCATTACATATTGGCCTTCCATTACTGCACAAGGACACAAAGAATGTGATGCCACATTTAGGATGTGTCAGTCAAGCTGATGTGGGCTTTATTTGCTACTTCTACCTTTTCTCTTTGGTTTAATGAACATGAATTATTCACAGCATTAACCTTGGTCTAAGAAAATGATGTTAACTGGGAAAAAAAAAAGATGGAGCAAAGATGGATACAATCAAACAATTTAGAGGATTCAGCTGATAAAGAATTAATAGATGGGAATAGATAGGAATATAATTAATGCCAGGCAACATGTTTTAGTGAAAAACAAGTCTTGTCTAACAAACCTGATTTAATTCGTTGATGGGATTATAAATTCAGTTGATATACAATTACTGTTTAGATCTAATGTTTGGTTTTAGTCAAGGGTTTCACTGAGCTCACAAATGTTCTAATTAAACAGTTACCACTAGACAATATCAATAAAGCAAATGCTAAATGGATTAAGATCCTAATCAAATGGGATTTCTAATGGGATTCCTCAGAGATTCAATGCTAAACCAGATCCTATTTAATGCAATTCACAATGATCTGGAAACAGATATAAAATCATGTCTGACATAATCTGAAGATAATACAAAGACTAATTGAGTACTAGATGATAAGAGAGACATCAGACAGAGCAGTATGGATCAATGGGAAACCAGGCCCATACAACCAATATGTTTTTTAATACAACAAATTGTAAAGCTATACATCAAGGAGCCAGGAATTCAGGCCATAGGCCTGAACATAGGGGACTATGTTCTAGACATTGTAATTTGTAAAAATATTGAGGTATCATTGGCCATGTCTTCACATGCATTTATGACATCTGAAATCTACTGTAACTTACTGCGCAGGAAGCAGAAATAGGCTGGCATCTACCGTGTAGGCATTAAAGTGCATTAACACTGTGTGTGAACTGACTCGGGACTAAAATTAGTCCCGAGTCAGTCCACACACACAGTGTTACTGCGCAGTAAGGCGTCTACATGTGCATTACCGTGCAGTAACTAACCGGACATAAATTTGATACTTGTACGTTGCAGGTATCAAATTTACACTCAAGTCAGCATAAGTCAATATATTTCCTGTGCAGTATGGACGTGCATGTGTAGACATATGCCCATACTGCACAGTAATTTCTGTTACTGCACAGTAAATGCACACGTGCAGATACACCCACTGTGGACAAGCAACTCAACATCAGCTCCCAAGCGTGACAAAAATTATTTAAGCCTTACACTGAGAGATTTAAAGAATTCAGTTGCTTTATTTAAAAGAAATCTGAGAAAGGAGTGCCTTGACAGGGAGAAAATATTAGGTACTAAAGCACTTTTTTATTTTACCAGTGAAAGGTAAAGCAAGAACCAGCAGCTGGAAGCTAAAGCCAGACATATTAAAATAGAAATAAGGAACACATTTTTACCAGTGAGGGCAATTTAACATCTCACTTCCCATCTCAAGAAAGTGGTGGCCTCTTGATATCTTTTCAGATCTTCAAATCAAGACCAGCTGCCATTCTAGTAGTTATGCTTCAGCCAAACACAAGCTATTGGGCTCAATTTAAGGACTGGCTCACTTCAGATTCACATCTAAACCTGACACTTTGTGGTGTATGGCATGGATATTACATTTAATGACCTGTGTTAGACAGCAGGTCAGACTAGAAGATCTAATGGCTCCCTTAAATTTTAGTCTTAAATTCTATCAGTCTAGGAAATGAGCATTCTGTCCATCAAGGAATATTTTTTTAAGTGAAATTTTCCTTCCCCCAAAAACTACATTTTCTAATCAGATGTAAAGAGGAAGTTGGTGGTGGATGTGTAAACAGAAGTCAGATGTCCTGACTCCTGACATTAACTCAAAGGCCATCCTTTCCAGAAAAATCTTTAACTCGGTCTAAATGCCAGCAGAATTACAGGGCACAGCATGAAACCACAAATAAGCAGAAACACAGCCCACTTTTCGCAGCAATTCTGCACTCACAGTATGGATTAGTTTAACTTGAATCAGTCGTCCAGCATAGGATTCAATGCATTAATCTATGCTTAATGGCACAAAGCCTAAGTAAATAGATACTTTAAAGCCAGACAAATCTTAAATATACATCATATTTCCAGTTGTTGAAAAAAAATCTTTCTGAACTTGCATTCCCAGGTGCAGGAACTGAAACACAGAATCATAGAAAATTAGGCTTGAAAGGGCCCTCAGGAGGTCATCTAGTCTAACTCCCTGTTCAAAGTAGGACCAACCCCAACTAGATCATCCCAGCCAAGGCTTTGTCAAGCTGGGCCTTAAAACCTCTAAGAATGGAGACTCCTCCATCCTGTGCTGCACCACCCTCCTGGTGAGAAAGTTTTCCTAATATCCAACCTAAACCTCCCTTGCTGCAACGTGAGACAGTTTCTTCTTGTTCTGTCATCTGTCACCACTGAGAACAGTCCAGCTCCATCTTCTTTGGACCCCCTTCAGGTAGTTAAAGGCTGCTATCAAATCCCCTCAGTCTTCTCTTCTGCTAACTACATAAGCCTAGTTCCTTCAGCCTCTCCTCAGAAGTCATGTGCCCCAGCCCGAACCATTTTTGCTGCCCTCCTCTAGACTCCCTCCAACTGGTTCACTTCCTTTCTATAGTGGGGGGCTCAAAACTGGACACTATTCCAGATGTGGCCTCACCAGTGCAGAATAGAGGGGAATAATTACTTCCCTCAATCTGCTGCTGGCTCACATACAGCTTATTGTTCACTGCAACTCCCAGGTCCTTTTCTGCAGAGCTGTGGCCCAGCTAGTCAGTCCCCAGCCTGTACTGGTGCATGGGATTGTTCTGTCCTAAGTGCAGGGTTTTGCACTTGTCCTTCTCGAACCTCATGTGATTCCTTTTGGCCCAATCCTCCAATTTGTCTACATCACTCTGAATCCTAGCCCTACCCTCCAGTGTATCCACTACACCCCCCAGCTTGGTATCATCTGCAAACTTGCTGAGGGTGTACTCCATCTCATCTTCCAGATTGTTAATGAAGACATTGAACAAAACCATTCCCAGAACCAACCCCTGGGGCACTCCACTTGATACTGTCTGCGAGCTAGACATTCAGCCATTGACCAAGGGCATTTGGGAATGCCTGATTGCCAAAAAGGAGTCATACACCCAGTGGAGGGGAGGGCCTATCACCAAAGAGGAGTATACCTCCACCGCTCGGGTCTGTAGCGGGGCTGTTAGGAAAGCTAAGGCAGATACAGAACTAGGGCTAACATCAAGGATCAAGGATAACAAAAAGTCCTTTTTTAAATACATAGGGAGAATGAACAAGGCACCGGATAATGTGGGGCCCCTGCAAGATATGCTTGGCAATCTGGTGGTTGCACCAGAGGAGAAAGCAGACCTCTTTAACAATTTCTTTGTCTCTATTTTCTTGTGCAGGGAGCGGGACTCCCCTACCGAGATTCAGGATAGACTCAGGAGAAACTCTGCCAGGCCTAGGGTCAGGGAGGACTCAGTTAGGGAACTTCTGGAGGGGCTGGACATGTTCAAATCAGCAGGTCCAGATGCTCTTCACCCCAGGGTGTTGAAGGAATTGGCAGGGGTTATCGCGGGGCCCCTGGCACAGCTTTACGAGCGCTCATGGTGCTCTGGCCAGATGACTGGAAGAAGGCCAATGTGGTCCCCATCGTTAAAAAAGAGAGGAGGGAGGACCCGGGCAGCTATAGGCCCATTAGTCTTACTTCATTCCTGGGGAAGCTCTTTGAGAAGATTATCAAGGAGCACATCTGTGACGGGCCGGCAGCAGGGATGATGCTCAAGGGCAACCAGCATGGTTTCATTAGGGGCAGGTCCTGTCAGACCAACCTGATTGCCTTCTACAATCAGGTCACAAAATCATTGGACACAGGTGTCACAGTGGATGTAGTCTTTCTGTACTTCAGCAAGGCCTTTGACACTGTCGACCACCCCATTCTCATTAAAAACCTAGGCAACTGTGGCATTGATGCCTACACAGTCAGATGGATTGCAAATTGGCTGAGAGGTCATACTCAGAGAGTGGTGGTGGACGGGTCATATTCGACCTGGAGGGAAGTGGGCAGTGGTGTCCCCCAGGGCTCGGTCCTTGGGCCAGCACTGTTCAATTTATTAGCAACTTGGACAAAGGGTGAAAAGCACCCTGTTTAAATTTGCAGACGACACCAAGATTTGGGGTGAGGTGGGCACAGTAGAAGGGAAGGACAGATTACAGTGGGACCTGGACAGGTTACAGGGGTGGGCAAATAAAAATAGGATGGGATTCAATAATGACAAGTGCACGGTGCTGCACTTAGGCAGTAGGAACCAGCAGCATACCTATAGGCTGGGGAACTCCCTTCTCGAAAGCACGGTGGCAGAAAGAGATCTTGGAGTCATTACTGACTCCAAGATGAACATGAGCCAACAACGCGAGGACACAGTCAGTAGGGCTAACCGTACCTTGTCGTGCATCCACAGATGCATCACAAGTAGGGCCAAGGAGGTGATCCTCCCCCTCTATGTAACACTGGTGAGACAACACCTGGTGTACTGTGTTCAGTTCTGGGCGCTGCACTTCAGGAGGGATGTGGACAGCATTGACAGGGTCCAAAGGAGGGCCACTTGCATGATCCGGGGACAGCAGGGCAGACCCTATGAGGAGAGGCTACAGGACCTTAATCTGTTCAGCCTTCACAAGAGAAGGCTGAGGGGGGACCTGGTGGCCGTCTATAAACTTACTAGGGGGGACCAGTGGGAATTGGTAGAGACTGTTCTCCAGAGTGCCTCCCTGAGTCACAAGGAATAACAGCCATAAGTTGTTAGAGAGTAGGTTTAGACTAGACATCAGGAGGCACTACTTCACAGTTAGGGCAGCTAGGATCTGGAACCAACTTCCAAGGGAAGTGGTGTTAGCTCCTACCTTAGGGATCTTTAAGAGGAGGCTTGATGTTTACCTAGCCGGGGTCATTTGAGCCCAGTTTTCTCTCCTGCCCAAGGCAGAGGGTCAGACTAGAAGATCTACAAGGTCCCTTCTGACCCTACAGCTATGAATCTATGATTACTACCCGTTGAGCCTAATGATCCAGCCAGCTTTCTATTCACCTTATAGTCCATTCATCCAACTCTTACTTCCTCAGCCTTCTTGCAAGAATGCTATAAGAGACTGTATTGAAAGCCTTGCTAAAGTCAAGGTATATTACATCCACTGCTTTCCCTGCATCCACAAGGCCAGTCATCTCATCATAAAAGGCAAGTAGGTTGGTCAGGCATGACTTGCCCTTGGTGAATCCATGCTGACTGATCCTGATCACCTTCTTCTCCTCCAACTGCTTAGAAATGGATTCCTTGAGGACCTGCTCCAAGATTTGTCCAGTGACTGAGATGAGGCTGACTGGTCTGTAGTTTCCTGGATCCTCCTCCTTCCCTTTCTTAAAGATGGGCACTATATTATTCCTTTTCCAATCATCTGGGGCCTCCTCCAATTGCCACAAGTTTTCAAATATGATGGCCAGTGCCTCTGCAATCACATCAGCCAACTCCCTCAGCACCCTTAGATGCATTGCATCTGGCCCCATGGACTTGTACACATCCAGCTTTCCTAAATTGTCTGTAACCTGTTCTCTCCAAACTGTGCTTCCTGGTGCAGTAGTCTGAAAGCTGACCTTGCCTGTAAAGACAGGTAAAAAAGGCACTGAGTACTTCAGCCTTTTCCTCCTCCTCTGTCACTAGGTTGCCTCCCCCATTCAGTAATGGACTTTTCCCGACTTTCCTCTTAATGCTAACATACTTGTAAAACCCTCTTTGTTACCCTTCACGCCCCTTGCTAGCTTCAACTCCAGTTGCATTTTGGCCTTCCTGGCTTCATCCCTGCATGCCCGAGCAATGCTCTTGTACTCTTCTGTAGTCATCTGTCCAAGCTTCCACTTCTGTAAGCTTCCTTTTTTGTGCTTAATAGGGCTGTGCGAAACAGCACCATTTTGTTTCAACTTCAGTTTCACCATTTCAAAGGGAAAGTGTTTTGTTTCATCATTTTGTTTCATTTCAAAGCACTGTTACATTTCATCGAAACTTTGTTCCCATGTGTTTCAATATTTCGCCCATAGGCTATAATGGGGAATCATGAAAATGCCTATAACTTTGTCATTTCTTGCCTGATTCAAATGAAAATTTCAGGGATGGTAGCCCCTTCTGCAGGCATGAAGCCTGCTAGGTTTCTAGGAGATAGGTCCAGGGGGTTCTGGGAAACTGCACTTCAAACTGTTCAAAGCAAACCTCACATCACTTGCTGGCAGTGGCAGCCTGCTGTCATCCTGTGTGCAGATCTTGGTGCCCTCACCCCCCAGGAGGGCTGCGGGGATGTGCTGAACTCTTCCCAGGGGGCAGGGGCCACTGGATATGCATGTGGGATGACAGCATGCTGCTGCTGCCAGCTGGGGACAGCAGCAGCACCAGGCTTTCTGGCACTTGGCACAGGCTGCACCCAGTGCCGGTCCCAACCGGCAGTGACAGCCTGGTGTCAACCTGCGTGCAGATCCAGGGGCCCGCACCCCCCCAGAAGCATTCTGGCACAGCCCTGCAGCCCTCCTGGGGGGTGTGGACCCCGAGATCTGCTCACAGGATGACTCTGCTGCTGCTGGCTGGGACCAGCGCCAGCACCAGTCTTCCCAGCACTTGGCACAGGCTGTGCCCAGAGCTGGTCCCAGCTGGCAATGGCAGCCTGCTGTCATCCCACATCACCCAGGGACCTGCACCTCCCATGAAGAGCTCAGGGAAGCAATCAGTGATCCGGAGGGGAAAGCAGGGAGCTGGAGAATCCAACCAGGAACTGGGGGAATGTTCAGGGACCTGAATATTCCCCCAGCTCCCAGTTTGGTTCTCTAGCCCCCATTCGATTCCCCAGCTCTCTGATTGCTTTCCCAGCTCTTCTCAGGGGGCACAGGCCCCCAGATCTGCAGGATGGGTTTCAGCAGGCCGCCGCTGCAGTTTCATCAGCAGCCTGCTGAAACTCTGCATGAAGATGGGGGGCCCCCTCTCCCTGGGAAGAGCTGGGGGAATGATCAGAGAGCTGGGGGAAGTGATCAGAGAGCTGGGGAATCGAACTGGGAGCTAGATATCAAGATCAGAGTAGTCCTTCTCCCTTCTTCCCCCTCCCTCTCCTTAGTTTCTGTTTAGCTGCAGCAAGCCTGGCTTTGAAATTCAAAAAGTTTCAAAACTTTCAAAATGTTTCGAGTGCCCTCATTTAATTTCAAAGCTGTTTCAAAGCCTTTTGTTACATTTTGATTTCACTGATTCAAGCTCAAAATGCATCAAAACATCTTTGAAATAAAACACCAGTCAAAATTTCACACAGCCCTAGTGTTTAAGGTCACCAAAGAGCCAAGCTAAGCCAAGCTGGTTGCCTGCCATATTTGCTATTTTTCCTGCACATTGGGATGGTTTGTTCCTGAGCCCTCAGTAAGGTTTCTTTAAAATGGAACCAGCTCTTTGGACTTCTTTCCCCCTCAGACTGGTCTTCCAGGGAATCCTGCCTGTCAGTTCCCTTAGGGAGTCAAAGTCTGCTTTTCTGAAGTTCAGTACTCTGCTGGTCTCCTTTCTTCCTTTTGTCAGGGTCCTGAACTTGATCATCTTGTGGTCACTGCTGCCCAACTTGCCATCCACTTCTGCATTTCCCACCAATTCTTCCCTGTTTGTGAGCAGCAGGTCAAGAAGAGCATGGCCCCTACTTGGTCTCTCCAACACTTGCACCAAGAAATTGTCTCCAACACACTCCAAAAACTTCCTGGATTTCCTGTGCACTGCTGTACTGACCCCCCACCCCAACAATGTCAGGGTGACTAAAGTCCCCTGTAAGAACCAGGGCCTGTGACCTGGAAACTTAGATTCATAGATTCATAGAAGTTAGGGTCGGAAGGGACCTCAATAGATCATCGAGTCCGACCCCCTGCATAGGCAGGAAAGAGTTCTGTGTCTAAATGACCCCAGCTAGATGCTTATCTAACCTCCTCTTGAAGACCCCCAGGGTAGGGGAGAACGCCACCTCCCTTGGGAGCCCATTCCAGACCTTGGCCACTCGAACTGTGAAGAAGTTCTTCCTAATGTCCAGTCCAAATCTGCTCTCTGCTAGCTTGTGGCCATTATTTCTTGTAACTTCTGCTAGTTGTCAAAAGAAAGCTTCATCTACCTCATCCTCATGGCCTGATGGTCTATAGCAGACCCCCACCACAACATCACCCACATTGCTCTCCCTTCTAACCTTAACCCAGAGACTTTCAACAGACCTATCTCCAGTTTCACACTGGAGTTCTGACCAATCATACAACTTTTTTACATAGTGCAGCTCCTCCTCCTCCTCTTCACTCCTGCTGGTCCTTACTGAACAGTTTGTACCCATCCCTGAGAGTGCTCCAGTTAGGCGAGCTATCCTACCACATCTCTGCTAGTCCAATCACGTCATAGGTCCTTGACTGTGTGAGGACTTTCAGTTGTTCCTACTTGTTTCTCAGGCTCCGTGCATTTGTCTACACACACCTGAGGTAACGAGGCAATTGTTCTACTTTCTTAGGAAGAATGAGAAGGCCTCCCCTGTTGCCCTCTCCTCCTTGTGCTTCCTCCAGGTCTCCCGCTTCCCCACTTACCTCAGGGCTTTGTTCTCCATCCCCCTACAAACCTGGCTTTAGGCCCTCCTCACTAGGTTAGCAAGCCTGTCTGCAAAAAAGGCTCTTCCCTTCCTTAGTCAGGTGGTTCCCCTCTCTTCCTAGCAATCCTTCTTCTTGTAACAACATCCCCTGGTCAAAGAAGTCAAATCCCTGCTAGTGACATCACCTGCACAGCCATTCCTTGATCTGACATAAGAGAATCAACAAAAAAAATACTCCATACGCTTGACATGAGAATCCTTTCTCTGTGGCTCAGGGGTGGGCAAAATGTGGCCCGGGGTCTGGATGCAGCCCGCCAAGCCATTCTATCTGGCCTGTGGGGCCCCTAAAAATTTTAGAAAATTAATATTTATCTGCCCTGGGCTGCCTGTCATGCAGCCCTCGATGGCTTACCAAAACTCAGTAAGCAGCCCTCTGCCCAAAATAATTGCCCGTCCCTGGTTTAGATGCTGAGTCTGTGCACTAAGGATATCACAGAGTCCTATGTTTCTTGTTGAGTACATTTTGTCCATTTGCTTCCAGGAATACCTCTGAATAATAGGACACTGCCTCCCTGCAGTGGTCATTCCAGCGCTGGTGGGTACATCCATCACAATGCATCAGGTTCAGACATGAATTTGAAGCAAGCAAAATTACACTGAAGATGAATCTGGCTCACTGTAATTTTAATATTGAAAGTCATAAGAATTATAATAATATAAATTAAGACAGATGGAACTACAGGCAGAAAAAATGGCTAATAAGTTTAACCTTAGAAATGCACGAGTGTAAGAGAGAAGCAAAGACGGAGAACAGTTCCTATTTGGTAAGGCTAGAAGTAAACCCATGTTGGTTTTCCTTGCTGCAGCATAACACAGGTGTTTACACTGTGCCTTTGGTGCAAAAGGATAAATAAAAAGGTTTTAAACAAAAGAAAAGTTGTAGAGAGAAACTCAATAATGTGTTTCCAGTGGACTGGTTGGTGAGAAGACTGCAGAGGAAGGAGCTAATGATAGCAAGAAGAATCATCCGTCTCTTCAGCTCTGTCCGTGCAGCCTCTGGCAAATCTAGCTTTTGAAGTAAGGCAGGTTGCCCAAGCCATGATAGGTCACATACAGAATGCCCTGCTCAAAGTCAGTGCACCATATGCTGTGGGCAGAGTCAGTAGAAAGGTCTTAAGAACAAGTTTCTAAACAGCACCAAATGTAGGGAAAGTTCATGCGGATTAAAATTCACATATGACCCCTGGATTCAATTCACCACTCCATCTCTCTGTTTTCATAGATCACCAATTTCAAGCCATGCTCTGTAGAGCTCCACAGCTAAAAATCTTCAAACTTTGGGAAGAAGCAGGCCTGTTCCCTGTTGACCTCCCCTAATAAATTTATAGGCGGCCACAAGATCTCCCCTCAGCCGTCTCTTGTGAAGGCTGAAGAGATTCAGCTCTCTCAACCTCCCCCCGTAGGGTCTATCATGAAGGCCACTAATCATGCGAGTGGCCCTCCTCTGAACCCTCTCGAGATTCCCCGAGTCCCTCTTGAAGTGCGGCACCCAGAACTGGACACAGTACTCCAAGTGCGGCCTGACCAGTGCCGCATAGAGGGGGAGCATCACCTCCTTTGATCTATAAGGATATAGCTAATTAATGTAAGAGTCTTAAGACAAAGTAGCCAAGTATTCCCAGTGTAACTTTATTCCCACACACTTTCTTCAAGATCTTTCTTTAATTTTTATTTTTGCTATCCCTACTCATACACTCAAGAGCTGACAAAAAAAATTTCTGTCCATGCTGAATCACTTTGATAAGAGAAAATCAGGCAGCTACTTATGTTTGTAAATACCCTATGCAGTTCCTGTGTGCCAATCAATCCTATATCCTTTTATTATCCTCAAGAAGTTCCCTCCCCATATATTTATTGCTAGGATCTCTCAAGTGCTGATTTTTCATTGTTAAATCCTAAGCAGAAGTGCATGGTAGACAGAAAGGGCAAGAATACGGCATAGCACATTCTGCTTTTTATTGCAAATGGATGTCTATTTGGGAACAAACACTAAAATATAAATTCACTTAAGTGCTGCTTCAAGTGGATTGCAATTTACAGAAACAGCTACAGCAAAGCCTTGATGATATGATTGCCTTAGGGACTGTGGCATAAATTCAGAAAAAAAAATAAACTTTTCAGATCATCAAGGAGATTTCCAGTATAATTAACAGGCATCAGGAAATGGGACCTTAATGTAGATAGCAGGGAGTTTGGGCTGATAATAAAAAAGGTTCAGATAATAGAGGCTGAGCTACATGGGATCCAATTCTTGAACATAAATCTCAATTTCAGAGGGGTGTTAATCATGCTGAATACAGGTCATTCAAAAAGGAAGTGGTATCAGTCTAGGAATAGACTTCATGGTTCTCCTTATTCCTATTCCAGCACATATTCACCTCCCCCATAATGGAGCAAAATGAAGAGAAAAGAAAAATAGATCTCTCAGGCACAACATTTTAACACTACGTACCTTTTTAAAATTACTCCAAATTGTCTTTTTACTTTGCAACTTCAAGCAACGATTATCATCTGTGTCTACAACCAAAGCTGTTCAACAGGTCTAAGACCCAAGTGAAAAGACAACTGTAGGGAATGATAAGTTATTTTGCTCCTCTGAAGCACTGAACTCTGCCAAAACTGTGACCACAGCTGGCAGGGAAATGAGTGGTTTGCACAAGGTGAATGTCACTTTGGGTGCTGGTGAAGTGAGAGAGAAAAAAGGAACTCATGAATTTATGATAAAGCTTATCACTGTTCTTTTTTAATTCTTTATAGGCACGATCAACCAAAGAACAGCGGTGGGGAGGTCCACTCCTCTCCCGTAATCACTCTATGGAGGAGGAATTTGAAAGAGCAAAGGCAGCTGTTGAGGTATCATTTTAATTTCTGCCCCACCTTGGCTGATGTGCGCTATGAGTCAATCCTGTTAGTGTAATGGGATAATGGATTTCAAATGAATTTTGCAGCACATTTCAAGTCGAAACGAGATTATTTAGGGCAGAAGAAAATACATTTATTGTAGTTACTCATTTGACATCATACTGGTAATACTTCCCTTGGGAAAATAGAAGCTTAGGTGTAACTAGCCTGCAAAACTTACAATCCAGATATTGTCCATCTGTAATGGGCAAGAAAACTTTCCCATTAGTTTAAATACTGCCAGAGAAGTATGTATGAAACTGGAGTACAAACTTTCCCCAGGACCAGCGTGTTTTAGATTCAGCCTATTATGAACAGGTCTGTGCTCTGAACCCCCTTCTACACCTAGGTTAGATCCAGGGTTTGAATCTGGATGGTTCTTTGAGGACCCTCTTGATTATAGAAGAATAATATAGTCTTAGAAACAGACATGGTAATAATGCATATTTATAACAGGAACCAGGAACTCATGCATTTTAATAAAATAAGTACTGAAATGCAACATAAGGAGGATTCACTTTTTTCTGCACTAGGGCAGAGAAATGGCTCACATCCAGAAAAGTCCAGGGAGGTGTTGTGCAAGTTTCTTCAGCGTACCTGAATCTCATCCTACAATAGTGCTTGCAGTACACCTTAACAATGCCCTACAATACTCATGGCTTTGGCAGTCCTGAGCCTTTGTGGACAAAGGCAGACATTTACCAAATTATATACAATTTTGTAACCTAATTGGCTAAGACCACAAATCTCAAGCTTCAAATTTTGCAATTGCATCCCTCTATACCCTTTCAAAACCTTACATCCACAAACTGTCAGGACAGCTTGGTTCCTTTGGTACAAAGCCAAAGATGAAGCATGTGAGAACCAAAAATAAAATGTCCTTGGTTTGAGGGGATTTGGCTGTAAAAGTCCATTTGTAGGTAGCCTGCAATCTCCTTTTTTCCCTGCAAATACACTGAAACATCGAGGTGTTAGAATCCAGATCTCAGTGTTACAGTATGGGTCTACATTCTGCCCTGATGCTAGTCTGATACCTTGGTACCTCCAGTAACTTCAGTGGAGTTTTTTCTGGATTTACACTGCTGCGGGTTCATGAGGCTCAGGAAATAGAGTTCTTCATTTAAGCAATGGATTTCATTAGTATTGTTTGCTTATAGCAGGGGCGGGCAATTATTTTGGGCAGAGGGCCACTTACTGAGCTTTGACATGCCATCGGGGGCCGCATGACAAGCAGCCGGGGCAGATAAATATTCATTTTCTAAATTTTTTAGGGGCCCCACAGGCCAGATAGAATGGCCTGGTGGGCCACATCTGCCCCACAGGCCACATTTTGCCTGCCCCTGGCTTATAGTGAGGTAAGACAAGAGCATGCCCATTTTTAACATCATTTCTCAGTGTTTTAATGCACATACAAATTCTTGTCTCAATTTACAGGTCTAACTCATAGAAGGAATCAGCTAAAGTTCAGTTGTTCTATAAACACTACACTATATGTTTTGCCTGTTTATTTCCAAAAAGCATTGCCACCTGATTCCTGGTCAGAGATTCTTTGTAAGATAACTGCTGATGACGCATGAAAATATTTTCTAAGGTTGCACATCATGCACAGTTGCTTCTGGCAAGACATAAGAGCCCTTGCTTTCAAATCTCCACTGCTTGACATTTTCTAGGCACGCTTAGTTACATCATGAGCTGATCCTGAGGTTGGGACATGGTCTGCTGTAGTCTGTGGGGGAGCAGCAAGCAAGCTTATGATAAAGTGTCAGTGCTAGAAGTCAGTGATGTAGCTCAGAGTAGCGCTGCTCTGGCAAAGTGGTAGCAGCCCAGCCTGGCAGGCAGTTCCATAACATTCAGCACAAAGACCAGGTGCAATGGGCTTAGACACACAGCACATTGCAACACATTGTGGAATGAATTTACAAAGCAAGGAGAGGAATATTGTAAAACAAGCCTGTGCATTAAAAAGGTCACTCTGAGGCAGCAAGGACAGATGATTAAACTGTCTTAATTTAGTTTGGGAACCAGGTATTAAAAAAAAATCTAATTAAATAAGACTAACCGTGTAGTTGGCAGTTCGAGTAATGCTGCCTGTTTAACATAGAAAGTTGGACCAGGTAGTTAAATGTAAAGGAAGAGATACTTCATGGCACTTATTTTCATCTGAATATAAAAAGAATTGAATTGTCATTCCAGCCAGAATGAGGAGGTAAGGAAGCTTGGGTGATTGACAATCTATTGCAGCCCACTTCAGCAGATTAGTACATTCATGGGGAGAAGCCAGATACAGTTCAAAAATTCATCTTTTATGTTTGTGATGTTCCTATAATACTTTTCAAGTGAGAAAGCTCCAAATGGCAAGATTAGCCACAGAACTGATCACAGAAAAGAAGCAAATTTCTGGATCTTTGTTACCTTTGTGAAAAGGTTTTAATTAACGATTCCGTGAGTGAAAATGCCAACCCAAATCCCCCACCCAGGATTCACTCTGACATCTTGGGAATAGTCTTAGTCTGTCAAATCTTGAGATTAAAGTAGGTCTGGGAGGTAATTACTTCTCAAAGAGTTTTAAAGAGACTTGCACCCTTGGAGGATCTTTAAATAATGAAGGAGGAGGTAAATTACTTTTATTGCCAGAGAGATTCTGGATATACTTGCAATAACTTTGGTGCCTACAAACTTGGCTACCGTTGGTGTCTCTCTAAAAATTAGACTTGATTGCTGCCTTCTCTATTTGCTGTACATGGGAGAGAGACAAAAACAACCTAATGTTTTTATGACTTCTAAATACTATATCAAATATTTACTGAAAAAAAAACCACTTTCCAGTGGTTAGCATTTTGTGTTCTTCCCTGTACAACCAGTAATTCTTTCAATACTCATGATCAGAAATTTGCGATACACATCCACAAACCTAGGCAGATTATCTTCTGCCAATTTAGCTGGTTGGGATAAAATCAAAGTGAATCCAGGAAACACATGCAGCAGGTAAGAGGTGCCTTCCAGCTGAAATGAGGCAACCTTGAATCCATCTGTTGTCATACTGCAAATATATTTGTCACCCTCCTTTAGCTGAAAGATGAACAATTCAAATGGTGCACTTTGGCATTACTTTATCTGCATCATCATGCAGAACAGCATGGCAGCATCAAACCACTACAGTGTTGCAGCAAAATGAATTGATGTCGTATCATAGAGCAGGGTGCTATAGGATAGGATCGCTGTGAAAATGTAAGTCCGTCTGACAATATTGGAACAGGTGACAACTCCTTGTCCTCCACCATACTTGGTCAAAAAGGGCTCATAACAAATGCCAGTAGTCATGCGAACAACAGACCTGGTAGCTTTAAATTGTTCCCCTAGTCCAGTGGTGCTCAACTTCTGGCCTGTGGGCTGAATATGGCCCATGGGCCATGGTCCAGACCCATGGTCTGGAAATTTGGCAGTAGCTTTCGGAGCTGCAGCAGTTAAAGCTGCCACTCTTCCCCATTGCCAAATGTTTGGACCCAGAGGGAGCCCAGTGTGGCTAGATCCAGGGTACAGGGTTTGCTACCGCTCTGGATCTCATCTGAGAAATCAACCCTGCAAGCTGCCCCTATGCTGGATCCAGCCCATGGACTAAACCTGCCTGCGGGACCCAGCCCATGGACCAGTGCCACTGAACCTGCATGTGGGACTCGGCCCACGGGGCCACAACTTTGAGCACCATTGCCCCAGTCTGTAGAATTTGTCAGCTGTATCTTTCCCCTCTTTCACCCCATAGGTTCCCTGTTGAGAGTGAAAGATTATCCTTTGGGGACCACCCCCTCTTATAATGGGTGACATTTTCCCAAGTACTTAAAGTAATTTAAGAGCCTCAGCCTCACTTTCAAAAGTGGCTTGGGAACTTGGTAGCCTAAGTCTCACTGAAAGTTATATCTTTACAAAGTTATATAGACACCTGAAGGAGCATATAGGTTTCTAATAGGACAAGGAGAAGGAGAACTAAGCAGGTTAAAGCTTAGCTTACTAATTTCAATTTGAGTTAGGCATCTAACCTGTTCAGGCATCTTTGAAAAATCTGACTACATACTTAAGTGGGTAAGGTACCTAACCCCAATGAAAGCAGAGAAGGTTAGGCACCTAACTTCCTTAGACACTTTCAAAAGTCCTACTAAAAGCCCCTCTCTCTGTGCCACCATAACAATCTTCATGGTGGCACAAAGGGAAAGCAAGCAGATGTCTATACCATTTGTTGCTCCACAAATGCCCAAATCTGTGGCCCTGACAAAAGCTGGTAATAGTAATAGGTTCTGCCACTTTATTGCAGTAGACATCTGTTAACTTTATGGAAAGGAAAGGACTTAAGATTCCTTGGACTGCAATGAAGGAGAGATTAAGAGTTTGACTGTAGTTTAAAGGGTTATGTAGTCAACTGGAAAAGAAGGGACTTGGGTTCAGACACTGTTAATATATTTAGCCTGAAACATTTTACAGGAATAAAATGCATACCTATCTTTGAGGCAGACACCGAAGTACAGGTGTCTCCCCCTCATCTGCCTCCCACTCCCCACCATTTTCAAAGGTACATATAAGGGGTTTCAGCACTTAACAGTAAGTTCTGAATTCAATGTAGGGCCCAGAGACTGCAGTGCCCTAATCCCTTTGCAACAAAAGGCCTAAATCACTTTTTGAAATGCTACTTGGGAGTTTAAATTTATTAAGCACTTTTGAAAATTGTTACCTACCATCTCAGTAGGTACTCCTGTATAGTCAGGCCAGAAATCCTATGCTTACCTTTATTTAAATTCATATCTGAAGACTTCACTATAAGGAGACTTTAGATTTTCTTTCAGCACAATACCAGCTAAGAAAACCATTTGCTGCTAGCTGTATAAGGATAGCTATTTTTGTGCTGTTAATCTCAAACAGCATGAGGAAGCAATATTTTAAAGAGAGAAAAAGAATGTGTCATCCTTGTTTTTTTTATGCAATGGTCAAGAAGAAACTTCTGCAATCATTCTTCACTTGATTAGCTCTTTCTTCTGGCAGAGCAGCACTGCTAAAATTCTCATCTCAAAAACCTGCAAAGGTTAACAGAGGTAAATTGAAACATTTTCTGTCTATAAGAAGGAAGCTTCAGGATATTTTCTTTATAATTATAACCCAGGAAGTAAAGAAACTGGGGAATATCTTGCTTCCTGTTAATTTAACTGTTTCAGCACACTTACCTGTTTTTTAAAAAGGCAAGGGCCATGGTTATTGGTGACGTGTAGGGGTGCATGTGGGTGCACATGCACTCCCTGAGATTGGCCGTGCACCCCCTGGAAGCGCCACCCGTGAAACCAGAAGTGCCGGCAGAATTGCACTTCTGTTTTCACCAATGGTGGTTGCATGCTTGGCGATTGGCCGCTGGGGGAACCCCCCCGTCGGCGATCTGGTGCCCCCCCAGACTCCGGAGGCACCAGTTGCCCATGGCCCTGGTCCATGTTCACTTAATGACACAGTGGTATCTGTTTTCTAATCTCAACAATCTCACCTCCTGCCGTGCTACATGTGCACAACAGAATGCACAATTTTGGAATTGGGGGTCACTCCCAATAACTCCATTACTTCGTCCCAGTGCAGGGGGAGCCCGGGATCATGATCAGTACTGTAGCAAGAGAAGGGGAAGCAGGGTGACCGCCCTGGATGCCAAAGTGAAGGGGCACCAACAGGCAAGTCAATATTGTGCTAGTGAGCTGAGAGCGAATGGCCTCCATGTGCCCCGGTGGGGAGGGAGGGGGGGGGTTGGGGCAGGAGGAGGAGCCATCCATGGTACAGCCCACACAGGATGACCACCCCTCCCCTCGCACCAATAACTCCTCATGAGCCACCATGCCCCTCCCTCATGCCATGCTCAGGGCCACCCCCGCTTCCCACCAGAGCCTGGCTTGGTATGGCCCACCACCCCACCCCTTGCTCTTGGTACAGTCCACTTGCTTCCCTGCAGCATGCATATGGCGCTGCCCCCCCTCCTCCCTCCTCCTCAGCTGCATTGGTAGGACCACACATCTACAATGGTATTGCCCATTCTGCCCCCCTGCAACTGGCATTGATATGGCCCTGTGACAGGGGGCTGGCTCGAGGCTGAGTCTCAACATCAGCCCGCCCACCCGTCTATATGGGACAGTGCGCCCAGTCTTGCCTGCCAGAACTTGCTGGTTTAATAACTGACGTTAAATGCAGGATGCTACCCATTTTAATGCCCCAATGCCACGGGACATTGTACACAGCACCAAACCACCTCTATACCATGTCCCATGCCTTGCAGATGGCGTCATAAGTAGATCATAACTCCGGCCTAGCGCCCGGCTAAACTCAGTCCTATGTTGGGCTTGTTGCACTCTGTCCCTCACTGGGCCACATGCATACCACCCCCCTCTCACTGGGGCCCCTTTCACTCCACCCACTCTCACTGGGCCTCTTACATACTGCCCCTCACTGGGCCACTCTCTACCTGCCCTGGTCCCTGAGCAGCCCCTCTCAGCGCCATCGGGCTTACCTACTCTCACACTAGCCAGTCCACACGTTGCCCTTCAGGTTGCTCAAGCTTCCCTACTCTACATGACACCAGCCTTATGCCTCACACTGGGCTGACTCTGCCGCTAGCCCCTCCCCAGGCAACTTCATACATTCATGTCCTTATGGGGGCTGGCCCGTATGCTGCTCTTTAGGCTGCCTCTACAGCCCTATTCAACACACCCCCAGTGTAGCCCTTCAGATCACCCTTGAAAACATACTGTACACCTACAATGCACAGCCCTTCAGGAGCCACCGTGCATCTACTCTGGGTGGGCCACATACAACTTCTGTCCCACTCACTGGGGTCACTCTCTTCCATTGCCCTCTCTCTGGGGAGTCTTACAAACCTGGGGGGCTTAGGTGCCTCTCTCTAGGTGCGCCTGCCCCTCCACTGTCTGTTCCCATTCATAATCATCCACTGAGTAGTGGGGGCCGGGGTTATAAGGTGCCCCTACCCACCTTTCACTGGGGAGGCAACTGGCCTGGTATTTCTAGGTAACTTCCCCACCACGGGCAGTCCCACCAGGCCATCCTTCCCCAGGAGGGTGCAGTTTCAATTCATACCCAGGACCAGGAGCCACCTGCCATCCCCATAGCTCCTGCCTGGACCTCCGAGCAGCAGCTCAGCCAGATGTTGTTATCCCAGCTGCCAGCAGCAGACTCCTGCCTCAGTCCTGAGAGCCTGGATCTAAAATGGAGGCAGCTTAGCCAACTCCTCCTACCCCAGGGCTCTCCTGCAGTCATGTGGCTGCCTCATTAGGGCTAGCCCACACCTGCAGGCTGCCCTGCTGCCTGCTCTCAAACCTTAAAGTGGCAGGCATCAAAGGTGCCCTGGCACAGGCCCAGTCATGCCCTAGTAAAGCCCAACATAGGGGTGGTATATAACCCATCACTCCCACTCCCCGCAAAGACATGGCCCCCCAAACCAGCCCAGAAAGTATGTTTTTGAATTTTAATTTTTGAATATATTATAATAAATGTAATGTTTTTCATATTTGGCACACAAAATTATTATTTTTATAATTATTAAAGTTTGGGACTGGTGTTTTTCCATCTTGCCCCAGCCACCAAACTTCCTTGCTACAGGACTGATCATGATGATAATCCCAGGCTCCCCATGCACTGGCAAATAGAAAGCTGGGTGCCTGTGACCTGATGGGGTTCCAGGGCTGGGACCACCAATCAGCTAATTGTTGTTCTCAGCCCTGGGACTACTCCACAGCCAGTTCAAGACTCCAGTGCAGTCCCAGAGCTGGGACTGCTAATCAGGTGATTGGGGGTCCCAGCCCTAGGACTACACTGGAGTGTCAAACTTGCTCTGGTGTGGTCCTGAGGGTGAGACCACCAATCAGATGATTGCTGATTTCAGCCCTAGGACCGCACCAGAGCCAGCTCAAGACTGCAGTGTGGTCTTGGGGCTGAGACTGACAATCAGCTGATTGTGGGTCCCAGCCTCATTGGACTGCACTGGAGCCAGTCTCAGAGTCCTGCCATGCAGCCAGCATTAGGCTGCCTGGTGGGGACCATGTCACATATTCAACTTAAGACACAGTGGAAACCAGACACAAAATTATTACATACACTGAGGAATAATTTTGTGGCTTATTTCCCATTTTATGGTGCCAATAATTGTATGTGGCCAAGTTACTATTTACACAGTATAAAAATATGCTAACCTGGCAATACATCGGCTATGGTGTACATTTATATGGTTATAAAAAAACTTCTATAGCATGTTTCATCCCAACTCTGATTCCTGTAAAATCCATATTACAAACTGCCATAACAATCAACTGGAGCAGAGTGAAGTCAGTGTGGGATGCTTCAGAAATTCCCATCTCTAGGACATATTGAGTACATATTGAGGGCTATAGATTGCATAGAAAGGACAGGTCGGGGAAGAAAGGGGCGGGGGTTGCACTTTATGTCAGTGAGCAATACACATCAACCCTCATCAAGACAGAATCCGAGGTTGAGGAAGCAGAAGGCTTGTGGGTTAGGCTACATGGGGGGCAAGGAGAAAGGGATTTGGTGGTAGGGGTCTGTTACAGACCCCCACACCAAGGGGAAGAAATAGATGCGGGGCTCCTGAGGCAACTCTCGGAGACCATAAAAGCTAAAGAGGCGGTAGTCATGGGGGACCTAAACTACCCGGACATCTGCTGGGAGACACAGACAGCAAGGTCCCATCGCTCACGCAGGTTTCTAACTTGTGTACAGGACCTCCACCTGACGCAGGAGGTGCATGGTCCCACTAGGGGGAATGCCATACTGGATCTGGTATTGGCAACGGGAGATGACATGATAGGGGACCTCCAGATCGGTAGCTATCTGGGAGACAGTGATCACCTTATAATAGAATTCAACATAAGACGGCGAGTGGGTAAGGTAACTAGTAGGGTGAAAGTGCTAGACTTTAGGAAAGCTGATCTCATTGCACTCAGGCGATTAGTCAAGGAAGCACTGCAGAGTAGGAGTTTTGATGGGATGGGTGCCCAAGAAGGGTGGCTGTGCCTAAAGGAAACGATCCTTTGGGCACAAAGCAAGACGATCCCTGAGCGAGGCAAAAGAGGGAAAGGGGCCAGGAGGCTTCCATGGCTGACCAGAGAAATCCAGGGCAGCCTAAGGGCCAAAAGGGGAGCACATAAAAAGTGGAAACAGGGTGAGATCACTAAAGATGAATATACCTCCTCTGCTCGTGCTTGTAGGGAGGCAGTTAGGCGGGCCAAAGCTACCATGGAGCTGAGGATGGCAACCCAAGTAAAGGACAACAAGAAATTGTTTTTTAGATATATTGGGACTAAAAGGAAGGCCCAGGGAGGAATAGGACCGCTGCTAAATGGGCAGAAACAATTGGTGACAGATAGGGGGGACAAGGCTGAACTCCTCAACGAGTTCTTTGCCTCAGTGTTCCTAAGTGAGGGGCACGACAAGTCTCTCACTGGGGTTGTAGAGAGGCAGCAGCAAGGCGCCAGACTTCCATGCGTAGATCCTGAGGTGGTGCAGAGTCACTTGGAAGAACTGGATGCCTTTAAGTCGGCAGGCCCGGATGGGCTCCATCCGAGGGTGCTGAAGGCACTGGCCGACGTCATTGCAGAGCCACTGGCGGGAATATTCGAACGCTCGTGGTGCACGGGCCAAGTCCCGGAGGACTGGAAAAGGGCTAACGTGGTCCCCATTTTCAAAAAGGGGAGGAAGGAGGACCTGGGCAACTATAGGCCGGTCAGTCTCACCTCTATCCTTGGTAAAGTATTTGAAAAAATTATCAAGGCCCACATTTGTGAGAGCCCGGCAGGACAAATTATGCTGAGGGGAAACCAGCATGGGTTTGTGGCGGGCAGATCGTGCCTGACCAATCTAGTCTCTTTCTATGACCAGGTTACGAAACGCCTGGACACAGGAGGAGGGGTGGATGTCGTATACTTAGACTTCAGGAAGGCCTTCGATACGGTATCCCACCCCATACTGGTGAACAAGCTAAGAGGCTGTGATGTGGATGACTGCACAGTCCGGTGGGTGGCGAATTGGCTAGAGGGTCGCACCCAAAGAGTCGTGGTAGATGGGTCGGTCTCGACCTGGAAGGGTGTGGGCAGTGGGGTCCCGCAGGGTTCGGTCCTTGGACCGATACTCTTTAATGTCTTCATCAGCAACTTGGACGTGGGAGTGAAATGTACTCTGTCCAAGTTTGCAGATGACACAAAGCTATGGGGAGAAGTGGACACGCCGGAGGGCAGGGAACAGCTGCAGGCAGACCTGGATAGGTTGGACAAGTGGGCAGAAAACAACAGGATGCAGTTCAACAAGGAGAAATGCAAAGTGCTGCACCTAGGGAGGAAAAATGTCCAGCACACCTACAGCCTAGGGAATGACCTACTGGGTGGCACAGAGGTGGAAAGGGATCTCGGAGTCCTAGTGGACTCTAAGATGAACATGAGCCGGCAGTGTGACGAAGCCATCAGAAAAGCCAATGGCACTTTATCGTGCATCAGCAGATGCATGACAAATAGGTCCAGGGAGGTGATACTTCCCCTCTATCGGGCGTTGGTCAGACCGCAGTTGGAGTACTGCGTACAATTCTGGGCGCCACACTTCAAGAAGGATGCGGATAACCTGGAGAGGGTACAGCGAAGGGCAACTCGTATGGTCAAGGGCCTGCAGACCAAGCCCTACGAGGAGAGACTAGAGAAACTGGACCTTTTCAGCCTCCGCAAGAGAAGGTTGAGAGGTGACCTTGTAGCTGCCTATAAGTTCATCACGGGGGCACAGAAGGGAATTGGTGAGGATTTATTCATCAAGGCACCCCCGGGGGTTACAAGAAACAATGGCCACAAGCTAGTAGAGAGCAGATTTAGACTGGACATAAGGAAGAACTTCTTCACAGTTCGAGTGGCCAAGGTCTCGAACGGGCTCCCAAGGGAGGTGGTGCTCTCCCCTACCCTGGGGGTCTTCAAGAGGAGGTTAGACGAGTATCTAGCTGGGGTCATCTAGACCCAGCACTCTTTCCTGCTTATGCAGGGGGTCGGACTTGATGATCTATTGAGGTCCCTTCCGACCCTAACATCTATGAATCTATGAATCTATTAGTATCTAGCCACATCATTGGAGATGAGCAGGGATCCGGGTTTTCTGTTTCCCACAGTAAAACATAGAAAAACAAGAATTTCCCCCTTCACCCAATGAAAATACAGATTTTTCATTTTAACAGAGAAACCTGCAGATTTTGCACTTTTACAAAGAGCCCTCTGTAGGATTGCAGAGTTTCAGCCTGCAAGGGACTGTTGGGGAGTGGGAGGAGGACAGTCAGGCAGGGGGTGACACATGCATGTATATGCACATGGCTGCCAGACAGCCTGGAGAGCAGCTCCCACAGGTAAGTCTGGGAGGGTGGGGGGGAATTGAGGCCCCCAGAGGAAGGGAGGCAGGGAGGGAGTTGGGCAGGGCTGGGGCTGTTGCCTATCTGTGGGGTACACGGGGCTTGGGGCCCAGGGCCAGAATGCACAGCCACAGAGCTCTGGCAGGGAGCAGTACAGGGCCATTCGGGGGGGCGGGGGGGGAGCGGGGGCTGGCTTCCTGCCACTGCATGCAATCCTAGGGGGGGCAGGAGGAACCTGTGTCCCCCCAGATCTGTACACAGAGTGGGGACAGAGGCAAGTGCAAGCTGCCCCCTGCGGGCTTGGGCTCCCTGCCCTGCTGCCCTCCTCTAGGGCCTCCACAGCCCAGTAGGTGCAACAAGGTGCTGCAGGGCAGAGCAGAGCCATGCAGGGAAGCTCTTTGCTGCTGTGAGCTCTATTGCTGCCCTGGCAAGGTGTCCTTTGCCCCCCCAGCAGCAGTGAGGGACACAGCTCCATGCCACTGCCCCCACTGATGTCATGCAGGCAGAGGATGCCTCGCCAGGGCAGTGCAGAGTTTGCAGCGGCAAGGGGCTTCCCCGCATGGCCCCACTCTGCCCTGTGGCACCAGCTTGCACCCACTGGGCTGCAGAAGCCCCAGGGGGAGGACAGCAGGGCAGGAAGGCCAAGCCCACAGCAGGCAAACCCACACCTGCCCACACACCACTCACAGATCTGGGGGGCACAGGTCCCTCCTGCCCCCCCTGCCCAAGCAGCAGGAAGCCAGCCCCCCCTGCCCAATCCCACAACAGGCAGGCAATAGGGCAGGAGGGAGCTGGGCCCTGGCAGCTGGTGGGGGTCAGCAGAGGGCTGGGGGGTGGGAGTGAGGGGCACCAGAAGGGCCAGGAGTCTGTGGCTTGGGAATGAAGGTCCTGGACCTGCATTCTGCAAGCTAAGAGGGCAGAAAGACCTCTGATTTTCCATGATAAACAACAGGGCAGTATGAAGCTTCAGCAGCCAATTTGATTCAGAGGAGATTTGGCCCGATTTGGCAATCAAATCTCTGAATCTGAATCAAACTGGGACACCAATTAAAAGGTCCGAATCAAATCTGAAGCCTCTGAATCGATTTGGAAGAGATTTGGAGCTGCTTTGGAGATTCAACCATAGACTAAACAGGCAGCAGTCCTCACCATGCTGGACACAGCTTCCTCCAGCTGGTAAGTCTGTTTTGGGGGGGCAGAGGGGAGAGGGAAAGGGTGCAGGGGAGGGAGAGATTGGGGCTGTGGCTGGGACAAGCTGCCCAGAAGGAGCAGGGGGCATGGGACTCAGGGAGGGGGGCAGGGGAGTGGTGCAGGATGCAGGCATAGCAGCACTCGGAGCAGGGGCTATGCCCTGCTGCCACTTGCCCAGCTGGGGTCGGGGCAGGGGATGCAGATGCAGCTCGCTCCAGGCAGAAGGGGGCAAGCGGCACTAGGGCATAGCCTGCCACTTGCCCAGCTGGGGCGGGGGGTCACAGGATGTGGGTGCTGCTGCCGCTTGCCCAGCTGGGGCAGGGGGAGGGGGCGCAAAGCAGGTGCAGCTCACTTCAAGTGGAAGAGGGCAAGTGGCAGCAGGGCATAGTCCCCGCTCCTAGCACTGCTGTGTCAGCATCTCGCATCCCGCACCACCTACCCCGGCTGGGCAGCTTGCCCCAGCCCCAACCCCAGCCCCTCCCTCCCCAACATCCCTTCCCTCCCCGCTCCGCCCACCACAACAGACTAGCTGGAGGCAGCTTTGTCCAGTGTGGTGAGGACTGCTGCTTGTTTAGTCTATGGCCGAATCTCCAAAGTGACACTGAATCTTCAGAACTGATTCAGCCAAATCGAATTGGGACAGTGATATGAATCTCCAAATTGAATAACTGTCCCTCCAAATTGGCCAAATCTGAATCTGAAGTGAATACTTGCCACTTTGCACAGACCTAATAAACAACCCAAAACCAAACACCAAAATTTATAGGCATTTATTTTATTATAGTGATTGAGGAACTGGTAGGCTTTCAAATTACTTTAAAATTGGAAATATATCAAGAAAACATTGTGTCCAACTGATACCTATATATATATATATATATATATATATATATATATATATATATATATATATATACACATACCTATATATATATATATATATGAGTGGCCTTTCATTTTAATCACAGCTTTTGGGTTTTTAATCAGAGAATTTGCCATTTTTTTTTTTTATCAGAGAATGTGCGATTTTTTTTATCAGGGAAAACCAGGATCCCTGGAGATGAGTCATTTCAACTAAACTGTATTTCTCAGAGCATAGCAAGTCACCCAACCATGTCCTAAACCATAACTCACAGCATAACAACGCGTTTGCGTTGAAAATGTAAATTGGCTACACTGCTCTTAAACATAACAAAAGGATGGTTAAAATAATGAATTCAAGCAGAACAGGATACTTTTAAACAGATTATAGCTCCATTTGAAAAACCATTCAAGGGATGCGGTTATTGTCAAGCAACAGATCCCTGGACATGTGTGCAGCATTGAGTAACTTTGCAATGCATTGCTATTAGCAACACAGAGGTAACATTTCCAAGAATTGTTCCCACTCGGCTTACCTATTTGTCCTTGGAACCTGTGAATCATGGTTGGACCGTGGGCCACTGCTTTTAGACTAGGTTACAGGTGGTAGCATACAAATATGCCTCAAGCATTTGGGACCGCTCCACTTCTGGGTCTGCTGTGGGGCATGCGGGGGACCTGCCCCCCCACCCGGCTCAATGACTGATGCCTCCTGGGTCTGGGGCAGCACCCAGGATCAATCACTGAGCCAGGGAAGTGCAGGGGGGGTTCCCCATTCACTTGGCGCTGGACCAGGAAGTGGACTGAAAGTACTTCTGGTCCACATCTGGGTCCGCCGCTGAGCATGTGGGGGCCCCCCCCCATGCTCCTGTGGGATGCTCCTTCCGCCCCATCATCTCAGCATTCACGAGCCATGCCTGGTACCTCAAGGTACGTAGAAAAAAACATATAAAGCTGTGTTTATGGTCGAATCGCTTATTCTCCAAATCAGAATTGAATCTTCAGATTCAGGTTAGGCTGAATCAAATTGGGACAGTGATCTGAATCAGCGAATCGAATCACTTCCCCTGAATCGGGCTGAATCCGAATGCAATACTGCCTGCTGTGCACACCCCAGAGCAGCCCTTGCCTTCAGCTATGCTCTCCAGGAGTGGAGGAGTGGAGGCTTGCTCTTCTCCAAAGTCTGGCACAAGCTGAGCTGGGCTTCCCCCTTTTGTACTCTATCAGGTCTGATATTTTAGGATGGGAAAGCTCCATCCCAAAGTAACGGTCCCCTGCCTACTGAAGGGGTTTTATACCCTATCACAGTGGACATCAGTGGAAATGATAAAAACATGTGATGAGAAAACAAAATTTGAGCCATTGACTTGAGTTATTAAAACTACAGCATCTTTGTTAATTAGGTGTCTCAATACCAAAGCCAGGTTTCTTTTTCTTATATTGTTTCTTATTTCCAAGCCACTGGGCCATAAAATCAATTTTGCAGAACTACTACTAAAAGCAAAAATTCTAAGTTATAAATATTTGAACAGCTAGCATTTTCTATTGGAACCACAGATTACCTTGCATTTAAAAAAACAGCTTGTAAAATGAATTTTCAGACTACCCTAAATCTTATCCAGAGAGAAGGGAAATTCTTACCCCTCTGTTCCCTGTGTGAAGCTCACAATTAGAGCTCATCAGAACATTTTCTATGAAATGCATCTTGTGTCAGAATCTGGCATTTTATTGAAGTTGAAATGTTTTGTGAAGACATTTTTGATGGGTCCAACATTCCCAAATCACTCTGATGGGAAGATGGCTGAGCTTTTCAATCCTTTAATGGACATTCTGACTCAATTCCAGAAACAAAAGCTTTTTGGTTCCTTCCAAAGGAAAGCTAAAACAAATTTTGCATCTTAACTAAGTACTGTGAAATGGAATTGTCATCCTCCGTTCAGCTCTACTCAGAATGCATATTAAAAAGGTGGGATCTCTCTTTCTATGAGCAATGCACACTGGAACTCAGATTTCCACGGGGAGTCAGAAGGGGCCATCAGTGGCCAAGTACTCACACTGATCAGACAGGTTTGAAGCTGTTTGAGCTACAGAGAAAAGCGGAGTATTGAATACTGGCATCCAGACACTGTAGTGTTGGGCACATGGGAAACACCTCTGTTAGATAGCTAGAGAGAAAGCAGTTTGGAAGGAACCTTGTGAACCTGTAACAATCACAACCCGATTCTTAGCACCAGCCTTCCTATCCCTGTACATCTCGTGTTAAATAATCTCACTGCTGTGTCCACCTGGATTTCTATTAGTTTGTGCCTTCCACTTGCACTAAACTCCTGATCAGATATGTTGTTGTAAGTCACATTTGCCCATATAGGCTTTGAGTCCACTTAACGCTTTGCAGATAATGCCTCTTTGCAGGCAAAGAGCATGCACGGGGAGATGTTTTGAGGTCAAAACTAAGATGCAGCTACCCAGCCCAGTTTCTGATGCCCTTAACTCATGATGAGCAGTACCTTACTCTACAAATAGTCCCACTGGAACCTTGTACTATAAGGTGTTAGTTAAGTATGTGTGTTGGCCCATGATGACTTCAGTTCATTGATGATCTAGCCATGCACTTGGAAGAACCAGAAAACACCCCTTGTAGCTCGTTGCTCTGGACGCATACTCCATTTTGAATGGTCTTCATTTATCCCTAATACACTGAGGATGGGGATGTGGGGCCTTAACCTAGAATCTATCTTTTTAACCTTGACCTGTTTCCATTTCTTAGCATCACTTGTGGCAACCACAGTTACTGCCTCACTCTACTGCACCAACTAAATCTCAATTTTATTTCAGCATCTTAATGTGCTTGCCCTATACTTGCTTTTTCTTTCCTCTTGCCTTTGAACTCAGCATTATTACTACTCAAATATTTTACCAGATGTTATTGTTCACTGTCTCCAGTAGAGTAGATCATACAATATTAGGCTCTCTCTGCTTGTGTCACAGAACCTCAGGTACATTAATCCACTTGAGTAAACACCTTTTCTCTAAGCTTTTTCCCTCCTCCCCCATGAAGTTGAGTTGATGCTGCATGAACCAAAATGAGATATTTATTCTGTTCTGAACTGTTTAATCTGCATTTTACCATCATCTGTGCACAGTTGGTTTTGGAAAGGACTGAGCTTCCTGCATTCATTTCTGAGAATTTTATATAGTAATTTTCTTCTGTCGTCAATAAGATGCAGTGCAAGCTACTGCAAATTCTGGCTCACAGAGAACATATGCTGCCTCTGAGATAAAGAGTGTTCTGTTAAAGAAACACACACAAGCATGAAAGATAAAATGTAATTATACAGGGGTCCAAATTTGCTCACACTAAAAAGTCCTTCATTTAGTGGGATTATTTGTGGAATAAAATAAGGCCCTGTGAAACTGCCAGAGTCAGACCCCTGATAGAAAGGCACTGAAGGCTCATTATGTATCTGAAATTATGACAAAGGCTTTGGCTGCAGAGGGATGCCTTTGTGATTTTAGAAATGTAACATGAGTAATGTATACAATTAATCTCACCCTGTAAATTACATTTAAATTAGTTATAGGCATCTTTCAGTGGAATGTAGCCACCCAGGGGGAAAATATAATATATTTTCTCACCACATTTCACCTCTGCAAACAAGAGCGCACCCAAGAAACACATGCTCTTGAGTATCTGCAGCACCTTTCATCACCAGCCCACAACATTCTGCACTGACCTCCACTGCAAACTTCACTTCCTTAAAAAACAAACAAGCAGCCCAAAAAAGAGGGTTGCCAACCCATATTTTTTTACTGACAATCTGTAAACTGTTTACTGACAAACAAGAATGTTTTACATAATGTAAATGTAACCTTTCTGCCAGACCCTGGACAAGAGATGGGTTCATATTTGGGGCTTGAACACCAAACATAGTAAAAAAATATCTGGTTGTCAGTAAAAAGTTTGCAGATGGTTAGTAGAAAAAATATCTTGCAGCGGCAACCCTGCTTGACTGCAGCAGTAGTTTTATACCATGCTCCCCTATCCGCAGGGGTCCCCTACTCATTCCTAGACCCTGATACCTCTCAATTGCATCCCATGCCATGCTGCCCCCATGCCAATACCACTCCTTAGTCTCATCCCCACTGGCCTAAACTCCCCTGTCCCAGCACAGACCCCTGGGATTAGTGTGCCTACCTATGAGATGAGCAGGGTACAGGCAACATGGGCATAGTAGCAGCAGCAAGCCCACATGGCTTGGGAGGGGTGCAGGGTACTACATAGAGTCCTGTGAGCCTTAAACCCTGAAAAGAGCTCCCTTCAGCATGCTGTGCTCCTGCTCAGACATTAGGTGGTACTACCATGCTCTGTCTGTCCTTTAACAGTGTCTCTCTCTCAACTGACTTGAACCTTCTGTTCAACATACCTTTCCCCCCTCCCCAGAGCAGTTGTAGTTCAGGTCACATACGGAACTTAATCATCTCCTTGACATTTGTAGTAGGAAACCAATGCAGACCTATTGTAGTGAAACACTCACTTAAGATGTTAAAGCATTGAATATTTTTAGTGCACAACTCCATAGCTGGCCCAGCTAGGAAACGAGGACCATTGCTATTCTCCAAAACGTCAGAGATGAACAGGATGAGGAGCTGAACATAGCTACCAGCTTCTTAGTTGCCCTGCTGTGGTGGGCATTAAGGGTGCCTATATATAAGCAGCAAGACTGCTTCAATGCGCAGTAATTACAGTGTGTCAGAGCCAGCTCAATTAATCCAGTTTGCTGGAGCATGGTAATTACCATGTTTCAGCAGACTCCAGCATCTCATGCATCAGTGTCCCTGAACTTAAAAATGGCGGTGGGAGTGCTTTAACTAAAGCTTGTTGAACGAGCTTTAGTTAAAGTGACCCTGCTGCCATTTTTAAGTGTGGGAACGCTGGTACATGAGACCCTCTGGGTGCTTTAATATGAGTGGCTCTCAGCTAATAACTTTGTATTTAATTAAAGTGCCCCCTCCCCCGCAGAGGATGTCTATAATGCCCTGAGACAGATAGTAACTCTGTAGCTCTGCAAGGTTTGAGTAATGTCCAGGGAACTTGGATCTTAGACAAGCTACAAAACTGTTTATGCCTTTAAAATGATAAGACCTGGAGTGCAAAACTGATTTTCAAACTTTAATTAATAAGTAGCTAATTTTAAACATTCCAACTGCTGATGGATTAGCACCAGAGCTGCAGTAGAGGATTTAGCACTATAAACTCCTGTTTATGATTCAGCTATTTTAATTTACATCAAGAAACATCATGGCCAACAGGGTCACAGACAAGAGACACGTGTTCTTAATATATCAGTCTGAAGCTTATATAATATATTTCATTGCTACCCAAAAAAACCACGCACTGAGCTCAATTCCTTGGGCTTTATTAGGAGTGCAGTAGAAAGATCAGTTTACTTTTTCCCCTACAGACATTTTGTGAATTCACCAATCCTCCGTGAGAAATATTCTGCCTTTAAAATATAAGGGGATAACATCAAGTAGTTCAGAGCTACTTAAAGATGACCGCTCTTAAAAGCTGATCAACTGGCAACATCTGGTTCAGTATTACCCTTGCACTCTGATTGAGCAGGTGTCGTTATAGTCTGTAAGCTAATTTCAAACTTAGGCCATATACTGACATTCAGTTTTTCCCAGAAGAGTCACTGCTCTCTCATGAGAAACCATGAGTGTACAGATGTTCAGGATTTTTCCCAGAGCAAAAATAAACTGGCCACTCCAAGAGAAAAATATACTGGGAACAACCAGTATTAAATCCCTCCTGGGGGAGTTTCTCCTGGGACAGTGCATGTTTGTATATGTTCTCTTCTGAGAGTAACCACAGCACAGTCCTCCAGCATCCCAGGGTGCTTTGTTCCTGCTCCCTCCCCCCACAGGGAGACAGTGTATCACTCATTGGACTCTGCAGCTCCAGCCCAGCAGAAAACAGAATATTCCCCCTTCACAATTCCCACATTGTGTTGCAGGGAGACACTGGCCGTGTCTGAACCGTCTGGGTCAGCCAATTAGGACTTCCCTGTGCACTGCCATCATTCTGTCTTCAGGCAGGCTAAGGGAGCCTGCAGAGCATGCTGGGATGCATGCATGAAGATGCCCTAGCTGTGCAGCATCAGCACTACAAGCTCTCTGTTCTTCAGGGGCTGGCCATTCGAATGGGTAGGTGTCTCCTGGTACGTTTTTCTACTAGGAGAATGCTCCCATCTCATTTGAACATGTGTAAGCAGCCTTAGGTTCCTGGAAAACTCTTTCATTTAAGAACATCAGCTATAGACTTTCTTAGCACCATTGTATACTTATAGAGGATCTTTAATTGATAAAACTTCAAAGCTTTACAAAAACACCTCTCTGTGGTGAGCATATATTATATATATTATGCAGCTCAGAATATCAGGGTTTGGAGACATTATATATGCATTTTGCCTAAAGTCACTCAGTAAATTAGGGAAGAGAACCAAAAAGAGAGCACAGATCTGACTCCTCTTCACTATGAGATAATAGCTGAACCAGACTTCTATTTTTTCATCCAAAACTTGGAACAAAAGACACAGGAGAACTCCCCAGTCCAAACAGGATTTTATATCAAATAGGCCTCCATTGCTGCCTTTACTTTGCTGCAAATGCCTGAAAATTTAACACCGGTGATTGAAGCCATGCTGGTCCTGTATATGTTTGCATTTTTGAAACATCTGAAGCAGGTTGGGAGTGTGGTGTTTTCTTACAATGGAGTGTTTTTCAATTTAAAATACTTCTTTTTTTTTTTTAATTGCTCTTTCACCACCCCTGCCCCCTCCCTCCCCTCCGCCTCCCAGTCAGATACAGAGTTTTGGGATAAGATGCAAGCAGAATGGGAAGAAATGGCTCGGAGGAACTGGATATCAGAGAACCAGGAAGCTCAAGGGCAAGTAGCTGTTTCAACCATTGAGAAGGTAACATCAATTGTCTTTAACAGAATAAACTGCAATGGGAAGAACTAGTGATGAGCACATTTGAGAATTGGGCCCTAAAGCAAGGAGATTGAGCACTTGAAAATCTGGCACTATGTGCACAGCAGCCACCCTCCTTATGAAGGGATTGTGTCTGCTGTCCCATCTGTCTGATAGATTTAAATTTGATTTACACTTTCATTTTCTAGCTATGTTAAAGCATTGGTAGGAAACAATATTGGACAACCCTAACAGGTGTTTGCATCCCTTCCCTAGGGTCTATGAGACAGTACCTGCCATCCTTACTCGCCTGAAACTAGCATTGATTTCTCTCCTCCTAAACCATCTCATCTGAGAGTACATGAGTGGGCTTAGTTAGGTGCCACAAGCTTGGATAATATCTCAGTGCTGAGCAAACCCTCTTTCAGTTTTAAAACAAACTCAGGGGCTTGCAAAATGGAATAACATCTTGGGAAATCATTCATCGAAGGTTTCATGCTACATCATAAAGCCAAGCACTGAACAAGACAGTGGATCGAAAGTACAGGGAAAGGATAGCCCCTCTGAAACATGCGCTTCAAGCCCAAGTTGGATATATCTAGTACACACTGGTCATATCAAAGTCAATTTGGGTATTGCCACACTGACTGGGAGTAGGCAAAGCTCATAGGAGAACTTAGAGTAACTAGAAAAGGGTGCATAATTTAAGTTCCCAGTGCTGATGTGTGACCTGAATCACATAGTGTTACAATCTGCTTTAATTAAAACTTTACAGGGTAACTTGTATCATTTCCATACAGAAAAGAAACTTTACATCTGTCTAATAAATAATGAGCTATTGAATTTTATGCTGTTAACAATCCTTGATGCTGTGTTTCATCTTAGGACCATTCACTTCTGTTCCAGGGTTATTACTTTCACACAGAAAACCCTTTCAAAGATTGTCCTGGTGCTTTTGAGGAAGGATTGAAAAAACTGAAAGGAGGGGACCTGCCTGTTGCGATATTATACATGGAGGCTGCTATTCTACAAGAGCCCAATGATGCAGAGGTATTTACACTTCCTTATCCTTCATTCTGGGAAGGAAAGGATCTAGAAGTTGGTTCATTTCACGTTCCATCACAAAGATAGGAAGGGGCCTGGATCAAAACCTTTGGCAGTCATAATTAAGTTAAATAAAGGACATAGTAACCTTGTTTTTGAAGCATCATGTAGTTGGAAGTAGTTGAAGTAAAACCATCAAGACACAAAAACCTATTTCCAAAGAGTTTCAGAATGTACAACTTTCATTTCAAAGCATCAAAACAGCCCCATTTAAAATGATCTTTTCCTAATATTTTCAATTTAAAAACTTCCTTGAAAAATTTCATCAAGTTTCAGAATCAAGCTACATCTACAGCGTGCTTAGTGTATCTTACGTTAAAGGTGCTGGGAATGACCAAGCCTTAGAGATGCAATTGGTATCTGGGATACAGGAGCAAAAGAACATAACAGGAATGAAGTCTGATGCAAGGAGGAATCACATACCTAGTCCTTAGGGACAAAAGGAGAAAGGATTTCACAGTGTATTTGACTGAGGGATGCTGTAAGAGCAGCACTGACTTCAACAAACCAGGAAGGAACAATATGAAGCAGAAATATGGATTCAGTGCATGCCATTAAAATACTGATGTTTACTCTAATGCAGTATTTGCAGATTCCTCATATTTACAATTAATGAATGTAGATGATGAACATCAAGACTTCAACTACTCTCACTCAATGTTTATTATTTCCATTTTAAAGACCCTGTGTGTGAAGGGGTGCAGTCAAAAGATATAGCTCATATGGGAGAAAGACATTCCTCCTTTCCTTGTGGAAGACCACAAAAGGACAAAATATCTGGGACCTAACTCCTCAGCTGATGCAACTCAACATAGCTCCATTTATAGTCAAAGGAGAAGAAACAGTGGGATTCAGCATAGTGGGACAAAGTCTACTTTCAGATATACAGTGCAGAATCAGAAAAAGTTGTTGTACATGTAAATCTTGGTCTCTTTATCTATTGCTGTATGTACATGCAGCAATAGATAAAGAGGTCTGGGGTATTTGGAAGACCAAAGAAAACTCCCTGCCCCTGACACTCTAGATTCCCCCTTGCACAGCAAAAGTAGCTGTTCTTCACCATTTGAGGCAAAAATTTTACAATACCACAATCTATTTAAAATATGTAGTAATTCACTTGAGAAAACTACATGGGGTTTGAAATTACAGCTGTTCAGTGAGCAGAATCCCCTTCAACTTCAACAGGAACATTATGTGAGGCCTAAAGATATCCAAAACCACTTTCATTTGTACTGTTGGTTAATTGGCAACAGAAATACCAGAAATACTATAGTTAGAACAGTGTTGGATAGAATTGCTATCTATAAAGGTCTATTTATTTAAATCAAGCACCAGATATTTCTCTATAATTTCAGTTGCACTTGAGCACATATTCTAAAAAGTAATACCAATTATTATTTTTGCAGGCTTGGCAGTTCCTTGGAATAACACAAGCAGAGAATGAAAATGAACAGGCAGCTATTGTTGCCCTCCAGAGGTAGATGCACCTAATTGCAAAATATTGGATCCATCCACGCATTATTAGCTAATAGATGCCTTTGTGCATTTCACCTCACTTGTGTTCTGAATTTTTATATTCAACTGTGAAAAATATTGACCTGAATACAAGAAAGTTGCCATGGTGGCTCTGGGGGCAAAAGCCAGACACTGTGTTGCAATTCAGTGCAGTAATTGCAATATTTAGTTTAATATTTAAACAGATGGAAACACAAAAGCAAAGCTGCATGGCCCTAGCAAACATGAATTAGATTCAATGCAAATAAATGCCTTTTCAATATTCTAGGCACACAGTACACTTTCTAAAGGTTTCTCTTTCAACGACATTTTTTTCTTAATTGAACTGAACTCTTTTTAGCAGCTGAACACTAAAGTGATGGAGAAAATGTTTTAGTCAGTGAGTCTCAGCCAAGCTATGATGGCACCTTGGGGTACCGTGAGACCTGTTAGGGTGCCATCAGCTGCCACACAATATTAACACCTTTAAGTGTGCAAACACCTAGGAATGATACGTAAGATAAATCCGGAGATTTCAAATAGGAATCTGTAGTGTTACAAACAGTCTGACCTGTTATGGTCTTTCTGACTTCTTTGCAACAGAACTTCTCATTACTCTTCCATAGTCAAGAAGCAAGTGAAAGCTAAGAGCTAGCATTTTCTGAGGGGTGCCCTGAGTTTAAAAAGGGTGAGAACTGCTGTTACAGAAGGATAGGAATATAAAGATCCTACATGCAAGTCAATGCCTGTTTCAAAATATCACAGTTACACTACTTTTATCTGTAGTAAGTGCTGCTCTATTTTTACTTGAAGCAAATGCCTTCTCCAAACTTAATTGTATTGACTATGTTCACACTCAAACCAATAAGATCCTTCAGTTACTATAACTCATTTATATACAAAGACACAGTGGGCCAGATTCTGCTCTGTTATACTCATAGGCGACTGGTGCCACCTTAGTCGGGGGGGGGCACATGCCCCCCCACCAGCGACCAGTCAGTGACCTGGGGAGGGGAGGGGAGGGGGGACAGGGGAGCTCCTCCACAGCCAATCTCACCAACTGGGAAGCAGCCACGGCGGTCCTGGAAGTGGCCGTGGAGCTCCCGGAAGTGGCCGTGGCATACTCACTCCCCGGCCAGCTCTTGTAGGAGAGGCACCAGTGCTCCCACCTGCCACCCCCCGCCCCCCTACTTGTTGCCTAAGCGGCGAACACAGCCTGTCAAGGGGTACACCAGCTCTCTCAGGGGGTGCACATACACCCCCTACGCATTGCCACTGGTTATACTCCTGAAATCAGTGGGCTGTCTCCACCCTTACAAAAATATACAGAGAACTGAATTTGGCCCAAGAGATGTATATGAAAGGATAGGTTTTTTCCCCCCCTACATTTTACATAGCCAAATGCTTCACACAACTGCTTCCTTCCAGACTGCACAAGCTTGTGCTTATTTTCCAGGCAGGCATTATTAAAAAAAAGAATTCATCCCATGTTTGCTATTCAAAGATGGGAAGTAACTTTATATTTATAGAACAACAGAGGTGCAGATGACACTTACCACACAAGAAGAAGGCAGAATCAGGCATCCCGATCCTGAAATCCTCCTTCGTATAAATGATTCTTCACACATGTATGCAGCCCTATCAAAAGCACTAGGATTAGGGTTGCAGATTAGGCCCTATGATGAAAATGGTCATGTTTTACTAAGAGAAGTTAAGAAGAACATTTCTTTTCCTTTCTGCTCAGGTGCTTAGAACTACAGCCAAACAACTTAAAAGCTCTGATGGCGTTGGCTGTAAGTTACACTAATACTGGCCATCAACAAGAGGCCTATGGAGCTTTAAGAAACTGGATAAAGCAAAACCCAAAATACAAGTATCTAGTGAAGAGCAAAAAAGGGTCTCCAGCACTTACCAGAAGAAAGTCTAAACCAGCAGATGAAAGGTTAGTATGGAATATTGATTATATCTGAGAAGAAAGGGTGTTTATACACATGCTCCGAGAATGAGGGGGGAGGAAGAGGGGCACTTTAATTAGAGCTGCTCTAATTAAAGTACCCAGAACATCATGTGTATCAGCATCCCCACGCTGAGAAATGGTGGCAGGGTGCTTTAACTAAAGCTCGTCCAATGAGTTTAAAGTGCCCCCGCTGCCATTTTTCAGCACAGGAAACCTGTGGAAATTTCCAAGTAATTCTGAAGTATGTTATTCTGCCTGGGCATAATCCACAGACCTTTGATGATGAGACCTTTTCATGGAGCCTACCTTGGATTTAGGAGTCTAAAAATCTTGGCTTAGGACTTCAAAATCTTTATCTAAGCCTCATGAACACTAAGCCCACTATTTTTGCCAACCTTGTTCCCTCAGTTTAACCTCAAGTGAAGCTCCTCTTCCATTACTTGGTTCAGCAGGTAGAACTGATCCAAATTAAAAGCTCTTACAAGCCCACAGTATACCTATACCCGAGTTTTCAGCTGCACTTTGGCTTAGCACTGCAGGTAAACTTTTGAACTCCACTGAGACCTCAAGCAGAGTCAAAAATAAATCTTTGCTATACTTACAATGAAGTTGCCTATTTTCACATTTCAGGAGCACGCAAAATCTCATATATAGTTTAAAGATGTGAAATGCTGGCTGTGCAGTAAATACTGCTGTGCTTACAAAGAACGTGCAGGTGAAGTCTGGTCTTATTTTTCACTCTCATCTAGCTTGTTACTTGAAGAAGTAAAGGATTTATACCTGGAGGCAGCTCATCAGAATGGAGATATGATAGACCCCGACTTGCAGACAGGCCTGGGAGTGCTCTTCCACCTCAATGGAGAATTTAACAGAGCAATAGATGCATTTAGTGCTGCCTTATCTGTTCGGCCAGAGGTACCTTTTATGATTTTGCATTAAAAAGTTTAGTTTTACAGGCAACTCGTTTTCCTCACTTGAGGCTGACCAGTAATAATGAGACATCACTTCAGCCATTAACATTTTAATACCTGAAATTGAAATGTTAATTATAAGAGTGCCATTTAGAGGCAGATTTATGCATGTCCAATTTCTACCTGGCACTGATTAATTGTACTGGTTATATGAAGTTGCATATAAATTATGAGTCAGAGCTTCATATATTGTCAATTAACAGAGGATAGAATTATTTTATTTTCTTCCTTACTCCAAAGGAGAAGAATTATTGTATCATTTTGCCTCACACCTAAAGTTAAAAAAAGTCATTTTATCATCAGGATTATACACTATGGAACCGTCTGGGAGCAACCTTGGCCAATGGGGATCGAAGTGAGGAAGCTGTCGAGGCCTATACTAGGGCTTTAGAAATTCAACCCGGCTTCATTAGGTCCAGATATAATTTAGGAATAAGCTGTATCAACCTAGGAGCATACAGGTAGGTTAAGCATATTGATATTTAAATCTAAAATCAAAATGCATTTCCTAGTTAAAAGGTTCTGTATTATGAATTGTGTTTAACTCTGTTATAATACTGTTATTTTTTTGGATGAATATATGCAAAGTGCTAAGGAAGATGTGATAATATACATTTTTATTTTTTTTTTTTACGATCTACTCCTCTCCATGAATGCATTGTAAAACACAATGAAACTATTGAAGGGGTAGTGAAAACGTAAAACCTGAGGTCACGAGATGTCCTATTAGAACCTGTGGGATGTTGTATGCTTGGAAACAGGCATGTGCTTACAGGATTTGCTGAATTGGGATGTAAAAAACCACCTTCTGAAGGGAAGCTAGTCTCAAATGCCATCAAAACTTTTTTTAAGGCAACAGGAGGCAATGCAGACAAGGCACTAGGCTGGAACTCAGGAGACTTTGGTTTGAAAGCTACTTGTGAAAAATATCCCTATCAATACATTTCAATATTATCAACATTTGTCATCATCTATTCTTTTCTATTAAGTGGTGGTGGAAGGGAATCAAAAAAATTAAAAAGGGGATTTTTTTAGTGTTTGTTGCTAAAGATTGAAAAATATTACCAAAAAAATGGTTGCTTTACTTGGCAATTTCAATCAACTAGCAAATTCAATTCAAGTGTCTTTTGACGGAAAGTTTCACTGGTCAGAAACCAGTGAACATTGTTTTATTTTGTTTTTACTCAAGAGTTTAATTCCTGACTCATTGCTTCCACTGATCTTTTATACAATCCTGTGCGACTCTTCAAGTGGAAATAATATTACTGATTGTCTTTTGCAAAGCTTTGCTATCTACAGATGGAAAGTGCTAAATGTTACATAGGAAGATAGAGACCATCCAAGGCCACCACACGCAGTCCCCTGTGCACGTAGACAAATATTTGTCCATAAGGTTTGACAAGATCATCCCTTCTGACTCCTCTCACAAATCATAGCCACAAAGCATCTTTAAAAATAAATATATGTTTATCTGCCAGTGTGCCACAGGTAAAGAAGAAAGGGGACAAGGGCACCACCAGTGCCTGGCCACTGGAGTGGTGAGGAACTCGTTAGGTTCAAACGTACTCGCACAATCCTAGGAAGAAGATCAGAGGAAGGCAAGAAAACCTAAGGTCCTTGCCAAATTGATAGGAGGGAAAAAGTCCTTCCTGGCCCCAAATCTGAAGATCAGCTTGATCTTGAGCAGCTGAGCAAAACCCTTCAGCCAGACACCTATATTAGCAACAAAGAATTTTAAAGCAGTGCAGGGGGTCTTATCTTCCATGAAACTTGAGACCCAAAGAAACTATCCCCGACTTCAAAAAGCCCAGGATGATTAAGGCAAAAACATTTCTGTGCAACATGTGAAACCTCAACAATACAGCACAAGAAACTTCAGATAGAAAGCAAAGCTGACGTGGATTTTCATCGTCTAAGCTGAACAAAAGGCGAGGAGCAAACAATGAATATAATTATGGCATTTCTCATTATTAATGAAGCATAACACACTGCATCCAGCAGATAAACTGAGTAATTCAAAGAATTAGCCAAAGTTGCACCTCTGCCCACAAAGTTGAAACAAAAATGTCAAAGAAAGGTAGCAGCACGTGGGAAATTGCTCATGCCCCACGTTACTGGGAGAGTAAATCAAAAGAAAACGAGGCACGGGACCGTTCCATAAATATCAACTCTAGCTCCTCCTTCCTGTGTTATGATCTGAAAGGCATATTTGTTCCCTGTCAGTAAGTGGCTTTCTTGTACATCTGTCTTTGAGGCACATCCCATACACTCCCTCAATTCACTATATGAATTAAGGGTAAAATACCAAGTCGATATAAAAGGGTCCTAGGTGCCTGAAGTACAGGCAATCAGGACTCATGGTAGGGATGACATCTTTTATTAGACAAAGAAGAGTTTTGCAAAAAATAAATTTTAATCGCAAGCTTTCGGGCACAAACACCCTTCATCAGGCATTGGAGAAAAGATCATAAAAGTTCTGCTGGGTAGAAATGAAAGTTCATATTTTATAGGATGTCACAGAGGAGTCAATAGATGGAAAACTCCTCTGAGCAGTCAGTTCGTAGCTGGTATGGAGCATCTCGCCTCCTGCGAGGATCTGTGATGATGCAAATTACCTTAAAACAAAGGCAGGAGCAGGATCTCAGGTTTCAGGTGGACACGGTTGCTTCCTGCTTGGGAAAATATGAAGATTTCATTTTTTTTTAAATCGGCTAAAATTCGATATCTTCCATGTGTCAGGTATCCAGGTTGTAGCCGGATTGGTCTAGAGGAAAAGGCAATCAGTACAGGGGCATGTTTATAATAAAATATTTCGTGACCACAGGAATTTCTCTGCGCCAGAGGTGCTAGCTATAAATTTGGGGGCCCCAAACAAAACTAGGGCGGCAGGGAAGGGGGACAAACGCGCCTTTGTCACAGCCCTGTGTTCCCACCCCAGCCGAAGGAGCCCTGTGCCACTCAGCTGTAGGAGTTGGGTGTGGAAATGCAGCAGAAGCAGCCCCGAGCTGCCCGGCACTAGAAGCTGAGCTGGAGCAGCCCTGTGCTGCCTGGCCATGGGAAGATCTTACCTGTGCGGGGGATTTAAAGACCACCCCCACTGTTCCTGCCTTGTCCCTGCACTCAGCTCCTGTGGTTGGGCAGCATGCGGCTGCTCCTGCCATGCGCCGGCACACAGCTCCTATGGCTGGATGGTGCAGAGTTTCTTCAGTTGAGCTCCTGCGATGCAAAGGGCAGGGCTGCTCCAGATGTAGCAGACTGGTGGGGAAGGAATAAGTTGGTACCCGGGGCTGGTGCCCCTCTCGCCTTGCCTAGTTCTGCTACTGCCCTGGACCCGGTGCCAGATTACAACATGCTGAGGCCCTAAACTGTGTCCAGTTTAAGAGGCCCCATATGAGAACAATAACCCACGAAATCCAAAATAATGGGTTTTCATGAAATTTTAAGATGAATTATTGTTATTTCTGCATAAATTTATTAACTCAATATCAATGATTGTGGAGTCATATATATATGTATATTTTTGTCATGTTAGAATGGAAATGTCCAGGTTTTTGGGGTTTTTTTTCCTTATTTAGAGGCCCCTCGTACTATGAGGCTCTAAACTGTAGCTTAAGCAGCACTGCCTGGACCCTTGTTTTGGCTTGAAGCCATTTGCTAATTATATCAGTAAAGGCTCATCAGCAAGCAACTAAAAAAAGGAGTAGGGCAGACCCAGCAAGAATAGTATGAACAGAACTGTGGTCAAACATAGTCAAATAATGCATCTCATTTTATACCAACGCCACAGAAGGGAGACAAAAAAATATGTACCTCATCTTTAAACACGATAACGTTGTGATGTTTGTATGTTGCCTTTCTTTCCTCCGCTACAGGGAGGCTGTCAGCAATTTCCTCACTGCTCTCAGCCTGCAGAGAAAGAGCAGGAATCAACAGCAGGTTCCCCATCCTGCAATATCAGGTAATATCTGGGCAGCTCTCAGGATCGCTCTTTCTATGATGGACCAGCCAGAACTATTTCAAGCTGCTAATGTGGGTGACCTGGATGTCCTATTAAGAGCCTTTAACTTAGAGTTGTAATCTATATATATCTATAGATATAGCTATGGAGGCACCCAGTTTTCCTGGAAAAAACAGAACTCTTTTCTTATCTGTTTCAAGATGACAAAGGACATTTTCCAAAAGGCCATGGCCATGGCACTCTTGGGGGGCATTTCTGAGACATTGCCCAATTCCTGGAAAAGTTCAAAAGCACAAAATATTGTAAATAACATCAAAAACTCAGATGAAGGAGTAATATGGACAGCAACTCATCTGACAAAGATGTGACTTAGATGAAGTAGTCAGACCTGAAGAACCTTCATCCCATGCAAGCTCTCTCTCTCTGTATGCACACCTATACAATGAGAGATACATCTAAGAGCAAATCTAGATCATCTTTATTGCATAGTTGAGTGGCAAATCCGAGGAACCTACATAGTAGCTCATCGCACTAAATTGACACTGCACTGCCCTATTTGAAGTTACTATTTTCCCCCCCTGTATTTTCCAGTTTATCTAAAGTCCTTCTACTACATAGGCCTGCGAGCAGGTACACAGGTTAAAAGTATTTTTTATTATGAATATACATTAGCTGGAGGTGAACAAGGACTTTATCTGTAAAGAGACCTTGGTTGAATTTTACTGGTGGGTCCACCTGTACAGACCTTCAAGATAGAAACCCCATGCGACTCCAGGGGAGTGCTGCAAATGGAGGGCTTGCAGGACTGGGCCTTTTAGTCACTGGAGAGATGAGCTTTGCAAGCAGTAGCAGTAATTTGCACTTGAATTTCTGTTGTTGATCCTTTTACCCCAATCCTGCAAAGAGTAAGAGTGCATCTCTATGGAGTGCCTGGCAGGATGAGTGTCTGTGTATGACGTACGCACTTTAATCTTTCCTTTTTATGCTATGATTTTGGGGGTTTTTTATATTTAGAAATGAAAACTGTAATGCTATAGCCATGTTGGCATAAAGGACCAAATATAACTTGGAATGAGAGTTTTCCAGAGCCTAGTGTTTGAAATATTTAATTGATTACCTCAAGTGAATAAAATATTTTGTTATCCACGTACTGGTAGCATTACACATACAAAGACTGTACAGATTAATTGGCAGTTGGTGTCATCTAAGGAAAAAAAATGTATTCGTGCAGAAAAAAAGGAAAGGTTTTTTAGGAGCTGATGCCGTCAGACCCTACTCAGGAAAACGTCCATTGAAGAGAGACAATTTTCCTGAATAAGGACTTAGAAACAAGGCTTGATGATGCTCTCACTGCAATCATTGGCAAAGCTCCCATTGATTTCACAGTGGCCGAATCAAGCCCTTAGTTTGCATCAGTGGTTCTAACTACAGTACTAAGAACCACTCAATCTGTGAGGTGCTGAGTGCTTCCTGTGAAATACCAGACACCTTCAACTCTGCCCGATTTCCAGGTGAGTTGATCAACACACACTAGAGTTGAGTGCAGTGAAGACGGATGCTGAGTTGAGCACAATGCACATCAATGCTGGGTTGACTTGGATGCATTGCACTCTGCTGCTTGGGCTGGAGTTCCCGAGTGTAAAGTAATCTTCTGTTTGCACAAAAGGAATCAGAGACAGGTATATAGATTTCTAGAGTTCATTTTCAACTGTTAATATTTTTCGTATTTTTCTTAAATGGTAAAAAAGCATGTTTTACTTTAAAATTGTACTGTACTGGTTTGTATTCAGAAAAGAATTGTACAGGGTAGTGCAAAAGTTGGGAAAACAGCACATTTCTCAACATTAAAACCCCCACGGACTGTATCAAAAAGCCGATGCACAGATTTTACAGAGAAGGGGCTCTTTAGGTGTTGAACAATTTCACTAGGATAAAGTCAGAAGTTTCTTAAAGCTGATCCTTAATTTGAGCAATCACTTCAAGCAAAAATTCCATAGAAGATATTCTAATTACAGCATTTAATTAGCAAGAGGAAGCCACTAAACAAGAACCATCTAGTTATGGTTTATCAAAGACCCACACAGACACCACAGAAGGGAGATACTGATAGATTTTTAAATAGTCCTTTAATAATTCATTATTAATATGAATTGTTCTTTACTAGTAAGAGTATAGTAACAGATCACTGCAGTTTTCCTTTAAGTACTGGGTACTGAAGGCTGACTAGGAAAATTCATTTTAGTGCAAGAAGGCTTGCTGAAGACAGATCAGCTGAAAGCAGTTTGGTTTTGCTTTGGCAGTGATGTGTGCTGACAAACCTCAGGTACCACCAAAGCTGAGCAGAAGGCGTGGTGCAACTGAAACCTGGAAATTGTGGATCTTGGTGGTAATTGAGGACGTAGGCAGCTTTGGAGACGGGCAATAGGGCTAAAAGCATAGAGATCGGGTCTAGCTTGTTGCCCTGCTATCACACAAGTTCTTCCAGAATATCTTCTGTGCTGGGATATAGGATAGTTCCCTGACACTTATCCAGTAGAACTGGCTGTTCGGGGGGAGGGCGGTTATTTTTATGCCTTTCTAATTAAAAAAACATAACAGCATCTTCACAGAGCTAAAACAAGGAGGGTCATTTGGAAGTGATGCTACAGAGCCAGCCTTGCTTTCAGGATTGTGAAGCAGCTGATTTGTTTTTAGTGCAGGACCTTAAATATATCTCACTGCTCACAGCCACCAAACAAGGAGCAGGAAAAGGGGGTATTACTTGAGTTAGCAGGGGACACTTGGCTCAAAGCTGGTTTGCCCATGCACAGCTGACGGGAAGGGGAACTGCCTGCATCCATTAAGACTATGTCTATTCAATAAACAGGTGTTCAATAAACTGGTGCCGAGGGTTTTAGCTGTGCTGCTTCAGGCAGGCTGTTTCCTAAACCAAAAGCAACATAACCATTGCTCTGTGGTATTGCAGGCAGGCTAGTTAGCACGGCTAAATGACAGCACCAATTAGCCTGTCCTAATCTAATTAGCATGGATACAGCTACACGGGTTCTGCTCTGTAAAGCTGCCTACCTGGAACAGAGCAGTATGTTCCAGCATGCCAGTACTAGCCACCGTGTTTTCAGTATAGACGAGTGGATCTCAACCTTTGTAGACTCCAGGCACCCCTTGAACTTGTATGAATTGAGTTTCAAAAACTATCTTATGTGTTACAGTGCTAACCTCCCTGCAGAAGAGCCAGGCAGTGGGGACAAGAGATGAGCCAGGCAGCAATGCGTCTGCATCTATCTCCTTATATCCTCACACATGGCATTCTCCTTGCACCGCATGGCATCCAGGTTGAAAATCACTGGTAAAGATATAGCCCTAGAGATATATACAGTTGGGGAAATAGGTATGTATGCCCCCAACTTGGCAAAAGCACTTCAGTTCATCTGTGAAGGAGGGTATAGGCTATAGAGTTCATCCAATAGACTACACAGCCCCTAAGAGGCTTCAGCTGTGCATAGCCAGCGGACCCCCAGCTATATAGATCTAGTAGCCAAATCTCTGCACGGAGGATGGGCTGAAGCAGATATAGCAGCTGTTTCAGGTGGCTTCACTGGTAACCGCTGAGCAGCACCACTGGCATTTTATGCCTTGTCCCTAAGGTTTTGAGAAAGACAACTCAGGCTTCTTCCATGTGGGCCTGAACATGAATGTGGTGAGTGGGAGAAAGTAGAGCTACCGTAGAAAAGAGAAAACACATGTAAGAGAGTACAAATTTAGTAAGAAATTGTTGGAAAGGAGGAGATTCAGAAAAGTATGGAGGGGAAATAAGCTCAACAGGAGCGAGTGATTATGGACAGGAGAGAGGCAATGGCAGGTACATCAAGGTGCAGTATTGCAGAAGGGGGTGGGAGGAGTTGCCCATCTACTAGTCCATCTCCAGAGGCCTCCAGCAAGGTGCTGGTTTGTAGGGTAGTGCAGTTCTTGACTGTATACCCCACTCAGAGGTACAGGCACTGAGGAGAGGTTTATTCAAATGCAATCAGGACAACAGGTATTTCTCTGGAAATCATGGTATATTTTCCTTGCATATTGATAAGTGTCCCTGTACCTTTGACAGCACTGAACAAACACATGGGGAAGCTGGTACATCTTGATACTGGAGGAGGAGAACGCACAGGGATTAACACTGCAACAGCATGAGGCAGGATATACGGGAGAGCAGCCAAAACGTAGCCAGAGAACGACAATTGAGTTATCTGGAGTCTGGTGCGGATGCTCTGTGAGAGCTTCAGCAAGTCACAGCTTCCTTCGGCCTTAAATTTACAAAGAGTGCAAAAGCAGAGGGGAAATAATGCTCATCCCCCACTTTGTGATACCTCTGGCTGCAAAGCCTCAGGGGTGCAGGTATTGTTATCTGCACCTTTTGTTGCGCAAGTCATTATTTGTGTAAATTGAGAAAAAGCTAAAAATTATTGTTGAGACTGCAGTGAGCCCAGTTGCAATAGGAACCAGCCGTTTCACGCAGACACTACTGCCTTTCTCAGCAGATATTTTGGGGTCGGGGCCTGGGAACAGGCATCAGATCCAACGTGCTAGTGATTCTTTAGCTTATCTTGATCCCACCCTTTCTGCTTCTCCTTCTTGTTCCTCTCCCATTTCTCCCAAAGTGATTCATCCCAGCTGCGGTCACTAGGTCCAAAATTTGAGCCTTTCCTCTCTGGTGCATAGTTCATGCCATTTAGTAAACATCTTCCTAGCCACTCACCCTGACTTGTGTTGATCCGTTTGCTTTCAGAGTCATTGCAACAAGTTATCCTAGGTGAGGTAGGGGAGGCTGGGGCCAGCACTGGACTGGCCCTGGCAGCCTTACCTGGAGTCCTGGGGGCATCCCGGGGCTGTACCTGCAGTGCTTCTGCCGGGCAGAGCCTGACTGGCAGCTGCAGTGCAGCTCCAAGAGGCCCAGCTCTGCTTTTCAGCAGCACACACTGCCCGTGCTTGCGCTGCTCCTATTTTTTTGCTGCGTGTTTTTTTGACCCCTGGATATCCAGGGCTCAAAAAACCCGGGGCGGGGAACTGGAGAGGTGCATGCACAGGCAGCACACCCTTGCAATGCAGAGAACACTTGTGTGCGCGGTATGCGGCACTGCAGATGTGTTTGTGGTGCCACATACCACACAGCTGTGCTCGTCTGGACGCACCCATTATGACTGCTGATGACTTCCCAATTGATCTGTTCCACCCAGTTGTTGAGCTCAGTCAAATCCTATTGCCCTCATACTTTGCAGAAACGTATCTTAATATATGTATTCCAATACTGGGCAAGGGCTGAATTATGGTGCCCTTACACATTCTCAGTAGTTTCACAGGAATTCATGGGACTAAGTCTACTCACTAAGTGAGGGGCTGACTTCTTGTTGATACCTATAACTTGCAGTATCTTCACTGGCCACCCTTTCCCAGCAGAAAGGCAAACGCTGTCTTTTTGCATTCAAAACTTAAGATATGTGTTTGTTATGTTCTCTCCACATCAAAAAACTATTTTTACATCTACCTACAGTTAAATTGATGTTTCAAACTAACAAGTATATATCTATCTTTATATATATATAGATATATAGATAGATATATAGATATAGATATATACTTGTTAATATATATATATATATACACACATATACACACACACACACTATATATATATATAATTGCATTTTCATAAGATCAGCCAAGACACAAGTTTTGTAAAGATACTTTTTTTTCCTTTGGAAGAAATGTATAGCCTCAGGTACAAAAATATTGCATGCAACTGTATTCACAAATGAACTTACTGAATTATTACCCAAAGCATGTGAGACACTATTTGAATGTAAATTACAGATTGCATGATTAAGACCCAAATATAGGGGTTTTAACTGCTCATTTCTGTTATAGGGCATCTTGCGTGGGATTTTAAAAAGCACTCAGCATTTGCCAAGTCTTACACTGAGCATTTTATTATTGATCTTTATTGGAGTAGAGAGACCAATGCTGAGTGCTTTTGAAACTCCTACATTTAAAGATTACTTTGTGCTGTCGATTTCATAATTGCTTTAATGCTTAATTAGCTGGCAAATCCTTGGTATAGTTTCCCAGGCATGTTTTTGGAATTACTGCTAATGACACGTGTTTAAATGACAAAAAAAAAAAGAAAGGTTGTGCGCAGTTTTCAGCTTCCCCAAAAACGGGTAGTTTGGATGTTCAAATTTCAGATTTTCTTAGGCAGCTTAGGACCCCACTAGAATCTAAGATGTTGAGAACTGCCTCTCAGAAGACTACTTTCATCCTGACCTGCTCTTATTGCAACCCATTTTTTTTTAATGTGTCCACCAGTTCTGCAAGGCCAGTGGGTGGGTACCCCACGTAAGATGTGCACCATGCATTTCAGGGGGTCAGAGTGTCTGCAGCTCCAGCTGACTTCAGTGGGAGCTGTGGGTACTCAGCCTTACTGACACCGGACATGGAGCTGGGCCTTCAGAAATCACAGACAGAAAGATGGAGGCTGAGTGACAGCACTGATTAGTTCGTTGGGTGATTGCTATCAGAGTACACAGGCATCCCCTGCACAGAAGCCTGGCAACCTTGGTACAGGTGGGAAGGAGAGGACTCAATCCAGCCCCCCTGGAAGCCAGTGAGAATCAGATCGCCCCACAAGTTGGCCATGCAGCTCTCTCCTATGTGGATCTGATCTGAGGCCCATCAGTTATTCACCATGAACTAGCTTACATGACTAATGACCTTGCCATATCTGAGTAGTTGACAAAGGGATTCAGTCAACAGTGCTGTCAGCTGTTTCGCAGCATTTTGTACAGGCAGTTTATGTAAGAACCATGTATGGGATATGAGCTTTGAGTAGTCCACATTCAAAATGCACTGCACAGAAATGAATGAAGATACTCATGAATACAGGATACAGTATTACCTCCCAAATGCCATCTGGGCTACAAATAAAATCCCTTGCTTTGAGCCATCCTCCCCCGCCCCCGCTTTACTCTCAGCTTCATTAAAATGGTTAAAACAAAATAATGGGGAAAGAGAGAGTTGCTCATTCTGAAA